>NC_139004.1:35376336-35976336 GCF_964374135.1 Grampus griseus | reverse complement strand
AATTGGGGGTGTTTATTTATTTAAATTTATTTATTTTTGGCTGCATTGGGTCTTCGTTGCTGCACACGGGCTTTCTCTAGTTGCGGCAAGCAGGGGCTACTCTTCATTGTTGGTGTGTGGGCTTCTCATTGCAGTGGCTTGTCTCATTGTGGGCGGAGCATGGGCTCTAGGCACGAGGGCTTCAGTAGTTGTGGCACGTGGGCTCAGTAGTTGTGGCTCACGGGCTGTAGAGCACAGGCTCAGTAGTTGTGGCACACGGGCTTAGTTGTTCCGCGGCATGTGGCATCTTCCCGGACCTGTGTCCCCTGCATTGGCAGGCGGATTCTTAATCACTGTGCCACCAGGGAAGCCCTAATTGGGGGTTTTTAGACCATTTCTATTTAGTGTGATTATTGGTATGATTAGGTTTAAATTTGTCATTTTGCTATCTGTCTTCTATTTATCCTACCTGTTATTCTTTTTCTGCTTTTTTTTAGATTAATTGAACATTTTTTAATGATTCCATTGTATCTCCTTTGTTAACTTATTTTTGTTAGTTTAGTGCTTACTTTAGGGTGTGTCATACACATTTTTAATTTCTCACAATCTGTGTTCAAGTGATATTGTATTACTTTACATATAGTATAGAAACTTTATAATACTGTGCTTTCATTCTTCCCTCCCCATCTTTGTGCTGTTGTCATACATTTTACTTTTGCATATTTTATAAAACTTTTACTACATTGTTACTATTTGTGTTTCAGTAGTCAATTTTCTTTTAAAGAGATTTAAGAAGGGCTTCCCTAGTGGCGCAGTGGTTGAGAATCTGCCTGCTAATGCAGGGGACACGGGTTCGATCCCTGGTCTGGGAGGATCCCATATGCTACGGAGCAACAAGGCCTGTGAGCCACAACTACTGAGCCTGCGCGTCTGGAGCCTGTGCTCCGCAACAAGAGAGGCCACCATAGTGAGAAGCCCACGCACCACGATGAAGAGTGGCCCCCGCTTGCCACAACTAGAGAAAGCCCTCATGCAGAAATGAAGACCCAACACAGCCAAAAATAACTAAAAATTAATTAATAAACCCCTACCCCCAACATCTAAAAAAAAAAAAAGATTTAAGAAAAAAATCTTATTTATCAGAGTAATAACTGTTTCCACTGCTTTTGACATTCCTTTATATAATTGATGTTTCTATCTGGTGTCATTTTTGTTCTGTCTGAAGGGTGTACTTCAAAAGGGGTGGGGCTGGAGTGATTTGCATGTCTAACAAATTTTCAGGTGATACTGCTGTTGCTGCTGGTCAGGGGTCATGTTTTGAAAATCACTGACTTAGGGGACGCGAACATAGAGAGCACAAAGGGTGTGCTCAGATTCTTGGGGGAGGAAGAAGAAAAGGAGATAAATGAAGCCACAGAGGTGGTGACCATCAGTCACTAAATGACACCAGTGATATCGATTCTAGAAAGGAGGTATTTCAGGATTTCAAATTTGGGTAATAAGTGTTATCAATGTTGGTCAAAGGGTACAACTTTCAGTTACAAGATGAATAAATCAAGCTTCATTCTTGCTCTGTGACATTAATGTGCAGCAACAGCAGATGCTGTTTCAATGTTATCAGTGCAGTTTCTCCACAGTAGTGATGGTTTCCTGCAAATGCATTTAGCCTGAGTTCATCAGGATAGAAATGTTAGCATTGTACTCATAAAAATGGCTTTAAATCTGTGAATTCTGGCCTACTACTGTTAACATTGTGCACAATGTTAAAAACAGATTTTTTACTTAAAAAAATAGTTACAGTTTTAAGCAGTTAACCATGTATTTTCTGTGGTGGTGTTTCATCTGTGTAGTTTCACCATTCAAAGGATGTCAGTTTGAATAACATGGATGCACATTACAGATAGAAGTGGTAATGATGTCATGTAAATTGTCAAATATATAAATATAAATAGCTGAATATATAAGAATCTGATGTGAACACTATGGGACCATACTAAAAGATCTTATCCTTGTAATCCTTGCTTTATATAAGTGGGCATTTTTGGAACTGCTTTCTGGTTATATGTGTACTTTGAAAATCTTTCCATTAAATAGGGGTAACTTATCTTTCAGATCCAGAATTAAATTGAGACCACATAGAGGCAAATTCTTCAGGCTTCCAATTTCAGCTTAAACTGTTGTTTCTTTTTTTTCTGAGAACACTTGTAACATGCGCCTTTGAAACTTGAAAAGAAGTGCTATGTGGAAATAAATTGCATTTGTTCAGAAGATAATTTTCTTGAATATCTGCTATGTTTATTGCTTACATAAAGCACTGTAGGGAGAAGTGTATATATAGTACCTACTTTCAAAGACCATAAAGTTGAATTGGGAAGTTTAGGCATAAACAAGTAGCAATACAGTACACCCTTGAAATTTGTGGGAGATGTGTTCTGAAACCTTTAAGATACCAGTGAAGCAAATCTTTTCCTTAGTTTTCTTAGCTATAAATGTGGGTGGTAGTACCATACCTCTCATAATTGTTCTGAGAATTACTTGAGATCCTGTGTGAAAAAAAAAACTGTAAAACCACGGTGAGCTGGTCTGCTTAGGCTCGGTGTTCAGCTAAGTAACGCATGCCTGCACAGCTGTCCTGCAACAGAATTTAAATTCATACTTAGCAAAATAATTGATTACATGTAGTGAGCCTTGAAACCCCAAGTGTTAAATCCTTGAATGCCAAATGTTGAGTGTGACAAATGTTTCAGGTCTTTGTTGCCAGCATGCATTCACATACACCTTGCACTCTGGACAGAGTGTGATGGGGAGTGCCATCAGTGATGTTCACCTGAGCCTGGCATCTTCCTCCCTTTTGTGAAACTGCTCACTCTCCAAGAGTTACATCCTCTTAGCATGTGTTCACACAGCCATCTCAGAACCTTGTAGCTACCTTTCCATGTGCATACTTTCCCTTTATTTATAAGTTTAGAAAAGGCTGCCATATTCACTTATTTGTTGATTCATTCTAGTTACGGAAACGACTGTTACTAAAATTTTTACTGATCTCCATGTTAAATGATACTCATCTTTCCCAAGATCACCCCTCCTTCCCCCCTTTAAAAAAATTAAAGTCATGGATGGTTTCTAGTTTCTAGGTTTCCCTCCTGCTTCAACAATACCAAAAGCTTTTCCTGTGAAGTTTTATAGTCTGCTTCTGAATGTGGAAGGCTTGCCTCTCAAATCCTTTCTTTTCTTTGACTTTATGCTCTTATGCCTCTGAACTTAAAACCTAACATTGTTTTGTTGATCTGGGTGTCAAACTTTTCTATCCAAGCTCTCTCTCTAGTACTATATTGGATGTAATGCTTGACCATACTGCAGCAGGATTAGTCCATAACATAAGGTACGTAAGGTGGATATATAAATGTATGTTTTTCTGTACTTTTCTCAGGATCTCAGTTGTGAGGTCTGTTATCTTACTAATCCTGCTTTTCTGCAATAATTGTTGACTGTTTTTGGCTGGGGCCAATGTTTCATATATTAAAATCCTTTTCAATATTTTATTTTTCCTGTTGAATTCTGTTTTTCTTTCTGTTCCATTCTTTCTTTTCTTCCCCCTAGCTTCTTCCCCTGTATTCCTCTCCTCAAGTCCTACAAAATGAAACAGACCTTTGAGTCCAAATCTTTCCTCAGACCTTATGAACTATTACCATCTTCTCAAAGATCAGGTAATATAATATAGTAGAAGAAATGCAGACTTTTTAGAGTCCTGCTCTGACCCCTAGTTATTGTGGATGGATTCACCCTGTTTTTTTGTGTCACTTGACCACCATGCCAAACTACCGGAAGAGGTGCCTGATTTATGAGGTGGCCAACCTATAACCTCTGACCTGTGTGGCTCCGGGGAGAAATGTGAACTTCTAGGAGAGGCAGAGGGAAATTTAAACTAGTGACGGGCAGGTATACGTGTAAGGTTGAAGTAGAGGAGGCCCCGGGCAGAGAGAACAAAGCAGAAGCATGCATAATATCAACGACTGCACAGCCCCTGAGAGACAGCAGCCAGATTTAGCTTTAGTTTCTGACAGTGACCCAGGGCCTGCTGTTGACTCCCTGTGAGATGTGTGTGTTCTTGTGACCACCCATTCTGTTTCTGCACAGGGCAGGTTAAGTGGCTTATTCTCTCTCTTGGACATGATGAAGTCTAGGTGAAAATACTCATGTTCAGTGAATGCCAACCAGAAAATCATGCATTCAGGAAAATTTTCCCCATCGTTTCTAAGTGAGCTGTTTTCTCTTTCTACTTTGTATTGTTTTCAAGACTCTTTGGCTTAGTAGTTAAGGGCTTCAGTTCAAAAGTCAGACATATTATTTACTCTGTTTCTTGGGCAAGTTGTACCCTAGTTTCCTCATCTGGAAAATGAGGGTAGAGATAAGACTGAGCTTGCTGTGAGGATTTAATAAGGTAATGTGTGTAAAGCAAACAGTACCTGGTATGTAGTAAGTGCTCAGTAATTGTTAGCTTATTGTATATAAACTTAAGATGTGAAAATCTTAGTGTATTGCTTTTCAAACTGTTTGTGGTGAAAGGCCAGTTCTTTTTTCTCCCAACCTGTCACAATCCAATATTATTGGAAAATACAATAAAAATGAATTGCAAGATTAAAAAACCCAACAATAAAGACGTAGAATATGTCTTAGTTTTTCATTATAGTCAGTAGGCAAAGTTATTCTGTTAAGTTATTACAAAAATTTCCAAAAAAAAAAAATTCCAAGTTCTTACCCTTAGTATTGCTGCCTATCTCATTATAGATCTTTAATACTTTGCAGAGTGGCGTTGGTCCTTGGATCATACTTTGAGTAGCCCAATCTTAGTTTGTATGGAGAATCTCAAAGAAGGCAGAATACGTGTGCACTAACATGTAGTTATGGGACAAAAAAGAACCATTCTTATAACATTTAGTAGCTAACAATTCAAATCCATTTCTTGACCTGGACAGAGTGTGAGGGACATCTGAGGCATCTGCAATGCCTTTTGTAAGATTGTTAATCCACCCTTTCCAGATAATGGAGTTTTTGTTGTTTTTTCTTTAAACTATGCAATTCTCCCCTAGTTGCTCATCAATTTAGAAAACTTTCCTCAATGAAGTCCAGATAAGCATGCATTGTCTTGGACAAATCAGTTCTGCTAAGTGAATGAGAGTAGGATGCTGAGTAATGCTGCCTTGTGGGCTGAGGTGAAGCAATCGCTGGTGGTGTGTTCAAGAAAAATAACTTAAGGATTCCCTATAGCACAACCTCAAGCCAGACTGCATGCTTGTGGACAAATGGGGAACTATAGACAGAGGAGCTTGGTGTTTGTGTTTTCCTTCTATGCAGAGGCAGTGACCGACCATGCATCTGTGGTACAGAATTGCAACCAGCAGATTTTACAAATTGCAACCGTGGTTGACAACCAAAAGTCTGCAAAATGCTAGGTGTAGCCAGGATTGGGTATTCTCTTCCAAGTAGTTTAGGGGAAACCAAGCATTATCAAATTTTATCTTCAGAGAAAGTGTAACTGTCAGCAAGCACATACTAAGTGCCAGGCATTGTGCTAAGGTGTTTTAAACATATCTCATTTAATTCTCACCACAGATCATGAGATTGATTCCCATTATTAAATGAGCAAACAAGGTTTAGAGAGATTAAGCAGCTTGTCTAAAGCTTTGTAGTTTGTAAGTGGCTGAACCTGAGTTTGAAACTAGATTTGCCAGGTTCTTAAGTGGGTTTTCTTTCTTTTTCACCTTAAAAAATATCACACATAACTTCTAGAACCGTTTGAGAGTAAGTTGCTGACCTGATATGCTATCACTTCCAAATATTTTAGTGTTTATTTTCTAAAAAAAATTTTCATACAAAACTGAAGTATAATGATCAAATTCAGGAAATTAACATTGACACATTGCTATTATCTAATTGTTAGATAGCATTCAAATTTGCCAGTTGTCCCAGTGATGTCTTTTATATTATATATCCCCATAATGTCTTTTTGTTTCCTTCTGGAATATTTCCTTAGTCTCTTCTTACCTTTGTGAATTTGGCACCTTTGGAGCTTACAAGGCAGTTATTTTGTAGACTGTCTCTTGATTTGATTTTATTGGTTATTTCTTCATGATTCAAGTTACGTACTTTTGGAGGAATATCACGTAAGTGATGTTTTTCTCATTGTGCCCTGTCAACATGTCATACAATTTCATTTTGATCCATTGCTAATGATGACTACTTTGACTGCTTTATTGAGGTATTATCTGATAGGCTTTATTACTGTAAAGTTACTCTTCTTGCTATTGTAATTAATAAATGTTATGTGGGAAAGTCCTTTTAACTAGGTAAATATTCCATCTTTATGACACTACTTATTCATTAAATTTGTGTCTGTATGGACTCATGTTTTCCTAGTTTATTTAGTGAATTATAATCTAATACCATTGCATATTTTGATGTCCAAATTGTCCCAGATTTGGCCAGTGAGAGCCCCTTCAGGCTGATTTCTGTGTCTTTTTTGACATGTCTGTTGACAGAATATACTTGAGCATTTTCTTGTTTTCTGGCACAAGATGATGTTCTAGGTTCATCTCATGCTTTCCCTGCGCCAGCCCTGGAATCAGTCATTTCTCCAAGGAACCTTGGTTATTTTTAGTGGAAATTAGTATTCAGAAGCCAAGATCTGGGTAATTAATGTGCTTATTGTTGCTGGTGTGGTGTTGCTCTCAGACCCTCCCAGTGGATATATACACATTGAACCTCAGTATATATTTACATCTTCATCTAAGTATATTGAAAATCATGAATTCATATTAACTCCAATTCCAGTCTAACACCACTTTCTTTCTTGTTGTAATGCCATCCTCTTACAGTGAGAAACTTGGCTTCCACTGTCCTTAATATATTTATTATATATAAGTGTCCTTTAATCTG
This sequence comes from Grampus griseus, assembly GCF_964374135.1. Classification (NCBI taxonomy): domain Eukaryota; kingdom Metazoa; phylum Chordata; class Mammalia; order Artiodactyla; family Delphinidae; genus Grampus; species Grampus griseus. The sequence goes on along the minus strand of NC_139004.1, from coordinate 35,969,421 downwards.
TTTACTTAATATTGTTATAATCCCCCTGTATGTTACTAGTCTTTATCTGGTCACTACCTCCTCCCCTGCCCGAATGCCCTGCTTTTCTTTCTTGGGCTCTGACTCCTCATTCCAAACATTTCCACATTTTCTCTCTCCCAGTGTACGGTACCATCCTCCCAACTTGGGTTCCCAAGTGAATTTTCATAGTGAAAATTATGTATTATGCCATCTCAGTCCTCTTATTTTGGTGTTTTTGATACTATATATAAAATGCAACATTAAGAGTTCTTGAAAACAATTGTCCTGCTGGTAGGAGAGCACCAACTAAAATGTCTAAGTTGGGAACATTAGAGCTGAAAAATAAAACTTTCTGGGATCAGCCTGGGTCAGTAATTTGTATTCTGCAAATTATCACAGAACTAGAGTTGTTTCTTTGACAAGAAATTGGGGCTTAATGGATTGTCTCTAGAAGTCTCATTAGAGATTAAAAGAAAAACAAGTTTTACTGTTATGCAGAGGATGTAGAATGTGGTAGGTTCCTGGGTGGGCAGGAGGGCTTAGAATGGATGGAAAAAAAGGATCTTCTCGGTAGGGGCTAATTGAGGTAGGCCTAACCATTGGCAGGATATTATGCATTCAAAAGGCCAAACAGGATGGAGACTTAGGGTGGGGCAAACTAGATGCAGAGGCTCTAGTGAAGGGTGAAGGAACAGACAGCCTGACAGAAGATCAGTAGGAGGCATGAAGCTACGTGTTAATATGGGGAAGGGGGGTGTAGGGTGACAGGTATATTTGGTCTGTGCTGTTCTGTGGGGAAAATAAGCAGGAAGGATGGCCAGCAGTTACCAGAGGGAGGTTTTAAATCTCTTAACAGTGAGAACTGGGACGGTGAATGAGTAAGATGGCACACTGCCCTAGAGCAAACTCATTTCCAGGACCACATACTTTTATCATTTTTTTCTCATCAGAACAAGCTGATAAGAAAATTACTCTGTTTTTGAAACACCCCATAGTGTATTCAGTAATTTGGGGATATCGTGAAATCCTACCCCTAAAATTCTTAAAGATGTAATTCAGGGCAATTAAACTGTAGGCTATTTGGAGGTTTGTTTTTTGTTTTTTTAGCAAGTGAAAGGTGTATTGGTGAATTAAATATCTAATAGTGGCCAGAGCCATGAGTTACTCAGAAAAACTTAAGATATTGGAGAAAATTGGTCTAGTAGTTACTGAAATTTGCTCCAGTTAATTCATAATTTTTTTCTGTCCCTCTCCTACCTGAATTCAGTAATTAGGAGTTAGTTACTCCCTGAATATTTGAGGGAAACTGTTTCTCTGATGGGAACCCTGCTTAGTAAGGTCTTGCTCCGTGTTTATCTTTAGGAAGCAATCAGATCTCCCTGTGGTTACTGAATTGATTTAGAATCATTAAAGTGAGAAAAATTAGAGGGTTGTTAGAACGTAAAGTCATTTCCAGAAGGAAAAAAACGTAGGTCAGAGATAAAAAAAACTTACCAGATTTTTCCATGCCAAGAAAATGTGAGGACTTGGTGGATCTTGGGTAAAAGGTATATGGCAGTTCTTTGTACTATTCTTGCTGTTTTTGGAAGTTTGGAATTATGTAAAAATTAAGTCACAAAAATTACTTTTCATGTTTGCATTATTTTCCCTCTGTCTTAATAGCAGAAATGAGGGTTTCATGTTACATTTGTATCAACTTTCTCTAGCTGATATTTCTTGTCCTTATTAAATAGTGGTTTCCCCAGATGGTTTTTGGGTACATAGGAGGGAAGGAAAAAATTGAAGACCAAAGTTAGTTGTGTGCATTGAGTTTTTCTCCTGCTTCCTTCCTTCAGGTTAAACAACCTTCCTCCTATTTTTTAACCTGTTAGCAATTTTTTTAACCTGTTAGCAGTTTACCAGGCTTGGTATGACCCAGGTGTTACACCTCACTTCAGTGCAGTACCTTTTTTTAATAGTGACTTAGTCACTAGCTGCTCTTTGAGCTGCACACAGAAGATTCGCATAAAGCTGGGTTCAGCACATAAACCTCACTCTTGGAGCCTCCATTCATCAAACCAGTCTTCTCATTTTGTCAGCCATTCAAAGTCTATACTTGCCTCTGTTAGGCTTCAGAAGTAATCGATGATTCTTCTGTTAATGAAAATACATCCCTCGATGCCTGATGCACATCACATATGTTGTTAGAATAACAGATGTGGCTTTGTAGCCTTTTTGGGGCCCTTGCAGGTATATGGAGTGAGCATGTTCATTTTGAAGATCTATGAAGAGTTAATACTTACCAAAGTATAATTTGAAACATCGAAGAATAGCTCTTAGTGTCACAATAGCTGTTATTTTATTTGAATGGGATTATGTTATTAGTGGATTGATAGTTGGGACAAGGTGGTATACTTTATGCTCTCCCTTTCCTTCATGAGGTTTTTGGCCTTATTAAATTATATATGACATTGGGGCAAGATTTTATATTGACCGAAGGGACTTAAGTGAAAGAGTTAGGTGAATAATAGGTAATACTCTTCTGCACTGTTGACTGCAAACTGAAATTAGAGTGGTTTTGTTAGCAGTCAACTGGAAGACAGGTGCTGTGAAGTCAGTAATGTATGGCTTCGGTGAAGATACCACTTAAATGAAACTGAACCAGAATTATTTATGCAGTTTACCAACATTTATATCCATTAATAAGGTGATAGTTTATTTTGAGCAACCTTTGCACTTAGTGAGTTTTGTTGGCACTTCGTTCCCTTGAGTTCATTTGTCAAAGCCATTAGATCTTCTGTAACTATATCTGTGGCTTTTAATTGTAGACTGCTTTGTCTCAATTCCTGAGTTGCTGATTTGGTAAAGCTGACATGATTTTCTTCTCTGTCAGCCTTCCAATGTTCCAAATGTGCAGAACAACCTTAGTGCAACAGATTATTGATGGCTCTTTGCGAAGTAGTTAAATACACCCAAGGTAAAGGGAACTTTACAGGATTAAAAAAAAAAAAATCTGTGCTGCATTCTATGTTGATTGTGTCTAAAGCTAATTTCATTCCATGGATGGCCTCAGTACCTGGACTTTAAAAAGCATTGATTCATAAGACTGTATTTTTTTTCTTTTGCATTATGGTTTATTACAGGATATTGAATATAGTTCTCTGTGCTATACAGAAGGACCTTGTTGTTTATCTGTTTTATATGTAGAAGTTTGTTTCTGCTAATCTCAAACTCCTGATATCATATGGTATTTGTCTTTCTCTTTCTGACTTATTTCACTTAGTATAATAATCTCTGGGTCCATCCATGTTGCTGCAAATGGCATTATTTCATTTGTTTTTATGGTTGAGCAGCATTCCAATTGTGTATATAGACCACATTTTTATCCATCTGTCAGTGGACATTTAGGTTGCTTCCATGTCTTGGCTATTGTATTGATAAATAGTGCTGCTGTGAACATTGGGGTGCATGTATCTTTTTGAATTAGAGTTTTCTCCAGATACATGCCCAGGAGTGGGGTTGCTAGATCATATAGCAACTCTATTTTTAGTTTTTTTTTTTTTTTTTTTTTTTTTTGCGGTATGCGGGCCTCTCACTGTTGTGGCCTCTCCCGTTGCGGAGCGCAGGCTCCGGACGCGCAAGCTCAATGGCCATGGCTCACGGGGCAGCCGCTCCGCGACATGTGGGATCTTCCCAGACCGGGGCACGAACCCGTGTCCCCTGCATCGGCAGGCGGACTCTCAACCACTGCGCCACCAGGGAAGCCCTATTTTTAGTTTTTTTAAGGAACCTCCATACTGTTTTCCATAGTAGCTGCACCAGTTTACATTCACACCAACAGTGTAGGAAGGTTTCCTTTTCTCCACACCCTCTCCAGCATTTGTTATGTGTTGACTTAATGATGGCCATTTTGACCAGTGTGAGTTGGTACTTCATTGTAGTTTTGGTTTGCATATCTCTAATAATTGGCAATGTTGAGTATCTTTTCATGTGCCTGTTGGCCATCTGTATGTCTTTCTTGGAGAAATGTCTATTTAGGTCTTCTGCCTATTTTTGATTGGGTAAAAACTGAATTTTTTAATGAAAATATAAGTTTCACAAAAATGAAATGTCATTTATCTAAAGGACTAAAGAGTTTGTGAAAGAGAGCCACCGTCTTACTCTAAACTTGGAGTAGCACACTGTCCAATAAAAATTTCCATGATGGTGGGAATGTTCTACATCTGTGCTATTAGTATGGTAGCCACTAGCCGCATGTGGCTATAGAGCACTTGAAATGTGCCTCGTGTGACTGAGGAACTGAATTTTCCATTTTATTTAATTTAAATAGCCACATGTGAATTCACAGTTCTGTTCTGATGTACTTTGTATTAGCACAGTTATGGAGCATTATATTGAGTACTGAGTTGGCCGTTCTGAAAGAAAGTGATCCTGTTGGGATTTTCTTGAAGCTGAAGACATAAATACTGCCTGGAGTTACTCTTTTTGACTTTTCCATAGAATAAATTAAGAACTGTCTTCCACTATTCCCAAATTTTACATTGGGGAACTTCTGAAATCTTCTTTCTCATCTACTTAGTAAAGCATTTACTATCATCTTAAATGAGCAAACAGTAGTCGGTATATTGTGTTATAAGTTAGATTAGTTCTCTGTCTCAGAGAGGCAGTTTTAGCGACCTGAGAGTTTATTGCCTGCTATCTGTAGGAAAATAATTGATTTTTGCTTTACTCAAAACTTCTGGACTTGGAAGTAGAAATAACAGCTTTTTCCTTTTTACAACAAATAATTCTTCTTTTGGCTGCTTCCCATACCTGTCACTCTTACCATCATTACTTATTGTCTTTGAAAAAATTTTTGCCTACAAGTATTCTTTGCTACAAAATTTCATATGTAGGTAAATTTGGGAGTAATTTTTCACATCACAGAAGTCTTCTTGATCTTCGAGGTAGTCTTTACGGTTTCCTCTAACTAGCACCTTTAACATTGTCATTAACCTTAAGTTATTCAGTTCATCAGTTGAAGGTCAGTTGGAAGTGAAGCAGTGTTAACCAATGCGAAAGTAGAATTTAGTGTACAAAAAAGTAATTTTGATCATATATTGGATGAAGTGAGGCATGACTGCCCTAGAACACTGGCCAGTCGGCCATGAACTGGTGAGCTGTCTCCTCACATTTCCATCTACATACTTCATTCTAAGCTGCCTCAGTTTCCTTGCTTATACTATAGCAGAAAGAAGTCTATTTTTGTAAAGTTAAGATTAATATAAGTGATGAAGAGAAATAACAGTTTCACTCAGGTTCATTCTCTGAATGAGAAAAGGGGTTCTTAGGAGGCACTGTGAAGTGAAGGGTAATTTGGACTTTTCACAAGTAGGGTCTTACCCAAAGCGGCCTTACTCTGTGTATAACCCAGAATAACCCACTGCTGAGATAAATAGACTGTAGGAAGATCAGCTTGGTGGAAAGACTTACCAAAACATTTCATTAAGTATAATATAAAAGCATTGCTTAGTTATAATGCAGAAATCTGAGGGAACATTTGAAGGACATTATTCTAGTTTGAGAAGTGCTTTTACTAGTAGTGTTGTAAATGGTAAAGAAAAGAAATGAGAATGTTATTAATGGAGACAGGATAGTGGTCTGAATTAGCTTATGTGGCTTATATTTGAAAAATGTTTATTGTACATTTAAGTATTTTTATTTTTGGTATATTTATGGAGATATATTTGACATATGTATTATACCTGTGAAACCATCACCGCAATTGAGATATTGAACATACTTGTTATCTACAAAAGTTTTTTTCTTGCCCCTTAGAAATCTCTCCCTACTACTCCCACTGATCTGCTTTCTGTCACTATAGATTAGTTAGCACTTTGTAAATTTTATATAAATGGAATCATATGATATGTACTCTGTTTGGGGGTGGTGTCTGCCTTCTTTCAAAGTAATTATTTTGAGATTCATCCATACTGTTGGCTGTATCAATAATTCATTCCTTTCAATAGCTAAGCAGTATTCTATTGTGTAGATATATTACAAGCTATTTGTCCCTTTATATGTTGATGGACATTTCAGTTGTTCCAGGTATTAGCAATTACAAATAAGGCTGCTGTAAACATTCATGAACAAGTCTTTGTATGGACATACATTCCTTATATTCCTTTTCTTTTGGGCAAATTTCTGGGACTGGGATGGCTAGATCTCATGGTAGGTATATGTTTAACTTGTTAAGAAACTACCAAACTTATACCATTTAATACTCCCACCAGCAGTATATGGGAGTTCTGTTCCCTCTGTATCCTCCCCAACAACTGGTATGGCCAGTCTTTTTAATTTTAGCCATTCTAATAGATGTGTATTGGTATCTCATTGTGCTTATCATTTGCATTTCTCTAATGACATTGAGCATCTTTTCATGGGCTTATTTGCTGTCCTTTTATCTTCTTTGATGAACTGTTGAAATTTTTTGCTCATTTTTAGATTGGATTGTTTGTTTTATTTGTACTGAGTTTTGAGAATTCTTTAGAAATTCTGGATACAAGTCGTTTTCAGATACATGCTTTGTAAAGATTTTTCTTGCTCTGTGGCTTGTCTTTTCATTCTCCTAACAGTGACTTTTTTTTTTTTTTGCGGTACACGGGCCTCTCACTGTTGTGGCCTTTCCCGTTGCGGAGCACAGGCTCTGGACGCACAGGCTCAGCGGCCATGGCTCACGGGCCCAGCCGCTCCGCTGCATGTGGGATCTTCCCGGATCAGGGCACGAACCCCTGTCCCCTGCATCGGCAGGCGGACTCTCAACCACTACGCCACCAGGGAAGCCCTTAACAGTGACTTTTGAAGAGCAGAAGTTTTAGTTTTGCTGATGTTCAGTTTATTTATTTGGTCTATTATAGATTATGCTTTTGAAGACTTTTTCCTATATTTTTTTTCAAGGAAAAAATTATGCTTTTAAATACTTTTTTCCATTTTTTTCAAGGAGTTTTATTATTTTAGGTTTTACATTTAGATCTGTGATTTATTTTGTGTTAATTTTTATATGAAGTATGCGGTATGAATCCAAGTTAATTAATTTTTTTTCAGCACCAATAGTTAGAAAAGCTATTGTTTTTCCCCTCTATGTTTCTTTTGGACCTTTATCATAAATCAGTTGTCCATTTATATGTGGGTTTTTTTGGACTGGCATTGATCTATTTGTCTATCTTATGCCAATTCTCTTGACTACTGAAGCTTTATAATAATTTTTGAAATCCGGTAGTGTTAACCCTTCAACCTTGTTCTTCTTTTTCAGAGTTGTTTTGGCTGTTTTAAGTTCTTTTTCTTTCAATGTGAGTTTTAGTATCAGTTTGTCAGTTTCTACAAAGAAGCCATCAGTTTGTGATTGGGATTGCTGAGAATCTATAGATCAACTCAGGGAGAATTGAGATTTTAACAGTCTTAAGTCCTCTGATCCATGATCCAGAATCTCCCTCTCCATTTACTTACGTCTTTAATTTCTCTTGGCAGTATTTTATAGTTTTTATTGTATAGGTCTTTCACATTTTTTTTTGATTTTTCCATAAGCATTTAATATTTTTGTTCTTATTATGAATATTATTTAAAGTTTTTTCTATTTCTGATCAGTTGTATATTGATTTTTGTAGCCTGTTACTTAGGTAAACTACTTAACATATTAGTTTCAGAAGCTTTATTGTTGATTTCATTTGGTTTTCTACATAAACAATCATATTCTCTGTGAATAAGGGGAGTTTACTACTTCTTCTCCAGTTTGGATGCCTTTCATTTCTCTTTTCTTGCCTGATTGTACTGGCTAGATCCTGAAATACAGTGTTGAATGGAAGTGGTGAAAGCAGACATCTTATCTAAGGGGAAAAGTGTTCCATCTTTGACCATTATGAGGTTAGCTGTAGGTTTTTTAATAGATGTTCTAGATAAGGTTGAGGAAGTTCCCTTTTATTCCTAGTTTGCTTAGAGTGTTTATCAAGAATGAATGTTGGATTTTGTAAAAATGCTTTTTCTGCATACACTGACATGATTATATGGCTTTTCTCTTTTAATTAGTCTGGTGAATTAATTACACTAATTAGTTTTCAAATGTTAAACTAGTCCTTCATTTCTGAAATAAGCCCCACTTTATGATTCATTATCCTTTTAATGGATAATTTGGATTCAATTTGATAAAATTTTATTTAGAATGTTTGCATCTGTATTCATCATCGATATTAGTCTATAGTTTTCTTATCTTACAATTTCTTTGTCTGGTTTTGTTATCAGAGTAAATTCTGACCTCATAGAATGAGTGGGGAAGTATCCCCTCCATTTCAATTGTCTGTAAGAGTTTGTTTAGCATTGGCATTATTTCTTCCTTATATGTTTGGTAGAACTCACCAAACAAATTCAATGAAGCCATCTATGCATGGAGTTTTTTTTGTGGGACGGTTTTTAACTATAAACACAATTACTTTTAATAAAAATACAGGGCTATTCAGATTATCTGTTTCTTCTTGAGTGAGTCTTAGTGGCTTGTCTTTCAGTGATTTTGCCCATTTCTTGCAACTTGTCATATTTACGTAATACAGTTCATAATATTCCATTGTGTGTGTGTGTTCTAAAAATATTTATTTATTTATTTGGTTGAGCTGGGTCTTAGTTGCAGCAGGCAGGCTCCTTAGTTGCAGCATGCAATCTCCTTAGTTGTGGTGTGCAAACTCTTGGTTGCGGCTTGCATGTGGGATCTAGTTCCGTGACCAGGGATCGAACCTGGGCCCCCTGCGTTGGGAGCACGGAGTCGTAACCACTGCACCACCAGGGAAGTCCTTCCATTGTGTTTTTAACATCTGTAAAACTGTAGGGATGACACCTCTCATTTCTGATACTGGTAATTGGATCTCCTCTCTCACTCTTCTCTTTATCTCTCACATCCTCACTCTCACTCTCTGTCTCTCTTCAGTCTGGCTGGAGGTTTATCAGTTTATTGATTGTGTCAGAGAACTAGCTTTGGCTTCATTTTTTTTCCTCTCTTGTTTTTCTGTTTTTTGTTTGTTTAATTTTCACTCTGATCTGTATTATTTCCTTTCCTCTGTGTACTGCATTTAATATTTTATTCTTCATTTTCCAATTTCTTAAGGTGGAAGCTGAGTTTATTGATTTAAGATCTTTTCTAACAAAGATGTTTAATACTATACATTTCTACCTAAGTACTGCTTTAGTAGCAGCCTACATATTCTGCTAATAATGTCATTTTAATGTCCTTATCTGCTAATTCTTACATCTGTGTTAGTTCTGGGTTGGTTGCTGGCTTAGTTCTTTCAGGCTGCTATAACAGAATACCACAGGCTGGGTAGATTATAAACAACAGAAATTTAGATGTCATAGTTCTGGAGGCTGGAAGTCCAAGATCAGGGTGCAGATAAGGTTGAGTGAGGACTGTCTTCCAGATCACAGACTTCTCATTGTATCCTCACGTGGTGGAAGGGCCTGGGTAGCTCTGTGGCATCTCTTTTACAAGAGCACTAACCATTTGTGAGGGCTCTATACTTGTGACCTACTCCCCTCCCAAAGGCCCTTCCTACTAATTCTATCAGGGTTAGGGGTTAGGATTTCAACATACGAATTTGAGGTGGGAGACTTTCAGGCTGTAGCAATTGGGAATGATTGATTATTTTTCTTATTATGGGTTGTGTTTTCCTAATTCTTTGTGTACCTGATAATTTCTGTTTAGATGCCAAATATGTGAGTTTTACCTTGTTGGATGCTGGGGATTTTTGTCCACCTACAGATCTTCTTGAGCTTTGTTCTGGGATGCAGTTAACTTACTTGGAAGCAATTTGATCTTTTGGAGTTGTGCTTTTATGATTTTTTTTAGATGGATCTGGAGTGGTGCTCTCTCTAGGGCTAATTGTTCTTCACTTCCGAGGCCAGATCTTGAGTGCTTTTACCCACTGTCCCTGAATTATGAGTTTTCTCTCTCTGACCTTTGGGAATAGGCGCTGTTCCCAGCCTTGTGTGCAAGACAGGTACTATTCCACCCAATCCTTTGAATGATTATTTCCTTGGCCTTAGATAGTTTTTTTTTTTTTAATATTCATGTGATGATCTGTACTCTGTTATTCTGTCCTGTGAACTCTAGCTGTATCAGTCTTAACCATACTCATCTCATTTCCTCAGCTCAGGGCATCTGTTGGGCAGGATCTGCTGTATACAGTTTGTAGGGTCCAGTGTAAAATGAAAATGTGGGCCTTTTGTCCAAAAATTATTTAGAATTTCAAGATGGCACCAGTAGAGCATTAAACCAAGCATAGGTCCCTTCTGAACTGTAGCTGCACAGGTTGCATGCCCCTGAAGCCAGTGCTACTGCTGGGTTTCATCTCATGTTCCTACTGTGGCCTGGAACTCTCTTCAAAGCAGTAAGCTGAGATAGCCATAGGGCTTTGCCTCCTTTGTTTCTTGTATATCAGGAATCTCTGTCCTTTTTTACCAGATGTCCAGAGTCTTGAAAACTATTATCTCATGTATTTGGGGGGAGGGGTTGGTTTTGGTTGTTTCAGGCAGGAGGATAATCCAGTTCCTGTTAGTCCATCTCAGCTGGAAGCAGAAGCTATTTTAAGTGTAAAGATCTGGTAGCTTCTTTTTATTTGTGTTTTGTTTTGTTTCATTTTGTTTAAGGACCTGCTAACTTCTTTTGTGTCAAACCAGTATTCTCCTATATGGTCTGTTGGCTTGGCACCTGGTTTTGATAACTGGGGTAAAATCTGTCTTGTGTCATTCGCTGATCTGTTTCTCACTCTTAATTCCTTGGCTAGAGGGTCTTGAAGTGGAAGCAGATTTCCTGGTAAAGATCAACTCATTTTCTGAATTGCACCACTTGATTTCAGGCAAGCATTAGCTTCCTGCTTGAAATCACTCTGCTCTTATTCCTCTGACGTTGCATTTAAATGCAAGCTGCACATGGGTGAGGACAATTCTCTGTTCTCCCATCTTCTGCAAAATACATCCTCTTGCAGTGCAATTTGATTGGCATTTGTGCAGTAAGGTATTAACAGCCTTTCAGATATGCCCTGCCCTATTAGCAAGAATATACAGGGATACAAAAATGAATTTGTCAAGATAGTTCCATTATCTTTAGTACAATATTAATCCTGCTACAGGGTTATTAAGCCATTTTTCATCTCCCCTCAAATTAATGTTGACGTTCTGTTACTGGTTTTGTTCTTGTCCCTAGATTAAAACATAGAGGAAAAAATCTTCCATGCTACAATATTAAAATTAATTGTAGGGTAAGCAGTACCTTGCTTGGTAAAGTAGAATCCTCCTGGAAGAATTACAACATGAATTTATTTCTGTGCTTTCTACTTGTTCATGTGCACAAAAAGAACAATTGGAATATACTTCTAAGGGCACGAGCATAATATAATGAGGGAAGGGTAAATTTAAAGTGCGTAAGATTTTCTAAAGAGAGAAATAAGAAAATCAGGGGCCTGAGCCTGGGGGAACCACACCTAGTGAGTGCTTCCAGCCTAAAGGCTGATGGAAGTGCTGGTGGTATTAGATGTATAAGTAGAAGAATTTGGATTGACTTAGAATCTTGTTATCTTCTGTTCATAGGAATAACATGTTTCTTCTATTCCAAGAATTTAGGGGCACTTAAAAATTACACAACGAGGTGTTAATACTTATAAATCAGGATAGTGTCATAATCAGGACTCAGAAATAAAGAGAGCTGTTAATCATTATTTCAAAATTAAGACTGAATGATGCTTTTCTGTGAATTTTTTTAAAAGTTAACATTTTTACCCATATGGATGCAGATATCTCATGTCTGTTACCTCTGTAGTAAGATATCAGGGTATTTGGGTGATTTCTGGTCATGGTTAGGTAGATAATCTGGGATGCTAATTCTTACTGTAGGAGGAATCCTATAGTAATTATTTAAACCAAGAGGTAAGTTTCAGTTATTTATATTTTTTAATGAAAGAAGCATGCTGAGATATAGTTACGTAGATATAGTTATAGTATTTCAGTTTTGTAAAATATGTTTATATTTAGTACAAATATATAAAAAGATAAAAATGTTTTCCTTGTAGAAAGTCAACATGAGTTGTATAGTAAAATTTTAACCAATTTTTTATATATATATATATATATTTTTTTTTTTTTTTGCGGTACGCGGGCCTCTCACCGCTGTGGCGTCTCCCGTTGCGGAGCACAGGCTCCGGACGCGCAGGCCCAGCGGCCATGGCTCACGGGCCCAGCCGCTCCGTGGCATGTGGGATCCTCCTGGCCCGGGGCACGAACCCGCGTCCCCTGCATCGGCAGGCGGACTCCCAACCACTGCGCCACCAGGGAAGCCCTATATATATTTTTGTATTTGTAAATGATGTAAGCAGTGTAGCAACCTTCAAGAGGGTGAGTGTGGATGCTAGGATGAGGAAAGTTGATGTCGAATCTCTGGTAGGTTGGAAAAATAATCAACATTTGTCACCTGGATACAGTGAGTATTCATATTTTTTATATTTTGTCATTGTTATGGATAATGTACAGAAGTAAGAATAGTGAAAAACTGAATTTAAATGTAGCAAACCTCTTTGTATCAAGTAAATTTTGGCTTGCAAACATCATAAAAGGTGAAAATACTATAACATTTGCTTTTAGCTAGATAGGGTAGTCTATATTCTTTTTGCAAAATACTGTGTGACAGTGTCCTTCCTGGTAAATGACTAAGGTTTCTTTTTATCTCTAGAAATATATTCTTAGAGTCTAGAGTGCTGCTTTCTGGTTCCTTGTGCTCATCTGATTTGTCTAATAATTGTTTAACCATTCTCCTCTGTTAATTGTCTTCTCTTTGCTATCACAGGCAGAAAATGAAAAATTTTGAATTCTCAGCTGTATTCACTAGAAGCTAAAAGCAGTCTACAAAGATGGTGTCTCCAGTCTTTTATTTCTTTTTGAAAGATGATGCAAATATCTTGTACAATGTAGTGAGAAACGGAAGGATATGATTTATTTCTCTTTTGCATCATCCTTCAATGTAGGCAATTCCATCATTTTTCTTTTTTCTTATTATTATCGTCTTTTTTAAAAGCATAGTTGGATATATTTGATGAATAATGAGTGTAGTAAAATAATTCCGAGGATGGTGAAATGGCAAAATGTTTCAAGATACAGGAAAAATAAGATCTCTAAGCTCCTATAATTGTAAAATGGATCCAGTGGTCCGATATGGTAATTGCAAGAAAGAGCATAGAATTTCTTTCAGTGACTCTAAGAATGAAGGTTAATAAATATCAATCCTTACAATTAGTTAGAACTGCTAAGAAAGAAACTGAAAACTAAAATTGAGTCTGATGAACTGAGGGTTAAGAGCTTTAAGGTAAAGCTGTCTGGGTCTCCTATCGTGCATTTGAGAAGTGGAAGTGGCAGAACCATGGGTTGGAATGGTGGATCAGATGTACGCATTCTTAGCTTCTGCGTTCCCCCAGTTGATGTCAGAAAGCAAACTAAAATTTTGAATACCAGTCACTTCCTTATAGGCTCTTCTTTAGTTGATGGCAGGCTGTAGAGATTTAAATTTCTGGCAACTTTTAAATTGTATTTGATTATATAATTTGAACAAAACATTGTTATTCCTGACACACTGCTAATGGTGAGTTGGCATAAACCTTGACTTAAAGAAAGGATGATTTGTTCAAAACTTCTGTTGAAGCAGGATGGACTTCCACATCCCAGAATCCATTGTTAGCACAACTCCAATCTATGAGAGTGAGTTGTTCTTCCAGATGTTAGGGGAAGGTCCAGCTAAGCTGTGTAAGGCAGTAAGCCAGTTATAGATGCTGTCAGCATATCTCCCTTTTGAGAATGTGAAATGCCTAGGACTTAGTCTGTTAATTTTCAGAGAGGACATTGCCTGTATATGTTATATGTACATGGGGCTGATGCAGCAGTTGTACTTTTCTTTTTAACATAGTCTCAAGTTGAATGTGGAAATTGTCTGAAAAAATTTAGAAGGAATGTTTCGTTTGTAATTGTTCAATTGTGTAAGACTTAAGTACTTTATTTCCCTCAGCTTCTTCTATCTTGGTAAATAACAATCTTTTATGAGTATTTACTGAGCACCACACATTTGTGAGGCATTAGAGGAATGGGATATTGAAGGGAGTCCTTTTGTAAAATAAAAATTTTTAAATTTCTTTGTAATGACATTCAGTTTAACAAATAGTTATGTATTACGATCTTAGGTGGGGTGAGGAATAGGGAAGTGGTAGTTGGAAGATGGATGACTATAATAATCCTGGCCCAAAGGAAATCTTAGAATTTATTTGACACCTTTTTTTAAACACCTTATTTCTAATGCATTAATTTTCAAAGTTAAAAAAAATCAACAGTAAAATTTAGTTTGATGTTACCACTTAAGCTGTTAGTGCCACCAACAGAGCAAAGCATAGCAATTGTGGAAGAAAAGAGGGGAACAGGTAAAAGAGAATTTAGGAGAAGAGGTAAACAGGAGAGGCAGATCTCTGTGAAATTGTGATGTGAAGTGGTATGAAATTTGCCTTTTATTCTTCTGGTTTCTTTTTAACACCTGAATTACCTTTTAAACTCAGATCTAGCCACCCATCTAACAAGTCTTTATTGAGTACCTACTGTGCTAGGCATTGTGCTGATATCCCTAGACTGAAATTGATAACCAGTTCTTCCAGGGGTATTTGTATTTTAACAGGAAACACAAAGTAGAGATTGTCTGCAGATGTGTTTGATGTGGCCTCCAGTATTTTAAAACTAGGGGAGATTTCACAAAAATTTTGAATGTTTGGCTTCTCTATACAAAATGTAGTATTTTTCTTTTCTCTTTTAAGTATCTGTGTAGCTCCAGTTTGCTGGAGTCAATCAGATGTTGCCCCTTGAGACTGGCAGGCATTCTTGAGTTTGCCACAGACTCACACTGCCTTTTGTTGTGAATCTAGCTTACTTTACTCACATATATTACGTAAGATAATATATTTGAGTTTGTAGCATGTGACCTTTAAGTGACTGAGCTCTGATGGCACTTATCAGCTACTGCCTAGGAGAGGATTTAAACAGACTTAGGGATGGTGACAGAGGTTGCATGTCACTGTAGGCACCAAAAATTATGCTTTGTAAGCTGCTACCAGTACCACCTGCACATAAATATTTTCTTTGGGAAGTGAAGAAAGAACTCCACCAATTTCCTTAAATGACATATAGTGGATAGCCCCCATTTTTAGTTTTTTTATCCTTGGTTTAGTGGATAAAAATAAGCGTTTTAATTAGTAAAATCCCCTGAATCCTCTGTCCAGATTTACATTTATCTAGCTTTTTTTTTTTAAAAAGCATTTTGGCAAATCATTTACTTTTATCTTTCCATCCAAGAAAGTTTAATCATTAGAGCAAGAGATGAATCTCTAATTAAAGAAGGAATGTTAAAATATTTAACCGTTCATACGTAACCAGAAAGGATTTTTTTGTTATTTATTCCTTTATTATGTGTTTAAAGGCAAACTTTGTTTCATACTCAACATGTTCTTAAGCCTAAGTCATAACTGTGTCAGTGAAAAAAAATTTCAGAAAGTTTATTAAGTGTTCCAGGCATGAGGAATACAAAGATGATTAGCATTCAGACAGCCTGTGGTTTATCTGTTTTAAAGCTTACTCCTGAATGTAGGTCAGTGATTTATCTCAGTGACCCGGTGACCTTGAAAAAATTCAAGAATAATTAGATTGGAGTACGGTTTTACTTTGAATCAGATTATGGTATCTGCTGGCAAAGTTTGAAATTTAACTCCAGTTCTAGGAGACATTGTAAATACTCAGAACAAAAGAGGGGACTCGAGGTGAGTAGCCAGCAGATCTCTGAGCGTGTGAAAAATTCATTTCTGTGATATGAGGAGAAAGAGATTACAGTGATGATCTTCAGAGGAACTAGTTTCTAGGTTTTGAAAAAATAGTTCAGATGTTTGAATTTGCTGTAGAAGTCCTCCCAGGAACAATATCTAGCATTCCTTGATTTGGTAACCTTATTTCCAAAAAAGTTTACAATCAAATGGGAAGTTAGTAGAAAACAGAATTCACTTTATAGAGATTTAAAATATGATCCTGGAGTGCATTCTTCTGAGAAAAATAAAGGTAACTATACTCGTGTGTGGTATTGGGACTATAAACCTAAACCTATAAAACCTAAAAAAATCATAAGCATTCTCAATGTGGTAATTGTCCACTGTCAAACAGTAGTTCAGAGTTACCTGCAGGATTTTTGCAAACTCTATAAATACCTTGGCCCTGCCTCAGACTTAATTGAATCTAAATCTTAACCCCTGTGTAGACACCACTGTCCTGATGCAGAACTTCTGAGACTATTGCGTGTACCTTGTTGAATCAGGATTAAGAGGAGAGGAGAATAAGTAAGAGCCAGATAGGTTAGTGACATTGGGACTCTTCTCACTGGAAACTGGCGTGGATCTAATGACCCTAGGTTATGATTTGCTTGGTTTCAACTGCACTTTCTTTAAAAGGGAGTATTTTATTTATTTGTTTGTTTACTTATATTTTTTGCCTGTGTTAGGTCTTCGTTGCTTCGCGCGGGCTTTCTCTAGTTGCGGCGAGTGGGAGCTACTCTTCGTGTGGTGCGCAGACTTCTCATTACGGTGGCCTCTCTTGTTGCGGAGCATGGGCGCATGGGCTTCAGTAGTTGTGGTGCGAGGGCCTAGTAGTTGTGGCTTGCAGGCTCAGTAGTTGTGGCACTTGGGCTTAGTTGCTCCACAGCATGTGGGATCTTCCTAGACCAGGGCTCGAACCCATGTCCCCTGCATTGGCAGGCAGATTCTTAACCATTGTGCCACCAGGGAAGTCCCTAAAAGGGAGTATTATTAATGTTGGAGATACCTTCAAAATGAACCATCCTCTTTAAAATAGTGGTTTCTAATAGATTTGTTAGTATTTTCTGGGAAGAAATTCTGAGTTTCTTAGGCAGATCAAGAAATGTTCTAATTATTTGTATATCTTTGCTCTTATAGAGCATGTTTTGAAAACTGATTGTTAAGGTTATTGGAGCTGAGAGAAAATACTATATAAGTTAGATTTTTTGGTAAAAGTTTTAAGTGCTACATTGGAAGTGAAATACTAATTTTGCAAAAAAGTTGAAAAAATGAAGCAAAGTTCCCATAGTAACGCTATCTTTGCCCTCACACAGCTGTATTATTACCCCATTGGACTGTGTGATTAATGCTTTTTCCTGATAACCACAGACGCACATAGGATTCTTTCTGTATCACTGGGTATGAACTTTAGTGCTGCTTTCCCAGTAAGCTGTGTAAATATGTGGTCTGAATATGTATCTCCAGTTTGACCTTTATACTTTCTATTCCTGCCAAAATTTGTCCTTGCTGTGGTATCTTGCTACATATGTTGCAAACTCTTTCCCATCCCCCCCTGTCCCCCACCCCCTGCCAGAAATGTCATTGCTATGAAATTTGTCATTTTGTCTCTCCATTCCTTACATTCTGCATTATTCCCCCCCGCCCCCGCCATGTAATTCAAGCCGTTCACGTTCTCTCAGTTCAGTTTCTAACTATAAGCTTATTGGGTTTCTTTGTTTTGCAAAATTAAAACATACTACTTGCTAAATGCTTTTCTTATTAGCTCCATGTCTCCTTTGAAGCCAGCCCTTACTCTGAGATAAAATAAATATTTGACACTGACTTGTTTTCATATTTCTTCCAACAACTCCTCTTGTTCTTCTTGCTCATTTAAGGGCATGGCCTTAATGTAGGTCATTAGCTCTTCCCTTCTCTCCCTCTCTCCAACATTTACTGAGTATGCTCTATGTCAGGGACTCTAACTGAACACCTAATGTATACTAAGCACTACCCTACCACTGGGAATATAGCAGAAAATGAAGCTGGCAAAGTCTCTACCTTCAGGGACCTTATATTCTCGTGGGAGGAGAGATCAGTATATAAATATGTAGTATGTGAGATGGTGATGAGTGCTATGGGAAAAAAGAATAATTAAGGGGACAGGGGGTGCTAGGGAAAACCGTTTGTGAATGTGTAGGTTTCCTATTTTATGTAGGGGAGGTCAATAGGTAGAGACCTAGCCATGTGGTTATCTAGGGCAAGAGTATCTAGGCAAAGGTGACAGCAAATACAAAGGCCCTGAGGCTGGATGGGAAGCCTTCAAGATGTGTTCCAGGAACAGCAAAGATGCCAGTGTTGGCTGGTGCACAGCGAAAGAGTAGTAAAAGCTGGAGTCAGAAGTAATAAGAGGCTTGAGTCTTGAGGCCCCTGTAGGCTTTTTACTCTGGATGAGATGGGAAGTCAGTGTAGAGTAGGGTTTGTTTGATCACATCAGAGTAGTGATGTGACCAGACTTTGTTTTAAAAGGTTACTTGGGCTGCTATATGGGGGTAAAGGAGGATGCAAAAAGACCATTTAGGAGATTAATACAGTAATTCAAGTTTGAGATCATGATAGTGTGGACCAGGACTGTGGAGCTGGGAGGAATTGTTAGTACTTTCGGTATCTACTTTGAAGTTAGATCTGAGAGGATTTTTTTGGTAGAGTTAAAGATGACTCCCTTACTGAGATGAAGAAGGCTGCCAGAGAAGCACTTTTGATGGGAAAATGAGGAGTTGAGTTCTGGACATGTTAAATTTGAGATGCTATTATATTA
Organism: Grampus griseus; assembly: GCF_964374135.1. Taxonomy (NCBI): domain Eukaryota; kingdom Metazoa; phylum Chordata; class Mammalia; order Artiodactyla; family Delphinidae; genus Grampus; species Grampus griseus. Next base: position 35,950,758 of record NC_139004.1, on the reverse strand, counting down.
GATAAGGGCACCAAAAGCTTTTCAATAATCATGTTTCTTTGGAATTAGCTATTTGCTTGGTTAAAAACAACAAAAATAGTGATCAACTAATACATAACTGTAAGTTTAACTTTTTTTTTTCCCCTTACAACTCTTTCTTCCTACTGATGAGGATCACTTTTTTTGTTGTTGTTGGAGAGCATGCTATGGTATTGTTATCAAAAATATCCATGTGGTAAATTTGAGAGCCATGTTAGTGTTTTGCTCTTTGGTGTGAATGCTGTTTGACAGAGTATAAGGGTCTAAATTCAAAATTATTTTCCCTCAGAAACTTTGTCTAACAGGAGTTCCAAAAAGAGGAAGCAGAAAAAAATTTAAGGAGAGTCAAAGTAATAATGAAAATTTCCATTGTTAAAGGCTGAGATTTTCCTTTTTTGAATTGAATTTAATTTTTTTATACAGCAGGTTCTTATTAGTTATCTATTTTATACATATTAGTATATAATTAGTTATCTATTTTATACATATTAGTGTATATATGTCAATCCCAGTCTCCCAATTCATACCACCCACCCCCCTCACCCCTGCTTCCCCCACTTGGTGTCCATACATTTGTTCTCTACATCTGTGTCTCTCTTTCTGCCTTGCAAACTGGTTCATCTGTACCGTTTTTCTAGATTCCACATATATGTGTTAATATATGATACTTGTTTTTCTCTTTCTGACTTACTTCACTCTGTATGACAGTGTCTCGGTCCATCCACGTCTCTGCAAATGACCCAGTTTCGTTCCTTTTTATGGCTGAGTAATATTCCATTCTGTATGTGTACCATATCTTCTTTATCCACTTGTCTGTCGATGGACATTTAGGTTGCTTCCATGACCTGGCTATTGTGAATAGTGCTGCAGTGAACATTGGGGTGTATGTGTCTTTTTGAATTATGGTTTTCTCTGGGTATATGCCCAGTAGTGGGATTGCTGGGTCATATGGTAATTCTATTTTTAGTTTTTTAAGGAACCTCCATACTGTTCTCCATAGTGGCTGTATCAATTTACATTCCCACCAGCAGTGCAAGAGGGTTCCCTTTTCTCCACACCCTCTCCAGCGTTTGTTGTTTGTAGATTTTCTGATGATGCCCATTCTAACTGGTGTGAGGTGATAACCTTATTGTAGTTTTGATTTACACTTCTCTAATAATTGGTGATGTTGAGCAGCTTTTCATGTACTTCTTAGCCATCTGTATGTCCTCTTGGGAGAAATGTCTATTTAGGTCTTCTGCCCATTTTTGGATTGGGTTGTTTGTTTTTTTAATATTGAGCTGCATGAGCTGTTTATATATTTTGGAGATTAATCCTTTGTCCATTGATTCGTTTGCAAATATTTTTTTCCCATTCTGAGGGTTGTCTTTTTGTCTTGTTTGTAGTATCCTTTGCTTTGCAAAAGCTTTTAAGTTTCATTAGGTCCCATTTGTTTATTTTTGTTTTTATTTCCATTACTCTAGGAGGTGAATCAAAAAAGATCTTGCTGTGATTTATGTCAAAGAGTGTTCTTCCTGTGTTTTCCTCTAAGAGTTTTATAGTGTCTGGTCTTACATTTAGGTCTCTAATCCATTTTGAGTTTATTTTTGTGTATGGTGTTAGGGAGTGTTCTAATTTCACTCTTTTATGTGTAGCTGTGCAGTTTTCCCAGCATCACTTATTGAAGAGACTGTCTTTTCTCCATGTATATCCTTGCCTCCTTTGTCATAGATTAGTTGACCATAGGTGCGTGGGTTTATCTCTGGGCTTTCTATCGCATTCCATTGATCTATATTTCTGTTTTTATGCCAGTACCATATTGTCTTGATTACTGTAGCTTTGTAGTATAGTCTGAAGTCAGGGAATCTGATTCCTCCAGCTCTGTTTTTTCCCCTCAAGACTGCTTTAGCTATTCGGGGTCTTCTGTGTCTCCATACAAATTTTAAGATTTTTTTGTTCTAGTTCTATAAAAAATGCCATTGGTAATTTGATAGGGATTGCATTGAATCTGTAGATTGCTTTGGGTAGTATAGTCATTTTCACAATACTGATTCTTCCAATCCAAGAACATGGTATATCTCTCCATCTGTTTGTATCATCTTTAATTTCTTTCATCACTGTCTTATAGTTTTCCGAATACAGGTCTTTTACCTCCTTAGGTAGGTTTATTCCTAGGTATTTTATTCTTCTTGTTGCAATTGTGAATTGGATTGTTTGCTTATTTTCTCTTTCTGATCTTTTGTTGTTAGTGTATAGGAATGCAAGAGATTTCTGTGCATTAATTTTGTATCCTGCAGCTTTACCAGATTCATTGATTAGCCCTGTTAGTATTCTGGTGGCATCTTTAGGATTATCTGTGTATGGTATCATGTCATCTGCACACAGTGACAGTTTTACTTCTTCTTTTCCAGTTTGTATTCCTTTTATTTCCTTTCTTCTCTGATTGCTGTGGCTAGGACTTCCAAGACTATATTGAGTAATAGTGGCAGTAGTGGACATCCTTGTCTTGTTCCTGAACTTAGAGGAGGTGCTCTCAGTTTTTCACCATTGAGTATAATGTTTGCTATGGGTTTGTTGTATGTGGCCTTTATTATGTTGAGATCCGTTCCCTCTGTGCCCACTTTCTGGAGAGTTTATATCATAAATGGGTGTTGAATTTTGTCAAATGCCTTTTCTGCATCTACTGAGATGATCATATGGTTTTTCTTCTTCAGTTTGTTAGTATGGTGTATCACATTGATTTGCGTACATTGAAGAATCCTTGCATTCCTGGGATAAATCCCACTTGATTATCGTGTATGATCCTTTTAATGTGTTGTTGGATTCTGTTTGCTAGTATTTTGTTGAGTATTTTTCATCTATGTTCATCAGTGATATTGGTCTGTAATTTTCTTTTTTTGTAGTATCTTTGTCTGGTTTGGTATCAGGGTGATGGTGGCCTCATAGAATGAGTTTGGGAGTGTTCCTTCCTCTGTAATTTTTTGGAAGAGTTTGAGAAGGATGGGTGTTAGCTCTTCTCTAAATGTTTGATACAATTCACCTGTGAAACCATCTGGTCCTGGACTTTTATTTGTTGGAAGAATTTTTTTTTTTTTTTTTTTTTTGCGGTATGCGGGCCTCTAACTGTTGTGGCCTCTCCCGTTGCGGAGCACAGGCTCCGGACACGCAGGCTCAGCGGCCATGGCTCACGGGCCCAGCCGCTCCGCAGCATGTGGGATCTTCCTGGAGCGGGGCATGAACCCATGTCCCCTGCATCCGGCAGGCGGACTCTTAACCACTGCGCCACCAGGGAAGCCCTGTTGGAAGATTTTTAATCACAGTTTCAATTTCATTACTTGTGCTTGGTCTGTTCATGTTTTTTGGTTCTTCCTGGTTTAGTCTTGGAAGCTTATACCTTTCTAAGAATTTACACATTTCTGCATGGTTGTCCATTTTATTGACATAGAGTTGCTTATAGTAGTGTCTTAGGATGCTTTGTATTTCTGTGTTGTCCATTGTAACTTCTCCTTTTTGACTTCTAATTTTATTGATTTGAGCCCTCTCTCTCTTTTTCTTGACAAGTCTGGGTAAAGGTTTATCAATTTTGTTTATCTTCTCAAAGAACCAGCTTTTAGTTTTATTGATCTTTGCTATTGTTTTCTTTGTTTCTATTTCATTTATTTCTGCTCTGATCTTTGTGATTTCTTTCTGTCTGCTGACTTTGAGTTTTGTTTGTTCTTCTTTCTCTAGTTCCTTTAGGTTTAAGTTTGGATTGTTTACTTGAGATTTTTCTTGTTTCTTGAGGTAGGCTTGTATAGCTATAACCTTCCCTCTTAGTACTGCTCTTGCTGCATCCCATAGGTTTTGGATCGTCGTGTTTTCATTATCATTTTGTCTCTAGGTATTTTTTGATTTCCTCTTTGATTTCTTCATTGATCTCTTGGTTATTTAGTAACGTATTGTTTAGCCTCCATGTGTTGTGTTTTTTACGTTGTTTTCCCTGTAATTGATTTCTAATCTCATAGCGTTGTGGTCAGAAAAGATGCTTGATATGATTTCAATTTTCTTAAATTTACTGAGGCTTGATTTGTGACCCAAGATGTGATCTATCCTGGAGAACGTTCCATGCGCACTTGAGAAGAAAGTGTAATCGGCTGTTTTTGGATGGGATGTCCTATAAATATCAATGAAATCTATCTGGTCTATTGTGTCATTTAAAGCTTGTGTTTCCTTATTTATCTTCATTTTGGATGATCTGGCCCTTGGTGTAAGTGAGGTGTTAAAGTCCCCCACTATTACTGTGTTAGTGTCGATTTCCTCTTTTTTAGCTGTTAGCAGTTGCCTTATGTATTGAGGTGCTCCTATGTTGGGTGCATATATATTTATAATTGTTATATATTCTTGGATTGATCCCTTGATCATTATGTAGTGTCCTTCCTTGTCTCTTGTAACATTCTTTATTTTAGAGTCTATTTTATCTGATATGAGTATTGCTACTCCAGCTTTCTTTTGATTTCCATTTGCATGGAATATCGTTTTCCATCCCCTCAAGTTTCAGTCTGTATGTGTCCCTAGGTGTGAAGTGGGTCTCTTGCAGACAGCATATATATGGGTCTTGTTTTTGTATCCATTCAGCAAGCCTGTGTCTTTTGGGTGGAGCATTTAATCCATTCACGTTTAAGGTAATTATCTATATATATGTTCCTATGACCATTTTCTTAATTGTTTTGGGTTTGTTTTTGTAGGTCCTTTTCTTCTCTTGTGTTTCCCACTTGGAGAAGTTCCTTTAGCATTTGTTGTAGAGCTGGTTTGGTGGTGCTGAATTCTCTTAGTTTTTGCTTGTCTGTAAAGCTTTTGATTTGTCTGTCAAATCTGAATGAGATCCTTGCTGAGTAGAGTAATCTTGGTTGTAGGTTGTTCCCTTTCATCACTTTAAATATATCGTGCCACTCCCATCTGGCTTGTAGAGTTTCTGCTGAGAAATCATTTGTTAACCTTATGGGAGTTCCCTTGTATGTTGTGTGTCATTTTTCCCTTGTTGCTTTTAATAATTTTTCTTTGTCTTTAATTTCTGTCTTGATTACTGTGTGTCTCAGCATGTTTCTCTTTGGGTTTACCCTGCCTAGGACTCTTTGTGCTTCCTGGACTTGGGTGGCTATTTCCTTTCCCATGTTAGGGAAGTTTTCAACTGTAATGTCTTCAAATGTTTTCCCGGGTCCTTTCTCTCTCCCTCCTCCTTCTGGGACCCCTATAATGCGAATGTTGGTGCGTTTAATCTTGTCCCAGATGTCTCTTAGGCTATCTTCATTTCTTTTCATTCTTTTTGCCTTATATGTTCCGCGGCAATGAATTTCACCATTCTGTCTTCCAGGTCAGTTATCCGTTCTTCTGCCTCAGTTATTCTGCTGTTGATTGCTTCTGGAGTACTTTTCAGTTACTGTATTGTTCATCTCTGTTTGTTCTTTAATTCTTCTAGGTCTTTGTTAAACATTTCTTGCATCTTCTTGATCTTTGCCTCCATCCTTTTTCCAAGGTCCTGAATCACCTTCACCATCATTATTCTGAATTCTTTTTCTGGAAGGTTGCCCATCTCCACTTCATTTAATTGTTCTTCTGGGGTTGTATCTTGTTCCTTCATCTGGTACATAGCCCTCTGCCTTTTCATTTTGTCTATCTGTGAATGTGGTTTTTGTTCCACAGGCTACAGGATTGTAGTTCTTCTTGCTTCTGCTGTCTGCCCTCTGGTGGATGAGGCTGTCTAAGAGGCTTGTGCAAGCTTCCTGATGGGAGGGACTCGTGGTGGCTAGAGCTGGGTGTTGCTCTGGTGGGTAGAGCTCAGTAAAACTTTAATCTGCTTGACTGCTGATGGGTGGGGCTGGGTTCCCTCCCTGTTGGTTGTTTGGCATGAGGTGACCCAGCACTGCAGGCTGCAGGCTCTTTGGTGGGGCGAATGGCAGACTTCGGGAGGGATTGTGCCAAGGAGTACTTCCCACAACTTCTGCTGCCAGTGTCCTTGTCTCCGTGGTGAGCCACAGCCACCCCCTGCCTCTACAAGAGACTCTCCAACACTACCAGGTAGGTCTGGTTCAGTCTCCTGTGGGGTCACTGCTCCTTACCCTTCGTCCCGATGCACACACTACTTTGTGTGTGCCCTCCAAGAGTAGAGTCTCTGTTTCCCCCAGTCCTGTTGAAGTCCTGAAATCAAATCACACTAGCCTTGAAAGTCTGATTCTCTGGGAATTCCTCCTCCCGTTGCCGGACCCGCAGGTTGGGAAGCCTTATGTAGGGCTCGGAACCTTCACTCCAGTGGGTGGACTTCTGTGGTATGTGTTGTGCAGTTTGTGAGTCACCCACCCAGCAGTTATGGGATTTGATTTTATTGTGCTTGCGCCCCTCCTACCATCTCATTGTGACTTCTTTGGATGTGGGGTATCTTCTTTGGTGAGTTCCAGTGTCTTCCTGTTGGTGATTATTCAACAGTTAGTTGTGATTCCTGTTCTCTCACAAGAGGGAGTGAGCGCATGTCTTTCTACTCTGCCATCTTGAACCAATCTCCTCAAGACTGAGATTTTCAAAGTCAGTGGACCCACACCAAATAACAAGGTAAATGAGGTAAGATAAAATTTGTTACCATACAAGATAAAATGTCATAACTCAGCAGATTAAAAAAAATGCTTCCAAAAGAAATTTCACAGCAGGTTCCCTAGTTAAGGAGAGTGAGATAGCCAGACTTCCGTAGCATCTTTGGATGCTGTGAATCAATGTGGGGATGCCTGCAAAACAGTATATGAAGTGTCAGGGTTGGAGAGTAAAATTTTAGATAGGGTGACCAGAGAAGGCCTTTTAAATAAAAATCTGAGGGATGTGAGGTAGCTAGATATCTAGATATGTAGATATCTAGGAGATGAGCATCCTAGGCAGAGTGAACACAAGTGGAGAGATCCAGAGGCAGCAGTGTTCTCAGTGTTTAATGATAGCAAGGGAGCCAGTGTGACAGCAGCAGAGAGAGCAAACGGTGAGTAGTAGGGGATGAAGTCAAGGGGTAAGGGGCTCAGGTCATGTAACCACTTGTGTATCATGATAAAGACTAGCTTTTACTGAATGAGATGAAAATCCATTTGAAGGGTTTGAGCAGAGTGGTGATATAATCTGCTGTGCGCTTTAGCACCTAGGGTGATTCTTTTCTGTTAAGAAATGACTGGGCGACAGGAGCAAGGGCGGTGAGGAGGTTACTGTAGTAATCCAGGGAGAGTTCACAATGGCTTGGATCAGAATGATGACAGTAAAGATGATGAAAGGTAGTTGAATTTGGCATCTTTCTTTGAAGGTGGACTTGGCAGGATTGCTGTCAGATCAGATGTGGGGGAGGAGGGAAAGGGGGAGAGAGGAACAGAGAGAGAGAGGTCAAATCACATGTGAAATTAAAGTTTTTTGGCCTAAGTAATTCCTAAATGAAATGACCACAAACTGAATTGCAGAAGGCATGGGGGTGGGGCAGCAATATTTGAAGCTTACCTTTAGACATGACTTCAAACCGTTTGATCTTTGCCAGTCTTAAAAGTGAAGAAAAAAAAATCTCATTTTAATTTTCATTCTTCTTACTATGAGTGAAATTTTAACATTTGTATTTTCTTGTGACTCAAATGTTTTAATTAGTTAATTTTGGAGAGGCATTTATCTCTTGGGTGGTTCTTTTTCTTTTGATTTGTAGGGATACTTTTTATAAATTAATAACTTAACCCTTTGTGATATTTGTTGCAAAAATCACTCTGCCCCAGTTGTTTTTATTTTTAAAACTTGCTCATGGTGTTTTTGTGCAATTCAGATTTTTTTTTTGTTGTTGTTGTATTATTGAGTCAATCAGTCTTTTACAGTGTCAGAGTTAAGGTCATACTTAGGCTTTCACCGTGGTATCATTAAAGAAGACTATATATATTTTTGCTAGTAGTTTTGTGTTTTTATTTGCATTTAAATCTTCAATCCATCTGGATGTTAAATGAAATGAAAAGCTGTCCTAGATGATGGGCTTGTTGAAGGGATGCTCTGGGAAGTCAGGATGTTACTGCAGAGTCTCAGTGCTTACCAGATAGAGAAGGTCTCAAGAAGAGCTTCAGCAAAAGACACAGTAACAGGGACTACCCTTTTCTCAGACTTCTTATAGTTATCCTCATATAGGATGATTTGATTGGCTGTTACCAGTATAGCTCAGGACAGTAGTTCCCAGACTTTTTTAAAAAAAATAAATTTATTTATTTACTTATTGATTGATTGGCTGCATTGGGTCTTTGTTTTTGCGTGCGTGCTTTCTCTAGTTGTGGTGAATGGGGGCTACTCTTCGTTGCAGCTGCGGGCTTCTCATTGCGGTGGCTTCTCTGGTTGTGGAGTACGGGCTCTAGGTGCACAGGCTTAAGTAGTTGTGGCATGCAGGCTCAGTAGTTGTGGCTCGTGGGCTCTGGAGCACAGGCTCAGTAGTTGCATCGCACGGGCTTAGTTCCTCCACTGGCATGTTATCTTCCCGGACCAGGGCTTGAACCTGTGTCCGCTGCATTGGCAGGCAGATTCTTAACCACTGCATCACCAGGGAAGCCCTAGTAGTTCTCAAACTTTTGGGCTGAATCAGCATCATCTGAAGGGCTTGTTAAAATACAGACTACTAAGCCCCACCTCCAGAGTTTTATTCTGTAGGCTTGGTGTGTAGCCTGGGAGCTTTCATTTCTAACAAGGTCTCAGGTGATACTGCTGGTCCCGGGACAACATTTTGGCATAGGGTATCTGGACTTAAGGTCTGGAATCAGAAGGTTTGAATTCAAATCCCTGTTCTGGTATTTAGTAGCTCTGTGATTTCGAGTAGGGTTTTGTTTTGTTTCGTTTCCTGTCTCCTCTCCTTCCCTAACAAGCCAGATTTTCCTTTCCTTGAATCAGGGTGTGTATTTCTTTCTTTCTTTTTTTAAAAATATTTATTTTATTTATTTATTTAGGCTGTCCGGGTCTTAGTTGTAACACGTGGGATCTTCATTGCCGCGTGCAGGATCTTTTAGTTGCAGCGTGTGGGCTTCCTGGTTGCAGCATGCATGCGAGATCTAGTTTCCTGACCAGGGATTGAACCCGGGCCCCCTGCATTGGGAGCACGGAATCTTACCCACTGGACCACCAGGGAAGTCCCGGGGTGTGTATTTCTTAAAGCTGTGAGGAGACTAAAAGAAATACTGTATTTGAAGTAGTTAGCATATCCTTGAAATATGGTAACTGCCACTAATAAAGTTAATGATGCTTTTATCGAGCTCTCTTTTTGGTTATAGTGCCAGTGCTATCCAATGAGAATACAATATGAGCAACATGTAATTTAAAATTTTCTAGTAGCCATATGTTAAAAAGTAAGCAAAACAAAACAAACAAGGTGCAATTATTTTAATCCAAAATATATGAAATATTACAAAATATAATCAATATAAAATTATTAATGAGATATTTTACATTCTTTTCTTCATAACAGGTCTTTGAAATTTGATGTATATTTTATACTTACAGCACATCTCAATTCAGACTAAACAAATTCCAAGTGCCTAATAGCCACACGTGGCCAGTGACACCTATTTTAGACAGTGCCAGTCTAACCAGCATTCCTCTTCACCCGGTCTTCCTGGCCTCTTCCATTATGTCTAGCCTTACTTCAGGTAGCTGATTCTTGGTCTAATTAGTTGTAGACTTGGAAGTGAAGCTTGTTGTTTCACTTGATGTGGAAAGAATGATTCTGGGCATGACAAGTGTCCTTGAGCTGGGTATAGGCTTTTTAGTCTCTTAAGAGATGAACCGGGGACAAGAGTTTGTATTCCTGAGAATCAGTTTCCACCAAGGATAGCTGGCTTCATTAGAACCCAATGTCTTGTAAGTTCTGCAGGCTTGAGTATCTCTTCCTGAAAGAGTGGCTGTGGAAACCGTCAGAGTTACAAGGAATAGCCCTGATTCTTAAAAGCATGTCTTGTCATTGGTTTCTAGAACTCAGCCCCTTGACTCATGGGAGAGGCATTTCCCTTCTGTGTGTCTGTGGAGGCTCTTTCTTGTGAAGGAAGATCCCCTTAGGACTTGTGATTGCGTTTTTTTTTTTTTAATAGATCTTTATTGGAGTATAATTGCTTCACAATACTGTGTTAGTTTCTGTTACACAGCAAAGCGAATCAGCCATATGCATACACTTGTCCCCATATCCCCTCCGTCTTGAGCCTCCTTCCCACCCTCCCTATCCTACCCCTCTATGTTATCATCGCAAAGCACCAAGCAGATCTCCCTTGCTATGCTGCTGCTTCCCACCAGCCAACTGTTTTACATTCGGTAGTGTATATATGTCGATGCCACTCTTACTTTGCCTCAGCTTCGCCCTCCCACCCTGTGTCATCAAGTCCATACTCTATGCCTATCTCTTTATTCCTGCCCTGCAACTAGGTTCATCAGTACCTTTTTTTAATTTAAAGATTCCATATATATGCAGCATACCGTATTTGGTTTTTCTCTTTCTGCCCTACGTCACTCTGTATGACAGACACTAGGTCCATCCACCTCACTACAGATAACTCAATTTTGTTTCTTTTTTAACACCTTTATTGGAATATAATTGCTTTACGATGTTGTGTTAGTTTCTGCTTTATAACAAAGTGAATCAGTTATACATATACATATATCTCCATATCTCTTTCCTCTTGCGTCTCCCTCCCTGCCACCCTCCCTATCCCACCCCTCTAGGTGGTCACAAAGCACCGAGCTGATCTCCCTGTGCTGTGCGGCTGCTTCTCACTAGCTGTCGATTTTACATTTGGTAGTGTATGTATGTCCATGCCACTCTCTCACTTTGTCCAAGCTTACCCTTCGCCCTCCCCATGTCCTCAAGTCCATTCTCTAGTAGGTCTGTGTCTTTACTCCTGTCCTGCCCCTAGGTTCTTTGTAACCTTTTTTTTTTTTTAGATTCCGTATATATGTGTTAGCATACGGTATTTGTTTTTCTCTTTCTGACTTACTTCACTCTGTATGACAGACTATAGGTCCATCCACCTCACTACAAATAACTCAATTTCGTTTCTTTTTATGGCTGAGTAATACTCCATTGTATACATGTGCCACATCTTCTTTATCCATTCCTCTGTCGATGGACACTTAGGTTGCTTCCATGTCCTGGCTATTGTAAATAGAGCTGTAATGAACATTGTGGTACATGACTCTTTTTGAATTATGGTTTTCTCAGGGTATATGCCCAGTAGTGGGATTGCTGGGTCATATGGTAGTTCTATTTTTATTTTTTTAAGGAATCTCCATACTGTTCTCCATAGTGGCTGTATCAATTTATATTCCCACCAGCAGTGCAAGAGGGTTCTCTTTTCTCCACACCTCTCCAGCATTTATTGTTTGTAGATTTTTTGATGATGGCCATTCTGACTGGTGTGAGGTGATACCTCATTGTAGTTTTGATTTGCATTTCTCTAATGATTAGTGATGTTGATCATCCTTTCATGTGTTTGTTGGCAATCTGTATATCTTCTCTGGAGAAATATTTATTTCGGTCTTCTGCCGATTTTTGGATTGGGTTGTTTGTGTTTTGGATATTGAGCTCCATGAGGTATTTGTATATTTTGGAGGTTAATCCTTTGTTGTTTCATTTGGAAATATTTTCTCCCATTCTGAGAGTTGTCTTTTTGTCTTGTTTGTGATTTCCTTTGCTGTGCAAAAGCTTTTAAGTTTAATTAAGCCCCATTAAAATTTTTTTTTCTTGTTTATGTTACTCTAGGAGGTGGGTCAAAAAAGATCTTGCTGTGGTTTATGTCAGAGAGTGTTTTTCCTATGTTTTCCTCTAAAAGTTTTATAGTGTCTGGCTTTACATTTAAGTCTTTAATCCATTTTGAGTTTATTTTTGTGTATGGTGTTAGGGAGTGTTCTAATTTCATACTTTTACATGTAGCTGTCCAGTTTTCCCAGCACCACTTATTGAAGAGACTGTCTTTTCTCCATTGTATTCCTTGCGTCCTTTGTCATAAATTAGGTGCCCACATGTGCATGGGTTTATCTCTGGGCATTCTATCCTGTACCATTGATCTGTATTTCTGTATTTGGGCCAGTACCATATTATCTTGATTACTGTAGCTTTGTGATATAGTTTGAAGTCATGGAGTCCGATTCCTCCAACTCCATTTTTCTTTCTCAAGATTACTTTGGCTATTCGGGTCTTTTGTGTTTCCATACGAATTGTAAGATTTTTTGTTCTAATTCTGTGAAGAATGGCTTTGGTAGTTTGATAGGGATTGCATTAAATCTGTAGATTGCTTTGGGTAGTATAGTCATTTTCACAATATTGATTCTTCCAATCCAGGAGCATGGTATATTTCTCCATCTGTTTATGTCATCTTTGATTTCTTTCATCAGTGTTTTATAGTTTTCTGCATACAGGTCTTTTGTCTCCCTAGGTGGGTTTATTCCTAGGTATTTTATTCTTTTCGTTGCAGTGGTAAATGGGAGTGTTTCCTTAATTTCTCTTTCTGATTTTTCATTGTTGGGTTATAGGAATGCCAGAGATTTCTGTGCATTAGTTTTCTATCCTGCAACCTTACCAAATTCATTGAGTAGTTCTAGTAGTTTTCTGGTGGCATCTTTAGGGTTTTCTATGTATAGTATCATGGCATCGGCAAATAGTGGCAGTTTTACTTCTTCTTTTCTAATTTGTATTCCTTTTCTTTTTCTTCTCTGATTGCTGTGGCTAGGACTTCCAAAACTATGTTGAATAAGCGTGGGGAGAGTGGACCTCCTTGTCTTGTTCCTGATCCTAAGGGAGATGCTTTCAGTTTTTCACCATTGAGTATGATGCTTGCTGTGGGTTTGTCATATATGGTCTTTATTATGTTGAGGTAGTGTCCCTCTATGCCTGTTTTCTGGAGAGTTTTTATCATAAATGGGTGTTGAATTTTGTCAAAAGCTTTTTCTGCATCTATTAAGATGATCATATGGTTTTTATTTCTTAATTTGTTAATGTGGTGTATCACATTGATTGATTTGTGTATATTGAAGAATCCTTGCATCCCTGGGATAAATCCCAGTTTTTCATTTTTCATGGTGTATGATCCTTTTAATGTGCTGTTGGAGTCTGTTTGCTAGTAATTTGTTCAGGATTTTTGCATTTATGTTCATCAGTGATATTGACCTATAATTTTCTTTTTTTGTGATACCTTTCTCTGTTTTTGGTATCAGGGTGATGGTGGCTGTGTAGAATGAATTTGGGAGTGTTTCTCCCTCTGCAGTTTTTTGCAAGAGTTTGAGAAGGAAGGGTGTTAGCTCTTCTCTAAGTGTTTGATAGAATTTGCCTGTGAAGCCATCTGATCCTGGACTTTTGTTTGTTGGAAGATTTTAAATTGTGGTTTCAATTTCATTACTTGTGATAGGTCTGTTTGTATTTTCTAATTCTTTCTGATTCAGTCTTGGAAAATTATACCCTTCCAAGAATTTGTCCATTTCTTCAGGGTTTTCCATTTTACTGGCATATAGTTGCTTGTAGTAGTCTCTTAGGATGCTTTTTATTTCTGTGGTGTCTGTTGTAACTTCTCCTTTTTCATTTCTAATTTTATTGATTTGAGTCCTCTCCCTCTCTTTCTTGATGAGTCTGTCTAAGGGTTTATCCATTTTGTTTATCTTCTCAAAGAACCAGCTTTTAGTTTTATTGATTTTTGCTATTGTTTTCTTTGTTTCTATTTCATTTATTTCTGCTCTGATGTTTGTGATTTCTTTCCGTCTGCTGACTTTGGGTTTTGTTTGTTCTTCTTTCTCTAGTTCCTTTAGGTTTAAGATTGGATTGTTTACTTGAGATTTTTCTTGTTTCTTGAGGTAGGCTTGTATAGCTATAACCTTCCCTCTTAGTACTGCTCTTGCTGCATCCCATAGGTTTTGGATCGTCGTGTTTTCATTATCATTTTGTCTCTAGATATTTTTTGATTTCCTCTTTGATTTCTTCATTGATCTCTTGGTTATTTAGTAACGTATTGTTTAGCCTCCATGTGTTTTGTTTTTTATATTGTTTTCCCTGTAATTGATTTCTAATCTCATAGCGTTGTGGTCAGAAAAGATGCTTGATATGATTTCAATTTTGTTAAATTTACTGAGGCTTGATTTGTGACCCAAGATGTGATCTATCCTGGAGAACGTTCCATGCGCACTTGAGAAGAAAGTGTAATCGGCTGTTTTTGGATGGGATGTCCTATAAATATCAATGAAATCTATCTGGTCTATTGTGTCATTTAAAGCTTGTGTTTCCTTATTTATCTTCATTTTGGATGATCTGTCCATTGGTGTAAGTGAGGTGTTAAAGTCCCCCACTATTACTGTGTTAGTGTCGATTTCCTCTTTTTTAGCTGTTAGCAGTTGCCTTATGTATTGAGGTGCTCCTATGTTGGGTGCATATATAGTTATAATTGTTATATATTCTTGGATTGATCCCTTGATCATTATGTAGTGTCCTTCCTTGTCTCTTGTAACATTCTTTATTTTAGAGTCTATTTTATCTGATATGAGTATTGCTACTCCAGCTTTCTTTTGATTTGCATGGAATATCGTTTTCCATCCCCTCACTTTCAGTCTGAATGTGTCCCTAGGTCTGAAGTGGGTCCCTCGTAGACAGCATATATATAGGTCTTGTTTTTGTATCCATTCAGCAAGCCTGTGTCTTTTGGGTGGAGCATTTAATCCATTCACGTTTAAGGTAATTATCTATATATATGTTCCTATGACCATTTTCTTAATTGTTTTGGGTTGTTTTTTTTTTGCGGTACGCGGGCCTCTCGCTGTTGTGGCCTTTCCCGTTGCGGAGCACAGGCTCTGGACGCGCAGGCTCAGCGGCCATGACTCACGGGCCCAGCGGCCATGACTCACGGGCCCAGCCGCTCTGCGGCATGTGGGATCTTCCCCGACCGGGGCACGAACCCGCATCCCCTGCATCGGCAGGCAGACTCTCAACCACTGCGCCACCAGGGAAGCCCTGGGTTTGTTTTTGTAGGTCCTTTTCTTCTCTTGTGTTTCCCACTTAGAGAAGTTCCTTTAGCATTTGTTGTAGAGCTCGTTTGGTGGTGCTGAATTCTCTTAGCTTTTGCTTGTCTGTAAAGCTTTTGATTTCTTCATGGAATCTGAATGAGATCCTTGCTGGCTAGAGTAATCTCGGTTGTAGATTTTTCCCTTTTATCACTTTAAGTATATCCTGCCACTCCTTTCTTGGCTGCAAAGTTCCCACTGAAAAATCAGCTGATAACCTTATGGGAATTCCTTTGTATGTTATGTTTTGTTTTTCCCTTGCTGCTTTTAATATTTTTTCTTTGAATTTAATTTTTGTTAGTTTGATTACTGTGTGTCTTGGTGTGTTTTTCCTAGGGTTTATCCTGTATGGGACACTTCGTGCTTCCTGGAATTGGGTGACTATTTCCTTTCCCATGTTAGGGAAATTTTCCACTGTAATCTCTTCAAATATTTTCTCAGACTCTTTCTTTTTCTTGTCTTCTTCTGGGACCCCTATAATTCCAATGTTCATGTGTTTAGTGTTGTACCAGAGGTCTCTGAGATTGTCTTCAATTCTTTTCATTGTTTTTTCTTTATTCTGCTCCTTGGCAGTTATTTCCACCATTTTGTCTTCCAGCTCACTTACTCGTGTTCTGCCTCTGTTATTCTGTTTTTAATTCCTTCTAGTGTATTTTTCATTTCACTTATTGTGTTGTTCATCTTTGTTTGTTCTTTAGTTCTTCTAGATCTTTGTTAAACTTTTCTTGTATTTTCTCATTCAGTGCTTCCATTCTATTTTTGAGAGTCTGGATCATCTTTACTATCACTACTGTGAATTCTTTTTCAGGTAGATTGCCTGTTTCCTCTCCATTTATTTGGTCTTGTAGGTTTTTACCGTGCTCCTTCATCTGTGACATATTTTTTGCTTTCTCATTTATGTTTTTTAATTTTATTAGTGGGATTGTGTTCCTGTTTTATTGGTTGTTTGGCCTGAGGCTTCCAACACTGGAGCTTGTAGGCTATTGGGTAGAGCTGGGTCTTGGTGCTGAGATGAGGAACTCTATGAGACCTCACTCCGATGAATATTCCCTGGTGTGTGAGGTTCTCTGTTAGTGCAGTGGTTTGGACTTGTAGCTCCCTCTCAGGAGATTCAGCCCAACCCGGGCTTGCAAATCAAGATCCTTCAAGTTGCCTGGGGTGCCAAAAAAAAAGAGAGAGAGAGAACAATAACGAAGTGAAAAATAAAATTAGAGAACGAAACAAACAGATATGCTAGCAAGAATGTAAAAATAAAAAATATAGATGAATCAACAACTGTAAGGTACATCAGTACCACTATAGTAAAAAGGAGGAGGAGGGAAAAGAGAAAAGGTGTGGGGAGGCATTGGCTGTGGAGAGCAGGGCCTAAGCAAGGGTGAGGTTTGGGTGGTGGGTGGGTCCAATTTTCAGGACCCACAGGGCTGGAAAAGGCCCTGGGGGCTGTGGGTGCTGGGGCTTAGGTTCAAGGAACAGAAGGGGCCCAGGCGTGCCCCCCACCCCTGGTCTCAGAGGGCAGGGGACCTCACTTGGGAGTCCAGCAGGCTTCCTGGGCTCGAGTGGGCCTGGCAAATGCCCTCCTCTCGTCTCCTGCTCCTCTGGTCTGGGGTCTGGGAGGACCTCTCCCACCTGCCTCTCCTGATCTGCCCCGCCTCCCTCCTATGCCCCCAGGACCAATATGGTCCAGGGTGGGGGTGGTGGCGCGGGAAGGGGGGGGCTTAGAGGGCAGGGGAGCGGCCTGGACCTCAGCTGGCTCCTTGTGCCTGAGTGGGCGGGGCAGTCGCCCTCCACTCCTCACCCACTCCTCCCGGAGTCCCCTCTCACCTGCCTTTCCTGTTCTCCCCTCAGACTCCTTTCTATGCCCCCAAGGAGCCACGTGACCTGGATTGGGCTTTGGAGGGCAGGGGATCACCCTGGGAGCTCAGCAGACTCCCTGGGCCCAAGTATGCGGGGCAAATGAACTCTGCTTTTCTTCTGCTCCTCCTGGATGGCTTCTTCCACCTGCCAGTCCTTATTTTCCCTGCCTCCCTCCTTTGCCCCCAGGATCCACATGGCCTGGGTGGGGCTTTGGAGGTGGGGGAACCGGCTTGGGAGCTCAGCAGGCTCCCTGCCCGAGTGGGCCAGGTGATCTCCCTCCGTTCCTTTCCCGCTCTTCCTAGAGAGTCCCTCCCAGCTGCCTCTCCTGATCTCTCCCGCCTCAGGTGCACCGATCTTGTCTGGCCTCCACTTCTCCTCCCCCGCTTTAGTCCCCCTATGTCACTCTGGGGTTCCTCCTGTCTCCTTGGGGGTCATAGTCCCCCACCACAGGCCAGCAGGTGCCCTATATCTGTGCTGCTTATCTATCATCTTTGGTGCTGAGAGAAAAGTAATGATGATGTGGGTGTTCTTTGGGGATATAAGCAAAGCACAGTACTGCAGTTGGATGAAAACATGGAAGCCCCCACACCCATTCTTCCCTTCTCCCAACTTTATAGTTTAAAAATCTCAAACCTACAGGGGCTTCCCTGGTGGCGCAGTGGTTGAGAGTCCGCCTGCCAATGCAGGGAACACAGGTTCGTGCCCCGGTCTGGGAAGATCCCACATGCCGCGGAGCGGCTGGGCCCGTGAGCCATGGCCACTGAGCCTGCGCGTCCGGAGCCTGTGCGCCGCAACGGGAGAGGCCACAACAGTGAGAGGCCCGCGTACTGCAAAAAAAAATAAAAATAATAATAATAAAAAAACTCAAACCTACAGAAGAGCTAAAAGACTAGAAAAATGAATATTTGTATATTCTTCACTTAGACCAACCAGCTTTTCTTCTATTTCTTTGCTACCTTGCTGCATGCAGGTTGCAGTAACCCTGACACTTTATCCCTAAATTCTTTAGCATGCACTTCCTAAACATAAGGATATCCTTTTGCGTTACCACAATACTATTATCATACCTAAGAAAAGTATCAACAATTTCATAACAGTTAATACACAGGCTTGATTCAGATTTCCCTAATTGTTCCCCATTTTTTTTTAGCAGATTTTAAAATATTGTTTTTAATCCAGGATCCAGTCAAGGGTAAAGCATTTGATTTTGTCTCTTTATTTTAATTCACAGTGGTTTCTCTGCCATTTTTTTGTTTATTTCTTTGTTTTCCCTGACTTAAAAAAATTCTTTTTTGGAAGAATCTGAGTCTTGGTCAAATTCTACACTGTTCAGTATTCCAGATTTATCTTATTGGTTTCCTCATGATTAAATTCAGCTTAAACTTTATTTTGCAAGAATTGCTTTGTACAGTAGATGACATATACTTCTTGAGGTGTTCCACAAAGTTACATCGTGCTACTCTTGGTACTAGTAGCTAAGTTTGATCACTTGCCCAAGTTGGTGACTACTAGATTGCTTCATTATATATGTATATTTTTTCATCTGTGGTGACTAAGTAATCTGTGGGATCCAGGCTCACCTTTGGATTAAATTTTATACGTGTTAAGAAGTGTTTTATCAATTTAGAAAGAAAATCTGGATATTTATTAGCCTAAGGCGTACTTTTTTGGTCTTTGTTATGTGATCCTAAGCCTAATGAAACCATAGAGCTAGAAATACAGCTGTTGTTCATTTTTGTTAACCTTTAACAAATGATTTATTTATTTATTTTTTTTTTTTGCGGTACACGGGCCTCTCACTGTTGTGGCCTCTCCCGTTGCGGAGCACAGGCTCCGGACGCGCAGGCTCAGTGGCCATGGCTCACGGGCCCAGGCGCTCCGCGGCATGTGGGATCTTCCCGGACCAGGGCACGAACCCGTGTCCCCTGCATCGGCAGGCAAACTCTAAACCACTGCGCCACCAGGGAAGCCCATGATTTTATTTTTAACGATACTTTCTTTATGCAAATTTTTGGCAACATGGGCTGTTTATTATTATCAATAACAATAAAGTACTTGTGCAGATCTATCCATTTTCTTTAAAAGCTTAGGAATTCAACTTTGAAGTTTTTTAAAAAAGTGTTTTCTCATTTACTTAATAGCTTGTCTTCAACCTAACCAAGTCGAAATTGTCTCATAGTAATGATTAGCTTAAAAATATATACATTGCAGAGCACAATATAGTAGTGTTTTTCTCTTTTCTTTCTCCTTCCTTCCTTCCTCCCTCCCTCCCTCATGTAATTCTGAACTCTTTTGGGGCTGCTTATGATATTTTCATTTTTTGGTAAAGACATGGAAATCCTCCTTTAAAGAATGAATGTCACCAGTAAAGGTAAGTCATTATTGAACTACCACAGAAACAGGGTATGTCATAGAACCAGTGAGAGAATTTGATTTCTAACTTTTTGCCTTTTACATTTACTTACTAGAATTGTGTGTGTGTGGTTCACAGAACAAGTTGGTGGTATGTGTGTTGGCTTCTGTTAGAAAATAATGATACTTGTATAATGATTACAGTGTTATAATTCCAGAGATGGAGCAAAGAGCTTAAAGCCCCTGGAGGGAAACTCCTAAAGTATCTTAAGAGGACAGGTGGCTTACTTCCCATAGTGGACCATGGAAATGAGAAAACAATTATTCTTTCTTTCATTTTATTTTTCTTGCATTTCCTTCTACTAGGAAATCTGTTAGATTAGGTAGACCACCTGGTGTCTGGCTCTGAGTGAACAGAAATATTTATGAGCAGGCCGGGGCAGTTCTTAAGTGTCCACTTCTTTGATAGAGAAGAACTGCTTATTCCAAGCTCAGGCATTACTTTTCCCACAGAAATTGCCTGCCATCAACTCCCTGGCAGTAGAATGACTAATTATAAGCTGGAGTCTTACCATTTTTGGCTGTTTTGACATTGTGTGCTTGGCAGGGTGTAGGGTGCTGCTTCTTCAGGGTGTCTGTATTTATCAAATACAATGTAGATGCCATTATAATATTAAATATATGATTGGTAACTCTTACCTTCCAATTTCCATCAATAAAACACAGCTGCTCAGTTACAAATCAGGCTGGATTAAGCAGTTTGTTGTATCTTGTGGCTCATTTGCGTAATTTGAAACAATGAAGATTTACCAAGCCAGATTCTTAGGGCCAGATTTTTGCTGGTGCTGTTCTGTGCTTTGTTAACGTTCAGCCGTAGTGGCTAGACTTCAGACAGGTTCTGCAAGCAGACTGGTGTATGATAGTGGCCACCCCCAAGGTTTACTATCTCAGAGAGGAGGGGTGATCCTAATGATAGTGTTCTAGAATGTTGTCCCTAGCTGATCCAGCGGTTCTAACTGCTTTGTTGCTGGCAAGTGGTGTGGCAGTTGAACAGCTTCTTTGAATAGCTGAGAGTAAAAGGTAAGGGTAGAAGTGGGAAGGTGACATAATGCTGGAGAGACCTGTGTGAGGATATTAAGTCTGTTGATGCAGTGTGCTGTATCAAGGGCAGAAAGGCAGCTATTGCCTCCTGGCAGATCCTTTTAACCAGATTTTTTCCCTCCTTTTTAGGTGATTTACTCAGTTGGAATTTATTTCTCTCACCTTTTTTTTTTTTTTTTTTTTTTTTTTGCGGTACGCGGCCTCTCACTGTTGTGGCCTCTCCTGCTGTGGAGCACAGGCTCCGGACGCGCAGGCTCAGCAGCCATGGCTCACGGGCCCAGCCGCTCCGCGGCATGTGGGATCTTCCTGGACTGGGGCACGAGCCCGTGTCCCCTGCATCGGCAGGCGGACTCTCAACCACTATGCCACCAGGGAAGCCCTCACCTTTCTTAAGGTGAGGGAAGCTTCTATCTTGGGTATCAGTCTCATTCGCAATTGTAGGGGCAAGGGTTTTAGGAGAACTTACTGTCTTCAGACATTAAATTCTCAACCTTAGTTGCCTTTAGCAGCCCAAGCCATATATGAATGCAGTTGAATTCTAGATTGCCCCGTTCTGTTTGTTTCTTGTGCACATTATTTCTGGGTTTCTGTGAATGAGAAAGGAATTCCCTTTTGGAAAATTGCATTAGGAATGTGCAGTGATACCTGTTCCTTAGCCAGATGTTGCATAATTTAATTTTGCAGTGGGAATAAAAAATGTTTAAAGAATTCAATTGATAAATATTTATTGAATGTTGACAGTATATGTTGTTTACTCTGCTGGGGGAAATCCTAAGATGAGTAAAGCAGAGGCCCTTCCCCGAATGAAATTTTATTTTTTAAAAAGCCTTTTAATGAGCACAAAAAGTAAACAAACACAACTAACAAGTAAATGAGTAACTACGTGTTTGAAATATTAAAAAGTCAGTAAGTATTTTTTTGCAGCATACTATCAAATGAATAATTCTAATTAAAAATATTTTAAACCAATGGGCTCTTATTTTATAGAAAAAATTGTTTTTAATTAGTTAATTAACTTTTTATTTTTGGCTGCGTTGGGTCTTCGTTGCCGCACGCCGACTTTCTCTAGTTGCGGCGAGCGGGGACTACTCTTGGTTGCGGTGTGAGGGCTTCTCATTGCAGTGGCTTCTCTTTGCGGAGCACGGGCTCTAGGCACGTGGGCTTCAGTAGTTGTGGCTCGAGGGTTTTAGAGTGCAGGCTCAGTAGTTGTGGCGCACAGGCTTAGTTGCTCTGAGGCATGTGGGATCTTGCCAGACCAGGGCTCAAAGCCTTTTCCCCTGCATTGGCAGGTGGATTCTTAACCACTGTGCCACCAAGGAAGTCCCTAGAAAAACAATTTTAAGAGCAGATTTTCAAAAGTTGTAGTCTTGCCAACACCAGACAAATAATTGACACAAAATATGTGCTGCTTTAAGATTATATTGATAGGGCTTCCCTGGTGGCGCAGTGGTTGGGAGTCTGCCTGCCGATGCGGGGGGCGTGGGTTCGTGCCCTGCTCCGGGAGGGTCCCGCGTGCCGTGGCCGCTGGGCCTGCGCATCCGGAGCCTGTGCTCCGCGGTGGGAGAGGCCACAGCAGTGAGAGGCCCGCGTACCACACACACATAAAAAATAAATAAAAGATTATATTGATAGTCTTCACAGTATTTCTCTTCAACACTGTCACCTGATGAGCATATATAGCAGTGAAATAATAACTGCTTACATTTATCATATACTTGCTATACACTTATTTCTTTTTTATTTATAAACTTTAAGTGTAAATTTTATAGGGGACTCTTAGAGATTAGTAACTGTCCCACAGTTATAGAGCTTAGCTGACAGAGCCTGGATTCAAACCAGGCAAGTCCGATGTTTTAACTCGTTTTATTTCTTGGGCTCAGTCATCCTCTGCATGCCCCCCCCCGCTAGGTTCCTTTTTTTTTTTTTTTAAAATATGATTTGGAAGAACCTTCAAAATTCAATTTAAAATAAAGGTAACTTCTTTCTTCAAACTTTTATTGTAAAAGGAAAATTATGTGGGAAAATGTGGATAATTTCATTACCTAAATCAATTTTTCCATAAATACCACATATTTTTGCAATGTGTAATTGCTATATTCTACTATTTGTCATTGTTTCAGACATTTCACATATTTCTTTTTTAAAAATTATTTTGAATTGTTATATATTATGCCTCTGACCTAATTTATCCACATTTGCTGTCTGTTTCCCCACTTTGGGACTGTTCTGATTGTTTTCAGTTTTTCATTATTATACATAATGAAATAATGAATATTTTTCTACACAGAATAGTATTCTTCTGTTGAATTATTTCTGTAGGATAAATTCCCAGAAGTGGGTCAGATACACTCTTGAACCTCATGTGTTAGTTTATGCCTAGCAATACCTTTTTTATGTTAATTAGGTAGGGATAAGTAAATTTGCAGAATAAAATGTGTTATTTTCCTTTTAAAATCATTTTGCATATAAAAAATAGAGGTGGAGTTATGTTACTTTCTTATTTCTGTTGGGAAAAGTAAAAATTACAGAGATATAGGCAATACTAAGTTAGAAGTGCTTGTAGCGTTTCAGTTTTGTCATTCTCTGACATGGTCTTTTAGTTTTTATATTTTCAGGAGTATAACTGGTATGCGATTCCAAGCCCTGTAAAGAAAACAGGGATAGAGGGAAGAATGGCATTGCACTGGTGACGAGTAGGGTTCAGGAATGCCTATTTAACTATGATGACGATAATTTTATCGTCATCAGTAGTTTTATATCAGCAGATGCCAGAGAGCTAGGAATTTAGCCATCTCAGATGCATAGTGGGAGAAGTGGAGAGACTCAAATGGAAATACACAGCCAGGTCATATCCCTAGGGAGCCCCAGGCGCTCCTACTTGGGGTGAAGACAGCCACTGCAGGGAGAGGTAACTGTTGGAGCAAGCTTGGGTGCACTGCGAAGCACTCTTGTGGTGCTTTTTGCTCCAGGTGAAGTGCTTTATTCCCCTCACTGACGGCTAACAACACTGTTTCATTCATCCTTTGAATCCTAGTACAGTGAGTGCCTGGCACATAATAGGCCATTCACTTGAGTTAAATTCATGGATGAGTTTTGAAAAGAGTGGTTAGCAGCTAGGCAGTGAAAATTGTACTAGATAACTTGGGGCTTCTTGGGCAAATGCACAGAGTTGGTGGGAAGAGATTTTGATGGCTTCAGTGGATGGTTAACAGAATTCAAAGATTGTTTAGGAAGAAGAGATGATGTTATCTGCTATATTGAAACCTCCTTTGAAAACTTAAAACCACACAAAAACCTGAAAAAAATGAATGTTTTTAGTAGCTTTATAATGATATTCAAAACCTGGAAGCAACCAAGATGTCCTTCAATAGGTGAGTGAATAAACAGACTGTGGTACATCCATTCAATGGAATATTATTCAGTGATAAAAAGAAATGGTCTGTATGGTAATGGATTAGAGTTGGAGACATCAGTAGGAACTCATGTTTAGCTTATTATAGATGTAAATAGTTACATATAAAATATTTATAAATATGTGTACACACAGGTTAGTTTATGTAGATATATTTTCTTGCTTTGTCTGCTGAGAGGGCCTGGAAGCAATGACATCCCATTAGCAATGAGCACACCTAGCATCCAGATCATTCTCCAACAAAAGAAACCATCCAGTCTCTTGGGAGAAACAGCCAGTTCTAAGACTGGGGCCGAAAATACACAAGATGAGCATGGATCATATTGTAATGCCAGAAAGTAAAGGAAGTGCTTTAAAAAAAAAAAACCACAATGATGGAAGCATGTCAGAGGGACATAGGAGCCAACAAAAAGTGCTCCCAATAGCCAAAGCTGGAACAATTGGAGCAAAGATAAATAAAGTAGTAATGGATTATACCCAAAGTATAACACATCCATGAGTCCGTACTGATATAATTAGTGATTGATTAAATAAATAAAAGTAGAAGAGACCAATTTGCTGTGCAAAAGAATTCCAAACTATTTATGTAGATACTCTGCCCTCAAGGAGGGGGAGCCCAAGTTTCTACCCCTTAAATGTGGGCTGTGAGCAGTGACTTTTCCCCAAAGAGAAAGGAAGGGGAGAAGAGTAACTTTAAAATAGAGAAACCTGACAAACACCACCTCAGCCAGGTGATCAAAATTAACATCAATAGTGATAATTCATGTTGATAGCATGTACCCTTGATATGATGTGATGAGAAGGGTACTCTACCTCTACGGTCTTCATCCCCCAAACTCATAAACCCAGTCCAACTATGAGAAAAACACCAGATAAACCCAAATCAATACATGTTATACAAAATACCTGAGCAGTACTCTTCATAACTATCAAGGTCATCAAAAACAAGGAAAGTTTGAGAAACTGTCAGAGTTAAGAGGGACCTAAAGAGACATGACAACTAAATATAATACATATTATGGGTGGGATCCTGGACAGAAAAAGGAATTAGTGTGAAAACCAAGGAAATATGAATGAGTTTTGGATTTCATATTTAATGAAGTTAATAGTGTATCATTATTGTACTATACATAGAAAATGATAAAGATGCCACCAAAAAATTATTAGAGCTCATCAGTGAATTTGGTAAAGTTGCAAGATACAAAATCAATATACAGTAGTCTCTTCCATTTCTGGCATACTATAACTACAACTATCAGAGAAATTAAGGGAACAGTTCGATTTATGCTCTCATCAAAAAGAATAAAATACTTACTAAGGAGGTGTAAAAGACCTGTACCTGAAAGACCATAAGGCACTGATGGAAGAAATTGGAGATGATACAAACAGATGGAACAGTACACTGTTTTCATGGATTGAAAGAATTAATATTGTTAAAATGACTATATTACCCAGGGTAATCTATAGATTCAACACTATCCCTATCAAGATGTCAATGGCATTTTTCACAGAACTAGAACAAACATTTTAAATTTGTATGGAAACACAAAAGACCTTAAATAGCCAAAAACAATCTTGAGAAAGAAGAACAGAGCTGCAGATATTATGCTCCCTCACTTCAGACTATACTGCAAAGCTACAGTAATGAGCACAGTGTGATACTTGCACTAAAACAGGCACATAGATCAATGGAACAGAATAGAGAGCTCAGAAATAAGCCCACACATTTTTGGTCAGTTAATATATGACAAAGGAGGCAAGAATATACAATGGAGAAAAGGCAGTGTCTTCAATAAGTGGTGCTGGGAAAACTGGACAACTACATGTAAAAGAATGAAATTAGAACATTTTCTCACACCATATACAAAAATAAACTCAAAATGGATTAACAAAATGGATTAAAGACCTAAATGTAAGGCTGGAAAACATAAAACTCCTAGAAGAAAACATAGGGTAGAACACTCTTTGGCATGAATTGTAGCAATATTTTTTTGGATCTGTCTTCTAAGGCAAAGGAAACAAAAGCAGAAATGAACAAATGAGACCTAATTAAACTTAAAACCTTTTGCACAGCAAAGGAAATCCTCAACAAAACAAGAAGACAGCCTGCTGAATGGGAGAAAATATTTGCATATGATATGACTGATAAGGGGTTGAGATCCAGCATATATAAACAGCTTATAAATATCAAAAAGAAACCCTCAATTGATAAATGGGCAGCAGACCTGAATAGACATTTTTCCAAAGAAGACATGCAGGTGGCTAACAGGCACATGAAAAGGTGCTCAACATTGCTAGTCATCAGAGAAATGCAAATCAAAACCACAATGAGATGTCATCTTACACCTGTCAGAATGTCTATCAGTAAAAAGACCACAAATAACAAATGTTGGCAAGGATGTGGAAAAAAGGGAACCCTAATAAACTCTTGGTGGGAATGTAGATTGGTGTAGCCACTGTGGAAAACAGTATGGAGGTTCCTCAAAAAAACTAAAAATAGAACTACTATATGATCTGAAGAAAATGAAAACATTAATTTGAAAATTTACATGTACTCCAGTGTTCATAGCAGCATTACATATAATAGCCAAGACATGGGAGCAACCTAATTGTCCATCCACAGACAAATGGATAAAGAAGATGTGATATATGGAATACTACTCAGCCATAAAAAAGAATGAAATGTTGCCATTTGCAACAATGTGGATGGACCTGAAGGGTATTATGCTTAGTGAAATAAATCAGACAGAGAAAGACAAATACTGTATGTTATCACTTATATGTGGAACCTAAAAATTAAAACAAATGGATGAATATAACAAAGCAGAAAAAAATAGTGTATCAGTATTGTTTCATTAATTGTAACAAACATACCGTACTCTAGTGTATGATGTTATTGTTAGGGGAAATTGCGTTCTGGGTATATAGGAACTCTATACCACCATAGCAACTTTTCTGTAAATCTAAAACTGTCCTAGAAACAAAACTTATTATTAAGAAAAAGAAAATACTTCTGAGTTACATGCAGCTAGAATTGCTTATAATTATCCCCTGATGGAATTTAAAAAATTTTTTTTAAATGAAAGAAAATTTGGATAAACCAATAAGTTTCCTGTGATGAACCTAGGTTCCAATATGAGAACTATATTGATTCTCATGTCTATCACTCGCAAAGACCCAATCAGCTTCTATTAATTAACTGTAAACTCTTTTCATCTAATCTGAAATTGAGAAATAGAAACTGGTTTTCCCATGCCCTCCAAATAAGTTTATGAAAGAGCGAAAAGCCCATAGATCCTGATTATGGGTCTTACGCTTACCTTCTACTTTACTTAATAATTCTTTTATTTTTATATATCAGTAGAAGTATTCATAAATGAAAAAAATTATAGACACTGAATCCTCCTCCGATGCAGTGATAAAGCTCAGAGTTTGCTCTGATTGTACTCTAAGGAGAACAGGTTGAAGAATGCAGGGTAATTTAGAAAAGCAAGAATGCCTGTGTATCCTTTTGTGAGGGAGGATTTTTAATCTCCAAAATAAATTCTGAGCCTTTGTGTGGAAAGCATTCTGATTCATCTTTATTCATTCTTCTTAAACTTAACCTGTAGTGGTTGGTAAAAACTTCCAAGTTGAATAATAACCTTAATCCCCTAGAAACGTTTGCTCAGATATTTCTGAAACTGGTTCACAGTTCCCTTCTTCACAAGTTCATTTCTACTAGTGTTTGACCTTCTGGAAGGTACAGAGTTCCCCTGAAACTGTAGTTAGGTCAGAGAACTAAAAGACTGATGCAGATGTACTTTGTGAGCTAGTCTGTGTTCTGTTATAAATGATCTCCATCTTGGTGTTCTTTCCTGCTCAGTTTATTTTGTGTTCCTGGGATCTTCCACAGAGCAACACAAACTATTAGAATCTTATCTTTTAGTGGGCTTTTGGCCAGATGTCCAGAGCTCTAGATTTTAGAGAGTGTAGCATTATTTTTTATGCTGTAAAATTACAGGCTTGGTGTTAGCACTTGTTCTTTTTTAAAGCCATTAATTCGTCCTATGGTCACAGGTAAATAGCCCAAATTTATGTGATGTAATTGGTGTAGTGAGATGTCTGATTTATCCAGTTTTGGAAAACTGTTTTCAGAACATGGATAAACATGTAATTTGTACATTCCCATAGCTCCCAACAAGCTCTGTAGAGAATTTCAGGGGAATAAAAGTAAAGGTGACTTCTTTGTCCCTGGGAATAAAAATTAGTTGCACACAAAAGAAATGAGTTGTGTTGGCCTGAGTTCTTCTCAGCCCCTTTCTTTTAGTCTAAATATTGGTCTATTAAGTGATTGCAGAGTTTAACAGTCATGTGTGACCTTTATGCTTCATTTATGTTTTAGTTTTCCCATTATTTGAAATAGAGATAAGAATAGTTCTCAAACTCACTGAAATTTTAGGGCTCAAGATCTGTCAGCTTTGCCTCTTTGGTTTAGATTTTATTTAAAGTAGGTAAAATTCTACTGGGCTTCTGATATTTCTCTTTCTCTGTTGAAATCGTTGACGTATTAAACCTAAAACAAGACTAATTCCAAGATCAAATTGCTCAGTGATCAAAAGGAAATAGTTATATTTTCCTGATTAACTAGATTTTAATATCCTTGAAGGTGAGATGTTGGAATATCTGACCCAATGCCTAGCAGATATTAATCGTGGTTGTTCAGTAAAAATTACCCCTTTCCTCTTTTATGACCAAGACCTTTGGTGTCTAATTAGCAGACAAAGAAAAACTGAGCTAATTTATTGTATTACCAGAAGGATATATGTTTTTACAACTGAAAATACAATCAAGTGTGAACATTTTTTTTAAAAAAATAAATTTATTTATTTTTGGCTGCATTGGGTCTTTATTGCTGCACGCGGACTTTCTCTAGTTGCGGTGAGCGGGGGCTACTCTTCATTGTGGTGCGTGGTCTTATTGCGGTGGCTTCTCTTGTTGTGGAACACGGGCTCTAGGCACGCGGGCTTAAGTAGTTGTGGCACGTGGGCTCAGTAGTTGTGGCTCGTGGGCTCTAGAGCACAGGCTCAGCAGTTGTGGCACATGGGCTTAGTTGCTCTGTGCCATGTGGGATCTTCCCGGACCAGAGCTCAAACCCGTGTCCCCTGCACTGGCAGGGGGATTCTCAACCACTGTGCCACCAGGGAAGTCGCAAGTGTGAACATTTTAAATAAAAGAGACTCCAGAAGTTTTGTCCAATTTAATAGAGTCTGAATTATAGAACACTCAAAAAGATGTGATTTAAAAAAAAATAACAATATAGTACTATGTGTGTGTTATATAAGTCTATATATCCATAAATTAGGTTTGGTTCAACAATAAACACTTGACAGTCTCTATGAAGCTATTATGAGTACAAAGATGATACCCACAGGAAGTTTAGAGTCTGGTTCTGAATTATATTGCTGTATTTTAATTTATAATTATTAAAACATGTTTTGTATTGTATTTGCTTATAAATGGGAATTAATGAAATTTAAGTAAATGAACTTGTACTGTTAAAAGCCATGCACAATGTCAAGATTCCTGTTTGTATCTCTTTTCCTTCTGCCTTTGGGACACCCCTCCATCACTGTTTATCACTGTCGTTCTCTATATCCGTCCATCATCTTCTGTGTTCTGAATGAAAACACTCTTAATTTATTTTTTCTTTAGGGCTCTACTATTGAGTGGCAACTCACTTTTTCTTCTTGTCAGCTTTCCTATTTAATTTTATTATATTTCATATCAGACCGAAGGATGACCAAGGCTCGACGTTCAGCTTCCTGAGGCCAGCTTTCTAGGTTTAACAGTGTGGTCCCTTGGAGGAAATTTGGAGTACTGTATTTAAAAAATTTGGTAACATGGAGTTGGGTATAGGAGATGAGGAGAGGTTATTATGGTAGGGGCTTCAAATTAATGTCCTAGAACTCGGATGTATTCAGTTTGGGGTCTTGTGGTTCTAGAAAACTTTTGTGTTATTTTGAAGTTGATTTCTGATAGTAGATGTTTGGTAGAATCTAGGCAAAGGAGGAACCTGATTTCTAAGACATTAGCTCTTAGCATTACTGTATTGCCTGCCTTGGAGATATGATGGGTGGTGTTTTGTTTTGTTTTGGCTGTGCTGCCTGGCTTGCGGGATTTAGTTTCCCAACCGTGGGTCAAACCCGTGCCCTCTGCAGTGGAAGCACAGAGTTCTAACCACTGGACTGCCAGGGAATTCCCGTCATGGTTGTTCTTTTTCTGTGGGATTATTTTCCCCCTCCCGCCCTCCCTCTCTCCCTCTCTTTTTCTTTTCTTCTTTCCTTCTACTTTAGGACAGCAGTGTCCTGATACTGGTGACATACTGTAGGAAATACAAAAACTTACCTGTTTTTGACAAGACTAGGTAGCTGTTCATTAAGATGGAAGTGACCAATACTACATGCAACAAATTTTCATTTGCACCTTTGATTCTGTAATTTCTAAATTTTTGATATTTGAGTGTGCAACATATAAATTCATAACCTTCAAACTTGATCTTTTAGCCCAACACACGATGTTATTGTAGAATAGAAATGGTGTGCAAAAATGAGATCCAGAGATATTCTCAAACTTTAACCACTTAAAGTTAAAATTTTCATCCCTTTTATTAAATGTCTAGATGTAAAAAGATCAGCATCATGTGGTAAAGGTATACTAAAGTGAAAAACAGAGTGATTCTTTTGCGGGTTCAGTGAATAATCAGCCAGGGCTTTGCCAAAGTCTGTAAAATACTGGTCTTGAACTAGAAGATCATTATGATTCCTTCTAACTGAAAGTTGGTGATTTTCTTGGCATCACAAATTGGTGGGAGTATATGTGGGTAGTGTAATGCTCAACCTGTAACAAGAAGAGATGCACAATCTTCAAGGAGATAATCAGCTTCTGAAAGAGCAGTGGCTTTGAAGTTTTTATATGAGTAAGATTGAAAATGACAGTCTACTCAGCACATTTGCAGAGAATCTTTGATAAATTTTTAGTGCCATTTCAAATCCCAGCAGCTCCACATAGGATGGCTTTATTTTGGGCTCTGTTATGGACGTATTCTATATATCTAGTCTCACTTGTCGGTGCATTTTTTGAAAAAGAGTACTGAAGTCTCAAAGATGGGGTTTAATATCTTTACCAAAAGATACAGACATTGACATAGTTTCTAAGGATAATTCCTTGCAATCAAACCTTAATTTCTTTTTAGTGCCAATATATAAAATGAGTATAGGTGTGTATTGTTACATTGCCAATAAGAACTAACATTGATTGCCAAAAATATACTTTTAATAGCACCCAACTTGTCTAGATCAGAATCATGCAAAGTAGTAGAAGGCACTCGTAAACAAGATCAAGAAGTCTTTGTCCTCTCAGTTTTGGGCTCTTGGGCAAGTCATTTAATCACTCTGAGAGACAGTTTACTTATTTGTAAAAGGATAATACTACCTATTCCATCTGTATCTTAGAATTCTCGTGAGAAAAAAATGACATAATGTATATTAAATAATTTTGAAAGTAGTACTCAAAGAATTCATGGCCATGGTACTGTCACAAGTGCATTTTCCGATTGGGAAGGGAAATCTTTCAATAATTTAAAATTATTTATTGAACTAGTTACTACACACTTTTCAGAATTAATGAAACTGAGGTCTGTCTCACATAATTAGTAAGTTGCAGATTCAGGACTGTGACTTATGTCTCCTGAACAATCCAGTTACTCTTTTTTTAATATATATACATTTATTTATTTTTGGCTGCATTGGGTCTTCGTTGCTGCGCGCGGGCTTTCTCTAGCTGTGGTGAGTGGGGGCTACTCTTTGTTGTGGTGTGCAGGCTTCTCATTTGTGATGGCTTCTCTTGTTGCAGAGCATGGTCTCTAGGCTCACGGGCTTCAGTAGTTGTGGCACGCGGGCTCAGTAGTTGTGTCTCACAGGCTCTAGAGCCCAGGCTCAGTAGTTGTGGCGCATGGGCTTAGTTGCTCCGTGGCACGTGGGATCTTCCCGGACCAGCGCTCGAACCTGTGTCCCCTGCATTGGCAGGCGGATGGATTCTTAACCACTGTGCCACCAGGGAGTTACTCTTTTTCTGCACACCATATTGATTATAGTTTTTTCCCTTTAGACTCAAATTTAGATATGTACTTTCTCTTAAAAGTATTGACTTTCTCTTAAAAATGGTCTTTCTCTTAAGAGAGAGAGAAAGGAAGAAAGAGAAGGAAAAGGAAAGGAAGGGGGTAAAAACTGGTTGTGTACCCTTATTTCCTTTTTAGACAAAAATATTTTAAATTTCTGGAAGGAAAATTATAACTAAGGCACTGAAGTAAAAAATGTACAGTAGTCTCCCCTTATCTGCAGGGGATATATTCCAAGCCCCCCAGCAGATTCCTGAAACTGCAGATAGTATTGAACCCTATATATACTATGTTTTTTCCCTAAATTAAGGGACCAGTAGTGTATATAGTGTAGGTATGCTTGGCAAAGGGATGATTCACGTCCTGGGCGGAATGGAGTGGGACAGCATGAGATTTCATCACGCTACTCAGAACAGCGTGCAATTTAAAACTTATGGAATTTTCCATGTAGTATATTCAGACTGAGGTTGACCCCAGGTAACTGAAACTGTGGAAAGTGGAACTGTGGTCAAGGGGTTACTACTGATTCTAGATTTTAACAGGCAAGCTCCAGTTTGATCAAATCTGATCCTCTGGTATTCTGCTCTCTGATGGTGGAGGTTTCTTAAGGCTGGGGCCATTATGTGTAGAATCCAGTAAGAACTGTGAGTTTTTTTTACTTGATTCTAAGTAAGTCATGATCATGTGTATTTTCAGCATATGTGGTGGAATTATTTATTGTAAGAAGTAGAAAATAGTGCTGACAGAAGCTACCTTTCTCAAAACACCATTACAGTCAGAGTAATTTTGCTTCCTTTGCCAGTTACAACAAATAGCTTTCCATTTATACGGTGTTACATAAGAACCTGAACACATTAAATCAATCATTTTTCCTATAATGATGGATTTTTTAAAAATCTTTTAAATTATTATACAGTTATTACATTCTGCATAGTTAATAACGTGCGGCTTGCCAGGAGGAGAATATTACAGCTGAACAATCTTAATTTGACCAGGTTTCTAGAACAGGATAGGATTCAGCAATTACTGTAGGTTTATAGTTCTTTGCTATGTATGAGGTAAAGTAGACAACTTGGGTGTCATCAATCTGTACTAAACTGAATGTACAATACAGGGGACATGAGCACATATATGGACGTTTGGCAGATTTATTAAGCCTGTAATTCTGGTTCTTCGAAATCCCTTTAAAAAAGTTATTAATTAGATAATCACAGATCACTGAACCAGAGGATCTTCTCATGGTGTGCTAAATGAACTCAGATGAAGGCAGAGCCAGCTAATTTAGCTACTCTCCCCTTCATGGTATGGTTCTGAGGCTCACATTGAGGATACATAATATAGGTTACTTTTGCTTCAGTTTCCTGTAGTGACAGTTCAACATGCATCATACCTCAGAGAAGGTCATCATCTGCCCAATTTGACACACAGTATACAATTCATATATAACCTTCTGTATGGGAAGGAGTTGGGGGAGAGAGAGTGTTTAACGGACCTGAGATAATGTTTAATAACAGAAGATGTAAGTTAAATTGACCAGCTGTTGTGTGTCTCTACTTTTAATGTAATAGAATGTGGGATGGTGAGAAATTTCACACTAATTTTATTTCACTTTATTTCACACTAAATAATTCTAGTTGTTTCTTTTTTATACAGAACATGTGAAATTTGCCGAATTAAGAGGCTGTCCTTTCCAAATTATATACAAATTTGGCTTTCTTCAGGAAATCTGCAGTGTTTTAAATGCAAAATAGCCTACTTGCACCCAGCTAAAACATAGCTTCTTTATGAATAACACAAGGTACAAAATTCATCCACATGCTTCTCCTGAGGAGAAAACAAAACTTCTGCATAATACTGACATGTGCTCAGCCTACAGAGCAGGGGATGAGATTTTTTTTTTTTAACTGATGGTTTTGTCAGCTCTGGGTTGTTCAGAGGAGGGAGGAACAAAAGGTGTAGATTCCTTGAAATCACAGGCTGTCAAAAGTTGCACGGCCCTTAGGGATCACCTCATCTAGTGTGTATAATATCTTAACACTCTGTCCCCCACCCCAAATCCAGACTCACCGGAGAGAGCCAGCACTGTTCCAATAGTAACGTCACAACCTGGGAATTGGAGCAGAGGATTAAAAAATTTGACAAGTGGTTCTAATTGCTCCTGTAGTCACAGTCAGTCTCTCTCTCTCCCTTTCTCTCCCCCCACCCCACAACACAGCGCACGCGCGCACGCACACACACGTGTCCTATTGAGAGTCCAGCGTTCCCAGAGAAAGGAGAGGTATGGAGAAGTTATTTCAGTTTGGTGGTTCTCAGACTTTGGATTGTATTAAGTTGTTTAAAAGAATATTAGAGAGAAGGGAAAGTGACCAACGTAGGATTGCCAGCTTTTATTTTATTTAGTTGTATATTTGAAAAGAAATCACTAACATACAGTTGACATAAATTTTAACAAACGTAATAATAGGTAACGATGTAGAATATATTTAGCTTTTGAAAAACTGGTATGTTCTTACTCTTATTTATTAAAGATTTTTTTTTTTGACGTGGACCATTTTTAAAGTCTTTATTGAATTTGTTGCAGTATTTCTTCTGTTTTATGTTTTTTGGTTTTTTGGCCTTGAGGCATGTGGGATCTTAGCTTTCCGACAAAGGATCGAACCTGCACCCCCTGCATTGGAAGGCGAAGTCTAAACCACTGGACCACCAGGGAAGTCCCCCTTACTCTTATTTAACCATGGCCCAGGATTTAGGAATTACTAATCAAGTGGTCATAATTAACTTGAACAATAACATAACAATTTAAAATTAAAAATTATGATATTAGCCTATGGCCGCTCAAAGTTCTTGCCCAGTGGTAAGCACTGCTGCAGAATAGTATTTTTAGTTAATTTTAGGTTCAGCAACTAGAGAGGCTTCTAGAAAATTTGAACACAACTGAGAAAGCAACCCAAATCAGTTTCAGTAGGTACTCACAAAGCTGGGTGGTATACATTGCCATATTGAATTATTGACAGTAATTCTCGTGAGATTGTGGAATGGATACCTTGAATTCTTGAAGAATGATTTAGGGACTTGATATTCTCAAGTATAATCCAGGGACAACCTACATTAGCATCACTTGAGAGCTGCTGGAAATGCAGACTATCAGGCCCCACCCCAAACCTGCTGAATCAGAATCTGCATTTTAACAAGGTCTCCCAGGTGATTCACATGCATAGCAGAGTTAGACACTGATTTAGGGCATCTTTCTAAAAGCCAAAGTTTCAGATAGATAATTTTCAGGTAGCCTTTGCCTCATCTCCTTAACAGGTGTTCCAAAACTAGGATTATCAGAGGAAGTAAATTGCTTAAAATAGCAACTAAGACTAACCTAAAAATATAGTACAGAGAGGCCTTGAGACTGACAAATGATAACGTGATTTATAATTAGCTTATCAATTAGATATAAATTGGTATCTTAAAAGAAATTGGAAGCTGTTTTTAAGTTTTATCTTTCCAGGTTTAGTTTTATATTTAGAAAACCTCGGTATAATCAAAAATACAGGGACTTTTTTTAAACAGGAAGAATTTTATGTCACAGTTTTTGAACTACACCATTAACAAGCAATGGAATTTTGAAATTAAAAATGAAAAGTTGGAAAGTACCTTAGGAGTTTATCTACTTCAAACCCCCCCCCCCCCACTCTAGCCCATCCAGTTTCAGGGCTCTGTTTACAGTAAGCATTTTGAATATGAGGCTTCCACTCTGTTTGGACATGTGTAGCCACTGGGAGATACTGCCTCCCTCCCTGTTTTTCCCTCCCCCCTATCTTTTTTTTTTTTCTTTCTCCCTCTTGTCTGCTCCACAGATAGTTTCACTGTTTAAGCTTCTTGAGGACAGTACTAAACTTCTTGAGGACTTTGTCTAGTACTTACACGAAGACTGTTGTTCTCTTGAAGGGTATAATAGGTTTAGACCTGCTGAGTGTGATATGATATATGAGAATCACACTGGAATTTCTAGTAATAGATATTTAAATACATAATCACTGCTTTATGCTTATATACAGGGTTCAGAGCTTTTAGGCCCCTGTAATTAAGAATTCCCTTGAGGATGCTTACCTGCAAGCATGTTCAAAGGCTGGCTCTCCTTATTCCTGTAGTAGAATTGGTTCCTTTATATCTGTTATCAGTAAATACTAAGTGCTTGAATTGCCTTCTGTGGAGGAACTGAATGATTGGAGTATCTGAGCAGAAGGGAATCATTATATACCTTTTTGTATCTTTTGAATTAAGAGTGTGTGATTCTGATGCCAGGCAATTTTATGTGGAAAGGGAGAAAATAATGAGGTTGAGATGGCATTTTGACAAAGGATAAATGATTTTGGCCTCACTTCCGACTAATATCCTACACTTTTGGTGGTGGACTTCTTGTTTTTCTCCCTCAGCAGCAAGTAACTTCTAGAATGCTGCTGGATGTCAGGTTGTAAGAGAGTCAGTGTTTATCTCCCATCCTGTAGTCTTCAGTGTAAATATCTGAAAATGGTTGTTATCAGGAGAGATGAAAGCATCTTCCACATCTCTCTCTTAACATCTGTTAGTCTGCAAGAGCCTGCCAAAGCTGTATTCTAAACTCTTTATAAGACCCTGCCGTAACCTATAATGTGTAGCCACCATCCGTATTTTGTTTTGGAAGTGGGGTTGATTTAGCTACTTTTGGAGGGGGTTCTCCAGGAAATTTCTGGGCCAGATTAGGTCTCCTCTTTCCAACTGTATTCATATACCAACATAGAGACCTCTCTTTGCTTTGATCTGGACACATTTTAAGGGAGCAGATGCGATGACTGGTGGTTATCACTGCCTTTTAAGTTACACACTGTGCTTAGTCACCAGAATAACAGTAGGTTACAGTTAATAGTACCATCTCTGAAATTTAAAGTTTATATCTTATTATTTGTTTTGGTCTTCCAGATGAAATGAGAATACTTAGGGGGAGAATGTTGTGGTGAAAAAATATGTTTACTTTGTTTCATTTCTATCAGATAACTCCTCAGAAGGATACAGCCTACCCTGGAGCCTAAAGCCTCAGTACAGGATTTTGGAAGTTCATATATGATAGCATCATTTTGATTAGGTTCAGTGGGATGCCTTTCACTTTCATCTGCAGCTGTGAGTCTTTTCATGCCTTTGTTAGAGGTTCAGTGGGAATGTAATAATGACAAATTGTGAAAAGCTCTAACTTTTCTGTTTCAGTTTATTTAGCTGAACTTGTCTCTAAATACTCTGTATGCAGAATAGGAAAGAAGCTAGTGAATGCTTAATTGTAAGGTCGCATTTGAAGATAGATATTTCCATAGGGCTCTGCTTTACATATCTAGTAGTTCGTGATTGTCCCAGAACCCTGAAAAGAATACGAACTTGTAATTCATTGCTCCACTCTGGTAAAATCTGCAACTTGATAGCGAAGACTTCCTTTACCAGTTGAATTGAGTGTGCGTGACAGCACTGGTATATTGGGTGTACCTGTGATGGTATTTGGCTGTTGTATAGTTCTTCTGGGGTAGATTAGAAAACCATTTTCTATATGCATAAATAATTTTATACATATGAATATGATTACATGATTTTAAGAAATAAGTACACCCTTTGTGAACTTCTAAGATAGGTGATGCATGCTGGTATATAAAATCAGCATTGGATTAGAAATTTGTTTTTACTCCATATTTAGCTTGATAAACTTGGGCAAGTCACTTTTTCTGTGCATTAATTTCCTCTTCTATAAAAATAGGAAAGTAGTGTGTTATTTAAGGTCTCAATATTTTGTTGATTATTCGTCTAGTTGTATATAGTTTACAGCAATTTTATAAATGAAGAAGTAAATTAGTTAAGATACTTCAGTAGATGACTGAAGAAAAACCTTGATAATCATGAATTTGGAAAGGGGAGGGAAAAAACCCACAACATTACTGTTAGTTTGTAGAAAAGCAACAAATTTCTCTTAAGGACGACAGATGTTCAGGACCAGCCCTGGAGTGCCTTTAGGCATTCCTTCCTGAGGCCCACTCTCCTAGCACTGAGCCAGTGTGTGCGCTCTCCTCTCTGCCCCTCTGTATTCCTCTCTTGGGGGATGCTGAGGCTCCCCCTTTGATACCTGTCTTTTTCCTAGTCATCAACCCATCCCTGCATGCTGCATTAAGAATTTTCTGGTTCCAGTGTTCCAGAGTTCTAAACTAACATGATAAAAACTGTGTTGATTTTTTAAAAACAGTTTTATTGAAATATAATTCACATTCCATAAAATTCACCCATTTAAAGTTTACAGTTCAGTAGTTTTTAGTATATTCACAAGAGTTGTGCAGCCATCACTGCAATCTTATTTTAGAATATTTTCATCTCCCCAAAAAGAAATTCTGTACCCTTAAACTATATTGATTTGATCATACTTAATGTGGATCCTTAACCACATATTTTGTACAATAGTTGCATACCTCTTGAACACCATTTAATAACTCAAAAGAGTGAGTCTAGTGGTGGAGGTTTTAGATACCGTGATAAGGGTATAGGAGACAGATCATTTTGGTGTTTCCCATGCTCTGCTGCTCTGCCTGGTAATTAGGGCAGGCCCAAGAGATGGAATGAATGGATTACCTCATTTGTATTTTATTAAGTATTAGGACACATAGTTTGGGGGAAAGCTGGGCTTGTTACTGAAGGTTCCGTGGCTGGCTGGTAGCGGTGACCATGTGAGAACAGTGATAAGGGGACATGTTCCAGACTTAACGTGGTGAGCAACAGTGACAGAATGTTGTGAATAGTAAAATAATTACCACCTCTACACATGCATGTTTTGCATTTGTAGATCTTTACATGTAGGGACCTGTAAACCTTTGTGATGGACCTTTAAAGAGCCAAAGGAGAAAAATTATTTCTCTGTATGTATGCCTTCATTTTGACCATCTCTTTTTATTCTTCTTCTGATTAAGTCTTGACCTATTGTTAGAATCAGTTTATTTTGCAGGTTTTTAATGGAATTTTATTTTTAATATACATTTATTTATTTATTTAAAAATTTTTTTGGCTGTGTCAGGTCATAGTTGCGGCACGCGGGATCCTTCATTGTGGCATGTGGGCTTCTCTAGTTGTGGCGTGAGGGCTAAGTTGCCC
Source organism: Grampus griseus (assembly GCF_964374135.1). Taxonomy (NCBI): domain Eukaryota; kingdom Metazoa; phylum Chordata; class Mammalia; order Artiodactyla; family Delphinidae; genus Grampus; species Grampus griseus. The sequence continues at coordinate 35,911,711 of NC_139004.1, read as the reverse complement.
TGTGGCACATGGGATCTTAGTTCCCCAACCAGGGATCGAACCCACGTCCCCTGCATTGGAAGGCGATTCTTAACCACTGGACCACCAGGGAAGTCCCCTTTAATGGAATTTTAAATCAGCTTTTTTTGAGATACAATTTATTTGAAATAAAATTCACTGATGTTTAAGAGTATATAACGTGGTGAGTTTTGACATATATATATCGTTGTATGACCACCACCACGATCATGATATATATAGCATTTCCATTACCCCCCAAAGTTTCCTCATACCTCTTTGTAGTTATCCTCTTCCTTCATCCCTGGTTCCTGACAACCACTGATCTGCTTTCTGTCACTATCATTTTGCTTTTTTCTAAAAATTCATATCACTGGAAGTGTACAGCATTTAGTCTCTTGCATCTGGCTTCTTTCACTTAGCATAATATTTTTGGGACTCCTTTATGTTGCTGCTTGTTTTTGTAGTTTGTTCCTTTTCGTTGCTTTTTGTTGTGTGGATTTACCATAGTTTGTTGAGTTGACAGACCTGTGGTTTGCTTTCAGTTTGGGCTATTTTTAGTTAAGCTGCTATGAACATTTGATTATAGGTCTTTGTATTGGCATATGCTTATATATTTTTGGCATAAATACACAAGAGTGGCATTTTTGGGTTGTATGTGTGATGAAATATAGCAAGTGTATGGTAACTGTATAAGAAACTGGTAAACTGTTTTTCCAAAGTGGCTATACCACTTTATAGTCCCACCAGTAATGTACGACAGTTCCAGTTGCTCCACATCCATGTCAGTGCTTGGTATTGTCAGTCTTTTCAAATTTTAGCCATTCTAGTGAGTGTGTGGTAATATCTCATTGTGGTTTTAACTTGCATTTCCTTAAAGTTTGTTTTTAGTGGATGTGAATATGTACTTCCTGGCACTTGTGTTAAAAGCACCAGATAGGAAGTCGTTTTATGGGTTTTGTGTTTTTCTTTTCAGGTCCTATTACCACTTTTGCTTTGTAATCTTTATGTTCACAGAATATAATTTGATTCTCCACAATCAACAGCACAGTTATTTTATATTAATTGGTTGTCTAGAAATCTGTTACACTTAAAATATCAAATACTGTAAATCTTTGTGATTGTACCTTATCAGTTAGGATTCTGGAGAAATAAAACATTATGTAAATCTTCAAAATGGTTTTAACCTTTTTCTCAGTTAACTAAAGGATACATAGCTGTATTTCATAAGTTATTCTTTTTTTTTTTTTGGTGGAACGATAATACGAAAGTTTAAAATAAAAAGAGAAGGATATACCCAAGTTTTGATCATTGGGATATAGCATAGCACTTTGAGGGAAATTCTGTAGAAGTATTCAGAATTGAGATTTTCAGCCTAATGTGCTTCAGTACATTTTAAATGGGGTTGGGGTTGGGAAAGACAGTAGTGGAATGCTGCTGCATGCCCTGTAATGCAGATACTCTCATCCCTATTGGAGAAATTGTATCTTGTTCCTGAGAAGTAGGGGAAACATTTGGTAAAATATCTGAGCAGCCAAATTTGATATTCCAGCTGTTAACACTTCATTGCCCTGTGGGAGTCTCTCCTTTCTGTTTGAAACTGCTTTTTAATCTTTATGTAGTGAGGTGATAGGCTCCAGAAATCTTAACTTGAATGTCAGTTAAGGGCCTTTGAGAAAGTATGGGAGAGTGAGGGATACATCAGACTTGGCCACCCTCTAGTGGCCGCTGTGGCCATATTGCAATTTAACTGATCCTCTTTTAGTGTACATCAGAAAGGATAATGACTGAGGGACTTGTTTATATAGAATTCTTTTCCTTATTGCAGAGTAAAATATCTGGATTGATGAACAACTTTAGTAAGGAGTTACTTGAAATTACAGCATTGGTTATCTGGGTAGTATGATTACGGATGGCTTTATTTTCATAATTATACTTTGTGTATTTTCTTAATTTTATTCAGTTAACTTTTTGTGTTTTTAAGCCAGAGGAATATTATTAAGGGAGATTCATGGGTAAGAAAGCTCCTTACTGCTCACTTCTATATACCAGGCACTGTTAAATACATCATCCCTAATCCTTAAAATACAGATTTCAGTTGCCTTGATTCCTACGTACAAGATTCTCAACCTTGTTTGGGGTTTTCATGGAACACTGATCATTTGCTAGCATTTCTGTGGCACAGAGTTCTTGCTGATGCTGTTTCCCAGAATGTTCTTTCACTTCTACTTCAACCTTCCCAGTAAAGTCCTCTTCATCCTCTAATGTCTATCTCAAATGTCACTTTCTTTCTGGACCACTCACCATGCCTGTGAACTTTCGAAGTAAATATGTTCTGTGTTCCTAGTACTCTTTTTTTTTTTTTTTTAATTTTTGGCTGCATTGGGTCTTTGTTGCTGTGCGCGGGCTTTCTCTAGTTATGGCGAGTGAGGGCTACTTTTCGTTGTGGTGCGCTGGCTTCTCATTGCAGTGGCTTCTCTTGTTGTGGAGCATGGGCTCTAGGCGTGTGGGCTCAGTAGTTGTGGCTCGTGGGCTCTAGAGCATAGGCTCAGTAGTTGTGGTGCATGGGCTTAGTTGCTCTGTGGCATGTGGGATCTTCCCGGACCAGGTCTTGAACCCGTGTCCACTGCATTGGCAGACGGACTCCCAACCACTGTGCCACCAGGGAAGCCCCCTATTAGTCTTAAAATGTTTTTAGTATGGTACTTATTGCCATCTGCTGTAGTTATTATGTGTGTTGCCTATTTCCTGGCTTTGCTGTGCCTTTTTATATCCTATAGCCCCAGAACAGCACACAATCGGAAGTATTTGCCTAAAACCATATGTTGAGGGCTTCTGCTTGCCTCCATTTGAAATTTGATTATATTTTCCGTGTTTGTTTTCATCAGTTGTTTGGAACTGTAATGTATTATCCTGGAACCAGTATTTCAAGTAGTGTGTAGGTGCCTAATCCCTAAAGCTGATTTCAAAACTTTGGTGCACATTTAAAAACTCTGGGGAGTTTTAAAAAACCATGTACCTAGGCCACCTCCCCACCATACCAATAAATAAATAAAAGTATTTGGGATGGGAGCAGGCATTGGTATTTTGTAAAGATCTCCAAGATTTTAATCTGAAGCAAAATTTATGAGCCACTGCCCTATTTAACTTATAATGCATAGGTAAAGTTAAACTCATGCCATTTGCTTTTTATAGGAAAATACCTTCCCTGAATCAGGTGCAAGGTGTTTTGATGGCTTAAAACCTATAAATAACTAACAGGCTTAATATCCAGGTATTTGATGATAAAAGAGGATTTTGTTTTCTTTTTGTATTTTGTATATTTTTTCAGTTTACTCTCAAATGGTTCCAAAAAATATTCAGAGGGAGAAAATGAATGATAAGGCAAATTGGGCAAAGTGTAAATGGTTAGTGAATCTTGTAAAGGCTATATGGAAGTTCCCTTTATTAGTCTTGTACCTTTTCTGTAGAAGTTTATAAAACTTTAAAAAAGTTTTGTTTAAAAAAAAAGAGTTTGTTAACTTGGATCTCTAATTGGTAAAATATTGAGAGATTTTTGTTGTTAATTTTAAAAACACAGGTGGGCAGAATGCATCTTAGCTTTCAGTCATCTCATTTCACTCACATTGTCATTTATCTGGAATTCTTTTCCTCCTGGGGCCCTGTTTTCTAAAGGGAGAAGGCTCCCCCTGCCCAATACAGAGAGGATGGTATCTAGTTAAGCATCATCCCACTTCTCTGTCTCTTTTTTCTGCTTCCTAGGCACAAAATACTATTTTCTCTAAGGGTGCCTAAAAGTGAAGCAGGTACAATTCTGCAAATTCAGAAAATAATTATTGAGGTTTTCTAAACACAAAGCAATTTGCTAATTGCTGTGTTGTTGATTAATTAATTAATTCATTCATTCATTCATACATGGAGTTTAATGATTTTCCTGTAGAAGGGTTTGAGTGTATTTTCCAATTACATTTTTAATTGGAAAATACCTTTGATCATTTAATTTAGCCTTCTACCAGTACAAGACTGACAGATGAAAACTTATACTTTATTTAAGGCTTCAGGGGAAGGGAAGTGTATATGTGTGTGTGTCTGTGTGTGTGTGTGTATATATATTACTGTTTTTCTTATTATCTAGAATTCAGTATTGAATATCTACTTTTATATTATATCCATTTTATATTACATCTATGCCCTTGATGCTTAATTAGTTAACTGTGCTGTTGTTTCTTTGAAAAAAAAATGTGGCTAGTAATTATGCAAACATGCTCAACCTCATTGCTAATCAGGGAAATACAAATTAAAATAAAAAAGAGAAAATTTCATACCTTTCATATTGGCAAAAATTTAAATGTCTGGCAATGCCAAGTGTTGACAAGGATGTGTGGGTCCTGCTCTTGGTAGAAGTATGAATTGAATATCCCTTTCATGAGCAATTTGACAATATTTCGTAAAGGCAGCATTCCCTTTGGCCTGGCAATTCACGTCTATACCCTGGAAATGCTGTAATGCTTGTGCAAAGGAGACAGGTACAAGAAGTGATTGTATTAGCAGAAAAATTAGGTACAAGCTAACTGTACCTCATCAGATGAATACGTTAATTGCGGTTTGTTCATACACTGGAACACTATGCAACTGTCAGCATGGAATAGGTTTTAAAAACATGGCTGAGTAGAGTTTCTGAGTGATGTATATATATGTTACCATTATATAAAGTTTAAAAACATGCAAAAATCATGCTTTTTAATGGATGTTTGTTTGTAGAAATAGTATAAAAACATGCCTTGGAAATCAAATCCTGAACCAGGTTTAGGATAGTGGTTACCTCTGGGAAAGAAAGAAGGGGATAAGAGTGGGGAAGGAGTACACTGAGACCTTCAACTTGACCTGCAATGTTTTCTTTCTTTTTAAAGTCTCTGAAGCAAATATAGTGAAATGTTAAATTAGACAAAGCTAGATATCAGTTCATGTTATTCTCTGTAACCTTCTGCATATTTATAAAGCATGATTAGATACATTCAGAGTAGTGTGTTTATAAGGTGCCACAAATTCAAGTCATCAGTAGTAATGTAGAACAGCACACCACCTCTTGCATGTAACCCTGAGACTTAAAGGCAGTGGTTTAGGTTTTGGAGTCAAATATATCTGGGTTAGAATCCCAGTTGATCCACTCAGCTGTCTGACTTTGGGCTTTAGTATGCTCATGTGTGAGGCAGCGGTCAAACTTACCTCCAAGGGGTGGGTTGTGAGATTTGAAAAAGAAAGAAATGTGACAGATGGTAAGCACTCAATATATGACTGATACACTTAGCCTTTAACCACTTAGATTAAATCATCCTAATTTCAAGGAGCGATTCTTTAGTAGAGATTCATGGTGATGTGGGGACAAAGTGTTGCATACACAGTATTGCTTGTTTTCTATATGATTGGTGTAATTAAAAGTTTCTAAAATACAAAATCCATGCCAACACCTAGAGACCACATTAGAGCTGTATTTCTGTGCTGAGTTCTACCTACAAACTTAATTATGAAAGATCATTGAGGTTAACTATGTTATTGTGCTTTCCTCTTGTGTAGCCTTGCTTTTTAAAAGAAAAAGCTCCTTAGAAATAGGTCAGTTACTTGTAATTTTTCAGCAACTGAAATCTCCATTCTTAATGGATTTGTCTGAAAGTTATGAATAAAAACAGATAAGGCTATATTCAAACAGCTACAGCAGATGAAATGGACTGAAAAAAATCATTTGTGTGAAGATGATATTTCTGGTGATTTTTTTTCTTGATTTTTTAGTATAGGATTAATGTTAATATATTTTTAACTGTCTTTTGAGAACTGGCTTTAGGGACTTCTGGAAACATTGTATTCATAAACCAGACTCAGACGTCTATTTAGAGGGTCAGTCCTTCGTTACTGTGTGTGGAAGAGAGAACAACTATTTTTTTTTTTTTAATGTCTTGAATTTCCGTAACCTGGCATTGCTTGCCTTCTGGTCAAACTCATCAAATTGAGAAGTGGGTGGGAGTACTGCCATATCTGAGAAGATTTCATTTTTAGCGACCCCCTAGTGAAAGGGTTATAGGCATTTTAGAGTTGTGGGTGTGTGGCAGTTGCCCAAAGCCAAGGGGAGTGAGGGAATGGCTTTTTGAGTCCAGCCATATTGTGGAAATAGATGGACTTCCTCATCCAGCTTCTCCCAATGGATTGATCACTTCTAGAAACACCAACCCAAAGGGTAACTCTCAATTTACAGAGAGGCAGGAAGCTTTGGGATAAAGCACAGGAGGAAGAACCACTGTGGGTGATCTGGGCAGGGACTGTTTGGCATTCAGTTAGAAGCACAGCCTTTGCATTCCACAGTGACTTCAACTGGTATTTGAAGCTAGTTATTAGTGTGCCCAGTGAGCCATGCATTCCTGAGGTAGCTCAGTGTTTTTAAAATAAAGTCTGAAAGCTTGATCTGCTTAGCTCCACTAAACCACTGTTCATATTTTTTCTGAAGGTACTTTAGCAGAGCCTGTCTTTTCATTTTGTGAATACTAAACTGCAAAGTAAATGATACTCTCATGGTAAATATACATTTTAGAATTACTATGTTTGATACTTGAAAAATTGAAGGGGGGAAGATATGGTGTTTGTGTCTCACTAAAGAGGGATAACCTGTCCTTCATAAAAAAAAGAACCATACATTTCTAGATATACATTTCTGTCTATCTTCTAAGGAATTCCCTTCATCTTCTGCTTTCCTAGCCAAAGATATGGGCCTATTTGGTTGGTTGGTTGTTTTGTTTTTGTTTCTTCATCTGTGCTGTTTACTTTATGGAAATAGGTGTTAACTGAGATATTTTCTTAAACAACAGAAAATAACGTTCACATCGCCATTCTTGGATCTCTGGTTTTAGGTTTTGTCCTGTCCCCCCAAGTCTCTATACCTTTACTCTCAAAACCGTGCTATTCCTAGTTTCCTGGAAAACTAATTATAATTATTTATCCCCCCTCCCACTTCCCCAACTTTCACAGACTTTTTAGGGTCAGCTCCCTTTTACAGTCCCTGGTGGACTATCACAGCTGAAGAGCCAGTTTTCCCAATAGACTATGAACTTAGCCTGTTTTTATGTGGATTTCAAAATAAGATGGGTTACATAATGTCACTTGTAACCTGTCTCCTAAATAATTAAAACATAGTGTAACAGTCTATAAGGTGGTTTTAGCCTTGTCATCTGTAACTTTTATTAGAAAAGGTATCCACTGATATTACATATTCCTTTAACATCTTCTCATATGACTAAATGAAGAAAATATTTGTTTGCATTTTGAAATAAAATACAAAGAACATTAAAATATTATATCTTGCTAAAAGTGAAGTAAGTCAGGTGGAGAAAGACAAGTAGTGTATGATGTCACTTACATGTGTAATCTAGAAATACCAAACCCAGAGAGATGGAGAGTTGGAGTGGTGGTTACCAGGGTCTGTGGAGTGAGAGAAATGGGAAGGTACTGGTCAAATGGTACAAACTTCCAGGTATAAGATTAACAAGTTCTGGGGATCTAATGGACAGCATGGTGATTATAGCTAATAATACTGTGTTATATACTTGAATGTTGCTAAGAGAGGAGATCTTAAAAATTCTCACCACACACACAAAAGAAATGGTAATTATGTGACAAGAGGGAGGTGTTAGCTAATACTATGGTGGTAATCATTTTGCAATTTATAAATGTATCAAACCAACTCACTGTATACCTTGAACTTACACAATGTTATATGTCAATTCTATCTCCATAAAGCTGGAAATAAAATATTATATGTTGTAGCACATCATAAATGGTTACAATTAAGCTGTCTCATAATTTTTAAATTTTTTTCACTATCTTTTCAGAGCATATGTTTTAAATTTAAAAAGTATAAACACCAATTTATTTTTGAACAGAAAGTGCACACGCATTCTGCAAAAATTTTTTAAAAGGTGCAATAGGGTACATCACAAAAAGTAAATCTCCTGCTGCTGTCCCCCATCTACATAGTCTGCCTCCCTTTATGTATACTCATTTTGGTTTTCTTATTTACACATCCACTGTACCTTGTTTTTTCCATTCATTATGTTCTGGAGGTCATTTCATATCCGTACAAACAGCATTAAAGTTGACTTTTTTTTTTTTAATGGCTGCATAGTTTTACATTATACTATAAATTTAACCAGTTCGCTGTTGTTGGATATTTAGGACCCCCCCACCTCCGCTTTTTTTTTTTTTTCTTTTCTTCTTCTTTTTAAATTTATTTTATTTATTTATCTTTGGCTGCATTGGGTCTTTGCTGCTGCGCGCGGGCCTGGGGGCCACTCCTTGCTGCGGTATGCAGGCCTCTCATTGCAGTGGCCTCTCCCACTGCAGAGCACAGGCTCCAGGTGCGGGCCTCAGCAGTGCGGCATGTGGGCTCAGTAGTTGTGGCTCATGGGCTTCAGGGCTCAGGCTCAGCAGCTGTGGCACATGGGCCCAGTTGCTCCGTGGCACGCGGGATCCTCCCAGACCAGGGCTCAGACCCGCATCCCCTGCATTGGCAGGTGGACTCCTAACAACTGCGTCACCAGGGACGCCCCCACCCCCACTTTTTACTAAAACAGTGTTGCGTTATTATCTGTGTACATTGGGCACTTTGCACAAGTGAGGTTATTGTATCTCTAAGGTGAACTACTAGAAGTAGAATTCATTGGTCAAAGGGTATGTGCACTTTTAATATTGATATTGCCAAATTGCTCTCCAGAGAGGTTGCAGCAATTTATACTCCCACTAGCAGTGTTTGAGAGTATCATTTAGTCCCTTCTTTTTGGCAGTAGAGAGCAAACTTTTTGATCTTTGCCAATCTAGTATATTTTTAAAAATATTTTAAGTTTGTTTTAATTCATATATCCTGAGGTTGAACATTTTTCCATATGCATAAAGAGTGATTCAGATTTCTCTGAATAGTGTGTTTATGTCCTTTGTCGATTTTCTGTTATTAGGCTTTCTGTCTTTTTCCTTTTTATTTGTGTGAATCCTTTTTAAGGAAATGAGTCCCTTTTCTGTACTATGTGCTACAATTAATTTACCCAGTTATTTGTCATTTTGACCATTTACGGCATGTGTTGAAATGGCAGAAAATTTCTGTTTTTTATTTTTTTGGCTGTGCGGTGCGTAGGATTTTAGTCCCCCCGGCCAGGGGTCTAACCTGTGCCCCCTGCGTGGAAGCGTGGTGTCTTCACCACTAGACCGCCAGGGAAGTCCAAAAAGTTTTTATTTTTATGTAGTCAAAATTACCAGGTTTTAGTTTTATGGCTTCTGGGTTTTATGTCAGACTGAAAGGCTGTCCCTTCTTTGAAATTAAAAAGAAAAATCCCTGTTTTATTTTATTACTTTTTTGGTTTTGCTTTTTATGTTTGAATAGGCTTATTTTTGTCAACAGAAGACATATCAAACATTAATATCAAAACACCATTTTTAGTTTGTTCATAATAACAGTTTAATTGTAGGATGGCCTGTATGGCATAGACTGTACATCCAGGCAGACCTAATAGTCAAATCATAGCTCCATTACTTCACTGCTCTGTGAGGTGGGCAGATAAATGAATCCAAGCCTCTGTTTTCTCATATGTAAATTAAAGATAATTGTACCTACCTGCAGAGTAGTTATGAAAATTGAAAGATAATATATCAGTTATATTCTTAGAGCAGGACATCACAATTTATAGTTCAACACATACTAGTTTTCTTCCTTCCTCTGACCTGAGTGTTACAGTGATGGGGGGAAAATTTAAAAGATAGGATTCAGTTGATGATAAAAACATCTTCCAGGTTATCTGGTAAAATACTGTGCTTATAGCAGCACTTTGGTATTAACAAATCTCTGACATACTTTGTCCATTGCATAATTTATAGTTAAATAGTAACTATTTGCTTTGCTTTCCAAAGAGGAGGCAATTGCAGGCATATATGTTAAAGCAAAAAAGCTACACAGTGGCACGTGAAAAAAATTTTTTTTCTTTAAATGCTTCTTCCTGAAAGCGGAGTTTAGAAAACACATCTTCTTATTTTGCCCCTTTCCCCATTATACAATCCGATGTTGTCCAGATTGCTGTGGGTCTTCTCGCCAAATGAGGTTTGTATCTCTAAGTTAATTTTCTGCCAGAATCACTTCAGGCTGATGACTGTGGTGTTTGTGTGTCCATTAAGCACACTGCCAGGATACGTCCACTACTTTCCACCTCTCCCGTTGAACAGCTGTCAGCAGATTTACAGGGCTGTTCCCTTGTTCTGCCTTAATTGTAGGGAGCCACAGGATGCAATGCAAAGGGTCCATAAAGGAGTTACGTAGAGCTGACTTTCATATCACAGAAGGTAAACATAAATCCTGTCATCAGCTGAGTTCAATTTATTAATGTTTATACTTATATGAGTAGAAAATATATATAAGGAAGTGAGTTTCCGTTTTTAAACTCTGTGTCTTTGTTAACCTTTCCCTTGCTTCATTCAAGAACCTCCACCAGTAAAATAAAACAATTCTGAACAAGCATACATTGGAGGAGTCTTGGGTAAGAAGCTCGCATTAAAGTTGTATATACCACCCTGCTGAGCTTTACAATTGGTTTTGAAATGAAAATCTGTTAGATTAGAGCAAACATTATCCTAGCTGCAGTGATAAGTAATGTGGAGAAGATTAATGATTTTTCTATGAAAGCCAGTGAACATTGTCTGCTACTGTGCCCTTTTTTAAAAGGTGGAGGTGAGAGAGGTGGCAGGCTGGAAGGACAGACCATGCTTTTCATAGCTAAATGCTTACCTTTTTTATGTAAACTAGTGATTCCCTAGCTCTTTCTCCCTTGGTTATACCAAGGAAGCTTTAAATTTCAGTTGTACCCCCAAGGAGTAGAACTTCGCATTGACTAGAGAAAGTAGGGTGGAACCTGGAAAGAGGAGAGGTTAGAAAAAAACTACCTTCTTTAAATAACAAAAGTTCTTACTTCTGTATTCCTATTGGTATAGGTATAGTTTTCTTCTCTTTTCCTTGGATAAGTTGTGGTACCATGATCTCTCCTCCTGGGGCAGATGTCTAAAGGTGAAAGGGTGAAAAATTAGTGGTGGTAGAGGTAATACCTCTCCTCTTTATCCATTGCATGAGTCATTAAAGGTAAAATTGAGTTGGGCTGCTGTTAAAACCTTAGAATCCCTGACTCAGAAGGGCTGCCCCAGGCAGTCCCTGCTTCCCCATTCAGCCACAAGTGCTTCTGTTTTCTGAGACCTTCATTGTGAGGCAGGGAGAGTGGCATCAGCACCATTTTGAGGCAGTGTGTGCCTTGGAAGAGGAAAACTGCTTAGATGAGTATTTAAGAAACCTTCAGCACTTAAACGTAGATCTATGTATCATAGCGGACTTGGGATGGTATCAGCACCATTCTAATCCTGTGATTTGGAAATCAAGTATCTGGTATCAGGACCAAAGTTCGGCTTTTGGTGTTGTTTGAATATGGTATCCTGTAAACCTGTGCTGTTGAAAGCATTATCTCTAGACCAGCAGCATCCTCATCACCTTAGAGCTTGTTAAAAATGCAGAGTCTCAGACCCTGCCCTAAATCTACCAAATACAAATCAGAATCTGCATTTTAACAAGACCTCCAAGTTATTCGAGTTTGAGCAGAGTTTGAGAAGCTCTGCTGTAAACCACAGCCTGCTTTTCTAAAATCAGCATCTGCTATGTTTTCCCCTTGATTTGAAGTAGGCAAAAAGGTTTTTACAAAGAAAGAAAATGCCTTTTATTTCACCAACAGGAAGTCTGAATATGATTTTAATGTCATTGCAATGCCATGTTGTTTGGTACTATTTCTGTATCTTCCTGGAGATGTTATTTGTACATGCAGTTATTTCTACCTAATTTCTGCAACAGGAGTAAGTCAGCTCTTTGTTTTGCAGCTCTTTTAATAACAACAGCTACTGTTTATTAAGAGTTTGCTATGTTCCAGGCACTATACTAAGTTTATAAAGTTCTCTAATTTAATCTTTAAAACATCCCCCCCTCCCCCCACTGAAGAAATAGGCAGTGGGGCCCAGAGAATTCTAATGTGACTTGGTGAGGTCATATATCACCTAAGTATTAAAGCTGAGCTTCAGACCTAAATTTTTCTGAGCCCTTTAGCCAGTGTGCTTTTCTGTTCTTCTGCCATTTGTTCAGAATTTATCTAAGAGCAGGGAGGTGAAATGTATAGTTTTTACTAGTTCAGAATATTTGGCCTGAGGATTACCATTCTTTTCATCTTACAGAGCATAATACAACTTGGTACAAATAGCCTTAGACAGAATTCAAGAGATCAGGATTCTAGTATAGTTCTGCTAACATCAAGTTTTTTGTTTTAGTTTTCCCTTGTAAACTTAGCCAAGAATATGTGTTGGGAGTGGTGGTGGTTAGCTTTAAAGATAAAGAACCTGTATATCCTTTGCAAATAAGTAAAATCAAATTTGCAAATAGTATGTACTATTCTTTCTGAATTTTTCTACTTCTAATTTACTAGGGGAAAAAGTGGTTAGTTACCTTTCAACAAATCTCTAAAGGTAGAAGGGGCTTTCATAGGTGAGCTAGCCAAACACTCTGAATTGAGGAAGGTTTAAGTTTTCTGATTTTTACTTGGAAAACCTTTCTGGAGAAGGAGCTATGCATGTGTGTGTAAAATGAATTTTAAGGTAGACTTTCCCCTTTTCATTGAACATTAGTTGGTCTGATTGAGGTATAATTACTAACAATTTAGATGTTTTAATAACAACGTGGAAGTTTTTGTATTTTAAAAGAAAACTAATTCTTCTAAAGAAAAATCCAGAATGTGCTGCCTGTAAGCTGCCTATAATCTTTTTGGCATAGGCAAGGAGGAAATATTTCATTTTGGCAAGAGGGAAATATCCAAATATAAGAGCAGTTTCATACACCCACGAGAAAAATGTCACTACTTTTTGGAAAAATCAGGAATGAATCAAGAATAGCTTTTGAAAAGATTTCAAGTAATTTAAGTGGTATTTCTACGTGATTACTCAGTTTGGTATCAAATACTTTCTATTGGTGTTTAAACTACTCCATTATTAGGAAAAAATCAGGTTAATGATATTGGCCAATTGTAGAAATCACTATTTATATTCAGTATTCCTTTCTTCAAAGATGTATTATTCAACCCAGGAATTCTCCTATTAGGTGTATATACCCCAAAGAATTGAAAACAGGTATTCAAATGAGTACATGTACATTCATGTTTATAGCAGCACTAGGTAGAAACTGCCCATATGTCTGTCATTGGATGAATGGATAAGCAGATTGTGGCACATCCATATAGTAGAATATTATCCAGCCATAGAAAGGAATGAAGTACAGATGCATGTGGAAACATGGGTGAACCTTAAAAACATTTATTGTAAGTAAAAGAAACCAGACATGAAAAGTCACATATTGTATGATTACATTTATATGAAATACACAGGATAGGGAGATCCATAGAGACAGAACTCAGATTGGTGGTTACCAGGGGCAACAGGGAGGAGAAAATGGGGAACAACCATTTAACATGACAAAATTTCCTTATGGGGTGATGAGAATGGCTTGGAACTGAATTGAGGTGGTAGTCACACAACACTATAAATGTACTAAATGCTGTTGAATTGTTCACTTTAAAATGGTTAATTTTATGTGAATTTCACCTCAATAAAAAGTACACATATTATTCATTATTTCTCTTTGGTTGAATCTTTCTGGTACATGCACATGTCACATAGTCATCTGAGAGATGCTCTTTCAGATTTCAGTGTTTCAATGTTCCAGATTTCAGTGTTGAGGAGAGTACATTTTAATATCAGACCCATTTATTACTTTATTTTGCTTTAAAATAAGTTTTATTTTCTAACTCAAGGGTGTTAATTAAATTGCTGTAAACAGATGTAAACATGGCAGCATTAAAAAAACTTTTTTCCCTCAAAGAATTCACAAGCCACATACTTCTAGGAGTGGAAACTACTTAGGAGAGGCAAAGGTCTTCCTTTAGTCACCTCAGTGTATTTTTCATAATCACTCACGATGGTTTCACTTCTTAATTAGAAGTGCTAATTTATTTTTTTCCCTTAAAAAGTAGGCACAGTATCCAAGTCAAGGAAGAAAAATGGCACGTCATGCACATCAAATGAGAAGGAAAATTTCTCTGAATGCTTTTACTTTTTGAAACTTGAATTAATATTGTAGTCAGATTGTTTTAAAAAGTACACATGAAAATATTGCATCATTCTTGTGAACTGATCATTCTTTTTTTTTCCATCATTCTTTTTTGTCTGTTTACTTCTTGTGAAATATTTAGTAATGCCAAATTAGTGATATTTATTACTATAAAACATAAGCCTTTAAAGAGAAGATGAGTCTAACAAATAACTTGCTTACTTCTCTTTCAGCCAGTCACACCCATACAGGGAATATTATTCAGCCATAAAGAGAAAGAAGTACTGATACTTGCTACAACATGGATGAACTTTGAAAACATTAGCTATGTGAAAGCAGTCAGTCACAATAGACCATGTACTGTATGATTTCATTTAAATGAAATGTTCAGAATAGGCAAATTATAGAAACAGAAAGTAGATTGGTGGTTGCCTAGGCCTGGGAGGGGAGGTTGGAGAGAAATTGTGGGGAGGGGGAGAGTCACTGCTAACGGGTATAGGGTTTCTTTTTGAGCTGATGAAAATGTTCTGAAATTGGTTGTGGTGATGGTTGCACAATTCTGTGAATGTACTTTGAACTGTTGAATTATGTACAAACTGTATAGTATGTGAATTACATCTCAGTAAACCTATTATAAAAATTTAAATTATAAATTGACAAATTCTTTTCCAGATCCACTTCAAAATCCAGTTCTTAAAGGAAACACCCCTTAATCTCTCTGTCCCCTAAACACCCATCTATTCAGTTTATACTGGATCATTTTATACTTGTTACATTGTTATAATTTTTCTTTATGAATCCTGCTTCAGTCTCAAGTCCTAGAATAGCTTCTTTTGCACTCTGTTTTAGCACTGTGATCAGGGGCTTTGTTTATCCACAGAAGACATTAGGAATGCTTGGTAACAATGTAAGGACTCAGAGTATGCTTACTCAGCTTTGAAGTTCGGCATCACATTATGCAAGTTTAGTTTTTGTATTATTTTAGGATCTCTCTTTAGATGAGCTTAAAATACTTATTCAGTCTGACAGTGGCATCTCCCATCTACATGTGTGATAGGTATTATAGCTCTTTATATTGTGTGTGTATATAGTATAAAGTTTAGACATCACTCTCAAAGTGTGGGTGCTCTCTTTGCGAAGCAAATTTAGTTTTAGTTCCTGTCTGCACATTGGCTAGTTTTCTCTCTTACAGATGAAATTTCAGATCCAGGTTTTTAAATTGATTAATGTTTATAAAATAAGGAATGGGTTTACTGACTTTTTTTTTTTGTAACTAAGTGAATTCCTGCCTCATTAGATACATATTTCCCCCAGTCTCCAGTCCAAGAAGAGAGACCTTCAGGAGCTTATGGGGCTCTAAGGACATGGACTCTAGTGATGGATAATGAATAATGAGCACAAGCAAAAATGGTGTTGCTAGATATAAACATCTGTTAGTCCCTTAAGATAAAGGATGTTAGGATAGATCATAGTGATTTTCTTCCATGTCCTTCTACCTCCTGCTTTTTAAATATTTCTTCTAAATATAAATTCAGCAAGCTTTTAAAATGCTTCATTGTTTACAAGTAGTCCCTTCTCATTCAGTAACCCCATGGACTTGTTAAGGTCCTTCTCAAAAGAACCAAGGAGCTTTGAATAGCATATGGAGATACCTTTTTTCCAAGGTTAACTTTTCCTTTTGTAAGTATATTTTAGGCAGCAACTTGCCCTTCTGAAGATACCTCTTTTTTTAATAGAGCATTTTTAATAGAATATATTGTTTAGCTGCCTTGGAATTAAATCTGTAAAATATTAATGAATGTACTAAGGCTTGAAAAACCCAATGGTGTGTGTGTAACTTATCTAGCTTTCAGTAGCTCAGAGAGAGTGGCAAGGAATCAAAGCAAAATTCTGAAGAAAAACTGTTCTTCACGGCTGGCTGCCTTGGTAGGCATAAAATATTTATATTTGTACAAAAGGCTGATGCTCTCAGCATAGGCTTTGAAACCAATCTGGATATCTTAGGAGGGTGGAAGGTGTGGTAGGGTGAGTGGAAGACTCTGACTCAGCAAAATATCTCAGAGAGCCCTCAGCGACAGTCTAAGGTAGGAGCGCAGCTGTTCTCATCTGAGCTGCCCCTGCTGTGGAGCCTTGCTTTTGTTTTCTCTGAAATTCATGCAGTCCTCTTGTTGTAGGGACTGGGAAGACACTGCTTTTTCCAAGGCTTAAAGATGGTTAACCAACATTCCTCAAGGGATTGTTCTCCCCAAGTTGCTGCTCTATTTAGGAGAGCACATTGCTATCAGAATATTTGGGAATTGTCTTCAGGTCTCCCTTTTAGCCAGCGTCCCAGAAATACCATCAAGCCCAGGAGCAGGCCAGGTTTCTTCCTTTCCTTTTTTTTTTCTTTTGTTCTGTAGTTTGTACCTCCTACTAGAGTTAAGAGCACAGTTATGTGGCATACTTTTTTTTACAAGATAACAATGTATGTGAATTAGAAAACACAGGCTCTAGCCTCCATTATAAATTTTGCATAGGGTTTGTAGGACCTAAATGTCTATGTAGTAAATAAAGAGAATTTTAGGTAAACGTTACACCAGATTTTCTGTATTGTGTTATGATTTTTGAAAAACATTCCTTTCTCTTTATCTTTTTTTGAACTCATCTCTGATTAGCCTTAATAAACTACATCTGAATGAACAGTAGTCAATATTCCATGCTTGTATTTATTGTCTAGTCAAGATGTCTCTTTTCCCAGTTAATTTCCTCAGACAACTGCAGATCTGCTTGATTATTAGGTTCAGAAGGTTCAGATGTCCAATTGCAACTAAAGCTTGTCTGACCTAAAGTGTTATGGGTGGTAAAGAAGCCACTTACTGACCTCTCTGTAACAGTATGGCAGCAAAATAAGGTCAGAGTTACTGTGCCAGTGAATAAATTCCAAGTTGCAGCTTTTCATCTTGCCTTGAAATGGTGCTGTGATCTTGGCCTAGCTTCTGGTTTATCATGGATAGATTTCATATGTTCCATGCAGAATTCCACAGTAGAGTGTAACTTGATGACTTGCCGTTCTTTAGGAAGAAGGCATGAGGCAGAACAGCCCACTCTAAATCAAGCTCTATTTTTTGCTTCTAAGGAATTGTTTTAATTACTCCGATTAGATGTGTTTTCTGTGAAGTTGACCTTGACTCTCATCACAGACACCTCTGTTTCTCTTGACCATCTTGAATGAGCCTTACTTAATAGCCAGTGGAGGAACTGGCAAGTCAGTAAGGACCCAAATCTTCAGTCCTGAACCTGGCTAACTGTTTCAGTTTTATCTGAACTCCTACCTTGAAAAAATTAGAGTTTATAAAAGAAACCATTAATGTTCTATCAGGCATCTTTAATCATCTTCTTTAAACAGTATAGTGTTAAAAACTAGTTTTTGAAATTTGTATCTACAAACTATTGCAGGTGGATAGCCTTCTTTCTGATGGCTGATATAAAGTTGCCCTGGCTGACAATCATCCTATAAACTGATTGTACAGATTTTCTACCTCTGGGTCTCAGGAAGGGTAGCAATTCTGATTTTACCTTTTGCCTTTACCTCTGTTGGGTTTTTTGTTGTTGTTGTTGTTGTTGTTGTTACTAAATATCAACAAGAAAAACACTTTAAATAGGACTGTAATAAAATGTCTTTCTTGTGATTTCTTACTCTTACTCATTTGGATCTCTCTAATACTACTGAAACAACACGGTACTTATGGTTGTAATTGGTTGTCATCTCTCAGGCAATGACTAAAGTAAGGACTCGTATCTAGAATACATAAAGAATACCTACATATCAAAAATAAAAAGACCACCCCCTTAAAAATAAAGAACCCTGTAGTTAAATAGGCAAAAATTAGGCACTTTACAAAAAGGGGATATCCAACTGGTCAATAAACATGAAAAAATACTTAGAGCTTTTAATCATTAGGAAAGTACAGAGAAAGTATAACGTGTTGGTGAAGATGTCGAGCAACAGGAATTTTCATGCATTTCTAGTAGGAGGGTAAATTGTCAAATATTTTACTTTTACATATGCTGTAAACACATAATACATTACTACCATTTTTGCTTTAAGCAGTCACGTATCGGAACAAATACAAATAAGGAAACTATTGTTTATATTTACCTTAAATTATCCTATATTTAGTGTTCTTCATTTCTATGTGAAGATCCAAGTTTCTATCTGATGTCAAATTCCTTCTGCCTGAAGAACTTACTTGAACATTTCTTGTTACACAAGTCTGCTGGCAGTAAATTCTTTCACCTTTGTGTGTACGTGTGTGTGTGTGTGTGTGTGGTGTTGCATGTTTTCTGAGTGTCTTGGACTGGGATTTGGTGTCATTAACTTTGGAAAATTTCAGCCGTGATTTCTTCAGTACTAATTTTGCCTCGTTTTTCTCTCATTCTTCTAGTATTACAGTTACACATGTGTAAGACTGTTTGACTGCCCTTGACACTCTGTTTTTTATTTTCCATTTTTTTTCTCATTGTGATCCAGTTTGGCTAATTTCCATTTAGTTCCCTCATCAAAACATTAAATACAGAGAAATCCACACTAGTGTTTATCATAGTAAAACTAACTGTGGCGGCACAGAGAATTGGGTAACGATCATAGTAAAAATGCCAAAGTAAGAGAATTTGGAGAAAAGGACATATTTCATTAAAAAAAAGCAATACTGAGTAAGACCAGCAGCTAATTTTTCAACAGAAACAATGAAATCCAGAGGTCAGTAGGATGGCATCTTTAAAAAGGCAGAAAGAAAATAATTTTGAAATTATAATTCAAACACAGGGAAAATATCCTTCAAAAATAAAGGTGAGAAGGCATTTTCATGAAAACAAAGAACTAAGGGAGTCTGTTAACCACAAATCTGCTTTAAAAGAAGTATGTAAAAAAGAGAGTGAGAGGGAAAGACAAGGAAAGAAGGAAGGAAACCTTTAGGGAAAGAGAGGGGGAAAATGCCAGACAAAAAAACCAGTAGAAGAAATGAACAACAGGAGATGAAATAAAATTGTCACTTAATTTAAGTGAATATTGACTGTGAAAACTGATAATTCCAGTGTCTTCTGCAGTTTAAAATAGATGTAGAACCAAAATGGATGACAACAGTAACAAAAAGGAAGAAGGATAATAAATGGAGTAAGATCCTGCTGAGGTTCTTAGCAGTATCTGGGATAAGGTAAAAATAATCGTTTGAATAAGAATGTGATGGATTAAGGATGCAACTAAAGGAGAAAGCTGGCTTTCTTAAGGTCATATAGCCATGATAGAAGTCAGGTTTTTCTATATTCAGTTGCTGCTTTTTTGTATTACCTAATGTTTTTTGTTTCTTTTCCATTCTTGGTGCAGTATCACCAGCTTGCTTCGTGTTTGTGCCCTCTTTTCCTTAAAGGGACATATAGTTACTGTATAATCCTCTGCTTGTTCTTTTTCTACAACTTTCATTCACTTCCTAACTGCCTCAATACTTAATACGGTTTCAGGTACATCTTCCATTAACTGTTACTCTCCTGCTCTTCAGAGGAACTTCTAATTACCCCACTATGCTCAGCCCTACCTTTTCTTATCTTCCCCTCTGGAAACAACAAACTACCCCTAGCTTGTTCAGTCCTGACCTCAGTTCAAGGTCTAGATGCAAACCTGTCTTAGTTCTGTAATCCTTCCTTGGTGCATAGAGGAAGGTACTCAGACTTTAGAGTCTAATAGACTTGAGTACTTGTATCCTGACTCTGCCACTTTCTAATTCTGTGACTCTGAGCAAATTTACTAACCTCCATGAGCCTCAGTTTCTCCAACTGTAAATGAAGATAATTATAACTACCTCAAAAGCTTGTTAGTTAATTGAGCTAACACTTAATTGCCCAATAAAGTTCCTGCCTAGACATTTTAATATATTTTAATGTATTTCCTTTTTTATACAGGTATATTTTACATAATTGGAATCCTACTTAGTTTTGCATCCTGCATTTTTTGCTATATCATGAGCATTTATCCATGTTAATATAATGCTGATAATTCTGTTATATATTATATTGCAATATAATCAATATAATGATAACAACAATTCCATTTTATAGGAAAGATAATAGTCTTTTAAAATGTTCTTAATGGTGGTATAGTCAGGATATATGGACATGCTGTACTTTAATCATTTTTTTCATTGATCATATATTCTGTTTGAAAGTTTCACTAATAGAAAAATAACCCTGTGGAGAACATCTTTGTCAAGTCTTTGAGACAGTTAAGTTGTATCAGAAGTGTCATTTGGGCTCTGCTCAGTGGTTATGGAGGTATGATAGGAAGGGCCGTAAATGAGAGAGCAGGTTATAGGGAGACATGGACCTCATTATCCAAAAGAGAACAAAACTCTGAACACCCATTTTCTTTAAAATGTACTGAGGAACTGCTGGAGAAGGCAGAAGTCTGGATCATTTTCAAAAGGTGTTTGATAAATATCTACATCTCTTTTAAAAGCTAGAGTTAAGGGCAAGTAAGAAAAGTTGCTTATCCAGTAACTCTGGAGGAGAACGGTGATCAGGCGAAGCCCAAAGGAGTCCTTGGACTTTGTTCAGCTCAAGTACCTGCATTGCGGGAGCTGTGTCTTATTTTACAGCTGAGCCTCCAACAACATCGGTTTGAACTTTGTCGGTCCACTTAAACACAGGTTTTTTAAAAATAGTAAATACTGTAGTACTACACGATCCTTGGGATACTGAGGAACCGAGGATATGGAGGACCAACTATAAAGTTATATGCGGATTTTCCACTGTGCGGAGGGTCAACACCCCAAACCCCGAGTGTTGTTCAAGGGTCAGCTGTACTTAGAATCTAGCGAATTTTTTTCCTTATGATCAGCTTTGGTTTATTTGAAAGATATGTTCTAAAATGCTTTATTATTATCTATTCAAATCTAGGAACTAGAAAGTAAAGATCAGACTTGGTTTTGTGACGGTGAGTTTACAGAGCTCATGTTGCTACTCTGTGTAAGACCTAAGCCTTGGTTGTTTGCCCCAAATGCTAATACAAAGCCTTATGTTATAGCAACGTAGTAAAAAGATGCATCCTTTTCGTATAAAGCTGATGAGAAGCTTATTGAAAAGACATAGAAACCTGCTAGCTGAAAAATGTAAACACTTCAGCGAAAATGGCTGCAAGTATACCCCTATCAGGAGCTAGGTTCCTGAGATGTTAGTTAGAATTATCTTTGCCAATCTTTTTTTTTTTTTCCCCCTTTCTGAGTGTAAATCAGGTTGAAACGTTTTTCTAGCTAGAGCTGATGTCATTGCGCCAGCTGCTTGTTTGATCTAGTTAATGGAACTTGTATTTATTGCAGTGTTCCCCTCCTTACCTAATTGTGAGACCAAACTTGTCTGTTGTAGGAGGCTCACAGGAATGGTATGCAGGCTGCTTTAACCAGGTAATTAGAACAGCAAGTGTGTGACAATCAGTAGTTTAAAGTAGTAATTCAGCTCTGTCTAGAAGGATTATTTACTCCTCCATTTACTCACATTTCTCTATTTGTACCAAATTTTACATGCCAATCCACAGTTTTCTGTGGTAAAGTACTGTACAAAATTAACAACTGTACCTTGAGTTGAAAGTCCTTTCATCTTTTATTTTACTGATGGTCAAGAAGAAGGTATTCATGTTCTCTGTAGAAACCTTTCAGGGATGGCTCAGTCAATCACAGGATATCTCTGTAACAGTTCTCATGACATTCATCTAACGGCACTTGGAAAAATAATTAAAATTAATAGCTTTAGATGTTTAAACAAGTGTAGTTAAAGCTTTTGTTTAAATACCCTACTTCTAGATACATACTGTTTCTAAATAAATTTTATTTTGCAAATGACTTAAAGTTCTATAAATTAAAAAATATAGCTTCTAATGAAAGAATATTTTTTAGGTTGTATATCGATTTTCTGTCCCCTTCCATCTCCTTTGGGATCTGAAAAAACATTCATCCAAAATTGGCCTTTTTACTGAAGCAGTTGTTTCCTCAGCTTTTAATTAAATTTACCAGTTATGTTTTACATTCCATTTCAGCCTTTATGTGAATTCAGATGTGCCAAATTGCATGCTTCAGTGTTTTTAGTTAGTGAAAGATACTGGGACCTCCCCTTTCTCTCTGTGTGAAGCTTTTACCTTCTCTGTCTCCACCCCAGTCCATATGAGAAATGGAGATGTTAAAACAGAAGAAAAGGGCTTCTCTGGTGACTCAGTGGTTGAGAATCTGGCGTGCCAATGGTGACTCAGTGGTTGAGAATCTGGCGTGCCAATGCAGGGGACACGGGTTCGAGCCTTGGTCTGGGAAGATCCCACATGCCACGGAGCAGCTAAGCCCGTGTGCCACAACTACTGAGCCTGCACTATTGACCCTGCTAGCCACAACTGCTGAGCCCATGTGCCACAACTACTGAAGCCCACATGCCTAGAGCCTGTGCTCTGCAACAGGACACCACAATGAGAAGCCCATGCACTGCAAGGAAGAGTGGCCCCTGCTTGACGCAACTAGAGAGAGCCTGCGCGCAGCAACGAAACCCAGTGCAGCCAAAAATTAGAAAACAAAACACAAACAAGAAAATAATCCAGAATAAGAAAAGGGAAAGTCCATTGATATTAGTGTGACAGACCCTTGATAAATCTGCTGTGCTGAAAAGCCACCCAATACATTATAATGGGATGTGCCACCCTTCTCTAGTTATTTTATTAGGAAATAAAAATATTTTGTATTTCCACTTCAAGGGCTAGGGAACATCTAAAAGGAACTACTGCAAAGCCAGCAGAGGGAGCACATCTTTTATCTGCTGAGTTGTCTTGAAAAATATGCCATGTCTTTTTAAAGATTCTTGACCAAAGTAAGTAAAAATAAATATGCTTTCCAGTGTGGTTTCCAAAATTGAAATTAAGTAAAATCAGTAGAAAAAAACAAAAAAGATTGTCAAAAGCTGATAATGGGTCTTCTACCCAAGTAGAGACTTCGGGTACAGGCATACCTCATTTTACTGTGCTTTTGCTTATTGTGCTTCGTGGATACTGTGGGTTGTTTTTTTTTTTTTTTTTAAACAAATTGAAGGTTTGTGGTAATCCTGTTGTCAGATGATGGTTAGCATTTTTTTAAGCCATAAAGTATTTTTAAATTAAGGTATGTACATTTTTTTAGACATCATGCTATTGCACACTTAATAGACTACAGTATAGTGTAAACATAACTTTTATATGCACTGGGGAACCAAAAAATCCATGTGACTCACTTAACTGTGATAAGATTTGCTTGATTGTCATGGTCTGGAACATCCTGAGCTATCTCCAAGGTATGCCTGGATATGAGAAACTATCAGTTCTAAAGAATGGTTCTCAAAATAGAATGACTTTAGTAGGCATTTTAAAAGTTGACCTAGACATTTTTAAAAAGAGTTAAATCGAACAACCAATGAGAATTGTTTGTTTACTGCATGTTATTTTACAGTTCAAACATTTAATTTGATAAATACAGTTACCTAATTCTACTCCCTAAAAAGAGTTTTTAAAAAGAATTGTGCAATAATGAATTGTGTTGAACTTGTGGATTTAATATTCAAACTGTATCATAGTGTAAAGACTAAATTAACAAGGCAGATTACAATTTCTAATCTTGGATTCTTTAAAGAAAATAACTGCAGTAGTAGAACTTCATATTTTTTTGCTAGATGACTTAAAATCAAATCTCGTAGGTTAAGCATGGCACTGACTGACATAAGGTTTACCTCTTTTCACCAGTGTTACCAAATCAGTTCCTCACATTGAGGAATTTCATCCCTCTGGGGACCATATGAATGCTTTAAGGAAACCACTTCCCAATATTATTTCTTTCAATCCATATTTGCTTTCTAGGGGTGTGTCCTGTTTTATTTTTTTCTACCCCTTATTAGCTGTGTGACTTAAGACAAATTACTCCCTGTGAGCCTCAGTTTCCTCATCTCTGTAAGCCCCTACTTCCTTAAAGTAGGGTAAGGCCACCAGCTACAGTATCTGACCCTCAGTAATCAATGACTCAGTGAATAGGTGGTGGTGGTTGTTTCGAGTTATTAATCCTTGTTATGTAGGCATTATCGTCTTCTGATAATGTTAATATGTACACCACTTGTTAAGTCTAAAGCCAGAAGATATATCTTGAAATTCTTAAAAAATATATGTGTGTGTATATATATATATATATATATATATATATATATATATATGTTTATTTTTTAGAGCAGTTTTAAGTCCACAGCAAATTGAGTGGAAGGTACAGAGAGTTCCCATATACCAGCCCCCCACCCATGCTCAGCCTCCCCCATTATCAACATCTCCCACCAGAGTGGTACATTTGTTACAATTGATAAACCTATGCTGATGCATCATTATCACCCAAAGTCCATAGGATTCACTCTTCGTATTTTGTATTCTGTGGGTTTGGACAAATGTATGATGGTATATATCCACTGTTTTAGTATCATACAGAGTAGTTTGGCTGCCATAGAAATCGTCTGTGCTCTACCGATTCCTCCCTCCCTCCCTCCTTGTAACCCCTGGCAGCCACTGATCTTTTTACTGTCTACATAGTTTTGCCTTTCCCAGAATGTTGTATAGTTGGAATCATACATTATGTAGCCTTTTCAGATCGGCATCTTTCACTTAGTAATATGCATTTCAGTTTCCTCCATGTCTTTTCATGGCTTGATAGTTCATTTCTTTTTAGCCCTGAATAATATTCCATTGTCTGGAGGTACCACAGTTTATTTATCCGTTCACTTACTGAAGGACATCTTGGTTGCTTCCGTGTTTTGGCAAGTATGGATAAAGCTTCTGTAAACACCTGTTTGCATGGTTTTGTGTAGGCTTAAGTTTTCAACTCCTTTGGGCAA
Source organism: Grampus griseus (assembly GCF_964374135.1). Classification (NCBI taxonomy): domain Eukaryota; kingdom Metazoa; phylum Chordata; class Mammalia; order Artiodactyla; family Delphinidae; genus Grampus; species Grampus griseus. The sequence goes on along the minus strand of NC_139004.1, from coordinate 35,886,612 downwards.
ATACCAAGGAGCTTGATTGCTGGATCATATGGTAAGAATATATTTAATTTTGTAAGAAACCACCAAATTGTTTTCCAAAGCCGCTGTACCATTTTGCATTCCCATTAGCAATGAGTAAGAGTTCCTGTTGCTCCACATCCTTACCAGCATTTAGTGTTGTCAGTGTTTTGAATTTTGGCCATTCTAATGGGTGTATGGTAGTATCTTGTTTTAATTTGCATTTCACTGATGACATGTGATGTGGAGTATCTTTTCATATGCTCATTTGCTATCTGTACATCTTCTTTGGTGAGGTGTCTGTCAGAGTCTTGGCTTGTTCTATAATTGGATTGTTTGTGTTCTTATTGTTGAGTTTTAAGAGTTCTTTGTATATTTTGAATAACAGTCCTTTATCAGATATGTCTTTTGGAAATATTTTCTCCTGGTCTGTGCTTGTCTTCTCATCTTCTTGACAATGTCTTTAGCAGAGCAGAGATTAATTCTAATGAAGTCTAATTTACCAATCTTTTCTTTATGGGTTATGTGGGTGTTACATCTAAAAAGTCATCATTAAACCTAAAGTCATTTAGATTTTCTATCTTGAGAATCTTGAATGAGAGACAAATGAGAGAGAGTGATAGCTATGGGGTCAGAGATCAAAAGGGAGCCTTTTTGTTTGTTTTTCAGCATGTATCACAGGACCATATGTTAGCATGTTTATATGCTGATGGTAAGGAACCAGCCCATAGGGAGAGTTGGAGGGGCGTAGCTGGTTTGAAGTGGCCCTAAGTCTGCCCTGCACAGTCGCATAACTCTTTCTAACACAGTTTGGCAGTCTAGATTAGAAGCAGACTGTGCGATCGCTTCATATTTAGGGGTTTGTTGGCAGGGCCTATGGAACAGAAGACAAAGGTTGCAAGGGAGTTAGGAATTGGTCACAATAGGCCAAATAATAGACCATAGGATTTTGGACTGGATTAGATAAGGACGAAAGACTGGCAAGAAGCTGATCACTTAAGAGGAACTGGGGAAGAAAAGCTAGAACAGTAGGAATAAAGGAGAGGAGTACAGACTGTAGAAGTAAAGTAGATTATGATCAGAGTATGTGATGGTGAGTCAGATTTTCTGAAATGGGTCGTTTGGGGTCCTAAGGGTCAGTTATTGCCTTGGGAATGGTTAGCTGAAGCAGAATGGAGATAATTGTCATTAGAAATGAGGTGAAAGCCCTCAGTGATTTTCGTGTTGGGGAGGTTGTCTGCAGGATAAGGTTGAGGGTAGCAGTTACTGTTTATTGGATTTACTACATACTAGGTACTGTTCTGTATGCCTTACATGTATTAACGCAACAGAAAGTCAGATTGGACCCTAAATAAAACTTCTCTAGCCCTAGAATTAGGTTGAATATGGGAGAATAGGAAATAGTCCATTTTCTTAGGAATTTCAGACTGTTCATCATGTTTTAAGAAATGATCAAGAAATGTTAAGTGGAAATCAGGTTGTGTAGAGACAGCACTATTATTAAATACAAAGAAGCATACAGGTCCCTCTGCTGACCTTTAGAACATACAGGGGGGCCACTACCCTTTTTGTGTGGTGAGTCCTTTCCTCTTATTTGATCTCCGTACAGCCAGGAAAATGAACACCATTTGCAAATTGTGTAAGTCTCCCAAGGTTTGTAGCCCACAAACAAATGAACCATAAAGCCTGTGAGAGAATTTTTGAATTTTATATGATATTTCTTTTTGGTCTCTAAGGTAATTTTCCTGTCTGCTGCAGGAACTGTAACTATTGGCAACTTTAAAAATCATCCTACTCCTCTCCTTCTAAAAAGGAATAGAATAGAACATCTCTTTTCTTGCTTGAGAAATTCTTGCTTTAGCCACTTGCTCTTGCAATTTATTATTTTTTAAACTTTGCTTTATTTCTGAGGAAGTTGAGTACATAAACCATAGACACATATATCTTTTGAGAGGATAATGATCCAGAATGAATACCAACAATTAGAATTTAAGTTCATTTAATTCTTACAAATCACTTTTTGCTTAGATATAACCAACTATAAGTTGTGATGGGTATTTCATAGATAATATAAACTGGAACCAACCTAAGTAAATGTTTTCTGACGCACTACATTCTTTAGAGATCTTCTTTTGTTGTTTATAATATAGTCAGGTTTAAAATTTCCTGTTAAATGTACAGGGTTGTTGCTGGGTTGCCATACATCTGATTCATGCTATTAAATGGTCAGAATTGAGTGGAAATTAAATTTTTACACCTCCTGAGCCTAGTGTAAAGTTGATTTCACACTGACCTTTGGGGTTCATAAATATAGGTCAGCTTTTCTTTCTTGGTGTTTTTTTGACACTTTGATGCATGGGGTTATGGAAATTTTGTACATGCATTAAAGTTGTTCTTTTTCATTGGTGAACTGCAACTAAGTTGAAGTGTGTAACTCAAGTGCAGTAAGAATTAAAGTGCTTTTGCTTGGGAAGACATCTTTACATGTGACATCCTAAACCTTCCATTATGTTTTTTTACTTTGCAGTTTCATTTTCAAAATATATAATTATAGCCAAGACATTTTTCTCTGAACCTCTTTTTTTTTTTTTGCGGTACACAGGCCTCTCACTGTTGTGGCCTCTCCCATTGCGGAGCACAGGCTCTGGACGCGCAGGCTCAGCGGCCATGGCTCACGGGCCCAGCCGCTCTGCGGCATGTGGGATCTTCCCGGACCGGGGCACGAACCCACATCCCCTGCATCGGCAGGCGGACTCTCAACCACTGTGCTACCAGGGAAGCCCTCTGAACCTCTTTTTAACAAAGGGTTCCTTCCTTCTGCTGCTCTAATTTTGCTTATTCAGGCCATGCCTCATGGTTTCTAAGCAACCAAGAAGATACATGGCTGGGCATGTATGTCCAGCATTTAAGTAATGGTGTATCTTACCTGTGAAACCCTTAAAGATAGTCCTTGAAAAGTAGGAGGGTGGTACATTTTCTAATGTACTCACATTCTGAGTTTTCAGTAATATTTATATTTAGTCACAGACAAAACAGTAAACTTATGTTGCTTAATTAGTATATGGGAATTTCTCATCAATGTAATTCTTAAAGATTTCTGTATTTTCTTTTTCTGAAATATGGACTGTTGTATAAACAGTGTTGAGTCATTCAAGAACAGAACAAGCACATACCACTAATCTGGGAAAGGTGCAGATTCTGTCATCTCATATGCATATTTTAGTTTTCTAGAAATAGTTCAGGGTGGGAATTTCTGGAATGGCTGTGTAAGAAGGTTGATGGACCCTCTCCTCAGTGAAGCAACCATTTAGTGAAAGTTATTTCTTAAATTTTTAAAAAAAAATTCTGGAAATTGTCCTAAAGGCACACAGCAAATGGAGAAACACTCAACAAAATCTACTAAATCTTGGTAAGAACAGCAAGGGCATTTAGCATTTGAGTCACAACCTACTCCCCCATCTACTGCTTCTTCCAGCTCGATGTTATAGAATGTCTACTCCAAGCAGATGTGGCCAAGAATACAGAGCTCTTTCTCCCTCTTGCTCCAAGTCTAGGAATACAGTTTCACCCTAGGAGGGACAGGCAGCCAGCATCTCTTATCTGCCCCCAGCCTTATACTGCAGAAGGACTGTTCTGGACAGGAGGGGCTGAGAGGACTGGGGCCCAGCTTCTACTCCTAGGGCAAGGACTCTGCCTGAGACGTAACAAGTCAAAGATACTAGACCCCTGATTGCCCTTGCCTCAGCTTGCTCAAAGGATAGGGATTCTATACCAGGAGGGGCAAGCCAGGATGAAGCAGGGTGTCACTCTGAGAGAAGTGAATTGCTGCCCTCACCCTCAGCACCTGTGCATTGGTAAGGGTTCTGCATTGTTGGCGTGGGGGGCATGCAGACACTGCCTTTATTTGGAACAAAGCCTAGAGAAGTCATGCCGAAGAGCATTGTTGAAAACACTGGTGAAAGTAAGAGAGGGAAGGTCACTCTGTGATACTAGTAGCAATAAACAGAAAGGTAAACCAGCCAGAAATTTAACAGAACCAAGGAAAAGGACAGCCAGAAGGAGCCCTCCTGGGATCACCGCCATTTCTTGGGATGTGGAAAGCTGTGCCGCGTGCATTAGACTGTACCCATTTGGGAGCAGTTTGAGCAGGATGTGGGGTGGACTTGCAAGCATTCCTCAAGCCACATACAGATCCATCAGCAAAATGTGGAAGTCTTACTGGCTCAAAGGGCTTAAGCACAACTTGAAAACAAATACTGACTAAACAATAAGTTATTCTGACCCCGGGGGAATTCCTGGAAAGCCACATTGCACATTCATCCCTGGTGGTGTGGAAGACTGTGCGAATGCCCAAGGCTGCACCCTCCTAGTAGTAGAGAGAGTACCTGCAAGCTACCGTTCCCTAGTTGAATGCAGGACAAAATCATAAATTCCTTGAAAAGTGAAGGCAGTCTCCAAGCCACACAAACATTAAGAGGTTGAAAACCTAACTGGCTAAGGAGGCTTAAGTACAACCTCTGATCAATAAGTGCTTTATGTGGACCCAGCGGTGACCCATGGGAATCTCGGCTAAAAGATAAAAACAACGGAAAAGTCTGAACGGGGACTTTGGAAAGTCTGAACTGCACACTGCAGGGTAAATAGACATCACAGAATTAGTACAACCAAGCCACTAAACAGATAACCAACCAGCTAACCAAACAACAACAAAAGCCCCACAAACAGGGAGAGTAAGTAACCAGAGTTGGTACAATATATTATCTAAAATGTCCAGTTTTCAACAAAAAATTATAAGACATGCAAAAAAAAAAGGGAAGTATGACCATATGTAGGGAAAAAAAACAACAGGCAATAGGAACTGCCTTTCAGTAGGCCCAGATGTTGGACTTAGACACAGATTTCAAATTTTAATATGTTTAAAAATTATATAATATGTTTAAAGGAAGGTATGATTACAGTGACTAATCAAATAGAGTATCGACAGATAGAAATGAACCAAATAGAAATAAACTTAAGCTAAGTTGTAAGCAAATTTTAACATGTAATATTAAATACCTGAATATATTTTAAAAGCTAAACTATCTGATGGTATATCCAAAAACTTATAAAATCAGAATTCAGTTTCTATATAATGTATACTTTTCTCACTTGAACAGACAACACTTGTCCATTTAATTCTGCTTGTCGCTTCAGAGCTTGTGTAGAACATAATGTAGTTTTTGCCTAAGGAGCAGAATCTCAACCATAGTCATATGATATCCTGCTAACCTGACATTTTTTTTTCTTTCTCTGAGCTATTGAGTCACTTTCGGAACAGAGAATAGGAATCCCACGGCCATTTCTAGCTTAGAACCTCTAAAAGGGCTGTAAAGTGTAATAGGTAAACACGCACAACGTAAAATGTCAGGAAATGAGTAGAGAATGTTTTTAGTATTATCTGAGTGATAGCCAGGCCTTGGTGTAGCCCTCCTGTTGTGGTGTTCCTGATGTTTGATGCAAGCTGGGGTTCAAGCTCAGGGTAGTTGAGTGGAATTCACCTTCTAGCATGTCAGTAAACACTGTTTCTTGCCATATACTCATCTCAGATTTTCAAATCATGAAGTGTAACATTCTGATCAGGATAAGCATGGTCGGGGAATTCTAGCTAATTAAAGGAAATAGGCGTATCCATAGTACAGGAATGCATTATAAATAAGACTTGAAAATCTTTTTTCCCTCTGAGTCCTGATTTCATGCATAAATTGTGTCAAACATTTTTGTCCTTAAATAAGTATAATAACTTACATTTTCCTTTAAGCTGACCCAGTATTCACTTGTCTCCACGAAGAATTTAGAGTGTGTCACAGTTCAGATTTTTGGTTCACAAAGTTTAATGGCACTTGTTTAACAAGCATTATAGCCACCAACTCATCACCATTTTAAACGTAAGTGCTTAGATAACAACTTCTTGATAAAAATGTCCCCACAATCCAGGTTGCCCATGCACTTAGCTGATGTTGATATAATTAATTGAAAGGCATTGGCTGCTAGGTAAAAGGTATATATGCTTTAATGTAAATAAAGGAAACAGCTTATCCCAGAGCAGGGGGCACAGTAGCACTTCCCTTTGGGGAGGAGCCACACAGGGGCACCCAGTCACTGCCAGTACTCCTTAATTAGGATGAGAACTCCTTTTGGGCCCTTTAAAAAGCTCGTCTTTGTCATTTTGTTGAAGGGTGAGTGTATAGGTTGTGCTCTCATGTCCCCTCCCAGCTCTTCTGGAGACCAGCCAAGTGACTGCCTGTTCACCAAGTATAAATAACTGATAGCAAACCCAGCATGTTACTAAATGTTTACTGCAAAGTTGGGTGAATCAAAGATTAATTTCCCAAACTGCACGTCCGTAATCTTGCAGGGACTGACTTTTCCATCACATGGTCTTAATATCTATTATCTATGACGGGGTTGTGTGGAAGGGTATGAGCCAATTAATACAAGTGCCCAAGAATGGACAGGGTACAGAGTAAAAACAGAGTCGGGGGCCACACTCTGCTCCTTCATGGGCATCCACGTATGGGGAAGGGGGCTTCCAAGGCTTCTCTGCAGTTCAGCCAAAGGAGAGCTTCGAAGATTCATCTGCTGGTCCAAGTCCTCTGGTCTTATGCATCTTATCCTGTCTTTTCATCTGCCATTGCTGTACTGAGGAACCTAAGGGTAGAAGCAGCTCTGCTAGAAAGCTGTATTACCCTCTAGCCTATTGATGGCATACAGACGTAATGCAAATACAACAGATACTAAAATTCATTGAATCTAGGTGGTGAGAATGCAGGTATTTGTCATGTTCTCTATGTTTTGTTTTCAATATTAAAAAATACATACTGATTGTTTAAAAAAAGTCAATTATGACATAAGTGTAGAAAATATTTCCCTTCTTAATTCTACCACCTGGATATTACTACCCCTAAACTTACAGTGTATCGCTATTAGACTTTAGGGGCAAAATGGATAAAAGAACAACAACAAGAAAGACCCTAAACAATTTATTTTTATGCACAAGTAGTATATTAAATGTAGTATTTGTAAGCCTACATTTTCCACCTTTGTTCCACTGTCTGTGTACATACAAGACCTGCCTCCTCTCCTCTCCTCTTGAAGGACATTTTGGTTAACACTGTTACAGAAAAGGTTGCAATTACTATTTTTGTATATATCTTTTTAAAGAAATTCATTATATATATATTAGATTTTTTAAATTGTGGTAAAATTCACATAAGTTTACCATTTTGAACATTTTTAAGTGTACAGTTCAGTAGTGTTGAGTACATTCACACTGTCTTGCAGCCAGCCTCCAGAACTCTTTTCATCTTGCAAAACAAACTCCATACCCATTAAAGGGCAACTCTCAATTCCCTTCTCCCCCAGCCCCTGGCGACCACCGTTCTACTTGCCGTCTCTGTGAATTTCACTACTCTAGATACCTCATATAAGTGGAATCATACAGTTTGTCGTTTTGTGACTGGCTTATTTCATTTAACATAATGTCCTCAGAGTTCATCCATGTTGTAGCATGTGACAGAATTTCCTTCCTCATTAAGGCTGAATAATATTCCATTGCATGCATATACTATGTTTTATTAATTCACTCACCAGTGGCTACTTGGGTTGCTTCCGTTTACACACCTTTTAAAAACTATTTTTATTTGATGCAATTTCAAACTTAAAAAGAAAAGCTGCAAAAAATAATAGAACAAACGAGTATATCCTTTATGCAGATTCAGCAGTTGTTTACCCCATTTGTTTTATCATTCTATCTGTCACTCACACACACTCACAAACACATCTTCTCCTGAACCATTTGAGTATAAATTAGACACTATGCCTTTTTATCCTTAATATTTCCACTGTGTAGTTCCTTTAGAACAAGGATATTCTCTTATATAACCACCACCGTAAAATGATCAAAATCAAGAAATCTAATACTGATACCATTTTATTATCTAATCCACAGACCATATTCAAATTAAAAAAAATATTTATTTATTTATTTATTTATTATTTGGTTGCACTGAGTCATAGTTGCAGCAGGCAGGCTCCTTAGTTGTGGCGTGTGGGTTCCTTAGTTGTGGCAGGCAGGCTCCCTAGTTGTGGCATGTGAACTCCTAGTTGCAACATGCATGTAGGATCTAGTTCCCTGACCAGGGATGGAACCTGGACCCCCTGCATTAGGAGTGTGGAGTCTTAACCACTGTACCACCAGGGAAGTCCCTCAAATTTCATCATTTGTCTCATAGCCCTTTTTATGCTATTCTCCCCCACCACCACCAGATCAGAGTTTGTCATCACATTTAATTGTCATGTCTCAAAAAAAATTAAAAAACAAATTAGTCAATTAATTAATTAATTAATTGTCATGTCTCTTTAGTCTCCTTTAGTCTGGAATTGTCCCTCAGCCTGTTTTTATTTGTTTTTCTTGACCTTGACACTAGGAATTCAGGTCAACTGTTTTGTAGACTGTTCCTCAATTTGTGTTTGTCTGATGTTTCCTTATGATTAGATTCAAGTTACGCATTTCTGAGAGGAATATTGCAAAAGTGATGTTTGTATCCTCATTGCATCGTATCAGGAGGTGTGTGATTAAGGTGAAATCCCCAGGTTTCTCCACTATAAAATTACTATGTTTCCTTTCTAATTAATAAGGAATTTGTGAGGAGTTGCTTTGAGACTATATAAGTATTCTGTTCCTCATCAAAATTTCACCCACTAGTTTTAGCATCCATTGATGATTTTTATTAATCATATTTCTTCTATATTTATTGGTTTGCTTTCTGCTGTAACAAGAGCTTTCCCTTCTCCCTCATTTTTAAATTATATCAGTATGAACCCATGAATTCCTATTTTATGCAGTACATTATAATCCATTACTGTCTTTTTTTGTCTTTAATGCTCAAAATGTCCCAGATATGGCCACTGTGAATCTTTTCAAGCTGACTTCTATGTTCTTTTCTCAGATCACCATTTAAAACAAACAAACAAACAAACAAACCTTTTTGTACTTCTTTTGTTTTCCTTAAAACAATTTTCTTAAAGTGAAAATGCTGGATTGTAAAATATGCACATTTCACCCCTATGGCTGGTTTGAGGGGGGGAAAGTATGCTCATTTAAACTTTTGATATATATTTCTTGAACTGCTTTTTAAAAAACATAAGGATATTTTTGTCATTACTGGCTTTCAGCTAGAAGAAACATCTGCAAGAGAAGTAGACAGATCAAGAAGGGTTTATCTTTCTTTTAGTGCTATTCAGGACTAATAGTTCACAACTGTCTGAATGCCATACCAGACTTTTAAGGGGTATTTTAAAGAACAGATGATTAGCAGTATATAAAACCTACTTGGGAAAGTTATGGATTAGCATTCATAGTGGGGTGCATTTGCCTTGTAGGATCAGACATTTTTGTGTTTCTCATTTGAGCTCCTACTTCAGTGACTAAGATGTCCGGAACAAGTCTACTTCTTTCCTTCTCTGTGCCTCAGTTTCCTCATCTGTAGAATGAAGATGTATTTGATCATTGGTATTTGACTTTTTTATTACGTCCTACAATAAGAAATACATTTTGCATTGTGAATCAGTATACACATATGTATGGGCTTAATACATATGTATAACAAAGTTTTATAAAACAAAATTTAACCTTACTATCTGCAGGGCATTCTCATATTTTCTTTTCTGTTTCTTTAAAATGCTGGTGGTACCTTTGAAATTGTTTTTAGCTCAAAAACCTTGTACTAGATTATTTATAAAAGCTTTTCAGTTCCAAAATTACATGAGTATATTCTTTGAAATTATTTTAAAATGACAAGGTGAAGAATGTAGATTCTGTGACAAGGTCTGTCACTGGAGTAGTCACAAAGAATCACTTCTCTTATATCATTACTTATAGCCAATTAAACAAAAACCAATAAAAAAGTCCAATAAAAACCTAGTCCATAGTCTTTAATCTGTCCCTACAATTATAATTACTCCTAGTATAAGTCAGTTTTGCTATTTTTCTCCCATTAATCCTCTGCACCCTTTTCCTCCCTTCCTCCCTCCCTTCCTCCTTCCCATCCTCCCATCCATCCATCCATCCATCCATCCATCCATCCATCCATCCATCGCAATATACTAATTACTACCTTTGGTGCATTTATTTCTGACTATGACGACATGGTTAATGGAAAAGATTGATTTTTTTTTTTAAAGTATTGCTGGATTTTAATTTGGTTGACAGTAAGGCCTAGTCAGTGCCCTTACTTTTTAAATGATTTGTGGGGGGAAACATTGTTATCTATGCAGATAAGTTTGTAACTATAATGTTTTCTCTATCTGAAATGAGTAAAATTGAAACAAAAGCTCATCCTTTAGCTTTCATGCAGAATTTGAGCTCCTGCTTGCTAGAGCCACTATTCACTCTTGACTTGGAATGCCAGCCTCTCAAATGTCTCAGCAAGAACTTGGCTGAAGAGAATGTAATTTTCCTTGTCACTCTCAGTTTTATAGTTTTTAGGAAAAAAGATGAATGGAATTTAACATCGATCAAATGGATAAACACAGTATTAAAAGAGAAATTGTGAATGTGCTGTAGCCTTTCTTGACATGCTAGCCTTTTCCCTTGAGTTTGCACTACAGTGTTATTCACATATAGAGTCAAGTGAAATGGTAAATCACTTTCATGAAATGGGAGCTTTGGGGCTGGTTGTACTGGGGAGATGTTTTTTGATAAAGTACATGTGAAGATGCAAAAGTGATGAAGCAGATCTTTTTTAGGTTTGTATGATTTGTGCTGAGACAACTGAGGTGTCAGCTGCAAGGGAAATTGTTGTACTGCTTTGGCAATGTTATACCTAGCCTCCTAAGCATCCTCTGTTCATTTTCATTTGTCCATTACTTTTCAGCTCCTCACATTTTTAGATCTGTTACTTAGACTTGGCATGTCTTGCCTTAAAACCTGTTCAGTTCTATTTAGTTGATATTTCTTCTGCATGCCTTCTTTGCCCTGAAAGGTAAAATGAAAAAAACAAAAACAAAAAAACAACAACCATAACTATGGGCTCCTCATACAGAAAATATAATGCAGTCCACGTAGAATTTTATTCCTAACTTGATATACTCATACATTTTCTAGTAATTTTCTTACCTTTTTGGTTTTATTAGTAGCCTTCACTTCAATATAGATACAGGCATAAATATGTATTATTTACAGATGTTTATCTTTATGAAATCCCCACATAAAAATGAGATTATGGTATTTATTTTTATTTAATTATCATTACTTTCCAAAAAATGGTAGTTTAGTAAAAAATAACATAGAGTACAATATGCTTTTTCTTTTTAAAAGAAGAAATCAAGACAAAGGGAAAATTTACATTGATTAGTAAGATAAAGACGAAGAATGTCAACACAGAAATTCATGCCATAAACCTCTGTATAACCATTCAAGACAGAGTACAGATTGAGATCTGAGCTTCCTAGGAGTCAAAGCAAAAATGGAAATGCAAACAGTTCAAAGGTCAACATCCTGTGAGCTCTAAAGTAGACAGTGAGAAGAGTAGTGAACCATGTTCTCAGTAACAGCCCTTCAAAAAGTAGTGTGTTTCAGACTCACAGATATAGAAGACAAACTTGTGGTTACCAAAGGGGAGAGGAAGTGGGGGAAGAACAAATCAGGGATATAGGATTAACAAATACAAACTACTATATATAAAATAGATAAGCAACAAGGGTATACTGTATAACATAGGGAATTATACCCATTTTCTTGTAATGACCTATAATGGGATATTATCTGCAAAAATACTGACTCACTAGGCTGTACACCTAAAACTAACACAATGTTGTAAATCAACTATACTTCAACTAAAAAAAAAAGTGGTGTGTTTTATGTGGCTATTTCTTAATAGCATTCCTATTAGAAGCCAAGGGCATTATCTATAAAGGCTGAGTATTGGTGGTGACAATTGAAGTGTATCTCTTTTTTCTTTTTCTTAAATTAAAATTTTTTTTGGCCATGCCACGTGGCATGTGGGATCTTAGTTCCCGACCAGGGATTGAACGTGCGCCCCTTGCAGGCATGGAGTTTTAACCACTGGACCTCCAGGAAAGTCCCATGAAGTGTATCTCATTTTCCTTTTTCTTACTGGTCAGAGTTAATATAGGAAGCAGAGTCTCGCAAACTAATGTGACATCTAAGCCCAAATTTAATTGCGTAAATTAGAAGTTTATAAAGGATTTGAATTACATGGCCTCTTGTTGGGCTACCTAGAATAAGAGTAAGGGACAATTAAAGAGTTGTATCTACACAGAACATCAACACTTAATTTGTTTAGTACTATTATGACCTTAAAAGGAAGAATTTGCCTATATCACATGCCATTAAATATTTGAAAGATAATTTTTAAATGGATAACTTCCTCTTCCTCATCCCATTCAAAACGCATTTACCAACAGTTGCAAGTGAAATAAAAGCATATTCCCAAATGGAAAAAAAAATTTAAAAATGAGTTATGTCAGATTTCACCTGCTTAAATGAAATTTAGACAAAATCAGATTGGATTACTTGGTTAGTATAAGGCAGTTGGTTCCTAAGAAGAATTTTCTAATAGCTTATTTTTCCCATTTGGTAGGGAGCTATAAATATTTCAGCACATTGACTTAGTAGCCGTCATCCATTTGAGAATCAGGAACAAGACTGGGTTATAATCATTAAAAGAGAAATAAAATAAAATAAACATAACATGGCCTTGTTAATTTAAAACAAATTAAATTTTGAATTAGGGTCAGACTGCCTTGTATTTTATAAAGCACAGGGTTTTCAGTTGTCAGGAAATCACAGTTTTCTCAGAGAAGACTTTATTTTCAATAAACCGGTTATCAGCCTACTGTAGTTTTACTGCAATTCATATACTCAGATTTTCATAAGACAATAATCGAATTTGATGGAGCCTGTTAGAAAATTCAGACTATTTCCCCAGCCCACACTGTCACAGTTATCAGCAACTCAGAAAACCAGAGTTAGGTCTGTTGTATTGCTCTAGTGTTATAAAATTACTAGTAATGGCCATATTTTTGAGACTTGACTTCTTTCAAACTCAATCTGATTTCTTTTAGGCCCTTTTAGTCTGTGATACCTTTCAGAATATAATATCTGTGTTCTATTTTCTGAGGGGAAAAATGGGCCTGTATGTATATACAGTATTGCATATAATTTCATAAGATTAATCCAGAATTATATGCAAAATTTTCTGTGCACACATGTTATGAACCCTAGGTTGTATTATGGTTCCCAGGTGTTTGCCACCCCTTCCAGTGGGAGGATTATACTTCCCTGTCTTCATCATCAGACTTGACCATGAGACATCTTTTAACAAATTAAAGGTGAACAGAAAAATTCATATGTCACTAATGAATGGAAACTTTAACAGCCATGGTATGGTTACACATCGCTCTGTTCTCTCTGCCACAAGACCAGTCGTGTCCCAGTTAGGGCCACTCTTTCACTCTGGATTCCTGGAATGAAGACACATGTGGGCAAAAACAACAAATGTTGTGGTAAGCACATAGGTTTTAGGGTCATTTGTAATTGCAGCATACATTAGCCTAAGCTGATATAAGAACCCTAGGTTAAGAATCTCTGTTCTAGACCTACATGAGGGTTTTGACACTCACTTGTTATTCATTCAGAAATTTATGCAACACCTCTGTAATGTGGGGGACACCCACATTATCTCCCATTCTCACAACAATCCTAGACGATAGGTCTTCAACATTTTTGCAGATGAGGAAACAATCATAAATTGGGTAAGTAACTTTCTTGAGGTCACACAGCTTCTGATTAGCTTAGCCAGGATTCAAACATAGGTCTGTCTGATTCTCTTTGTGTTGTATCTCTATACTTTCCTATTTGCTCTAAGCACGTATATCTGATGAATCATTTCCTTACCAATATGTGGAATTGATAATACAGTGTACAAAACTTTTATATAATAATTACTTTGTCTCTATTTAAATCAGGCATCTTATAAACTGCAGGCTTGCCAGGGCACAGATATGTTGTATTTGGAGGTTTTTAATTTTGTTTTTAAGTTTGGAATCAGATACCTTTAGGCGAGGCTTACACTTGCCAGTTAGCCACAGTAACCATCACTTCCTGCTACTTTAAGCCAGCTGACTTTGTACATTTATAATATCTACCTGGTCCCTGTAAACTTTTGAGTTTATAAGCCCAGATTGGCTTACCTAGTGTGCATTGTTATGAAGACGAGTTAGATATAATTCCCTTCTGTTCATTCATTGGCTCCAGAGAAATTATTTTTCATTGTCACAGTCTCAAACTAGCAAATATTTAAATTGTGTGCAAGAAGGCAGAAGTGTAATAAAAAGTCCACAGTTAATTTGAGACTTACTAGCCAGGCATTGTTCTGAAACTTTTCACGTGTAATTATCTAATATAATCCACATAATAACCTTATGAAGTAGATGTGATTGTTATTCCCATTTTAGAGAAGGAGAAAACTGAAGGAAGAGAAGTTGAATAACTCGCCCGAGGTCACACAACAGTTAAGAGGTTGAGCCAGGGTGTGAACTCGGTCTGATTCTGCATTCCTAAACACCACACTATGACAGAGGATCTGTAGGTAACTGCACGAGCTTTCCTCATGAGTGAAAAAATCTCTTAGGTCTTTACCTGGTAACCATTACGTGAAGGACAGGTTTTCCCTTACTTTATGCTACAGCTTTTTAATAACTATCCATCGTGTTCTTCAGAGAGAACATGTACTCTTTCTATTATTAGACAAATGCCTTTTTGGGCATTGTGAATCATACAGGCATTATATATTCTTTTGCTACCTCGAGTTCATCGGATAAACATTAGTCAGTTAGCCCTGATCTTTGGATCTTGTGAAAATCATGGTCTTTGCTGAACATCCCCTGATATGCTTTAATAGATGTAATAAAATGTTAGCAAACCTATCACTTCATCCTTCAAAAAAATTTCTCTTAGCAGTTTAAACCAATGTGTGGTCTATTAACTTTTTGAGAAAGAGGTTGCCATTCTTAAAATGGCACTGTTTGAAAAATAATTATTTGTGCTGAACATTTGCAAGTTTTATCATAAGGGAAGGTGTGTCTCAAAAGTTAACACCACCACCACCCTGAGTTGAATTTCCTGAAACGTGAAGTGCTCAGCTTGCCAATAGGGCTTAACTGTAGGAGGACTGAAGCTTGGTGGGCTGTGACCCTGATGTGAGATGGTGAGACTGAGAACTAAGTGGAAATGAAATATCATTAAAGGCAAGAGCTGCCCGTCACCCATGGAGGGGAGCAAAGACAAAGAGGACCAAATTACAAGGGTATCAGTGGGCAGGAGCACAAACACTGCTCTCCTTCCACTTCCCCAAAAGGGAGGGCCAGTGAGAGGGAATTTTGTGTTTGTTTTGCCTTTTCTCCTGTCACTTCTACATGGTAAAATGAAGGGCTGGTAGCATGAAGACTGTGCATACAATTATAAAAACAATCAAGGATCTAAAAAAGGAGGATTTTCTTTTTCTAGTGTATTCCCAAAGCTTTTCTAATTTTCTGTTCTGTTGTCACTGAAGTCTTTCTGGGCCATTTGTAACCTTCGGTCTGAAGTGAAAAAAATCTTCCGGGCTCCAGCCTCTCCAACAGTTATGTTCATGTCACACCTGTGCCATCCGATGATTCATGAATGACAGTAAGGACTGTTGGTTTGAGGGAGGTCTTTAAACGGTGCCAAGGATCAGCTGTAAACAGATAGGTCAGAGGTTTTTGTTTCGTTTTTTGGTTCTATTTGCCTATTTTATTTTGTCAGCTTTGTCTAATATTTACACAATATGCCTACTCTATTGTTTATTTTGATGGTTGAGCTGTATGTGTAGGATGTATGTATACGCACACACACCATCAAATTCTCATTTTGTTGAAACTAGATTAATGTCACAATATTCAGAAAACTTCTCCTTGTGTTTTCAGTTTTTTAGAAAATTGACACATTTTTGAGGTTAGACCAAAATGAGGTAAATGTGTCTCTTGTGCACTATGTTATTGTAGTACTAATGGATTGTTAGGTATTTGCTATAATGTTAACATGTTAATTTATGCCCTGTAAATGAATATGAGACACTATTGCTGGGAAAACTGTATAGTCTGCGCAATAAATGCTGTATAAGAAACAAGCCTTCTTCCAAATAACTTTTTTTTTTTTTGCTAGTTCACAGTTCTGAGCAGTAGGTGCTATAGGTGTGAAGAATTTAGGGACTGTATAATTTCAGTGATAAACCAGATTATAAAATAAGCCTAATTACTCATAAGAGTTTTGCTTATAAGCTTTGTCACCTTCATATATTCTCTACTGCCTACTTTCGCAGGAAGCATTTGAAGACATGCTTTTGGGAGCCAGTCTAGTGTTATTTCTAGTATTCTGAAATAAAAGCTTGCAGCTTTGTGGTTTGAATCTAAGCAAACAGGACTTGAGAGACCTTTTGAGTTCTATCAGAACCAGTTACCTGTGGTGTGTAGTAAGGAAGAAAAAGTTTATATGTGCAGGGATAGTTTGTAAAATTCAAACATCTTTTATTGACGGGGGTGCTTAATATTTCTACTGTATGTAGTTGCATTCTTGTTTCCTAGAAATACATTTTATAGCAATTTGAAGTCTACTTATTAATGTCTGAGAGAACAAATGTTTTTAAACTTGGTATGTTCACCAGTATCAAATAAGTTAAATTCAACAAATCTATATTGTATATTGTGTGGCAGGCATTTTGCTAGGGACTGGGATGTACAGTCAATAAGACATTCATTCATTCACCCAGAAATATTTATTGTGTCTTCTATGGTTAATCTTAAGAGCCTCCCTGAGGAAAGAGTGCTTAAGTTAAGGTTCAGAATGAGTAGGAGTTACCAAGGTGAATAGCAAGATAAAGAAAAAGCGTCTCCCACATGCCTGATCAAAGTACTCCAGGATGAGAAAAATAATAGTGTTCAGAAAAAAGCAAAAGCACTCCAGTATGGCTGAAGCAGGAGGAGGGAGAGGAGGAGCAGTGGCTTAAGACGGGACTGAAGAGATAGCCAGAAGCCAGTTCATGGAGAGACTTCTAACTTGTAAGCCATGTTTAGGAATTTGGATATGATTATTAAGGTAATGGAAGCTCATTCAGGGTTTAGGGAGGAAAATGACTGTGTCAAAATTTGTTTTTTACATCACTCTGATTGCTTTGTGTAGAATGAATTAGAGTGTGGGCCAAGAAAGGATAGGATACAAAGAAATCAGTTAGCATGCTATTGAAGGAATCTGACAGATGATGATGACTTAGATTAGAGTGGAAATAGAGAAGTGGATGGATTCCAGAGATATTTAGGAGTGGTAAAGACTAGACTTGGTGATTTTTGAGATGTAGAATTAAGAGAGGGAGAATGTGGAGTCTGAAATGATTCCCAGGCTTCTGACTTCAGTCTCTAGGAGAATGTTGGCACCATCCCCAGAAAAGGACAGAAGACAAGGTCCCTTTTAATTTCTGAGGTAATACCTCAAAGTAGACAAATTTGTGGGCATACATAGGGAACACAGGACAGGAGTCATTTATCCTCAACAGGATATATATATGGTATGTGGGTGTGTGTATATATACATATACATATGTGTGTGTGTTTTTAAAACTTGTTTGAAAGTGTCAGTCAGTATCAAAACAGTATCAATCAGTCGATGAAGAGTCTGAATTTTTTTTTTTTTTCTTTTTCTTTTTGCGGTATGTGGGCCTCTCACTGCTGCGGCCTCTCCTGCTGCGGAGCACAGGCTCCGGACGCGCAGGCCCAGGGGCCATGGCTCACGGGCCCAGCCGCTCCGCGGCATGGGGGATCTTCCCAGATCCAGGCACGAACCCGCGTCCCCTGCATCGGCAGGCAGACTCTCAACCGCTGCGCCACCAGGGAAACCCAAGAGTCTGAATTTTAAAGGGAAGGAATCATCATGAGAGAGAATTTGGTAGGGTAAAGGTTTTTGGTTTTGTTTTTTAAAGAAGTTAGAAGAGATTACTCATGAAAGAAAGGTTAAATGAACACAGCCACATTGAGCAGATCACAGTTTTCCCCATAAGCTAGGATCCAAGGTGAGCGAGTGTATTTTAAGGCTTTAATAATAGTAATTAGTTCTCCTTTGGTTCTTGCTAATTCTTATTTAAACCAGTTTGTCTTTTTCTGAGGCTGTTAACCCAGATTAACATTCAAATACTAGAATTTTATTAAGATTTTAATTAGGAGGCTAGAATCCTGGCTTATGAATTGGTTGACTACTGCTAACAGCTTTGTAGCTTTTTAAAGTAAGATATCTAAGATTTGTGGTTGAGGTGGGAATGTGAAGCTTTGAAAACAGAAATGTGCTTATGAATGGAAGCTGTAGTCTGTTATGGAGATAAATTAGGGGAAGAGACGACGAAAAGAGAAAGGGCCCTGTTTTGTTAAAGGAGGCTTTTATACTATGCCTTGCATGAACCAAACTTTTGAGATATCAGAATTAAATTTTTATTGTCCACATTTCTATTTTACTTTAATTGGCTACTGGAAACATGAAGCATTTTATGGTGTGAAATACCAAATTAAAGCTTCCAGTGGGAATGTGGAATTGTAATCTGTGATATAGAGTCCGATGGAGTTTGAGCCTGGGAATGGAAATTGGGAACTGGAAAAGTCACCCCTGCAAGCTGGGCTGTGGTTGCTTCAGTGATTCACGCTGTAGTGGGAAGTAGAATACTAGAATTACACGAATTTGGGCCTCTCACCCTAGCTCTGGCATTTGTTAGGAGGGGGCAGGTTGCCCAAACTTGCCATGCCCCCTGTCCTCTGCTGAAATATGGGGATGACATCTACCACCCAGTTTATTTTGAGGATTAAATGAGAAAATGAACGTAAGGTCTCTGACAGAGTGCCTTGCCTCATAGCAGGCACTTCATTCTTAGTTCCTCTTTCACCTCGTTTAATTTTCTTTATACCCAGCTTTAGTGTCTGTAATAATGATACAGAAGCCTTATTAGTGGCCAAACAGATTTAATGAGTGAGTTAGAACAAATGCAGTTGAATTTCTCATCTCTCCTTATTGATTATGAAAACAGGAATTCGCAGCACTTCGTCTTTTAGAAATGCTAAACCAGATGATGCTAGGACTGCCCTTAGAGGCACACAGAATAGTGTTTGAAGGGTTTAAAATAACAATTGATAAAATAATTTTAAATGTAATCCAGTGATGGGCTTTCTACTAAAAAACATTTGGCCACTTACTCATTTAGTTAACATTTGTGGAGCACTGTTTTTGTCCCAGGCCTGTATAATGTGGGAGACGGAGAAGTGAACAGATGATTCTGACATGCCATAGTAAGGCTTGTGCTGTGGGAAATCACAGGGTGCTGCACCAGGAGGATTTGACAGTATGTGCCAAATGCTTTAAAAATGTGCGTCCTCTTCTACCTGGTTGATCTACTTCTAGCAACATAACCTGAGGAAGTTTGATGAAATCTGCTTATAATAGTGAAAAATTGGTAATTGCAAATGTATAACAAAAGTGAATTAGTTTAATTTCTATATTATAAGTGGACATTCTGTGTAGCGATCACAGAGATCTGTAAAAAATGTATGTATTGCTAAGAGCAAAAAGTAGGTTACCAAGGAGGGTTTTTTAAAAATAATTTTCAAAGAAAGAAAGTTTAGTGAAGTCCCTTCCAAATCACTTTTGGGTATTCTTTACCTTGAAGAAATCATCAAAAAGACATAGTATGGCCATAATCTGGAAGCTGGGTGGGAGTTTAAGTGAGTTAAGCATCTTGCCAAGTCTGTGTAATACATCTGAGAGATCAGCTATTGAGATATGTATATACACACACATAGATACACACACATATATATACACACACATACACACACACATATATATGAGTTTTGAGTAATGACTAGATAAGTTACAGTCCCAGTGAGGCTGCCCAGGTGAATGAGCTTGTCGGCAGAGCAGGGGCCGTGCGCGTTCTTGGTGCTCCCAGTCTTTTGAGGTATACTTTGTAGTAAGAAGACTGACCTGTGAGAAAAAAATATGTCTAGTGAGTATGTTTGTAACCAGCCCCAGGGACTTCTTCACTGGCCATTTTGGCTCAGCTGGTACCATTAGGTCAGTTTTTCTAGCTTGTGGAACCATCTCATTTCTGGATACCGCAGGTTTCAGGAGTACCTTCATCGAGAAATTATTTTTTCTCTTAGTTGATAATAAGGTAAGCTGCCAAGATCTTGGCTTCTGTTCACTTTTCAACAGCAGTCCCTTTAAAGGTCAAAGGTTTTTACTTAGGTTTTACAAATAGCAGATTATTTTGGAAAAACTCTATTCAAGACCAAGTTTATACCTTTGTGTATACCATAAACTCTTAACAATTTACAAAAATAGATTATTTTTCCTAATTGTTTTTCTTAAAGAGATGGATAAGCTTGGAGAGCTCTAGTTTTCCCATTTATATGAGAACTGTAAAACAACAAGTGAACAAGTCTTTTCTGTGTCTGGATCAAATGGAGTGACTATTTCTGTTCCTTTCCTGCACTGCTTTCCAGAGTAGAGTTAACGAGAGGCAGTCTCTGCCTGTTTTATTGTTTACTTTTTTACATGGGACATAAATCTGCTCCCCTTTGTCCTTGGAGTAGACTCCTGGGATTTTTTTTCCTTCTGTTTCTTTTGGTCAGTAGTCAGAAGTTGGATGCTGAATGATTCAGAAAGAAAGGAACAAGAGAGTAAGAACTATAATGCAAACATCAGGACTAAAAGGAAGAGATAGTTCTTTCTTTAAACCAGGAAAATACCTTTTCTCTTTAATGACTATCATTTTTTGAGTACCCATGCACAGATACTTTATGTACATTATCTTGTTTAATCCACACTATCCTGAGAGGTAGAAATAACTCCCTCCCTTCGTTTTACAGACAGGGCCACAAAAGAGTAAACAGTTTGCTTTCAGCCATATGCCCAGTAAATAGCCAAGTCAGAATTTGAATCCAGGTCCAACTCTAAAGCTCTCTGTATCCTACAAGCTGCTAATTTTGGCCTAAGAGTTAGTAAACTCTTATAATTAACTGTGAATTTCTGGTGGGTTGCATTAACTTTCTTGGCTCTTGCTTTCTTCATCTGTAAACTGAGAGGATTGAGCTAGAGCTTTAAAGTTAATTCTGGTTGTAAAATTCTGTTATTTCTGCTTTCTTTATTGAATTGAAATGGAGAATGTGTAAAGTTTCTACTTAAGTTCTCTTGTTTGCAGCCAGTTTGGTTTGTAATCTTTACTTTTAGCCTGATGATTTTTTCACACCATCGTCCAGTGAAGGTGCAGAAGGCGGCATTATGACAGCTGCAGATTCACAAAA
The DNA here is from genome assembly GCF_964374135.1 of Grampus griseus. Classification (NCBI taxonomy): domain Eukaryota; kingdom Metazoa; phylum Chordata; class Mammalia; order Artiodactyla; family Delphinidae; genus Grampus; species Grampus griseus. The sequence continues at coordinate 35,865,198 of NC_139004.1, read as the reverse complement.
GAAAACTTAAAGTACCTGAACATCAAGCAAGGAACATGGCAAACATGGGCTGGAGATTATGTAGGTGGGACCTGGTAATTGTCTTTAGACACCAATGTCATTTAACTTCAAAGGGTTATTGTGCCTCAGTGAGTGATTCTATGTGTTTGTCTGTCTCGAGGCATTGGGGATTCTGTTAAATAGTACAATGATGACTCAGTTTCAGTTCTTTTAGGGTCTTATAACATTTCCAATTAAATGGTAGAGAGGTGGCTATAGGAGGGACACAATGATTATTGACATAGGAGAACTAATGAGATGATATGATATAAAAAAGAAGCATCTTTTGCAATATTTTTATTCCACTTATACAGTACCTTTTTCTCTGAGGGTGCTATGCAAATAACATTGAGATAATAAGCCATTTTGAAATGTCAAAACACTGAAGAATAAGAAAGTGGCTAGGAGAAATAAATACACAGAAGCAGTAGAGGCTTTCGATCACTGATGGGCATGCACAGCAGGTTAGCAATTCTTTGGCTAAATCCATTGCATTCACCGTTGGTGCTGTAAATGGGTGGGGGCTTGACATGGAGGCCTTTTCCTTGGGCCAGTTTAATGCACACCATTCTACATCCTGTGGTTGAGATTGAAGACCATGAGTTTTCGTGTCAGATGGATCTGTATTTAAATCCTGATCCTGCTACTTACTAGCTATTAACTTGGAACAAATTACCTAAATTTTCTGAGCCTCAGTTTCTTCATCAGTAAAGTGGTGGTAATTATAACTCCCTTGTTAGGGTTGTTCAGAGGATTAAAGTAAATGAGTTAAATACATAAAACGTTTAGTTCAGTGCCTGGCACATGGTAAATGCAAAATAAATACTAGCTGGCTATTATGCTCAGAATATGTCAGAATAGTGATTCTGATGAGGTTGTAGAGCATAATAGCAACAGCTTCTTTGGTTCAAAAGATAAGGCAAAATGGAGTTGTCAGGATCTTCTGTTCCTTTTATGAATTGATGCAGTGAAGTATAATCTGTACTTCATAGACTAGTATAAGATTTTTTTAAATGAAACATACAGAGACTAAACATAATAATTTAAACAGTCATACACTGACCACTAGCTTTAAGAAATAAAAGAAATTACAGATAGGATTGAAGATCCTGGTTCCTCCCACCCCCAGATAACTATTATCCTAAATTTGGTGTATCATTTCCACATGTTTTTATATTGTAATTATGTACCAATAAACAATATATGGTGTTTTTACATATTTTAAATTTTTATATAAATATTATTAGATATATATCTTTCTGTAGCTTGCTTTTCTCTCTCAACATTGTTTTTGAGATTTTTCTGTTGTACTTATAGCTCTATTCATTTATTTTAACTGCCATAGAGTATTTCATCATATGAATGAATATATCACTCTAATCTATTCTCTGTCAATGGACATTGTCTATAATTTTGAATATTTCTGCATAGCTCTCACTTCACACCCCCCAAATCTCAGACGTAACCACCCTCCTGAATTGTGTTAATTTTTTTAGTGTTTATAGATACATATTCCTAAACAATATATTATTTGAAGTTTTGCCTGTTTTTAAGGTTTGTGCAATACAGTCTTACTATGTTATTTAGTGACTTACTTTTTTGTTCAACATTATAATTTTGAGATTTATTCATGTTGATGTGTGTGGCAATAGCTATTTTCACTGTGTACATTATTTGAATATAATATAATTTATGGTCCTTTAGGTCTGACTTTTTACTATTACAAACAGTATGTAATCAACATCCTTGTACCTGTGTGTTGAATTTCTGTCAGGCATATACCTAGTAATAAAATGACTGGGGCATAGGTAATGTATGTGCATCTTTATCTTTAATGGATATTGATAAGTACTAATTACATTATCATTTAATTATACATATTTTCTAATTTCTAATTTGACCCATGAGTTTAAAGTGTGTTTTAGAAACTTCCAAATATATAGGATTTTTTTTTTTTTTACCAATTTTTAACTTAATTGCTCTGTGGTCAATTAATAATGCCTGTATCTTACTAATTCTTTGGTATTTGTTGAGACTTTTGCTTTATAACCTAATGTGTGGTCACGGTTTATCCAGGTTTTAGGTAGTTTTTATAAATATTCCAAATGTGTTTGAAAATAATTCATTATCTAATTGTCAGTTTCCCATAGATACAATCATTTTTGCTTTACATATTTTGAGGCTTTGTTATTAGGTGCATACAGATTAAGAGTTGTTTTATATTTCTGGTAATTTTTTTTCACTATTATGTAATGATCCTCTTTATCTCTAATAATGCTTTTGCCTTAAAGTCTACATTTCCTAACAGTACTATAGCTATTACTGGCTTTTTAATCATTTGTATTTGCTGGTTTTTTTTTTTTTTTTTTTTTTGGTACGCTGGCCTCTCACCGTTGTAGCCTCTCCCATCGCGGAGCACAGGCTCTGGACGCGCCGGCCCAGCGGCCATGGCTCACGGGCCCAGCCGCTCCGCAGCATGTGGGATCCTCCCGCACCGGGGCACGAACCCGTGTCCCCTGCATCGCCAGGCCGACTCCCCACCACTGCGCCACCAGGGAAGCCCTGGTATTTTGTTTATATACTTTGAAAGTTTTCTCTCATGTTAATGTTTTTAGTATGTCTCTTGGAAACTACATAAAACAGGACTTTATTTATTCAGTCTGAATTTTCTATCTTTTAACTGATAAGTTTAGTCTGTTTACATTTATTACCACTACTGATATATCTGTACTTACTTCTACCACATATTATGTGTTTTGTATTTACCCTTTTTTCCTCTGCTGGTTTTTTCCTTCTTATCTGTCCTTTATTGGTTTGAACAACTTTTATTTGTTTTATCCTTGATTACCCCTACCCTAAAATTTTAACATGTATTTGGCTTTGCAGAGTCTTACATTAAAATCAGTATGTCTACCACTCATCTTGGAAATCTTTAACTCACCCTCTACCAACCTTCTGTGTTTTGGACCAGTATTTTACTTCAATTCTTTTTATCACTCAAATTAGTTTTAATTTTTATACTAACTTGCATTATTTTCTAATACCCAAGGCAATTGTGAACTCCTTATTTAAACTGGTTTTCTCACACTTTCTCTTCAGATTTTCAAAAGAAACAACCAGACGATGATTCCGCTCCAAGTACAAGTAACAGCCAATCAGATTTATTTTCCGAAGAGACCACCAGTGACAACAGCAATACCTCGATAACCACGCCAACTCTTAGTCCCAGCCAGCAGCCGCTTCCGACAGAACTGAATGTAACTTCACCAAGTAAAGAGGAGTGTAAGTCTCAGATCCTGTGAAGTGGTAGAGAAAGCAGCCTAAGAATCATATCATGAGTTTCTTGGTAATGCCTCTTCCAGAAAAAATGATAGCAGCTCTTTGAATTCAAGATTAAGTGTTAACATTTAGGCCCCAAGTCAGCAAGGTAGAGAGTAAGTTTCAGCCTTCCATTGAGCTTAAGGTTGTTTTGTGTGTGTGTGTGTGTGTGTGTGTGTGTGTGTGTGTTTAAATTTATTTATTTTATTTATTTATTATTTTTGGCTATGTTGGGTCTTCATTGCTGTGCGCGGGCTTTCTCTAGTTGTGGTGAACGGGGGCTACTCTTTGTTGCGGTGCGCAGGCTTCTCATTGCGGTGGCTTCTCTTGTTGTGGAGCACAGGCTCTAGGCGTGCGGGCTTCAGTAGTTGTGGCACTCAGGTTCAGTATTTGTGGCTTGCGGGTTCTAGAGCGCAGACTCAGTGGTTGTGGTGCACAGGCTTAACTGCTCCACGGCACGTAGGATCTTCCTGGACCAGGGTTTGAACCCGTGTCCCCTGCATTGGCAGGCGGATTCTTAACCACTGTGCCACCAGGGAACCAGCTTAAAGTTTTCTTAAAGGAATGCCTTTTATGTTAACTGTCAGGGTACATGAGGTTTTGAACCAGTTTAGGGCAGTTGTTCTCAGCCCTGGCTGTAAATTAGAATCCACTGGGGATTTTTAGAACAATTTTAATCTTCAGCACCATTCCCTGAATCTGTAATTTAATTGGTCTGGAGTGAGGCTCAGTGATCTGTTCTTTTTAATTCTTCAGAGAATTCAAATATGCAGCAAAAATTGAGGACCACTGGTCTAGGGAACTTAACCTGATTTAGGAACCTTTGATTGAAGCCTTGCCTCTGTCACTAAGTGGGCCTCAAGTGTTTCTAGGCAGTTAGCGAGATAACACTATATACTTCATAGAACATAGGATATTTGAAGGGAGGAGGAAGTAGTTTCTTTTACTCTTCTGTAAGTTCTCAGTGACAGAATACTATTATCATATATGTGATGTGGAAGTCCATTGTCCACTTAAGCTTTATAATGCTGTAACCATTTCCTTTAGGGCACAACTATAACTGGCAGGGTTTGAAAATTGTAGTGATGTTATGACATAGCAGCTTTTTACCTTTTAAAAGCTTTACTTAACAGGTTGAAATCTGGTGTTTCAAATTTAATGAATATCTAGAAATCCTTGGAATATGGTAGGATAGAATGTTCTATCTACTAACTTTGGAAAGATTAGCAGAGAACAAATGTTTATCTAAACCCCTATCATAAACCACTGTACTAGGTAGAGTTGAGAATATAAAGGTAAAAAAGGCCGTAGTCCCTGTCCTCAAAGAATTTACTGTTTAGCAGCGGAAATTAAATATATTTCTTATATCATTAGTTCTCAACCAGGAGTGAGTTTGCCCCTCCTCCTCCCCCCAATGCTGTAAACATCTGACACTGTATCAGACAGCCCTCCACAGCAAGGAATTATCCAGCCTGACATGTTAGTAATGCCAGGGTTGAGAAACCCTGATACATGGTTGTATGCACCTATTTTAATGGTCTTTCTTACGTATTGAAGACATTGACTGTTGAAGAAGGGTGTTGGTTTACTGGAGAAGGTGCTGTTGAAGATAGACACAATATGGAGGAAAGCTGCATGGAGTTCTGCAATGGCAAGTGACTCCTTTAGGGCCATTTATGGAGGACAAGGCTGGGCAGGTAGATTGTGGCCGTGCCATAGAGGCTTGAACGCTCAGCGAAGATATTTGGATGTTAGACAGTAGTCATGTTTTTGTGCAAAGGAAGTAATATTACTACAGTTATTTTGCAGAAGTAGCATGGCAGTATTGAAAATGGGAAGGATTATACTAGATAACATTGCACAGAGAAAAATTTAAAATTATTGTAACCTATTGAATAGAGGCCTAGGCAAAGGTGTTGAAATTATGTAAGGGGAGAAAAAAAGATGAAAATGGTAGTGATAATGTTAAGGCAGTAGGTTTTGTTTTGTTTTTAAAAATCTGTTGAGGGTTGTGTACTTTTTTTTTTTTTTTTTGCGGTACGCGGGCCTCTCACTGTTGTGGCCTCTCCCGTTGCGGAGCACAGGCTCCGGACGCGCAGGCTCAGCGGCCATGGCTCACGGGCCCAGCCACTCTGCGGCATGTGGGATCTTCCCGGACCGGGGCACAAACCCATGACCCCTGCATTGGCAGGCGGACTTTCAACCGCTGCGCCACCAGGGAAGCCTGAGGGTTGTGTACTTCTTGAGAGGCTGATGAAAGCTCTGGCCCCTTGTCTCAGAAAAATGACACCAACCATTTATACTCAATTTTGAGTAAAATTTTTCTAAAGCTCACTATGGCCTTTGGTTAAGAACTCCTTGTCTAAGGGAAAGGTTGGAGCTGATCAGAATCTCATCTTATGGAATGGCATCTGACTGGATTCACACACACCAGGATCAGGCCAGGATCAAAACAACTTGAGCAGCCCAAGTGCTCTGAGATAACAACAGCTACCTTTAATTGAGCACTTTATGTGCAAGACACTGTTCTATATGTTTTGCATATTTTTTCTTTTACTCCTCATGACAACTCATTGAGGTGTAAATACTCAGTTTCCCCATTGTATAGAAGGATACAGGCAAAAAGAGATCAAGTAATTTGCCTGTGGTAGCAAACTAGTAACCAGAATAGCATTCAAATTTAGGCATTTGGCTTTAGAACTCATGCTTTTAATTAGTTAATTCGCAATGTGAAATATAACTGCCACAGAGAATAGAAGGATTCATGTTGGTAAGATCAACACTTTTTCTGTGAAATTAAGGTATGTGGAAACGCACATGGTAACCAAAAGTTACTTGATTAATTCATCATGAAATATCCTTATAACAGGGATTGAAAATAAAAACACTATATCCATACGACTGTATGACTAAAATATTTTCTCTGGAGTCAGATCTTTATGGGAAGCAGACCCATAACAAGGATTTACATAGCAAATGGCAGAGTGTGGACTCAGAACAAGTGGAGTTAGATGAAGTGAAAGTTTGAGTCACGCTGATTGTCGGGTGCACTCTGAGGACATATAGGGAAGGTCTTATGTTCAGTACGAGATTCCATCTTTATCCCCTTTTTCCCTCCTCTGCTTGGGATTAGACCTACCCTGAGCTCTGGAGCCCCTAGGACACAGCACTTCCTGTGTTTCCATAACTTGCCACTCTAGGCTTCTGTAGACTGCCACATTTTTCCTTTCGATATATACGTAAATACCTTCAATCTGATTAAGGATGTGTAGTTCTACCAGTTTCAGATCCATTCTCTCTTTCTGATGACATCACTGCTTTAAACCATTATGTGTTTAACTCTTCAAGTGAAACTCTCAGAGTCTAATCTCATTTCCTAATTCTTGTGGAGCTCATTATTGTAAACCTTGGATTTTCATAGATCTGGAGAGAGGAGGAGATTTGCTAATATGAGGTTTAATGATGACTTAAGTGTTCAACTGGGCAGTTTGAGTTGGAGCTCAGGAGAAAGAAGTCAAGGTTGGCTTCATCCACATGCAGATGATAAGTGAAGCCTTAGGGGTTAAGTGAGATTGCCAAAGGTGAGAAGAAAGAAAAGCAGTGAGAATAGAACCTAGAGGGAAACCAAAACAGAGGAGGCAACTGAAGAAGTCAGAGAGGAGGCAAATGATAGTGGGCAAGGTCACAAAAGGCAAGGAACAAATTTCATCGTATGGTGTAGGCTTTATTAATAATGAAAATATTCACTCATATTTATAAAGTGTTTGGCTATCTTCTAAGCTCTTTACACATACTAACGTTTAATTCTCAATACTACTAATAATAATGAAATATTAATAATGAAATAATAATGAAAATAGTCACTCATATTTATGAAGTGTTTGGCTATCTTCTAAGCCCTCTTCTAAGCCCTTTACACATACTAACATTTAATTCTGACAGTGTCCTATAAGGTAGGTGCTTTTATTATCCCTGTTTTTACAAATGAGGAAGTTGAAGCATAGAGTGGTTCAGTAACTTCTACCCAAAATTCAGAGCTCTTGCTGCCCAGTGTAGCTCATGCTCTAACCCACTGATTCGGCTCCAGAGCCTGTGCTTTCAACCACTATAGTATATTGCCTCAACATTGTGAAAATGCTTCAGGAAACTGTAAGCTGACAAGAAAAATTTAGATTTGGTGATCATGTGATTAATTCTCTAAATAAACTATTTAATAAACTATTTCAGTGGTTTGTATATTCATTTAGCAGTCTTTGCTAAATGGCACTAGGTTAAGTGCTGGGTACAGAAATGAATAAGATTAGGTCTCTATCCACAAGGAGGTCACCTTTTCAGATACATACGTCTCTCCTTGAGTTTCTGGTTCTCCCTAACAGGTGCATGCGAATTTTAGGGTGAAAGGGAGGCAGTAGCAGGAATAGTGGTTAATAAGCATGTCATTTGCAAACGCTTTCTCAGGCGAGTTTTGCCATCTTGCCTAGGTTGAAAACTATGCTGGAGTGAGGAGATATGTGCCTGATTTGTGGATGGGGTGATATAGGGATAAGAAAAGTAAGGAAGGTTTGTTAAAGCTGTCAGGGCAAATGCATTGTAAGTCAACAGGAGGTAATTAAAGTGATTGCCAAGTAGCGGTGAAGACCCAGGTGAGAGTAGACAGCCTGATCCATTGACACCTTGTACATTTCTTCAACTGTGACCTACCTAGGAGAAGAAAGGTGGAGGAAGAGGCAGCAGGAGATTACTTATATTAATCTTTTAGTATTCTCAAGAGACCAGAATTTCATCTGTTGGTCCTTAGCTTCCCCTAGAGAGTTATGGAGAAGTAAGGTGTAGGAGTTGCTGGGAAATGGGTTTGGGATTCCAAATCCAAGTACTACATAATCTGTAAACTCTGTAGTAGTTATGGATCCATTGTTATTGTAGAACTGGAAGCGTTAGTGTAGAACTGGAAGTGCTGAGTCTTCTTTGGGGCTTGTGAAAGGTTTTACTTTTCTTCCTAATAAGCAGTACTCATTCTCTTGATTACATCTGCTTTCTGCTTCTCAAAGTTAAATGAATATAAGAATAGAAAGGTGGTGAGAGTCTGGGTACATTAATGCTGTTTTGAAAAGACTGCAGATAGAGTAAGAACTATTGACAAGAATGTGTAAAGCAGAGAGCAGGACAGATTTTTATACAAAAGAATTTCTTAAAACACCTTGACTGGAGGTCAATAAAACAGGTGTCCAAAAGCTCAAAGTGATATTTCTTTGTCTAAACACACGTGTCTCTTCCTATCCCATCTTATGTGTGTCTGCAGAAGAGTCCATGGAACTTTAGCCATTAGAAGCATTTTCAAAAAGCAGTTGTAAACAAAATTCTAATAGTGACCAAAGGACTTGTAACGTTTAAATGCTATAAAAATGGTAACAACTATTACCAGAGTACTTACTAAGTACCAGGCACTGTTCCAAATTTTTATTTGTATTAACCTACCTCATATTTATAATACCCTGTAAAGCGGGTGGTATTACCGTATCTGTTTTTCAGATGTGAAAATGGAGGCACAGGATGATTTTGTATCTTGCCCAACATCACAAAGCAGCCTGGCTTTCCAGCACCACCCCATTGCTGCCTGTCTCTGTAGTGATTTGTAGTGTAAAGGCTGTTGCTTGCAAATAAACTACAGAGGAAGGAATGTTGCGCAGACACTTAAAAATAACAAAATAACATACATTTCTTAATGCTCTTGCTACTACCAATTTATTGTTCTTTCAATTTCCAGGTTTTTCATAGAGGAGATAAATTGTGGTTTATTTTGTTTCTTTTTTTTGTTCCTCCCACATCTTTATTGGAGTATAATTGCTTTACAATGTTGTGTTTGTTTCTGCCTTACAACAAATTGAATCAGCTACTGTACTTTCTTTTTTCTTTTTTTTTTTTAAAGATATCTATGACCCCAAACAGGCATAGAATGCTTTCCTAGAAGCTTCAAATCTAGTCTAGGAGACATTGATCTTTTTTTTTTTTTTAATAAATTTATTTATTTTTGGCTGCCTGGGTGTTCGTTGCTGCACGTGGGCTTTCTCTAGTTGCGGCGAGTGGGGGTACTCTTTGTTGTGGTGCACGGGCTTCTCATTGCAGTGGCTTCTCTTATTGTGGAGCATGGGCTCTAGGTGCATGGGCTTCAGTAGTTGTAGCACGTGGGCTCAGTAGTTGTGGCTTGCAGGCTCTAGAGCGCAGGCTCAGTAGTTGTGGCGCACAGGCTTTGTTGTTCCGTGGCATGTGGAATCTTCCCGGACCAGGGCTCGAACCTGTGTCCTTTGCATTGGCAGGCAGATTCTTAACCACTGTGCCACCAGGGAAGCCCTGTGCTTTGTTTCTTGAGCCAACTTTTGAAATAATGTCAGGTTGTGGGTAGAACGCTGGAACTGGTTGTTAAAGCTGTCAGGGCGGATGCATTATATGAAATTCTGGTCTCTTTGAGGGTACTAAAAGATCAATATGAGTAATCCCCTGCTGCCTCTTCCTCCACCTTTCTTCTCCTAGGTGGGTCACAGTTGAAGAAATCTGCAAGGTGTCAGTGGATCACCTGGGTCTTCATTGCTACTTAGCAATCACTTTAGTTATCTACTCTTGACTTAGACAATGCATCTGTCCTGATAGCCTTAACAAGATGAGCAGATGACTGGTCACCGTAAGTCAGAGTCTTATAAGATTGGACTTAAAAGATTTTTTAAAAGACCCTTCTCTCTATTTCTCCTATAAATTCGACTTCCTATTGTTATGCTCTTAAAGGCCTGGACATCCTTGCTTGTGCCCTCTGGGGAGCCTTATGGTGTACATGCCTACAGAGCTAGGTTTTGTGGGGTTTTTGGTGGCAGGGGGCAGGGGTTAGCCAGTCCCACTATGTACTGGAGGGAAATTGAGGTGTTGGTGGAGAGTTAGCTGGTCTGTTTTCTTTCTAGGCAGGAGAGGAAGAGAACTGATACCTGCTACTAGGGAAGAGTAATGGCAAGAAATGGGCTTGTTTTTAAATATTCTGACATTCTAATCTAACAGTTAGAGAGGGCCCACCTCGTACAGAACACTTTTCTAAACTGTGTAGAGGCACATACTAAGCAATAAACAGCCACCAACACATATATAAAACAATAGTTTTTAAGGGAAGTTGGCAAAGTATAACCCACAGGCCAAATTGGCCCATCACCTGTTTTTGTATGCCCACGAGCTAAGAATGATTTTAAATGAAAAAGATCAAAAGGACAGTAATTTTACATGTGAAAATTACATGAAATTCAGATTCCAGTGTTCACAAATAAATTTTTATTGGAACACAGCCATGCTCATTCATGTATGTATTGCCTGTGGCTGCATCTGCACTTTAACGTCAGAACTGGGTAGTTACTACACAGACCCAATGGTCCTTTGCAGAGAAAGTTCGTCAACCCCTGTTTTACAAAGTCCTCTGACAAACGTTATTTTTCTGGGATCATCCTAACAAACAGTCTGCAACATAGGCAGGGCAGATAGCCTCCTCCTTATTCTACAGATGAGGAAAAGGTTTGAATGGTGACCTGCCTTGAGTCACATGACAGGGCTAGAGCTCAGCTCTGGGCCTTTTTTCATCCATAATGCTGAAAATTTTTCCTGTTCTTCTCTACTATATATACCCAAGAGATGATTTTGTTGTAACCAAAAGAAAATATACAGAAAAAGTGAGAACCATACTAACTGGAATGTTAGTGAAGACTTTTAATGAATAAAGCTTCATTTTCCAAGTGCTGACTGGATTTTCCTTTAATATGACAGTGATTCCCAAAACAGAAATTTGAGAGCATTCTTTCTCTGTGTGTTAAATTAATTTTTTTGAACAAAGAGATTTCCATTGTTTCCTTGGAAACTGGTTCCTGGTCATAGCCTAACTTCCCCAGGCATTTAAAAAATAAAACGGTGGCACATTTTAACAGATTTGCTTGCTAAACTGCCCTTGGGTCTTTGAACATGAATTGGGCTTCATTGGCTGCTAGTCTTCATTCCTGTCTGACAGATCTGTCCCTTGGAAAATTAATATCACTGCCACTGAGTGGCTGAACTTCATGTTTGTCTGTTTTTACCAATTAAATTTATAATAATCTCTAAGTGAAACTAGTTTTCCCTTTTTGGACTATGCCTACTTGAAGACCAGATAGTGTGCAAAACAGGCTGACTTATTCTAGTAGAACATTCAGAAAATATTACCTATTAAAAATATTTTATGCCTTCCTGCTGGGCTGGTTTTAAGTGAAATATGGTGAGGAGATTTATTTACAGTTCTCTCTGTATGTGTCTTTCTCTTCCTTTTTCTCTAATGAAGCTTGGAGCATCAGGCCATTTATCAGAGATAATTATACAACAGATGGAGCTTTTCTGATATATAATAGTATCAAAGTGGGAGATTCTTTCCCATAATGAAGAATGCCAAAATTTTAAATGTCTCTTCTGATTTTAATTTAAAGGTACTTTTTTTTCCAGTGCATTTATTTATCTTGAAGCTGATTCTGTAAAGCATGGTGCTTTTATTAGGGCTTGTGTTCTAAAAGGATTGGTACTTTGCAGTACAGTTTGATAACGTACAGTTATATGCTGTATTGAATTGAATGGTTGTAATTCACCAGGAATCAATGTATGGGATCATTGAATGAATCCTGGTCAAAATGCAAAAGGACTGACCAGTTTAGCAGTGTTTTCTTATGGAAATTACTTCTATTCCACATTGTTAGCTGGATCAAAACTTGTTCAAGCACTTAGAGTGTCATCTGACCTTTTTTGTAGTCTAAAAATAGAGTCAAAATTAAAGCAAAACCATGACTTTTAAATTAATTATTTGCTGCCCTCTTTTTTGTCTTAAGTTACTTTATTTTTTAAGTATACAAGTAAAGCAAAGACATACAGGTTTATGTATGTTAGAAGGTGAAAATATTCTTTTAATGCCTCCACCCCGTTCCCCACCCCCCAAATTCCCACTCTTTTCAGAGATAACCACTGTTTATTTATTTTGGATTATATATATTCTTTTTCTATGCAGTTATATACATGTCTACATAAATATAAGGTTTTCTTTATACAAATGAGAACATACTATATGTATTGTTTTGTAACTTGCTTTTTTACTTAACAATATATTTTAGAGATCTTTCTAGGTCAGCCTAATTCTTTTTAAACTGCTCTGTAGTATTCTGTATTATTATTATCTCTTTTCTTTTGAGACTGTTTCTTATATTTTACTGCTATAAACCACATGATGTAAACATTTTTAAATATAAGTAATGGTGCATGTATCATTTTTCCATGATAAATACATGGAAGAGGAACTAACGAGTCAAAGAATATGTATTAAAATTTTTATATACACCGCCAAATTAATTTCCAAAATGACATTACTACTTTATTCCTATATGCCACTTTATTTGAGTGAGCATTTCCCCCATACTTTTACCAACGTTAGGTGTTCTTTTCTGGGGGGCAACAGGCAAAAGAAAAGCTTATCTTTTTTTTTTTTTTGCGGTACGCGGGCCTCTCACTGTTGTGGCCTCTCCCGTTGCGGAGCACAGGCTCCGGACACGCAGGCTCAGCGGCCATGGCTCATGGGCCCAGCCGCTCCGCGGCATGTGGGATCTTCCCAGACCGGGGCACGAACCCGTGTCCCCTACATCGGCAGACAGACTCTCAACCACTGCACCACCAGGGGAGCCCAAGAAAAGCTTATCTTAACTTGCATTTACCTGACATCTCCTGATAGTGAGATTGAGCACTGTTTCATATGTTTATTAGCTATTTGTGTCTCCATTGATTTGTCTATCTGTATTCTTTGCTTATTTTTTTGTTAGCCTTTTTTTCTTACTGATTTGTAGGAGCTCCTTATATATTCTGGATATTTGTTATGTATTCTTATATATTTGTTACATATCATGTAAATATTTTCTTCCGGTATGTCACTTAAGACTTTTTAATTTTGATTTGGGTGCCTTGTATTCCATTAGAAAATTCACAGATTTTAAAATTCAAGTCTGTTAGTTTGTCTTCTAGTTTTGTGTGTTTCTTAGAAGGCTTTCTCCATCACAGGGTTATAAAAATATTTTTCTTCATATTTTACAGTTTATATTTAGCTCTTGATTCCATCTGGAATTTATTTTGTATATACTATGAGGTATAGGGATTTACCTTTATTATTTTTCCAAATGGATAACCAATTGTGTCAAAACCACTTATCAGTTAGGCCTGGTTTGGAATTCCGTCACTATTTTATAAACGTAAATCTGTTTTTAGACTCTTTTATTTTGTTCCATTGGTCTAACTGTATATTCCTGAGACTGGAAAATAACTTTGTGGTGAGTATTGGGATGTGATAGAGCTAGTTCCCCCTTAGTTTATCTTTTTCTAAATTTTGTTGGCTATTTTTTTGCATTTTTTCTTCTCAGTGCACTTTGTCAAATTCTATTAAAAATTACAGTGTGATTTTTAATTGGGTTTACACCGAAAATAAAGGTTTATTTGGGAATAATGGACATTTTAATACATTATTGGGCCTTCTCATATAGGAATATCATTTGTCTTCATTTGTTCAAACCTTCTTAAATATTCTTGAGTAAAGATTTATTATTTTCTTAGTGTAATCCTTATACATTTCTTGTTAGAAATTCTTCTTTATAGCTTTATATATGTATTTCCTGTTCCTAACTCTGATACTACTTCTTATTACTAATGTATGTGAAATATATTAGTATATCCCACATAAATGTAGTATTTGCTACAGGTTTTTTTGTAGATATTATTTATCAGGTTAAGAAACTTCTATTTTTAGCTTGTTAATTTTTTTAAATCAGAGAGGAATGTTTATAAAATGCTTTTCAGCATCTGTTGAGATGATCATATACATTTCTCCATTAATATGTAATCTCTTAATTTAATAAACTTCCAGTGTTAAACCATCTTTGCATTCCTTGAATAAACTCTGTTAGTTCTTTCAGTGTACTGATGGATTCAAAATGCTAATTTTATTTTAAGTTTTGTACCTTTTTAATAAGTGAGTTAATTTTGTGTACATGTGTGCTTGTATATGGTGGGCATGCTATTCCTGTCTAGTTTAGATACTAGTTACATTAATCTCATAGAAAGCTTTTCATCTTTTCCTGTGCCCTAACACTGCTTTTTGTCTTATGTTCTGACATTGTGTAATGTATCTGTTCTTTGAAAGCTTGAAGAATTTATTCATAAAACTGATTGGCCTGATATCTGATATTGGACTATTTATATTTTCGACCTCATTTAAAGTTAGTTTTGGCAATTAGTATTATTATAAAAATGTCTATTTCATCTACATTTCTAAATTTATTGGAATTTACTGGAACATATTCTTATATAAAAATTTTTTTCTATTAAAGGTGCTCTTAATTTTAGAATATGTATTGTACCAAGTACACAAACTAAATCTTATTCTTAGTCTAATATTGTTTATATTTCCTAATTTGTCTTTGTTTATGATCCTCTAGTGTTAGCTCAATGGAGAAATATTAAAGGTCTGGGAAGTTGTTATTGCCACCATTGTGTTTTCATAGGATTACAGCCATAATCTTTAGACTGTTCTTGCTTCTCATCTTGTCCTAGTCAATAAACTAGTCAGATGAATCCCCATTGACATCATGTTAAACAAAAAAGGGAATTCTTTTATTGACTCATCACTGCCTATTTGATCATCCAGATTCTTAATCTTGTATCAGACATCCTTCCCCCACATAATCTGGAACCTCATTGTTTTTGACCTTCCTACCTTTCCCAGCACTGATACTCAGCTCTGAACTGAACCAGATCCTTGTTGTCCCCAAAAGACACCATGGCAACTCATATTACCATTTTTATTCATGCTCTTGGAAGCCTACCTCAGAAACATTTCATTCACGCTTGCTTCCTCCAAGGAATTCCTAACTTCCTCCCTGTAACATCTAATCACATATTGTGTTGGTCACCTCTTTGACATGAGAATCTCATCTCTCTGTACCAATTTAGAGGTTATACCCCAAATTAGCAGAGACTTAATTTTGCTTTGCTCTGCCCCATAGCACCCAGCAAGGCAATACTCAGTAAATGATTTAAATATTTAGAAAAGTTTACTAGTTTTTCATACTTTTGAGAACCTTCATGTGCTCATGTGTTTTGATACACTAAAGAGAGGCTTCTCATTGCCTGAACCTGATTTTGAGCAGCTACTTAATATTTTTATTGTTTTCTGTGCCATTCAGTAACCTCAAGGTGAAGTAACTCAAAAAGGCAGTTGCCCTACCTAATTTTGAAATTTGGTTGTCTTGTTGTGGTGACAATTCATCTCTTTTAACAGAGCTTTTAGCATAATGAGAGACTTTTTTTCTGTTGTTGTTTTAACTGCAAATAGCCACCTGCCTGTTGTCAAAGAGCAGTTTCTGCTTATGGGTATTTCTTTTATCACCTGAATTTCCCTCTTCAAGGTTCCCCTTTGCAAGAGAGACTAGCAAACTTTAAACACCCATTTTTCAAGGATCCCTTAAGAAGTCTGCAAATCTGAAAGGTTAGTTTCCCATAAAGGTTTCCTCAGGCACTTAATGAGATTATACAGTTATTGATATTCATACTAGGTTTTGAAGCAGCATCATCACTGCCCCCTCTTTGCAAATGAAGATTTTTTTTATGTTCTTATTAAATGAAATGCTCTACACTGGGCTGTGAAAGTAAAGGTCACAGTGAACAACCACACATCACATAGCTTTAGCCCTTTGCAGTTGTCATACCGTTTTTATTTTGTCTAGATACAGGTAATAGGTGACTCTGTGCTGATTTTAAATTAAATCTGACTTTTGTTATGACAGAAGTGTTTGGCTGAAAAAAAACCATATAATAGGGTCATCTATCTATTTGCGTGTTAGAAGTAGTTATTTTAAACTTACGTGAATATATTTTAATGGAGTTTGTGAACTTCTCTCTGAAAATTCAGAGCTACCCATGCCAAAAAATGACTACATGTAACTTTATGTTTTGTGTTCATATGTTCTGTTGCTTCATAAACCGTTTATTTCACTTTTTGATCTGTCAAAAGGAGGATTCTTTAGATTTAATAAACAATAGGATGCCATGTTGGCAAGGAATTTTTAAAATTCCCAAATATCAATATAAACACTTCTTTACATAATTCAAATTGTGACATTTTCAACTATTATTTGCAAAGATAGGTCCTGTTAGTAAGACCTGCTAGTGTTCACTTCTGTAAAGCAAGGAGGTTTGGCTAAGTTTCCTTTCAATCATTGACACTTTGAACACATTGCCAGCTGTGGTACAGCTACTTACAGGAGAGGCTCAGCACAGGGTCAGGGAAGAAGGGCACCTATGTTCAGAATTCTTTTTAAATGTCCACGGGGCAGTACCTATGGCCTAAATAGACGTATTTTTTAATTTTCTCTGAAGCCTCTTATAGAGAACATGCACAGGTCACTTTCTTTTCTGAGGAAGGCAGTGCATTCTTTCATTTGCAGATGCAGGACAAGATTTATGAGAACACTCTTGGTAGCTAAAATATGTCAAAAAAATAAAAGCTCTTGTAATACTGAGTGGTTTCTTCATTAATGTTATGAGATTCATGCTTGTGTTGATGGTAAAATGCAAATATAGAAACCTGAGTTGGGCCTTAGTTAAGCCTGTAAATAGTCAGAACTGAAGTCTAAATTGGAGAAGTGACAGCTCCCGATTTCATATTCATATTAAGTATGCTTTGTCACAGAAACAAGTGTCTAAAAATAGAACTGACTTCATTTGCCAGGTGATATTTTGACCTCTCAAAAAAGGTTTCTTTCTAGTTTTGAACCGCAAGATAGTGGTGTCTTAGAAATTCAGTGTTAATTGCTGTTGGACTTTATCACATT
Source organism: Grampus griseus (assembly GCF_964374135.1). Lineage (NCBI taxonomy): Eukaryota > Metazoa > Chordata > Mammalia > Artiodactyla > Delphinidae > Grampus > Grampus griseus. The sequence goes on along the minus strand of NC_139004.1, from coordinate 35,847,937 downwards.
TCGGAGTATTAGTGGTGAGTGTTTGTCGGTATCTTAATGTACGGGATGCTCTTTTTTGGTTACAAGGGTTCTAGGTGAGAGATCACATCTGAAAAACAAACAGATTTAACTGCTCAGAATCCTTTGAGTTACATGAAACATGGTTTTACTCTTCCTACATAAGTAGCAGAAATAGAATGTTCTGGGTTGAAATTATAATTCTAGAGTTTATTCCACTATTCTTGCCTTCATTTATTTAAATATTAATGTTTTGTTGAGAATGGGCAAACCTTTTACTACTTTTTGTACTAGTGCATTGATGGGTCTCTGCAGGACTAGAACAGTCAGTTGGCATGTGAGCAGAGTGTGGAGAAGATGGAAATTATATTAACCTGTTTTGTTCTATACCAGGCTTTCGCAAAGTGTGGTCCAAGGACTTATAGAGGTCCTCAGGACCCATTCACAGAGTCCCTGAGGTCCTTCCTTTTCCAACTATATATTCATGTAAGGGTGATTTTTCTTCATATGCTTCATATAAGCAATCCATTGTAACAGATTGAATGCAGATGTCAAAATCCAGGCTTCTTCTTTAAGCCAGGCTGCTCTTATATTTTTAAAATTTGTGGTTATTTTTCATAAAAATATGTTTTTATGTTGACATTAATTATTTTGTGAATTTTAAATGAAAATTAAAATTTTTTTTTTCAGTTTTTATTTCAGATAAGGTAAATATCACTAGATATAACCCACATAAAGAAAAGCTCTTTTGTGTTCTTAATAATTGTTAAGTGTAAAAAGTTCCTAAGATGCAAATGTTTGAGAACTGCTGTGCTAGATTAACATGTAAATATGGTGAAAATCAACTGTTTATTAATAGTTCCATTTCCCTTCTGAATAGATATGCATGTTCAATAATTGATTTTAGCCTGGATCATTTTCATTCAGTAGTGAAAAACATATTTTGAACACCTCATATGCTAGGGTACCAAGAAGCTTAAGACTTTGCCACTACCCCTAAAGATCATGCCATTAAGGCCATTGCTGGGTCAAGAGAGAGCATTTCTTCCAAAACGCATACCCTGGCCCCAACAGGGATGTCCACGCTACCATAGAAGAGTCTGTCAGTACTGGGCAAATGGAAAGCATTCCTGATTTCATTTTGCTTGTAGTGTTTTTCCCTGAGGAAGACGTTGTGGGAGAATTAAACTTTATTTCTGTTGTGCAGATAGACTAATAAGCATACTCACGCACAAACACACACACTAATATTTGCAGAGCTGACCAGCTACAATTATTTAGGGGAGTCGGGGTGGAATGGTAATGAAATTTTGTTGAGAGACCCTTTTTATGAACAAAACAGAGAGCTTACCAATAGCAATTTCTTACCTACTTTGGAAATCCCCTTCTCATGAATCCCTGATTTAGAGCTAAATGGTGTGAAAAATCATGCAGTGAGTTAGGATTAGAATTTCTGAGAGATTAAAACTTAAGATTCTGTAACAAGCTTCGTAAATGGTTTAATTTGGAAGTTTCATTCGGAGAAATGGGAGGGCTGTTATCGGGGCTGAAGATTTTCTGTAAACTTAGATTCCCACTCATTATATCTTTATGCATCCTTATTTATAATCGATGGTGTACTTCAAACTCAATTATGTAGACAGATTAGGTGTGTCCTTTCTGATTAAAACAGTTTGTGAATTGCAGGTTTAGGGTGAAGTTGGAGGATAGGGTTTTCTTTTCTGAAGAGATGGCTTATTATCTTGTGCGTTCTGGTCTGTCCTTAATATTTATTACCATTTACTATTTGAAGTATCCGTGTGTATTTTGAAGGCTTTTAAAGAAAGAATGTTTTACTGCTGAAGGAATATACATTCTTTGAATATTTTTAGAAGATAGTTTTACATTCTTAATATGACCACATCAGGAGACAGTGTTGAGTTTATTTCATTATCTCCATTGCATAGATTTTTTTTTTTTTAAGGATGGCTCATCAAAAAAGACTCCCATAAGATATTATGAATCTCTAGAGTGGAGGGAGAATTGTAGCTCATGAATCTGTTGTCTGAAATCACCTTTTGAATAGCAAGCCTGGAAAAGTGAGATGTTGCAAAGGTAAACAATGTACAGATTATGACAGAGTGGAATTGACAAGCTGGTTAAAAAAGGATGATGCATTTCTAATTAGCCCACAGTGCCTTAGTTAGAAATTAATTAGATACTGTTATGTAAATGTCATGCTAATTAAGCAAGAATATTGAAGTGTTATAAATCTACAAAAAGAATGGCTATTTTTGTGTATTAATGTTTTGCAGTTATCATGAAAGCTGGTAGTAGAATATTTGATTACTGAGCTTCTGGCAATTTTTAGCTGACTGACTTCTTGACAGTCCATTTTTCCTAATTGATGTGGTTTAGCACATGGTATAACTGCAGCCAATGGGGGCTAGTGGAATCAGGATGCAAAAATAACTACTCATCACATCTCTTTTAACAAAACGTTTCTGGGTAGATTGTTGATCTCTGTTTTCAAGGTTAAGGGGAAATACTGTTTTTCTATATTTACTCAGCCTTAGATTTTGAGTGCCTAAGATGATAACCAGCATAAATGCAGCCGCCCTCCATACCTGTGTTCTTGTCTTTCTCCTGAGTCATAGTCTTCAACCAGTCAGTTGAATTGACTACTGTGGTAGCTCAGTGTTTTTTGACATGCTCAGTAACTAACTCTATAGGAGGCTGAAAAAGGTTCCTGCCACTTTGGCTTGAAACGTGAATGTTAATAGTTGACGGGATACCTTTATTCAGTCCTTCTGGTTTTGCAGGTTACAGTGACTTTTAGTATGCAGATTTGACCCCTGTCTTCAACTTTACAGGGCTGGCTGAAATCAGTACTGGTTCCCTAAGAAAATCCACTACCCTGTTGCAAAGGCTGTAAAGATTTCTAGTTGCTGGTAATACAGCTGAAGAATTTCATTCCATGGCTCTCACGTGGAATTGCAAATGTGATCCATAGTGCTGCATTATGTATGACACCTTTAATACAAGAATAGAAACATCCTTAAAAGACAAGATAGAGTATTCAGACTTAAGAATACAAACCACAAGCTACCACACACATTATTTACTTGCAGATTCCAGACTCTGAATTGTTGAAACTTAGGAAAAAGTTCTGAATGTAATATCAAATGAAAAATGATAGTATTAAGTATCTTCAGATAATGAAGAAACTTGAAAAAATTTGACATGTTTAATTTTGCTTTAGCAAAAGAAAGCAACAGACACTCATGGTGTGATGGGCTAAAAGTTTAGATGAGTTAATCTTGATATTGTCTGGTTCAGAATTCCCAGAGAGTCTGTCATATTAAGCAAGGTACCTTAACTGTGGTTTTATTTTTAATATTTAACAACCCCAAACTTACTGTTCCAGACTCACTTGCTACTAATATAGGATAGAGGGTAATGGTGTGAATCATTCTGTGCTTAGAAATGCATTTATTTTACCAATCTTCCAATTCCGATCAACACACACACACACACACACACACACACACACACACACACACACACACACACACACACACACACACACACACACACACACACACACACACACACACACACACACACACACACACACACACACACACACACACACACACACCAGTACATGAACCTGTAGGACCCAGGCAAGAAAAGACTTCTTCATCCTACTCTTCAGGTATTAGCTCTGTCTACCCTTCTGTTTGGAAAGAAGAGGAAGAAGAGCCAAAAATAGGAGCAGAATTTACAATGATTTATGAGAACATACTTCTGCCCCCCTCTCAGACATTAGCCAACTCCATTCCTTGATGGAACAGATGCCCTGAGTTTGACCCTTACCATCAACTCTCAAAATTACTTTGTTTGCTATACCCACATGGGACTCATGTTATATTTTTATTGTTGTGGACTCAAACCTGAAAAGGTTCCGCTTGAGTGGCCCTTAATCTCCTGCATTCATTTTAACAGAGTTGATTTGCAATTAATTGTGTAAGGGTAGATACCTTAATCTCCTGTGGTTACTCCTTTTATTTGAGAGTATAGGAATTTTATATGACAGCACAATTAGTATATAGAATATATGTACAGTGCTCACGTGCATCTGTTCTGGAGTTTAAAGAGTTTCATAGGTTATAGTCTACCAGATCAAATTTAATTCCAAGCTCTCTGTTTATAATATTGTCCAATTATCAAAGCTGGGATATATTATCACTGCCAGTTACTCTTGCTGTCAGTTTGTTTTGGCTCAATTATGGTTCTGTTTGTACTTTACTATAATGTAGTGAATACTTTGGATTGGGTTGTTAGTTTAACAAGCTCTCTGGAGAACACTTTCATGATGATGCATGTTGAGATATGCTAGGTAGCCTTGAAGTTATTTGTGTATTTGCCGAAACCTACAGAAATTCATTCATTAGGAATTTTCAAAAAGATAAAACTTTCAACCTACAAATGAGGTAAAGATTGCATTTGTAAACATGGGAGTGTTAATTCATGAGTCCCAGCCAAATTTCTTTAGGGGTTTTGATTTAACCAGTTTCTCTCTGCTCTTATAATTTTACTGATTGAATTATTTTACGTCCTTTAAAAAAACATTCTGCTAGTTAAGCTGTTATTGATGCTTGTGTTTTGTGTGGCTCACGATGTTGTGTGAGCTCAGTGGTCTTCGCCATATATTGAGCTGGGAGTTAAGTGTTTCCAGAGATTGGAACTAACTGGGCTCTTAATGTACATCGTGCTCAGCTGGTTTAAAAATGTACACTAATCTCTTCCTATGCGCACCCCAGCCTATTGCATCCAAATTTCCAAAGTCAAGATTTGGGAATCTTTTTAAAAATGTACCCTTGAACTTTCTGGATTCCAGAAATGTTCCAGTATTTTTATCTGGTGGTTGTTACACAATTATATATATGTTAAAATCCTTCAAGGTATATACTTAAGATTTGTGCACTTCATTCTAGTACTTCATTCTCTTTATGTTAAACCTCAGTAAAAAAGGGTTTTTAAAAAATGTACATTACTGATTCAATCAAGTGGCTTGTGGTGGTCACTTATTGAACACTATTAAGTGCCCTTTGTCCATACAGTCATGACCCAAGAGTAGATGACAAAGTGAGTCTTGACCCTTGGGTGCATAAAACCTCATGGGAGAGAAAGTGAAGATACATAACATAAGGCTTTATAGTTTATGAAGTCTTTTTGTACAGATGATCTCATTAACACTGTGGCTTATGGGCAATTTTAACTATCCCCATTTTTTTGTTAAAGAAACTAAGGATACTTACCCAGGATTACTCACTAAATAAAGAATAGTTGCAGGACTTAACTACTTATGTTCCCAGAAATAAGAATGATTCATTTAACAACAAAAAAACAAAAGACAAAAAAATCACACATGGAAGCAGAAGCTATAACATTTTATGGAGCTACAGAGCCAGTGCCCAGAGGGTTTCGAGGATGTGGGGTCTGTATTAGGTTTTCTTGCAGCTCATTGTCTCTCCACGTTACTTATGTTTATGTCGCCAGTGCCCATTTGGGCCTCCTCTGGAATTTTAGTATGTTAAGCTTTCTCTGGTGAATGTGACATTTGTAGAAAATTTTTCAATTGAAATGCCCTGTTCTTTTGGTCTTTCTAAGTTTTAATTTATTCTTGCCTCATTTTCAAATCCTTGAGAAGTATTTCCACGTGATGCTGGCCAGTGTAATCCTTCCTCCTGATTACATTTAGCATTTATTACTTGTTCCATATTCTTTGGCAGTTGATCATTTCGCATCCAGCTCTTTTTTGCTATCATGTATTGTTCTTTGTTTAAGTAAACAAATTTTGTCTTTCTAACAAGATTATAAGCACCAGAGCATGAGACTAACCTGTGGTGGCACATAGTAGGTATTTGCTACGTGCTCTTTGACATTAACAACACACTTACTTGGTTTTCCTCCCATTTCTCCTCTGTGTCTTTTTTTTTTTTTTTTTTTTTTTTTTTTGCGGTACGCGGGCCTCTCACTGTTGTGGCCTCTTCCGTTGTGGAGCACAGGCTCCGGACGCGCAGGCTCAGTGGCCATGGCTCACGGGCCCAGCCGCTCCGCGGCATGTGGGATCTTCCCGAACCGGGGCACGAACCTGGGTCCCCTGCATCGGCAGGCGGACGCTCAACCACTGCGCCACCAGGGAAGCCCCTCTTGCATATTCTTGAATTACACCTATCTATCAGATCCCTGGGCCCACAAAGATTGCGTGAAGGCTCTCTTGGTATCATATTTTTATAATTAAACTAGATATTCTTCCTTAGTCAGCAGTGCTGTCTTTAAATATTACAGTGATCCTTATTTCTTCTGACAAGCTGTTTCTTCTTCAGGGAGTCACCCCCACTTTAAATAAGGCCAGTTTTGCAATAAATTCAAAAGTAGGGTGACCACTGAGATAAGCCTGAGAAGGAGTATTCCTGCTTATTTGTCTGTGGAAAAACTCATTTCCCCAAACTTATGGGTAATTTACTCTTACCCAGATCAGAATTCTAGTTAAATTTTTTTTCTTTAATGTCTTAACATTATGTGAGACTCGATTATTTTTTATGAAAAGCATGTTATAATGTAGAAAGAATATGGACCTGTAGACTAAATTACTGAACTAAGAATTAACCTACCACTACCATCACCACCTTCATCTTTCCTAATACCCCTCCTTATGCATATTTACAGGTTGATCCCTTCCTTTTTAGATTTCTCTTTATCCAATATAGGAGCTCTGGGTATATGGAGGATATGTCCTAACTGATGTACCTGCCTTTCTGTTTCCAGGTGGGCCATGCACAGATACAGCTCATGTCTCGTTAATCACACCAACCAAAAGATCCTGTGGTACAGGTACGTACATCATTCTTACCTGGATTCATTCTTACCTGAATTATTCACAGGCATTAGCTACTGGTTTTAATGCAGTGTCCTTGCCAGAGTACGCTCTAATTTCTTCCATGATTTGTGAAGTGATGTATTATGTGCTTAGTATTGGGAGTGGGGTGTGAGTAGAGGTCGGAGTGATGCTCTTGGAGGTCAGATTCACTGAGTTAATGCTGGCAGCTAGAACCGAGAAGGTGGACATCAAAATTTACCTACTTCCCCATGTCTGAAGAATGTTATTAAGACCTAAACCATACAGAAAATGCAAATCATTGCCCAGTTTCTAGCATGTGGCTAATTTGTATAAGTCGTGGACCTACTAAAAAAACATTATTTAAATAATGATGGCTGGAGGGTAAAAGAAGTTATAGTACAGATAATCAGGCTAACTGACTAGTATAGTGTCCTAATAGTTTTAGAAAATTATTTCCTTTCATTTGTGCTAAAGCCATGGGGTGTGCTGAAATCATTCTTTTCGGATACATGGAGTCCCCAAAAAAACCTTAGTGCATCTGTGACATTTGTATTAAGCATGAAGCCATGAATCTTGTAGCTCTCTAAAGAGCACTCATAATGCCCATTGCTCCCTTACTCTGTAGCTTAATTTATTTTCGACAATATTTGCCTTTTTAAGTAATGCTGCCTGCTATTTAGAGTATCTTAAGAATTATATTTGAAAGAGTCAAAATAATTATTTTGTTTTTCTAAAGGTCGCAAAGTATTTTTCATAACTTAAAAAGTCCTTTTAACTCCCCAGCAGAAATAGCACAAACTACTTCTGTGTACGGACTTACACTGAAACCTCAACCCCTTTAAATACTCATAGTTTTGATGTTAACCTCAAACAGGCCTGTCCTTGCACAGTTTCAGAGTAACATCCAGGCATTGAACTCTGAGGAACTTTAATTTTACTCTTTTGTTCCAAATGACCGGTTTTGAGGCAGGGCTGTGTGAGATAGTCCTGACATGCTCCCATCCCACCTGTGCTCAGTACCCAAGCTCCACTGGGGAGTTCCTGATTGAGACAGAAGAGAACTGTGCCCTGGGGTGAGACAGACCGTCCTGCTTAGCCAGAGGGAAGTCCGAGAGCCATCTTCTTACCCACTCCAGCCAGAAGCCTAAAAAAACACTCGAGCCCTTTGATTACAGGTCCAACGCTTCACACACACACAGGTTACTTTGGTCTTTCTTTTTTCCTTCCAGTTTTGGCCCTCAGGACAGGGTTTATGGTTAGCACTACTGACATGTTCAGGTATCATCAAGGCGTGAGCCTCGAGCGCATTGAGTCGTCCTGAGAGACTTAGGAAAGAGACTTGTGTGCTCAGCTTAGACACTGAAACTAGTAGGCACCCCTCCTGAATATCATGTACTTGTGTCCTTCATCTTCTAGGCAGATCTGTTTCATCCTTTCTGTTCCCATACTATCTTGTGTATTTAAAAATACTAATACCATTTATTGCATGCTTACTACATTACCAGGCACCATTCAGTATACTTTACATACATGCATATTTAATCTTCAGAACAATTCTGCAAGATAGTTATTCCTCTTTTACAGTTAACCAAGACAGGCAGTCAGAAATTTAAATATATTTCCTGGGGTAATATTACTAGTAAGTAATAGAGTCAAGACTTGAACACAGATCCTTCAGATCCTAAAGCCTGCTTTTCACTACATCATATTACTGCTTATCATATCATATTTTATCGTAATTATTTATGCTCCTAACCAGACAGTACAAAGCCTATCACTGAATGAAATGTGGAGAAAGAGAAACACAGATTTGGAATTACAGCAGGTAGTGACATAGTTTTTGAAACAGAATTCTAGAAGCAGGTCTTGTTTCAGATCCTAGCCTAACCCCTTACAAAATGTGATTTTAAGTAAATATCTCAAAATTTGTTCTTCATCTGTAAAATGAGGTGATAAATCTCATAGCTTGATGTAAGAAAAGAAATGATACATGTAAAGCTTGCATAATAGATCTTCAGTAATGGTAGCTGCTATTATATTGTCTTACCGTTAAAGATTATGTGTATACAGTGGCCAGTCATTAGATAGTGTTGGTAACACATCAATCGGTATTTTAGGCAGAAAGGAGTTAGATTAGAAGTACCAGAATGCATTGCCATGCCTAGTTTCATTAATTGGCTTTATGTTGATCACATTCTTTGTTGCATGTCAGTATTATAGTAGGAACTGAAGGTAATGTTTTAAAGTCTCCTTACATGAAATGATAAGTGGGACATTGAGCTCTCAGTCACACATTTCCAGGCCTTCTTTTAGGTGAATACATCCCTCTTAACTAGAAAAAGATTGAGAGTTTCTGGCTTGGAAGGAAATTAATGCAATGTGCAGGTCATCTCCTAGAAAGCCTGAAGGAAGGTTGAGATTTCTCACTGTGGACATTAAAGGTCATCAGGTTCAGCTTGCTGTACTTCTTCTCAAGTAGCCGGTCAGTGGCCCCCTCAGGCTCCTCCAGTTAGCCTGAAATAATGGCCCCGACTCTAGAGGACAGAGCTGCCTGATTTTCAGAGGTAAATTAAATGGTTTGATTTGAGAACCATAAGCTGACTGTCTTTGTCTCCATCTTTCTCTCTGTCCTAAAATCAGCAGGTTGCCCATGGTGGGGATTCTGAACATTTTTGTTATGAATCAACACTTTTTAGTGTTACATTGCTGAAGTGTTTCTGTATTCTTGGTGTCTAGATTGTTCAAGAATAGGACTCATGCCTCTAACACATGCTCTGGTGCTTCTACCTCAAGGCACACAGTGATAGTAGCACTCCTAGAGATCTTCCAGAGCACAGGGCTTCAGGCACAGCTGATAGTAAATAATTACTTTAACACACCATTGCAAAGCAATTATACTCCAATAAAGATGTTAAAAAAAATTTTACAGTGGTGTCATTTTTTAGGAGCCATAGAGTAAAGCCCTCTGAATTAGATCTTACTGACTCCCTCCCAGCCAATCTATCCATATAAGTTTGGACCTAAAGCAGCCTCCAGCTTAATAATGATGTGTGCTAGAAAAAGGATACTTAGGCTAGAATAAAGTTCTTTAAGTCACCGGTCTCTGAAGAAGGGCATACAAGGTACAGTCTGTGAGGTATGGAGAGAAAATCATAAAAGCTCTTTATCTCAGCCCTTTAAAATTTCTGTTTCGCAGATTAATTTCATAATTATGTATTAGCCCATATGTATAGTTTAAAATCAGCAAATACACATACAAATACATATTAAACGTACATGACCCAGTGTCTTAGATGGGAGTGTGCACTTAAAAAAAGTTAGTGACCTCTTCAGTACACAGGTCATTTTCTTTTTAGTACTTTGCAAATTAGATCTAAAGGTTAGCATTAGATCCATTATTAATAAGTCAAGGAACGAATGTAGCCTGAGTGGTTGATAAGTGTCTCTATTTGTATCTCAGGTGACTACTGTTTTATCAGAGGGTATTGTAATTTGGAGAGGTGGACAGCAGTGCAGAGTGGTGGGTCTGTAGCCATCAAAAGTGAGAGAGGGGAGGGGACCCTTTAAGAAATTGTTCTTTGGTAGCTGTGAGTCTTAAGAAGCAGATTGCAAAAGGCAGCAGTAGTGGCAAATGAAAGATCAGTTCGTGTTTGTGAGCTTGGTGGGAAAGGCTTTTCTTTAGATGCTGGCTTTTAGTCACATAGCATTAACAGTTAAACTCGGTGATCTTTAGATGGAAAAAAATAATGGCACCTTGATCATTTTGGTATTTAAGAGAGAAAAATTAAGTGTAGGTGTTTGTGGCTTTGTAGTGCTCTGGGATATCTACAGTCAGCAAAGACTGCCAAGTCCCAGGTTGCTTCTGGTTAGAATGTGAGAGTTAAAGTATATCACACCTTCAGATTACTAGAGAACGCTTACATTTTTTCAAAGAGCTCAGAATGTTTTGCACATGTTCCCTTGTTAATTCTCACAACATTCCTGCCAAGAACACGTATATTGTGAAGGAAAGAGCTCGCTTTCTTGGCAGCAAGCTACCAGAAGATTCCCTTTTGTCCTTCATCTTTTCTAACTATCAAGTTATACCTTAAACAAAACTTGTAATCTGAGCTGCAGTCATCTCCTTTAGTCAACTTTTTGGGGAATGTATTTGGATACTTAGGTGAATACCTTCATGAGGTCATATTTTTATGTTTAAAGTGTCTTGTGGGGAAGAGGTTTGTTGCCTTTTCTTAGGATTTCTTATTTAAAGACATGTTATGTAATCTTTTTTTTTGGTAAGACTTAATTTGTAGAGTTACAGCAAAAAAAATGTTATTTTGTATTTTATTTGTTGGAGCTTGCCATTGATGAACCTTAAAATTTAAGCTGTAATAGGCAGATAGAACCATGCCTTCCTTGTCTTAAATTTCCTTGGAAAATTTAGTCTCCCTCCAGTAGAATCCTTAACAGTGACCAACCCAAGAACCCTTCTCCTTCCAAGTGGGGCATTAACCAGTTCTTAGCTCTAGGCCCTAGGTTGAGTTTATCAAGGTTGACTTTTTAGCACATGAAAAAAAGGAATTTGCTCCTTCCCTAGTTCACCACTCTTATATGCCTTTTTTGTTTGTTTTTTCATTTTATAGTCCTTTCATTTCTGAAGTTAAAATAAGAAAAAAGTTACAGACAGGTTTACAGACTAGGTGGTCCTGTCAACAGACTTTTGCTCCACTATATCTTATATTCACTTTTACTCTTCTTCCAGCAAATATGTTGAGTAAATAATATTCTCTCTGATAGACTTGAAAAATGATGGTTTTAAAATGCTGTGTGTATGTTAAAAATGTGATTATAATTAGTAGAATAGCAAGTAAAATAACCATTTGTGGGGCCATAAGGGAGCTGTAGTATTGCCTAAGATGAAAGCAGATGGGACTAGAAACTGTCCCATTAAACATCAAGGCAGGTTTTCCCAGAAAGTATTGTCTTTCCACTCTATAAGAAGCATGCTAATTCATTTTAACTGTATATCCCTTGCCTGATCTCTCCTCCCCTCCCCTCTCCTCTTTCTTCTTTTCTTTGCTAAAGCACATGTTTATCCTTTTGGGTCACCTATTTCAGTGTGATAAACCGTGACATGAACTAGATAGCCTGTTATTGTTCATTGTTTCCTTTTTTTCCCCCAAAACCTTTTCTTGACTCACTTCTCTCAGGCAGCCTACTCATGATATTATTGTCTGTTCTTACAAAGACAAGAGTAGAAACTCCTTTTCACCTGGGAGTTCAGAGAAGATTGATGTGCTAAACACTTTCCACATCAGTGTTCAGATGCCAGTTAAAGGGAAATGTCTCATTGTCGATATGTTACCAAGAGGTTTATATAAGATCTTCTAAATTGATCCAGAAGCTAAAGGGTGGTAGTGTTAAATCAGAGGTGGCCCTATAAATCTTAGAAATACCTACAGTTGTGTGTTTTATCTCCTGGTAGATTCAGTATTCATGGAAACAGTGCATTTAATCCCAGAGAGTTGAGTCAGTGACTATAGACTGTATTGGTCAGTATCATACACTGTAGGTAACTCTTCTCAGAAGGACTCTGTGACGCTTTAAAGGAAGGAAGGTGGCTTTGGGTGTGAGGTCAACTATGTAATTCAGTTCTTTTTTCTTTCTTTTTTTTCTGGTCCTTCAGGTATAGCTTTTCCCTCAGGTCTGCAATATCAGCATTTGAGATAGAAAATTAGAAATTTGACCTACTTATGTAATATGCAAGTTCCCATCAGGAGAATATTAGGGAAGATACAAACCTTTCATTTTTTATTAGCATTTTTAAAAACATCTTTATTGGAGTATAATTGCTTTACAGTGGTGTGTTAGTTTCTGCTTTATAACAAAGTGAATCAGCTATACATATACATATATCTCCATATCTCCTCCCTCTTGCGTCTCCTCCCACCCTCCCTATCCCACCTGTCTAGGTGGTCATTTTTATTAGTATTTAATGTAACCATTGAAGAAAGATCAACATACTAAAACTGTCACGGCAAGGGGAAAAGTATTAAAAAAAATGTTTTACCTTGTGCACTCATCATCTTGAATCCTGGGGTGGGGGACGAATACCAAATATTAGGCAAGACTGCAAAAATTTCTCTAAGCTAGAAGGTGTCATCTTGCTATGTTTGACATAGGAAAAAAGCCACAGGTTATCATGGTATGCCACAGTGATTGTTTACTGACAGTGGTTTTTTTCCATTGAGTGGATAACTGGGAAGGGAGATAATCTGCTAAATGCTTTTTCTTGTGGGGTTTTTTTGGTGTTTTGTTTTTTTTGGTAAAAAGTTTAATGTGCTTGATTTGTTGCATATATTAAAGAATAGAATGAGGTAGCAAGGCTCATTATAATAAGATGATTTGATACTCAATATGTAAATAACATCAGGTAAGTTTAAAAGCACCTCACACGATGTATAGATTTCAGAAAAGTTTAAGGAAAGCTTACTGTTTTTCATTTGTACCCCTAAATGAGAGTTAGGCCCCATTGCCACCAATTCCTGTGTTTGTGTTACAGGCCAGCTAGACTTGTATGTGTAAGTTTGCTGAACTTGAAGTCAGAGGCTTGTTTCAGAGGCCTTGGTTGAGTTTTAACTTGTGAAAAGCAGTGGCTCCCCCTCTGAGAAAAGGCTGATACAAGTGAATATCAAGCCAGGGTGCCAGTCTTGTCAAGGGGAATTTTTGCACTTGAAGGATAAAAATGCACTCCAGTATAAAGAGAAAAAGGAAGTGTGATGAGCTTTGTTGCTATTGTGTGTGTGTGTCCGTCTGTCCGTCCTAGGCTTTGGTGTTGAGCTGCTTGTGGTCCACGTGCTTTGTGCAAATTCAGGTTGCTTGGATCCTTGAATGCAGTTACAACTGTTTTTTTGCCTTTATGGTCATTTATTTTATCACAGCTTGCACTCTTACCAAGGAGAAAAGCCCTGAACTTCCATTAATTAGTTGTTCTATTGCTCCACTGGGGCAAAATGCCTGAGCCAACACTATTTAAAAAGGATATCAAGGGAATTTAATACCCCTCTCCTCCTTTGAAACTTTTGGACTTTCTGGGGGGTGGATTTGGGGGGTGCCTTTCAGGTTCTGCTCCATAGCACTTGTGTGCCTGCTGGAGGGCAGCGTGTTAGAAATGTGGCTTTCCTGAAGCAGTCTTAACCAGGAGCGGGATAGAACAACCACAGAGCTGCATTATAAATCATCCGAGCCTCACAATGATACTGCCCATTAAGGAGACTTTTTTTTTTCTGCCCTCCTCAGTTCCTGGCTGTACTAATAGAACAGCACATCAGGCAAGGCTGTAAATAAAAGTTATTACCTAATAGGTGTGTGCTGAAGTGGAACGGACGGAGCTGAGGCATGGAGCCCTTATTACTGCTCATCAGCAATTATAAACAGGATAAAGTGTCTGGGACTTGCGCTGATGCAGTGAGGGCTAATAGAGGCTGGGAATGACACTAGGCTGTGATAGGATGATGTATGCTGATGGGTTTTTACTGCCTCATCGTGCTGCTTGCTTCCAAGACAAGTTGTGTTATCCATTTTCCTGCTTGCTCATCTATCTGCAGAGGCATCCCATTGCCTCTCCTGCCAGCAGGTGGGCTGGCATTTATTCCTCATACCTGTGTCTGCTTCTAAGGCACCCCCGGTGAGAAGAGTTTCAGAAATATTTCATAATCATGGCCAATTAAAGCCGTGATCTTATTGTATTGCCTGCTGTTGTGGTTATAGATCACACCTTCAGAAGTGGTTGCTTACATGGAATATAGGACAACTGGAGACACTGTAGTTAGTCAGCCAGTCTAGTACTTTATTAAAAGACTACTGTGACAAAGTCCTGTAGTAGATTCTGTAGGAACATGCAAAAGAAGTGCTAAACATGCATCTTGCCCCTGGGAGCTTATACCATAAAGAGACAGAATAAGTACAGAAACATAAATACAACTAATTCCAGCTTTAGAGAGCAAGAAATGTAACTAATGTTTATTTTTAAAAGTGAGGACGGGGGGGCTTCCCTGGTGGCGCAGTGGTTGAGAGTCCGCCTGCCGATGCAGGGGACACGGGTTCATGCCCCGGTCCGGGAGGATCCCACATGACGCGGAGCAGCTGGGCCCGTGAACCATGGCCGCTGAGCCTGTGCGTCTGGAGCCTGTGCTCCGCAACGGGAGAGGCCACAACAGTGAGAGGCCCACGTACCGCAAAAAAAAAAAAAAGACAGGGAGGATAAATTATGCTAATTATTAAGAGAAAATATACAAATGTGTTTTTTTTTTTTCTTTTAAAGAATTATCTTCTTGGTGAAATGCTTAGAATTTAGTGCCTTAGTACAAGGGTTAGGGTTAGAGTTAGAGTTAGGGTTAGTGTTAGACTAACCTAAAGTGATAGAGGGCTACTGGAATGTGGAGGGAAAGTCCAGCAGTGGGGGTTATGTTTTCCAGTGAACAGAAAACTGCAGATAAACAACCTGGCAGTGCTTTTGAGTAGCAGATAAGCACCTAATACTTGGGAAAATTGAGATACAGCTCTGTTGAACTTTGATCACTCAACTTCACTAAATCACAGTGATTAGACCTTTGCGATAGGAGAAATCTTTGCAGAGCCGCAGAGGAATGCTTTTAAAAGGGTTTACCAGTTTGATCCCCGGAGTTTATGAGCATTCTGGGGTTGCTGTTTGTCACTTGTGCCTTTAAGTGAATACACCTCTTTATGCAGTACCTTCAAAACTAATCTACCAGGAGACCTCCTGCTGTTAGAGAAATTGTCATTTTTCTGTAGAGTTCTTTGATGCCTTAAATTATTTTTAACAAGCCTGATAGATTATAATCTCAATGTTACAAACCAGATAAACCAAGAATTAATGTGACAGGAGTCCTTCATTGTGTAAAATGTCTGGCCACTGGGTTATATGGATAGGTTTTTTTCCTTGTGCAAATTAATATTTGACTTACCAAAGAACCAGTTCATTCAGAGTGCTCTGTGGTAGTGGCCAGTGGAATGGAGGAATAAAGATAACTGAGAAAAATGTTTTAAAATAATAATAACAGGATTTGATGACTGATTAGAGTTGGCTGAAGAAAGCATGCAAAGTTTATAAACTTGGGGAACTGAGGGAAGAAAGATATGACTGATGGCAGGGAGGGAATGGGAAGAAAAACTCGTTGAATGTATTTTCAGTTTTGTTTTTTTTTTTTTTGCGGTACGCGGGCCTCTCACTGCTGTGGCCTCTCCTGCCGCAGAGCACAGGCTCCGTACGCGCAGGCCCAGCGGCCACGGCTCACGGGCCCAGCTGCTCTGCGGCGTGTGGGATCCTCCCAGACCGCGGCACGAACCCGCGTCCCCTGCATCGGCAGGCAGACTCCCAACCACTGCACCACTAGGGAAGCCCTGTATTTTCAGTTTTTGATGAGCTAGATTGTACATTGTTGTAGATTGTCCTGTAGAAAGTTAAAAATACAGACCTAGTTTGGGAATCATCGATCTTGAAGCAGTGATGAAAGGTGTGCAAGTGGGTAAGGGAATGAAAACAGAAGAACAAGGGGCTAAGGGTTGTACTTAGGGGGCTGGGAAAGAGAAGAGGAGCCAGTCAGTTAAGGAAGCTAAAGAAGGGAGAAAACTTCATACAGCATCATGAAAGATTTATGAGAAGAGGGGCCAGGAAATATGAGGACTAAGGAAAGCTGTTGTCTATGGGTAGCAGAAGATCATTGGAAAACCTGAAAGAAGTTAGTGTCATAGTCATATGGTGGGAAACCAAAGCCTGATGGGAGGTCATTAAAGAGGTATTTGATAACAAGGAAATAAAGGCAGCAGACAAGTCATTCAGTTAAGGAGTTAGTTGGGCCATTAAAAACCAATAAATAGTGGTGGTTGGAGGGAGAATCAGGATCAGGCATTTCTTGATGCAGAGGTGGTTAAGATAGGGAAATATTTTACCCTTGTTAAGATACAAAGGGAAAGTACAAAAAGGAGGGAAAGAAGTGGAAAATATTAGAGGAGGAATAGAAAAGGTGCACAAGCAAGATTCTTTAGAGGCAGAAACCCAGAAGCATTAGTTTCCTCCTACAGTATAAGCGAAGAGATACAGATATAGATAAATAGGTTTTCTCTTTTAATATATAGACAGTTAGCTGAGACAAGATGCACTATGGAGTTCATCCTTGAAGGTCATCATTTTCTGAATAAATAGATCATACAGCTATCAGCAGCAGAGAACTGAGAACTACTGTGGACTGAGGGAGGAAAATAGGATTTCTAAATAGTAGCTAATCCAAACTGTCATTAAATAGTTTAAATTTATGTTGGGCCAAAGTGAGACTTTCTCTGGCTACTATATTTAACCCAGAAGAAAAGCATGAAGAGAGAATAAGTGGTACTCATTTCTTTTTTTAATTATATGTTTTCATTTTTACAAAAGTAACACATGGTAGCACATCATAACCCAGAATAGTTTATAAGAGAAAGATAATGTAGAGATGGTCCCACCCCACAAAACTGAACAGCATCTCTCTCTTGACAGTTTTTGTTTTAGTAGTTTCACTCTTTACGTTACCTTTTTACTAACTGTGGAAGAAAGAAAAAATGCTTATATTCGTGCTTTTTGAGATGTCAACTGGTTTGAAACATGAAGATTTAGCTCACACAGTTCCTCATCCCAGCATTTGAAATGTATGTTATTTGTTTTCATCCTTTTCTTTCTTAATCCATCAATTTTCAGCACCATCTCTTAATGAGGATATTAGTACCTGTGATAAGAGGTACTACCTTATCATACCTCCTGTCAGCTACACTTATACTTTTTATATTGTCACAGTTGTTAACTATTTATTTTTGGCCTATAGCCACAAGCAAATCTTCCTTGTTATGTCCATAGGTGGTTTTTTTTAATTGAAAGCCAATAAATGACATTTATATTATTATGACTGTAAATGTTGTTCCCTGCCAGGAGGCCAAGTTATATGATAGGAATAAATTGCTTTTTCTGTGGGTCTAATGTCACAGTTCCTGGGCCTGTAAGGAGAATGTTCTTACGTCAAAGCCAAATCAGATTTTGTTGTTGTCATATTCCATCAGTTGCTCAAAAATCATGCCACATTTTAGTTTGCTTTATATTTGGATCGTAATTTTTTTAATACAGTTTTTTTTTTTCTTGGAACTTATACTTGCCTTTCTTTTTTTCTAACCTGTATTTATACCTTTCACTCAAGACCTCCCTCCTGGAGCCCACCATCTTTCTGCCTCAATCTAGACTAGATGTTTTATAAGCCTATTTTGTCACCTCAGAATTTCCCTTTACTGTTCTCTTTTATTCCCTCATTTTTTGAAATACAACGCCGAAGTAAGTTCCTAAGAGAAAGAGTGTTGGGATTCTTGCATATCTGAAAATGTCTCTTCTGTCCCCAGCTTGATGGAAAGTTTGATTAAGTATAGATTCTTGGATAAAATCATTGCTCCGTTGTCTTCTAACATTTCATGTTATTGCTGAGAAGTCAGATGACACTGATGCTAAGTAGTATAGCTAGGATCTTTCCACCTCGAGAACTGTTAGGATCATGTTTTTATTCTTGGTGTTCCAAAATTTGTAGTAAGTATCTGCTGGTCATCCTTTTTTTTCCCCATTCAAGATGCTGGATACTTGCTAGGCCCTAAGATCTGAAGACTGACGTACTCCTTCATGGAGCTGCAGACTGTCTTTGATATTCCCCAACCCAATGGTTCTCTTCTCTTCTGGGACTCATAATATAGATGTTGGACCTGCTAGATTGGTGATCTTAACCTCCTTTCTTATAGTCTCCATCTCCTCTCTGTGTTCTGGGTGATTCTGTTGACTTTATCTCAGTTTTTCTTTTGATTGCATTTCAACAATCAAGCTTTCAATGCGCTTGCTCTGGTTCTCTGAAGGTTTTTTTTTCATAGTATCCTATTCTTGCTTATGGATATAATAAGAATTACTATCACATAGTAATATCTTCTTTTTTTAAGCCCTGTCTGTCTGTCTGTCTCTCTCTCTGTCTCTCTGTCTGTTGTGGCTGCGCTGCACCATGTGGCATGTGGGATCTTAGTTCCCCAACCAGGGATCGAACCTGAGCCCCCTGCGGTGGAAGCGCGGAGTCTTAACCACTGGACTGCCAGGGAATTCCCATATAGTAATATCTTCTGACTGTATTAATTAGTGGTTAGACTTGTGCCCTTCTGTTTGCTGAGTTCTCTGTGATTGCTTTGAGGCCAATTTTCCTATTTATCTTTGTCTTCTACTTCATGCTTCAGGTTCTCCTCATTTGCCTGGTGAAACTTGGTTTTCTGTTGACTTTATGTATGTGTGTGTATATATATATATATATATATATATATATATATATACTTATTTTTGGCTGCGTTGGGTCTTTGTTGCTGTGCGCGGGCTTTCTCTAGCTGTGGTGAGTGGGGGCTACTCTTCATTGTGGTGCGGTGGCTTCTCTTGTTGGGAGCACGGGCTCTAGGCATGCGGGCTTCAGTAGTTGTGGCTCACGGGCTCTAGAGCGCAAGCTCAGTAGTTGTGGCGCACGGGCTTAGTTGGTCTGCAGCATGTGGGATCTTCCTGGACCAGGGCTCGAACCTGTGTCCCCTGCATTGGCAGGCAGATTCTCAACCACTGTGCCACCAGGGAAATCCCTCTGTTGACTTTTAAGAGAAAAGGCCTAGATGGGTGGGCAGGGTTTCTACCATGCCTGTTTCTTGAATGGGAATTTTTACTGGGGCTCTGTGTGGAATGGAGTGGGGACGAGGTGTTAACTGGCAGGGTCGTTGTGAGGAAGTTAAGAACCTGATGGAGGAGGAAGACTGGACTTTGAGGAACCATAGAAATGGCTTTGCCTAGGCAGGTCATTCAGTTTCTCTAGACAGGAGCTGTCCAGATTTCTGCCAGGTAAATATGGCCTGCTGCCAAAACCAGTATAGTTGTTTTACAAAAAAGAAAGAAAGAAACAAAAGTGTTTTCAGTGCATCCCCTGCTTTCTGCCCTGCTTCTCATTCTGCTTCTCTTAAGACTTTTCCTTTGTACGCAGCAGCTACCACCTCTGCAGTCACCAAGTTTCAGCATTAACCCACTCCCGTTGCTACCACCATCTAGAGATTTGTTTAAAATCTCTTGCTGATTATGTTAAACACACAATTATATTTATTGCAGTGGGTTCATTCTTGTTATTTTTGTGCTTTTATTTCAGTTGGGTCTGGGGGTTGGGATCAGAGGAAAATGTGTTTAATCCTCTTGAACTAAAAGTTATCTGGGACAAAGTCAGGATTGTGCTTCCTGATTTAATCATCGGTGGAAGACAGAAGGAAAGGGTAGCCTCAGTAGTATGTGGTTCTTTGGAAATCTAGGGGATAGGATTGTACCCAAGGTAAAGCCCCTAATCCTGAAGGGAAGGGAGATATACGTGTTCATGGTTGAGAATGGGGGCCTCTAGAGGCAGACCACCTGGGTTCACATTCCAGTGCCCCCTTTTACCAACCATATAACTGGAAGAATAATTGTACCTCTCTATGAGCGTTGATTTTCTCTTCTGTAAAATAACAGACCCAGCTATTGAGTTGTTGAGGGAAATGAAATAATCTATTTAAAGTACGTAGTGTCTGATAAATGCTCAGTAGGTAATCGAGACGTGGACAGAATGTACCTGATGGTCTGAATGAAAGGAAGGTAAAGAGGAGTTTGAGGGAGTGTGGAGGAAAGTGAGAAAGAACTCACATAACTCACATGATCTGGTTGGAAAAAGAGGTGGAATCAGAAATTGGTAATGAGGGCCCGAGGCCAAGCAGATTGGCGAGTGCAGACCTGGAAAGGAAGAAGTGAAGGATAGTGGAGTCAGGGGCAGTTAGCAGCCCTGTTTGAACAGATGAGGGTGGTAATGACAGAAAGCCCAGAAAACCCCTTCTTAAGAAAACTGGGCATCAGAACGGGTAAATCAAACTTCTTTTTTGTTTCTAGGCCTTGTTTTAAAAGTAAAATTTTACTGTATGTATTGGTATAAAGTAATTCTTAGAGAAATTTCACAACCTTACTTTCCAAAAAAAACCAATAAATACTCTTATTTTCTGAGCTCTTCTCTAAGTTTTTATACATGTAATTGAAAACTCCTTCTTTCTGAGGCAAATCACAATTTAGGAGCCGCAGAGGGCTGATAGTTTTCTTGTAGTTAAAATCTTGATAAAAAGACTGGCTGTGGGCTTCCCTGGTGGCGCAGTGGTTGAGAGTCCGCCTGCTGATGCAGGGGACACGGGTTCGTGCCCCAGTCTGGGAAGATCCCACATGCCGCTGAGCGGCTGGGCCCGTGAGCCATGGCCGCTGAGCCTGTGCGTCTGGAGCCTGTGCATCTGGAGCCTGTGCTCTGCAATGGGAGAGGCCACAACAGTGAGAAGCCCGCGTACTGCAAAAAAATAAAATAAAAAAAAAAGACTGGCTGTTGCATCTTAACAACATGAGAGAACTTTAGCCAATAAATTTACTTCTTTATGATTAAAAATCAGACAGTTTAACCTCGGAAACATTCCTGTCATGGGAGACTTCATATTGTGATTAGTTATCTGAACAGCCAAGTGCCTCTGTGGGCTCAGTTAACCAGCCTCCCACTACATATGTACAATTATTTTTAGTGCATACACACACTCTGCTATAAAAGCTTATTTGGCCCTATGCGCCCTGCCGTTCTGAATTCTCTGTTTCATTACCAGTATCCACCCACAGAGTTTCAGAAAGCCATTCCCAAATAGCAGAACCACAACTCAGAATTTTAAATAAACCACATCTCTATTAGCTTAATGGACGGAGGAATTAGTTACATGCTATGCATTTCCCACATCCATCCACCCTTTCAAAACTTATTAAAAATGTATATATATATAAGCAAGAAAACAGGGCATTTAACTCAGATTAGCTTTTCTGTTACTTTAGCAAGGGGTAAAGAAAGAATACAGGAGACAATCTTTAAGATTTTTACCTTGAATGTGGGCCAGACTTTACTTGCAAAAAAAGTATTTTGGGCACTGCTTCTTTGTTTCTAGAGAAAGTTGAAGAACTCTTCTCCAAAGATGTTATTACATTACAGCTTGAATTATGTGTTCAAATATACAGGGTCGCTTTTAAAAGAAAGTTGTGCTGGGGTGGGGGCGGTCGGGTGGTTGTGTAGTACTGATTTGAAGGGGAAGTGTTAGCTGCAGCAGTCTGTTTTCCAGCTTGGCATTAACTGATAGTTCCTGTAACTGACAAGGGTTCAGAACTACTTTTTCTTTGGCTTCCTGTTGATAAATCCATTTCTAAAAGATTAAAATCACATCTTAAGGTCTTGGTCATCATCCTTCCTGGAACAGCTGTTGCAGTAATTGATACAATTTAAAATGGATCCTTATTGGAATTGGAGGAAGTATAGACTAAGAGAGTGACAGGTACAAGTCTGTGACTAATCATTAAAGTGTACTTACAGATAAGTGTTGACTTAACTACAAACCTGGAGAAGCATGAGCTTTGACCTTACTGTTGATTACCTGCTACAATTGTTTGGTCATGCACTTTCCCATCAGACCTAAGCAGTATCAACATTTCTGGGAAGGAATTCAGCAGGCACTCTAGCCAGTCATCTCTAAGTATGAAGAAAGCTGCCTTAAGAAAAGACAGTATGGCTACTCTGGGATATAGTGGTTGTTGCTTTTTTTAACAGTTTCGGACTTACAGAAATTTTACGAGAAGATAATTCTCAGGAACTCCCCCACCCAGATTCCCCAAATGTTAACATTTTACCACATTGACTTTCTTTATTCTCCTCTCTATTCACCCCCCTCCGTGCATGCCCGCGCGCGCGCATGTGTGTGTGTGTATTATAGCCACAGCCCTAACCACTTCAGTAATTACCTTTTTATACTAAAACTTCAGTGTGTAATTCTTAAAATCAAGGTATTGTCTCGTATAGCTACAGTACAGTTTTCAAAGTTGGGAAGTTAACACTGATAAAATAATAGTTGATTTTTTTTAGTATGGTTCATAGTGTGGACATCTTGATAAATCATAATTCTGTAAGTGAAGAGTGTTGAGCAAAGTTGGTTGAATTGAGGTTGAAATGCTAGATGCTTGTTCCTCTCATGTTTCAAATATGGACTAAAGATAAATCTTCATAATAATTTTATGTAGAGTTTCTCGCCTCTGATTTTCCAGCGGCTCATTTTACAAATGGGGTTATTTCGCTTTCCTTCATAAGCCATTTTCTTAAGGCAACTTTCTTCAACCCCCTACACACTTGGTAGTATCTACATCAACACTGATACACCCCTGAGTAATGAAAGCCTACTCATTTGGGGGCGGTGGGAGGGGCCGGGACAAGGCTTTCACTGGGCACTCTTTATCATCATGTTAAGTTCTAACTTTAGGTTCATTTAGCCTCACATCGGAAAGAGTTAAAATGAGGCACAGATGTGTTTATTTATAAGCTTAAGGATTTACCCTGGGAGTAATGAGTCAAAAGACTAAATCTTGGGTGGAAGAAACTAAGTGATAGGTAGAGAGAGGAACTGAATTAAGTTGATGCTAAATTAGAAACAAAAATAGTTTAAAAACAAATCAGCTATTTTAGCATCTACTTAGTTATGCATTCAAGCTGATTTTTTTAAAAATAGCAAAATATAAATGTTCAAACATTTCCCCCCCCCCCTTACATTAAATCTGGAGCACAGCCCACAGGTGACAATCTCTCATTGCAAGATTACCGTCATTAGGAACTTGTCCTCTGTTATAGAGATATTCTTTTTCATTATTATTATTATTTTGTTGTTGAGTACCAGTGGAGTACTAAACGCGGCCGATTCTGTTCCTGCCCCTAGAGGCTTGCATTTATAAGTCAGGCAGACAAAACAATTATAAGCTTCATAGGGGTGAGATGATTTGTGTGGGAATATTTGACTTTTCGTCTGTATGTTTTTAACAAAAAGTCAGAATTAATGTCTCATTCTTCTTTACCCATGTCCTCACCCTACCCCCATACTCTTGTTTTCCATAAAGGACACCTATTTTTCAGTCGTCCTGGCAAAAAGACCCAGGGTCAAATCAGATTAACCCTTGGGCAAGTCATTGGCTTTGGAGACCAAGATATGAGGGTACAACATTATTTGAAGGCTTCTGGCCTGTTCCTTCCTCCTGACTTCTTTAAATATGTCACCAGTAGGAAGAAGTGACTATAGTCACAAGTACTGCCCAGCTGCTCAAAACAGTTGTATAGTTTTGTAAGGCATAATTTGAAAAATCTAGGTTTCATGTAACTACAAAGTAGACTTATTACATACTTTTTAGTCAGTGTAGCGTATAAATGAATGAGTGTTCTAAGAAACTAAATGAAAATAGTATTGCCTGCCTTAGACCCAGTTAATATGAAAATAAGTCTGGTTATATAGATACTTCATGGATTCTCTCAAATTTCCCTTTCTTTGGGTAAATGAAAGTAAAGCGTGGCTGATCTTATTAGTTTTCTGGAAATACTGGAAAAGGTAGTAGAACAGAAGTTCAAGACCAGTCTTAGCACTGAGAGTCTTGGAATCCTTGTGGTCATAGAGCGTGTTTTGTGGTCACCGAACACGAAGGCATGTGGCCTTTGAGAAGTACATATTTCTCTTGGGTTTCTTCATCTTGCTCTCCCTTTGTTTGTCTCACCTCAGTAGTGATACTACCTTATTCTGTACGCTACTGATGCTATAAATGTAATATTTTTAAAAATCAATGAATTGTAATGTTGTTGAACTGTAAAATACCCAAACAGGTTATAAAAAGGAAAGATTATCTATTGAGGGAAAATTTTTCAGTTACAATGAGTAACTGAAAAATCTATGGGGAAAGTAATATGGTTTAGTTGGGCAGGCAGGACAGGTCTTGCTAATGGAGAAGCTAAAACAAGGAGGTGGTACCAGGCCAGTACCAGCTACAAAGGATGACTACTGTATTGCTAGTCTGACACGTTCTGCTGACCAGCCACCCCTCTGTAGAATTTAGCTCCTGGTGATACCTTTTAAGTAAACAGTGCAGTAGGAATGGCACTTCACAAACAGGGATGGTGGCCACAGTTTTTCAGATGAACCCAGGCGTGGTTTATGGGGTCATCACCCTCACCTGTGCCTTTTTAAAGAGACCTTTTCCTTTGCTACTGGGGGAAAAGTTATCATCCTACAAATAATCAATAAAGAAACATCTGTGGACAGATTTTTTTTAAATAACATGAGAGAAAAAAATAAAGCTGACTTCATATAAGTAAAATACTGTGACTACAATCCAGAGATATTCAGAGAGTTAACAGGAATAGGAAGAAAATGGTATGAGGAGTCTTATAAATCATATTCTAAGAGCAGAGGACAAACAGGGTTATTCAACAGAGATGTAGTTTAGAGAAATTGCACCACCATGTTTGGCTAAGGAGATCATAAGTGAGAGGGGTGCTGCTTTTCATCCTCACACTTGGCCCAGTATCTGTCCTCACCCTCAACCCAGAGGCAGTGGGGTCTTTGGATACATACAAAGTAGCAGAAATTCATCTTCACAGTAAGGTACCCTCATGGAAGAGCAGAAGTAGAGTCTTGAAGTGTAATAACAATTAGAGACAGGAGCCTGTGCTCCGCAACAGGAGAGGCCACAACAGTGAGAGGCCCGCCTACACGCCCCCCCCCCAAAAAAAAAGTGCTGGTACAGGATAAGTGCTTTGTGTTAGTGGTTATTATTGTAATTATTACTGAAGCGTAACTTAAGGAATCTCTTGTGGCATATCTACCTATTGTGATAAGTGACCTTAAAAATAAGCTTGGACAAAAGTTTACATACCATATGATTTCATCTATAAGTCCATGTATGACCGTATAAATGACATTCTTGAAATGACAAAATTTTAGAAATTAAGGACAGATTAGTGTTTGCCAGGGAGCAAGGTGGGGGAGGGGGAGACGGAAGTAGGCATGGCTGTAAAAGGGCAACACGAGGGATCCTTGTGGCGATGGAAATGTTCTGTAGCTTAACTGTACCAACATTAGCATCCTGGTTGTGATATTGTACTAGACTTTTGCAAGATGTTACCATTGGGGAAAACTGAGTGAGGGGTGCATGGGATTTCTCTGTATTATTTCTTATAGCTCCATTTGAACCTACAATTATCTCAGAGTAAATCATTTAATAAGAAGAGGAAAATGGGCTTGAAAGATTCCTGATAGAGAAAAATTGGCAGTTAGTGTCATGTATGTGTCTGATCAGACCGACAGACTAGTAGTAAGATTAATAAACGTGATGGAAGGAGAACTAACCTGGCCATTGACATTTTGGTGAGGTGTTCATGAACACCCCGCCCCCGCCCATTGAACCAGTTGGCGTCAAAGAGAGGAGAAAGATATAAAACAGCTTTGTTTCCCTGAAAACCCATCAATCAGGTGTTCTCCATGTAGCTTTGCTCCCCAGACTGTGAAAGGGTCTACTAATTGATATGATTGTTGGTAAAGAGATGAGGTAGAAGGTAGATGAGCAACAACTTTTATACAAATGGTATTTTGAAAAGAAGGGCTAACAGAAAACAATGCGAGGATGACAGATGTGAGCTAAAAATCACCTGTTTATATGTATACAGTATAGTTCTTAAGTTCAAGAGGTACCTTTTAAAAAAAATTTTTATTTTATTTTTGGCTGCGTTGGGTCTTCATTGCTGCATGTGGGCTTTCTCTAGTTGCGGTGAGCGGGGACTACTCTGCGTTGCGGTGCGCGGGCTTCTCATCGTGGTGGCTTCTCTTGTTGTGGAGCACGGGCTCTAGGTGCGTGGGCTTCAGTAGTTGTGGCTCACGGGCTCTAGAGGGCAGGCTCAGTAGTTGTGGCGCATGGGTTTAGTTGCTCCGTGGCGTGTGGGATCTTCCCGGACCAGGGCTCGAACCCGTGTCCCCTGCATTGGCAGGTGGATTCTTTTTTTTTTTTTTTTTTTTTTTTTGTGTTACGCGGGCCTCTCACTGTTGTGGCCTCTCCTGTTGCAGAGCACAGGCTCTGGACGCACAGGCTCAGCGGCCATGGCTCACGGGCCCAGCCGCTCCCCGGCATGTGGGATCTTCCCGGACCGGGGCACGAACCCATGTCCCCTGCATCGGCAGGCAGACTCTCAACCACTGTGCCACCAGGGAAGCCCCCAGGTGGATTCTTAACCACTGTGCCACCAGGGAAGCCCTAAGAGGTACCTTTTCGACCTTTCCCTCTTCTGCTTCTTAATCACCCCCTTAACAGAATTTATCACTTCCACATTTTATGTTCATAGTCTCTTCATATATTAATATGCTGTAGGTTTATTTGTTTATATCTTTCCTGGAATGTGGCCTCCTTGAGAGGAGAGATCATTGCCATATGTAGTTCTGATTTGCTAGTTTAAAGCCCAGTGCCTGGCACACAGTAGGCACTTGATAAATAATTAATAAAATATTGACTGTTGTCTGGGCCCTGAACAGAGTGGTCATTAATCTGGAGACGTACATAAATTAGATCAAATAAACTGAGAATCTTATTTTACTTAATGAGATTGTGATTATTATTGCAAGTGAACTTTCCTGGGCTTTTGCTTTATGTCTTTTATTCTGATGAAAATTTTCCTTAGGTTTAGAGAGTTGAGTGATCAGCAATGAAAGGGATATCTTATAGGAACAGTTAGCAACAGTGTAGAGTCCATCAGGAGGGGAAGGGCAATCAGAAAAAGGCCAGGAAGGGCTTCCCTGGTGGCGCAGTGATTGAGAGTCCCCCTGCTGATGCAGGGGACATAGATTCGTGCCCTGGTCCGGGAAGATCCCACATGCCGAGGAGCGGCTGGGCCCGTGAGCCATGGCCACTGAACCTGCGCGTCCGGAGCCTGTGCTCCGCGACGGGAGAGGCCACGACAGTGAGAGGCCTGCGCACCGCAAAAAAAAAAAAAAATAGAAAAAGGCCAGGAAGCTATTGGAAAGGAGGTATTTAGAGAAGTGACTTGTGGCCTTCTGGGACCAACTTCAGTCACAGGCAGTGCCATCAGACTTTAAGAAATCATGGGCTAAAACACTGACAGCTAGCTCCTCTCCTAACGTTCACCTAAGTATCCTTTCCTTGCCAAGGCACAGATGAACTATATCCTGATGTCCTGTACGGCAGGTGTGCAGTGGAGGAAGTTAGAGGAAGAACATTCCTTCCCCCACTGCCAAGGTGGTATGGGAACTGAGCTGATTACACAGTGCTTGCCCTTCTTCACCTGCCCTTACTTGTGCCAGCCCTCCAATCATGTGGGTTTGTCAGGGGCTTGCTGGAAGTTTAATTGCTGGTCTTGAATATGAAACAGAGGAGGTGTACAGTTAAAAAATCTCCTTCCTTACAAGTAAATGATGCCATTAAAAATAGAGAGATAAATAGAAAAGAGAGGGAGAAAGAATCAGTCAATCCCGGATGGTGGTATATTCCACAGGAAAACTAACCAGGACTATCCAGAAGTCCATGTCATTTGAATGAATGAACGAATATATGGTTTGAGAGTATATGCTGTTTTGGATTAAAAAGAGATTTAGACGTAAGGTCCAAATGTAACACATGCAACTTGATTGGACATGCCTTTGAAACTATGAAGGTAAACATTGAAAACAATGGAGATAATTTGGATATGGACCGAATGTTAGATGACATTGGAGCATTATTCTTAATTTTCTTAGGTATGATTTTTAGTCATGTAAGGAAATGCCCTTATTGTTAAATGTGTATATATGAAGTATTTTGATGTTTGCAACTTATTTTCAGATGGTTTGGGGTGGGAGAGAGAAAGCAGTGTGACAGATAGTTCGTTAACACTTGTTGAATCTGACTGGATTGTACACAGGTATTAATTGTACTATTCTTTGAACTTTTCTATAGTTTTGAAATTTTTCAAAATAAAAAGTTGGGTGAAGACTGAATACTTTCCTCTTGGGGTTGAGAAAAAGGCAAAAATGTCCTCTCTCAACTCTCCTATTCAGTATCATACTAGAAAGCCTAGCTAACAATAGGCAAGAAAAAGAAATAAAAGGCAGACAGATTAGAAAGAAAGAAAAATTGAGAGAAACCCCTTCCTTTAGAATTGTTGGGCTCTGATGCCATGATTTCATTTAAGATGATTTTATTTAATGGAGAGCTGTTCTCCCCACAGCCCATTAGCTTCTCTTAACTTGATCCTTTGATTAATTCATAATTGCTTTTTTTTTTTTTTTTTTTTGGGTGTCAGTGTGTATCACCAAAATCAGCTTTCAGCTTCTTGTCCAGCGGGAATCAGAGGGAAAGATGGGCTATGAGGAAGTGAGAAATCTGATTCCAGTCTTTAAAACATGTCTTTGGGATGTATGGGTGCTCATTTCATGAAGGGTACAAATTATGGCTCATGACTTATGCATTTTCTGCTACTCTTTAAGCTGTCTTCCAATCAAAAAATGTCCCTACTGAAGCAGCTTTGCATTGCTGTTGTGAAGATCGAAGTCAGACAGTTAGATGATAAAATTACTCTCAAGATTTCTGATGCTTTATGTCTTTTGAGCATACTGAGGACAGAGACCCCAAAAGTTCAGGTGTGCTCCCAAGATAATTGGTTCTACTGATTGGCCACCCCAGGTCTCCCGATCTTGTGTTCCCAGCAGGGAGGAAGAGTCAGAGGTCTGCTGTCTTGAGGTTGTGATGGAGGAGACCACCCTCAAGAAAAGGAGCAAGCCAGAGGAAATAACCTGGAGGGATGGGGGTGGAGATGGAAGGAGAAGAGAGGGATTCGGGCTTCACAACAGTACTGCCTGGCAGTTTGAGAACACCTGACCTTTAAAATGGTTATCATCTAAGACGTGGCATCCTAGGAGTATTTCAAACTAGATTCATCTTTGTATTATATATCAAATGAAAATGAAGGCATTTTCCACAAAATTTTAATAATCGGCCTCTTCCAAAGAGTTGAACTTCTTTCTCTGTGTGACAGCTTTTTTTTTTTTGCGGTACGCGGGCCCCTCACTGCTGTGGCCTCCCCCGTTGCGGAGCACAGGCTCCAGACACACAGGCCCAGCGGCCATGGCCCACGGGCGCAGCCACTCCACGGCATGCGGGATCCTCCCGGACCGGGTCACGAACCCGCGTCCCCTACCACTGCGCCACCAGGGAAGCCCTGTGTAACAGCTTTTTAACAGGTGTGATATTCCAAAATAGTTGTGGGACCATTAGGAAAATAAGAAAGAAGGGGGAAATTCCAGCCAAATAAAGTGGAAGCAAAATTTTAATGGATAATGAGGGAGTTTTCTCTCTTGAAGTCTTTTATGACATACAGAGTAAGAAGCCAGAGAGGATGAATCTAATCCCTGCACACACTGAAAGGATGCCTGAGGAGAAAGAGAGAAAGTACCTATAAAACAGATTTTCTTTTTTAAGTGTCTTTTATCAGTTTTTCCAGTGAGAGTGTGGTGTTTTTCATGGACAGAGGTTTTAGCAGCTTAAGCTTCTTTTATTTTTTATTTTTGGCTGCATTGGGTCTTCGTTGCTGTGTGCGGGCTTTCTCTAGTTGTGGCGAGCGGGGGCTACTCTTTGTTGTGGTGCGCGGGCTTCTCATTGCAGTGGCTTCTCTTGTTGCGCAGCACGAGCTGTAGGCACGCAGGCTTCAGTAATTGTGTCACGTGGGCTCAGTAGTTGTGGCTTGCAGGATCAGTAGTTGTGGCACATGGGCTTAGTTGCTCTGCGGCATGTGGGATCTTCCCGGACCAGGGATCAAATCCGTGTCCCCTGTGTTGGCAGGCGGATTCTTAACCACTGCACCACCAGGGAAGCCCTTAAGCTTCTTATAAATGGTCGAAGGAGAGACCGCAGTGGTGTGTGAGGGTTCATTAATTATTGCTCTTACTGATGTTTGCACAGACGGTTGGGATCATAAATGTCAGTCTGTCAAGAGACTGTGATAGGTTCTAAAAAAACTGATTGAGTACCTCAAAAGCTGTCATAAAACCTGAGATTAAACAGATTCATCTTTCTTAGAAGTGAGGGAAGGTATGGGTGAAGTGAATAGAAGCTTCCTTCTCTTTGTTGCCACTTTGCTATTTCAACTCTCCTGTTCAAAACCATGAGTGTTGGCTTGTGCAGAGGGTCAGGAGCCTGCCTGAGGTGTCAGAGGGACATGGTCATGGTTAGCAGTCTCAGTTGTGTGCGGGCTGCCAGCTGCACAGCGCTGGAGATTCAGAGAGATTGGGATTCAACTCTTGACAGGGCTGACACAATTTATTTGGAAATTTTCAGGAGAGAACATGAGTTATAAAGACAAGAACAGTGACAGTAAGGAACAAATGTGAATTTCTGTCAGAGATAAAACAGAATTTTAAAAGAAGTAGGTCTGTTGTCGTCTCCAGTCAAGTTTTCCAGTTAAACTGTGTTCCTAAATTGAAAGTCTTACCACTACTTCTCTGCTATTGGCTAGGAAAGTACAATTAGAAGACTTTCTCTCTTCAGAGGATTATATATTTTAAAAATCACTGTACTTATTTCTCTGTCACAAATAAAGCAATGGTTACTTTAAATCTAGGAAACTGAGAGATAAAATACTTTCTCTTAAGATTTTCCTTTCTCATTTAATCCCATTATGATTCTTGATCAGACTTTCCTTTGACTAGAAGGTCTGATGCGGTATCTTCCTCAGGCCGTTAAACGTAGGCAGAGGAAGAGGGGGACTGGTTGAATATCAAGAACTGTGAGCCTGGCATAGGCATGTGGGCAGCTCTTGTGTGGGTACATACAGACTAGATTATGTTCTCAAGAAAAAGCATACTGGAAAAAGGTGCTTTGTTGGCCCTTTATGAAGGACTTTAATTAGAAGTCACTCCTAACTCCTGGGGTGGGAACAGTTTCTAGCTTGCCGCTACACTCCTGCTGCTAATGAGCATGCTCCTTGCAAGGATGCGTTTCTTCTGACAGTTAAAGCTGCATGTGAGCTATTTCTGTTCATCTTTCTCTCTGCATTAAACCCTTACTAACCAAGTTCAGATTATGCAAGTAGATTGGTAGGTGTTTTCCATCATTGTTG
This sequence comes from Grampus griseus, assembly GCF_964374135.1. Taxonomy (NCBI): domain Eukaryota; kingdom Metazoa; phylum Chordata; class Mammalia; order Artiodactyla; family Delphinidae; genus Grampus; species Grampus griseus. The sequence goes on along the minus strand of NC_139004.1, from coordinate 35,815,990 downwards.
AGGAGTTGAAAATGCTTCAGGGTAACAAGACCTATTTACTATCTGTGAGCAAAAAGTAAATAATCAAACTTTAATTTATTCAAATACGGACAGTAGATGAAGGTTCCTTTAGTGTTGACCATAATTGGATCTTTTCCTTCTGGTGGTCCTTTTAAAATTGCCATTAAATTTGTAATTGAACAGTTGAATTATTTAGTTCATTATTATGTAATTAAAATCCCTGTCCTGGACATCTGTTTCTCTTATTTAGGCAACTCCCCACATGGCACAGGTTTCATTAAGTAATTAGCAGAGGAGATGTAAATTTCTTATTCAGACATGATGATGATCCTGTAGACAGCTATTTATTTCATCAGCTTATAATTAAAATACTAAGTTGACTTGTGAGGAAATGCCAAGGAATGGTTTGCTTCGCCAAGAAGTTACAGATAACACATAACTGGATGGCAGCATGTGGAAGGTGGTAAACAGTTTAGGGAGTTTTTTCCCCTCCCTCCTTGTGGTAGAGAGCATTAGAGGGCACAAGGATTCCTTTCCACTTAATAGACCATTGACTGAGTGAAGGATAAGTGGGCGTATTCCAGAATGCTAAAGTTACGAATCTCTTAATGGCTAGGAGCAGTTCCTTGATTCTGAAAAATAATACATTCTGGTAAACATTTCACCTGTCTTGGTTCAGACTCGTTGAGGACTGCTTCTCATGGCTCAGGCTTTCTATACATGGATGCCTTAGGTTTTGGACTTGCACAGATGCTGAGACATTGACTCTCAGAGGACTGACTAGGGCTGAGTGGTGTTCCTTTAGGATGGCCAGTGCAGTGCCGCCAGAAGCTGTTGGCAGCATCAGAGACCTCCCTAAGGACCCACTGTTTCAGGAACATCCCATGCCTCCTGCCTTCCAGAACAAATAATGCAGTTGTCTTTATATATAGTGTGGAATGGATAAAGGAAAATTTCAGGATGAGACCATGCAGACCTATTCCTTAGTTTTATTATTATTGAGTGCTCATTGGTCAGACAAGGTGGAGAATTAGAAGAAAAGAGATCAGGCCTGGACAGGCCTCCTAATTTTGGGGCGTTCCATCAGCTGGGTTGTTTGGTGATGACCAGTGATGATTATATCAATATGAATTCTGTTTCTCAGTCTTAGGATCATATGTTAAAAAATATTGTCTTTGCATATCACTCTCTTGCTTGTTTGAAAATAGTTAGCAATGGATAACATGGACATACTGAAAGTAAATTGTCTTCATGTAGCAGAGGCTTGCTTTAGAAATGGAAATAGGTGCTATGTAGGTAGACAGCACATTTGACAGTTTGGAGCAGATTCACTTGGGAAACAGCTTTGAATGTGAACATTGCATTTCCAGACACAAGCTCAGTTCTATGAGGTCGCAGTGCAAATAAAAGAGGGTCCGAGTGGTCCTCTTTTATATTTGAGGTGTGCTGGCCTCGTGTCAAGACCCTCTGGATTTTAACAATTTAATAATGCAAAGCCTTCAGCCACCTTCTTGTGTGAACCCTAATCTCTCTCCTCTCCCCACCTCACCCCCCAGGGTTGGGGGATAATTTCTTATGTGGATGCTCCAGATTTAGGACCTTGTCTCAGAACAAACACCATTTTTTTGTTTCGGTTTTTACTCTAGAATTTTCTCTTCTCATTACCCAATGGAAAAAAAAATGTCGAAATAGGGTTATTAATACAAATAGTGCCCTTTCTGGTTTGTAAAAAAGGACCCCCGGAGAACAGTGTGGCCCATACTAGGTGAATTTCTTTTGTCTTCCTGCCTTGTAATGATTTACATTTAGATTGTTGCTTGTTGCTCTTATAGGGGAAGGGGAGGGGCCTGGTGTGTCTGGCTGCCTCAGTCATCACACTGACTAGGTTTGGACAGCTTTGCTCAGCAGAGCTGGGAAATAGGCTGAACTTGCTTTCAATTGTTTTCATCAAAGGCCTTGTTTAGTTGGTTTGTATTGGGGGAAAATGTCATGGAGGCTGCAAGAACTAAATGAAATGAAAAATGAAGTTTACAATTGCTAAGAATGGTGCGTACCTTCTGAAAGTCAGTGCAAGGTGCGGTGGGCCAGAGGGCTGTGAGCAAACTGTTACCATTGTCACTGTCGGGGCCAGTGAGTGCTCGGGCGAAATGCAGCATCTTCTCCACGCAGAGGGAGGCTGGGAAGGGGATACAGACAGCCTTCCTTGAAATACAGCTGGACTTCCCTGGTGGTCCAGTGGTTGAGACTCCGTGCTTCCACTGCAGGGGGCGTGGTTCCATTCAATCCCTGGTCGGGGAACTAAGATCCTCCATGCTTCGCAGTGCGGCCAAAAAAAAGAAAGAAAAACTGCCAACGGTCTACCGCTTCTCACTAGAGACACAGTAAATAGAAAATCAGGACTGCCTTAGGAGAAGATTTGTTCATGTAAGAAATACTGAGTTGTAGGCATAGAGGGCACATTAGTGAACAAAGCTGGTGAAACTTCCTGCCCTCCAGGAGTTTACATTCTCCTGGAGGATAATGTCAAAAGATAAGTGCTGGGGAGGAATAAAAGGCAGGAAAAGGGAGGAAGGGAAGTGCTGCTGAAGGGGCAAGAGTGGTCTAGATAGGGTTTTCAGGGAAGAAGACCTCATTGAAAATGTAGCTTAAAAGACTTAAAAGAGGGGATTCCCTGTAGATCTGGGTGAAGAGTGTTCCAGACAAAGGGACCAGAAGGTGCAAAGGCCCTGAGTTAGGAGACAATCAGGAGGCTAGTGTGGGTGGAGCAGAGGGAGAGAGTAGCAGGGGATGAGGGGAGAGAGATGGGAGGAGGGCACATAAGAAAGGCAGGGCCTTTCTGAGGGTCATAGGAAGTATCTGAACTTTTCGTCCAAGAAAGGGAGCTATCAGAGGATTTTGAGCAGGATTGTGAAGTGATTCTAACTTGATTTTTAACAGGGTCGCTTGGCTGCTGTGTGGAGAATGGACTGTAGGACAAGGGGAAGGGCAGGGAGACCAGTAAGAAGCTACTGTATTAGGAGACTCTCTTCCAGAGGTGTTTTAGCACAAATCACTTTGGAACCTTGGCGAGAGGTGCATCGTCAGTATGTAGTGGCAGTAATTCCAAGAATACAGAGCCCCCCACGTGCTGGCTCTTTTCTTTTCTTTGTTTTTTTTTTTTTTTTTTTTTTTTTTTGAAAGCAAGAGTTATTTACAGTCTGCCTGTGACATGAACTTTATTGCATTTTACTTTTTTAAGATTATACAAAACACTTGTTGCACACTACATCTCCCTTCACCTGCTAATTTGGCACCAGCCCTAGGGTTGCAGTGCCAAGTGCTGCCTCTGTACCACCCCACTCTGGAGGCCATGGGACAGCTTATCTGTGAACAAGCAAGGACACTTGTTCACTCTGAATAAAGTTGGAATCATTTTCAGTATTAGAACCTGATTCTTGTGCGTTTAGTTGTGCATAGGAATAGAAATGTCTTTTTTTTTTTTTGTGGTACACGGGCCTCTCACTGTTGTGGCCTCTCCCGTTGCGGAGCACAGGCTCCGGATGTGCAGGCTTAGCGGCCATGGCTCACGGGCCCAGCCGCTCTGCGGCATGTGGGATCTTCCTGGACTGGGGCACAAACCCGTGTCCCCTGCATTGGCAGGCGGACTCTCAACCACTGCGCCACCAGGGAAGCCCTTAGAAATGTCTTTTTACTAGAAAAGATCATGGATCACCCATGAAACACTGACTTCAGGTATAGAATTGTGCTAAGCATGGTGACATACAGAAATAGTAGACACAGTCCCTTCTCTGGCGAAGTACAGTCTACTTAAGGACAAAGATCCAAGAAGAGATAAATAACCAATACAAGCAGTAAACAGCTAGGACCCAAAGAAGGGGCACAAAGAGAGGATCCCATTTCCAGCTCGAATGGTCTCCTTGTAGAGATGGATGTTTTTTAAAGACAGCACAGAATGGACGTTTGTTGAGCCACCCACCCTCCTCTCCTAGCTTGGGCCTGGCTTGTTAGAAGTCAGCTGTAAAGGTGCATGCTTGTCACAATTTGTGACGTAAACCAGGCCAGCTAGAAGAACTGGCTCTTGCTCATACTGATCCAGTTCCTGGAAAAGGGCAGTAGCCTGGTCAGAAGAATGCCTCGGCTGTACATTAATCAGTCGCGCTTGCCAGGCCAAGCACTAACCCTGACCCCTAAATGTGTTGTTTTGCTCAGATTCACAGTCTGAGAATGAGGCTTCGCCAGTGAAACGGCCACGACTACTGGAGAATACTGAACGACCCGAGGAAACCAGCCGATCTAAACAGAAAAGCCGACGTCGGTGCTTCCAGTGCCAAACCAAACTGGAGCTGGTGCAGCAGGAACTGGGATCGTGCCGCTGCGGTAAGCGTCCCCCCAGTGGAGGACACAGCATGGTGGAGGCTGTGTCCTTGGCGCCCTGAGAGGCTGAGCTCCTTCATTCTTCTCCCGAGTACCTCCCTTCGAGCTATAGCTTTGGAGCTTGGGAAATCAGAGTAGAGGATTCTTATTTCTAAACACCCTTTATTTCCTCTCACACATACAGAAAAGGCAAAAACCTCCCCAACTATTCTTACACATATTTCATTAGAGTTGCATTGTCACTGCTTACTGCTCTCAGCTTCTCTCCACTGCATATTACTGTGGTTCCTTCTCATTGATGACTTATTTAGAAGTTAACCAAACCAGTGAAATTCTGAGATATGTGCCATAAAATTCAGATATTAGATTAATTTTGAATGAGCTTCTTACTATATATAATAAATGGAAGATTTCTCCCCCATATCCCTTTTAAATTAAAGTTTGATTAGAAAATTATTTTCTTTGAACCATAATTCATTGTCAGTTAACCCCTTGAAATAGCTTTAAAGTAACCTTTTCCTACTGTATTATCCAGTGTAATACCAACTCTTAGAATTTTTGGTGGGATGTACTTTTTAAAAACTTTATGCCTGCCCACAGTGGAACAAAACTTAGAACAATCCTTCCTCTCCCTTTGACCATATACATCGTGTCACATGGAAGCAAAATTGTGTAGCTGCATTATTTAGGCTGACTTACAGTTTTCCTGTCCCTGTTTTTATTTCTTGACTTTAGAGCATAATATTGTGAAATTGTTCTTTGGGACAGAGCTGTCATCAGGCACATTGGCTCTAGCCTCTGAGAGTCCTGTATCCTTTGTTCTTAGAAGTGAGCTTTTAGAAGCTTCCTTTTACCTCTGGGATGGCCATAGATATCCTGTAAGTACTGATGCTGGTAGTCAGGACTGGGTGGTTCTCCCAGCAGTTAGAAAGTTACAGCTGCTCAAAGCTCTTCATCTTCTGAAGAGATAGCCGTCGCTGCTCCTGTCCCTGAGTTATCTGCCCTGTTGGAAATGAGAAGGACAGGAGGGAGTTCCAGCCTCTCATGGAAACTGAGTTGGAACTCCTTTCCTGTCATGAGTAGAAATCTGTTTGTTACACAGTCTGGTGTGTGGTACTCAGCAGTATCAGAAACATATTTATATTCAACTGCAGAAATGGTGACTAGCATGTGGAGTCCAGGTATCACTGGACAAGTTTTTAGTCTTTAACCTGGCGTTTATTTATCCTATTAAATGCTTGTGTGAAAGTGTAAGGAGAGAGGTAGGATAAGACGTGGGTGCAGAGGCTGTCAGCAGAATTTTCAAACCTCACTTTTGTTCCTGCAATGTGATGTGGTCCAGGTGAGCCCAGAACCTTTTTCTTAGGCTGTGTCTTGATCAACCCTCCCAGGTAATGTAAAATTCTTAATGAGGTAGTGAAGGAATACTGTGGTTACCCAAGGAAACTTTGGGGTCTCATGGCTAACCAGCTTTGCCCTTAGTGGTTTGTCTGATCTTTTGTGGTCTGCAAATTATTGCTTTGGTCTTCACGTGGACCCCTGGGGGCTTCAGCAGTTCAGTCTGTTACCAGTGTTGTGTAGCTTCCCTGACCGTTTGCCTGTTGCTTTTGTAACACAGGCCTTTGGTGATTCCTAAATTAGAATCGTGGGATTTTCCTGTACCTTACATTCTTGTTTCCTTCTTGAAAGTAACTGAATTCTGGGTATTACACAGGATTTGCCCTAGTGGATCAAGCAGTTGATCCATCAAGTGTGCTGTCTCGCCTCTGGCAGTGGCTAATAACCTCCTCTCCTTGTCAGGCAAGCAGTGAGAATTCACAGTTTAGTGCTGAGAGATCCAGAGGTGTGGTAACCAAGTCTCCCAGTTTACCCTTCAGCTTTGATGCAAGCCACCTATTTCCTAAGGTCTTAAGCACCAAGCTGAAAATATCTAGAAATATATGTTGGATGACTTCATGTGCTCCTAAAGTGAAGCCAACTTGACTGACTCTGGTAAGTGCAGATTACTCTGCTGTGCTCTTCACCTCTCAGGCAGGAGGCTGGGTTTCTAAGTAAGTGCCTACTGGGTTTGCCATAGACGTGCATTCTCTTTAAATGATCTAACACGTGGTCCCTTGGCTTATGCCCAATTCTGAGGGTCGTCTTATAGAGAGATTTGATTTTTCTGCTGGAGAAGAGAGCCCTGAGCTGTCTGCAGTCCCTCCAGATGTAGCCTTCCTAGAGAGAGCTGGGAGTTCAATTGGGCCCACTGAGAGCATTGTACTTATGTGCCCAGAAAAATGACTGAGTCAGCTGCCACATTTTAAAAGATGAAGGACAGTAATGGGAACACACACCTCTGGGACTGTCCCTGACAAATATCTCTTGTGTTCCTCCTGCCTGTCTGCTTGGATCTCTAGGAAAAGGTGAGTTGTACAGTTATTTCCTTGAGGCTGCATGGAGTGCTAGGGAGACGTTTAACTGCCCTGAAAGGTTTTGGAAGACGGGAAACACAGTAATTTACTACTGAAAGTGAAGATTCAGGAGGGCGGTTTGAACTCAAACAGAACACTTCTCCACTGCAGAAAATCTTTTTTTTTATATGTATTCACAATCTTTTTTTCCATTCCCCTTCCACTCTGTACAGGTTATTAACTGCTGACAAGAAATTCACATCTCATAAATAATGCTTAAGAGCCGTTGCTATATAAATTGAATGTGTTATGAATTGTGATGGGCCTTTTTGTAGCATTCGATGCCTAGAGCAGGAAGAACAGAGGATGTCATTTTCATTAATTTCTAATGAGGTGCCAATTAAAGACAGGGAAGCCGCTCCAAAGGGAAGAGTGGCCAAGCTCCCCTGAATCCTCCGCCTGGGGCTGTCATCCAAACACTGCCAGCAAGCCTTCTCTAAAAATTCCATTAAATCACAGTCTCATCGAGAGCACACAGACACATTCAGCTCCCCTTTGATCTTCAAAAGAGCAATTTGTAAGGCGAGTTCTGAGCCTTCTCACATAGGGAACAGCTAGAGGTGATAGGAATTGTTAATTGCCAAGACACTCCATGGGCTTTCAATAAGGAGGTGAGTTTTGAAGATGAATTCTCCTCTGCCTCGTTGTGACTAGATAACCTTTAAATCAACAATACCGTAGTGACACCCTTTTCCTGTGAAATCTTTCTGGGTGCCAATCAGTAAAAGCATGTGGTGAGGCTGGGGTGATACCCTGCATCCTAGTGTATCTTCAGCAGTTTAACTTCTCAAGATGGAAAACAATTGCATAAACATGGATTTATTTGTTTCATTTTCTACTCAGTAGGCAAATTGATCAGCTTGTTGTCTTTACAGGGGTCTTGTCTCTCCAAAGGCCACCTGGAGGGTGTTCTGAAATCTGGCCATCCTCATCCAGTCTGGGCCACAGCACAGCCACGTGGATACTGTGTTTTCTAATCAGATCTTGCATGATGCATACCGCATGGCTTTTTAATCGCTATGCATTGCTTCCCAGAACCACAGAATTAATTTTTAAATACCAGTCTAAGAGCTTGCAAAAGTTATGGCATGTTTTCAGTTGACAGTGACTTACACTGTAAGATGATATGCTCCCTTTTGGGACAACAGTGCTTTTACTAACCTCTTGAGTAATCTGACTTCGTTTACTGCTTTCAAAATAAATTTTATATTCCCTTTAGAAACTCAGAGTGATGCTTTAGCTGGGACCTTTAGTTTGTCGACTTAAAGTGCCTCAGTGGTCCTTTCTGCCTTTTCATTCACTGTCAAGCTGAAGTCAGCTAGCATTTATTGAGATGTGATTTTTCATAAAGCATTTTGCTAGGTTTTGTGGGGAATATAGGAGGTAGAATACAGAATATAGGAGCTCATAGTTTAGGTCAGTGATTTCAGACTTAAGTGGGCATCAGAATTGCACAGAGGGCTGTTAAAACACAGTCTGCTGGGGCCACCCCCAGAGCTTCTGACTCAGTGGGCCTTTTTAACAGGTTCCCAGGTAATAACTGATGCTGCTGGTCTGAGGACCATGTTTTGAGAACCACTGTTCTAGGAGCTTCTCAATCTGGGAAGCCTCTAAAATATAGAATGTCTGGGCCTCACACTTAACAATTAAATCAGAAAAGGTTTCTGGGTATTGTTTTTTTTTACATTTTGGAAATTAAAAGTTTGTCCTGGACCATTTGAAAGTAAGTTGCAAACATTGTGACCCTTTATCCCTATAAACGTCAATGAATATTTCCTGAGAATAGTTATTTTATATAACCGCAGCAGTTATCAGCTTCAGTAAACTGATACTGATAAATACTTTCATCAGATCTCTTGTCCATATTCTAGGTTTGCTAGTTGATCCAATAATATACTTCATAAAAGCATTTTCCTCCCTTTAGTACAGAATCCAGTCCATGATCAAGTGTTGAATTTAGTTGTCATGTCTCTTTTAGACTCTTAAGCTGGAACATTTTCATTGCCTTTCTTTGTTTTTAATGATATTGACATTTTGAAGGCTGCATTTCTCCACCCTCCTCTGCTTACCCTTCCCAACCCCCCACTTTTTTAAATAGAGCACTCCTTGTTTGGAGGTTGTCTGATGTTTCTTCATGATTAGATTCAGGTTATGTATTCCCAGCCAGAATGCTATGTGGGTGATGTTGTGTCCCCCTCAGGATTCTTCATTGGGAGGCACGGATGTTTATCTGCATCTCATTATTGATGTTAATTTTGCTTCATTCACCCAGTCTAGGTGTTGCCTGATGTCTCTAAAAATAGTATTTTTGCCCTTGCAACTAGTAAGCAATCTGTGGGAAACACTTTGACTATATAAATGTCCTGATCATCATCAAAAAGGTCTCCTAGATTTAGCATCCATTGATGATTCTTGCCTGAACCAGTCTTTACTATGATGGTTGCAAAATGATGCTTTGCTAACTCCAGTCCTTCTCCTGCATTTACCATTTGCACGGAGCATTCTCCTCCCCCATTTATTTATCTCTTACTGGTTTGGACTCTGGGCTCTTGTATTTTTCAGTGGTTTATAATTCATTACTGTACTTAATTATTTTGTTGCTCAAATTGTCTCAGATTTGGCCGGTGGAAATTCCTTCAAGCTGAATTCTGTATTTTTGTGACATACCTCCTGTTTTTGTTTATTTTAAAAATTAATTAATTAATTAACTTTGGCTGCATTGGGTCTTCGTTGCTGTGCGCGGGCCCTCTCCAGTTGCAGGGAGCGGGAACCACTCCTCATTGCGGTGCGTGGGCTTCTCACTGCAATGGCTTCTCATGTTGCGGAACACAGGCCCTAGGCAGGCGGGCCTCAGCAGTTGTGGCACATGGGCCTAGCTGCTCCACGGCATGAGGGATCTTCCTGGGCCAGGGATCGAACCCGTGTCCTCTGCATTGGCAGGTGGATTCTTAACCACTGTGCCACCAGGGAAGTCCCTGCCTCCCGTTTTTTAAAAAGCATTTTCTTATTCTGTGGCCTAACATGATGTGTTCTGGATGCATCTTGTACTTGCTTAGTCCTGGAATCAGCCACTTTTCCAAGATCCCTAAGCTGATTTAAATAGGCATTCAGAGTAGGAATTTGCTGGTCCTGAGTGGAAGGCAGGCACATGCATGAAATAAGTGGCATCCAGGGCAGCCTACCATAAGAGTTTTAATCAAGGTACAAGCCATATGTTATAGGAATATGGGGAGGGAGAGATTAATTCCAACTGGAAGACTCTGGACAGGCTTCCACAATAGGGGCATTAAAGGAAGGGTGGGACTTAGAAGTGCAGAAAGACAGGATGCTTGGACCAAGCTGGTGTTCTGCAGGTGACCTCTGTGCAGCCCGATGGAGCCTTGTGGTTGAGTGAGGAGAGACTGCTAGAAAAGGAGGGAAGGGATTCCAGATTCCAGGCTGTAGGGTTTGGACATTGGTTTGCAGTGAAAAGCTATCAGTGGTTTGAATGTGGTCAACACGATCTAATTTGACTTTTTTTTTTAAAAATTAAGCACACAGGAAAGCCCAGGAGGCTGTTGAATCTTCTTAGAGGAATGATCTAGGGAGAGTGTGAACTGATTCACAAAGTGGAAAGAAATGTGCACGTGTCACAGCCGTCCCCGTCCACTACAGGGGACTGACTGAGTGGTGAACAGATAGTGATATTCTGAGGTCGAGTGTGGGGCGAGGAGCTGTGGTGATTATGAAGCATGTAGGTGACGTGAAACTACCAGGCTGGTCCATTCCACCAGCATCAGAAACCACCACAAATAAGCCCACATCTAGGCCTTTATTTTAACTCTCTTCCAAGTGTGATTTAAAACTGTCAGGGACATTTGGCATTCTGTCCTATGTCTCAAAGAAAGCGAGGCTATATTTTCTTATAAAAGGCCTTATTCTGTGTACAGAGTTCTAGCCTGGATCTGTCAGAAAACCCTAGTATCCATGGAAACACCTGAGATCCTTTATCATGAACAAATTGGTTTGGTCAGTTAGGTGTTATCATTACTGCCGTTGAGTATCGAGTCCATGCTCTGCAGTGTGTTGTATAGAGTGTGGTGACCAAGATCCCAGCCCTTTTGGAGCTCCTGTTGTTTTATTCTGAGTCTGGCAGTGAAAGGCTAAAGGTTTTCCAGCACTTCTGAGACAGCAGCTGGGTGTTATGTTACCTTACGGCTCAAGAGAAGGAGGTGCCTGCCCACCCTCCCAAAAGCAAAAACAAAAACAAAAACAACAGCAGCAACAGAAAACCTTTGATGGGCGTTACTGTATATATGAGAGCTAAGAGTAATTGAAAGTCTTGAGGCAAATTGAGAAAATTTTCTCCCTTTGCTACTCTCTTCCTTTCACTCTCACTGTACTTTCACCTAAACAAGAGTATGCTTATTTGTAGTCCCCATTTAATCTTTAATGTGTAAGAGTTCTGGTCTAAAACCAAACAGATTAGTCCCTCTGCTGCTCCTCTAAATTGCAAGTTGAGGTGTTAGAGCAAAACAAATCAAACCTTTACTGAACACTAGCTCCACATATTTGGCCCATTAGTTTACCACGTCCCAGAGAGCCAAGCTACCATATGTCCTTTAACAAGGCTGTAGAGAGATATTAGAAACATTAAGAGCTCCCCTCCCCAGCAAAGGAGCATCAAAGACCAAGCTTTTAAAATACAAAATGTGCAGAGCACATTTACTGATGCCTGTGTCACTTCCCCACTCATACCCTACCGACAGGCAAACCAGCAGATCCTTGTCCCATGAAGTGAATATTTTCCATCTGGATAGCAAATTTGCAACTATTTCTATAGTCTAGTCTTAGCAATAACAACACAATAATAATTTAATCAAAACTATTTGGATAGGGCTTCCCTGGTGGCGCAGTGGTTGAGAGTCCGCCTGCCGATGCAGGGGACACGGGTTCGTGCCCCGGTCCGGGAAGATCCCATGTGCCGCGGAGCGGCTGGGCCTGTGAGCCATGGCCGCTGAGCCTGTGCGTCTGGAGCCTGTGCTCTGCAACGGGAGAGGACACAACAGTGAGAGGTCCGCGTGCCACAAAAAAAAAAAAAGAAAAAAAAAAAAACCACCACCACCAACAAAAACTACTTGGATAGATTACCCTGTTTTAGGATATTTCTTTATGGAGAGAAAAAAATGGCTTATTGTAAAAGGAAATGAATTTTTTAAATTCTAAGAGTAGATAATTTTAGTTAGTTCTTTGCCTAGCAAGGTGTGTGTTATATGTGTGTGTTTTTTGGATTTTTTGATACATAATTTACATACCATAAAATTCACCTGTTTCATATAGTTCAGTGAGTTTTAGTAACTTTAAGTTGTACAGCCCTTACCAAATTCAAATTTTAGAATATTTCCATTACCCCAAAAAGTTCCCACGTGTCTCATTTTCAGTCAGTCACTACACTCTCCTACCCTAGCCCCAGGCAACCACTGATCTGCCTCTGTTGGTATAATTTTGCCTTTTCTAGAATTTTAGCATCAGTGGATTCAAACAGTATATATATATACAGTCTTGTGTGTCCACATAGTATGTTGTTTTTGAGATTCGTCCATGTTGTTACATATCAGTAGTTCATTCCTCTTTAATGTTGAGTATTATTTCATTGTATGGATAATCACATTTGTTTATCCATTTACCATTTGACATACGTTTGGATTGTTGCCAGTTTGGGGATATTATGAGTAGAGCTACTATAAATATTCATGCAGAAGTCTTTGTATGGACATATGTTGTACCTTCTTGGGTAAATACATAGAGGTAGAATTGCCAGGTTGAATGGTCATTTTCTAAGAAAATCCCATCAGCAGTGTATTAGGGTTCCAATTTCTCCATGATTGGCCAACATTTAATATTGTCATTCTTCTTAACTTTAGCTATTCTAGTGGTTGTGTGGTGCCATCTCACTGTCGTATGTTAACTCATTTCTCTAATGACCAGTGACGTTAAGCATCTTTTTCATATGCCTTTTGGCCACTCATATATCTTCTTTTCTGAAGAGTCTGTTTATACTTCAGATATCTTGCCCATTTTAAAAAGATTTACAGAATTGCCATTTTAACAATATTCCAACCTATGAGTATGATATGTCTCTCCTCTTATTTAAGTCTTCTTTAATTTCATAGCAGTGTTTTATATTTTTCAGTTTCCATTCTTTGTTAAATTTATTCATAACTATTTTAGTTTTTTGATGCTACTGTAAATAGAATTTAAAAATTTTATTTTCAGATTGTTCTTTGCTGCCACTTTGAAGTGCAGCCGGTTTTTGTATATGATCTTTTATCTTACTAAAGATAAAAAGTAAATTTATCTCACTAAAGATAAATTTAGCAACCTTACTAAATTCACTAGATTCCCTTAGGGTTTTCTGTATCCATGATCATGCCATCTGCAAATGAGGGCAGTTTTACCCCTTTCCAATCTGTATGCCTGTTACTTCTGTTTCTTGTGTTATTGCACTGGCTAGGACCTGTCGCATGATGTTGAATAGACGTGTTGAGAATGAACTTCCTTGCCTTTTCTTTGATCTTACATAGAAAGCATTCAGTTTTTTACCATTTATGTCTGATGTAGCTGTAGATTTTGCATAGCTGTTCTCCATCCTGACAAAGTTCAATAGTTGTTACCTGTGGAATACATTGTAGGAAAACATAGGAAATGTTCAAATACATTCTCCCAAAACAGCTGATACAACTCATGGTGAGCTACGATGTGACCTAAAAAAGGTGAACAAAGGCGTGTTTTAAAGACTTCTCCTGTCCCATGCTTACAGTTGAAACACATGCCCTTTGTTCAGAGTCCTAACGTGTCTGTCCAGCCATAGTGGGGAAAGCCTGTGACCTGAGGGCACTCCTCTTTTTTCAAAACCAAAATCGTAACAGATTTATAACCCAAGATGCCGTTCTGGGTTATTCTCACTTGAGATAATGAAAGCAAACCACACTGAGAAATGCTTTGTTTGAATTAAATGCTTTTATTACTGCAATACAAAATCACAAAAAAATTGTGGGTAGATGGGTAATAGAATCACGTACCACCAAGATGAGAGGAAGCCTTAGCAGTCATTTAGTCCAACGCCCCCTCCCCCATTTTTTTGTTTGCTTGTTGTAAACGAGGAAACTAAGGCCAGAAAAGTTGCCACTAGCCTCGTATCACACCTGTGTGCTAAATGTTGTTATTTCACGCAGGCTTTGATCTGAAACTCAAGGACTGCTGAAGAGTTTCTGACCAACATAACTGCTCACAGCAGAGCCCACTCTCCCTCCCTTCAGCATAGCTTTCAGCCCCCACTGACTACAGCTTCTTGTCACATATTCTTGGCCATCCCTGGGGGACTTCTGTTCTTATCTCCTCTGAAGTACCCAGAAGATTTCTTGGTCTTTCCTCCAGATTAATACACCTGACTCTCTTAACTTCCTCTTAGTTCAGCCTCCAGAACCTTGTTCAGGACTTGGGACTCTTATATGGACTCTTCACAGCAAAATGTCACCAAATTAGACCAGTTGTGGTAAAAATAGTATTTAGTCAAAATAACAGGGTTAAAATATTATTTCTTTCAGAATTGATATCAAATTGTTCACAAAGGTGTTGCTAAAGAAATGTCCTTTCTTGTGCCTTTTATGTGTGTAGTTAAAACTAATTTGTGTTTAGTACATTGTATGCAGATATCTGCTAGTAAACACTCTCTGTCATCATACTATATTCTTATGTGACTCCCTCTTGAGTAGAACTTTTTTGTTTTTTGAGGTACGCGGGCCTCTCACTGTTGTGGCCTCTCCCGTTGCGGAGCACAGGCTCCAGACGCACAGGCTCAGCGGCCATGGCTCACGGGCCCAGCCGCTCCGCAACATGTGGGATCTTCCCGGACCGGGGCACGAACCCGTGTCCTCTGCATCGGCAGGCGGACTCTCAACCACTGCGCCACCAGGGAAGCCCTTGAGTAGAACTTCTTAAAAAGTGCGGGCCTCAGACCAGCACTTCAGAGTCCCTGAGTAGGTGGGGATGCGTCTTTGGAAAGCAAAAATGCAGTTGCTCAGGCAATTCTAATATACCCCAAAGTTTGATACACTGCCTATACACTTAATAGCTCATTTCTTCATAGGAAATGTAAAGGTAATTTAAGACAAAATAGTTACTAGAAATTTCCAATGAGGTCATGCACGTCAGAGGTTTTATGTCAGATCTAGGCAACTCCATTCTCTTTCAATCAGAGATTTACATCTTCTGAGTGTTTTAACACATGCCTTCCTCCACTGGTCTCCTCTCTCCTGCTAGATTCTAAAATACTCAGAGAGCAGGACCATGTGTTGTTCTGTAGCTTCCCACTGCCCCTGTTAGAGTTATGTGGCCTATAGTAGGTACCCCATCTGTTATTATTTCTTGTAATAACATACAAGAAAAAATTAGAAGTCAATGAAATGTGGTGTTCTGGTGAGCCTGCTGGTTTTCTTTAGGGGAACGTCCTTTTGTGGTAGTGTTTGAAGGCAGGCCTAAGCAGGTGAATGGGAGAATGTCTGGCCCAGTCTCCATGGAAATTCTTCTTTTTTAAAAAAAAAATTATTTTATTTATTTATTTATGGCTGTGTTGGGTCTTCGTTTCTGTGCGAGGGCTTTCTCTAGTTGCGGTGAGCGGGGGCCACTCTTCATCGCGGTGCGCAGGCTTCTCATTGTCGTGGCCTCTCCTGGTGTGGAGCACGGGCTTTAGACGCGCAGGCTCAGTAGTTGTGACGCACAGGCTTAGTTGTTCCGCGGCATATGGGATCTTCCCGGACCAGGCCTCGAACCCGTGTCCCCTGCATTGGCAGGCAGACTCCCAATCTGCGCCACCAGGGAAGCCCTCCATGGAAATTCTTGATGCTGGCGTACATGTACAACCTGAGGGTTTCCCAATGGAATAATTGACTTAAGGAATAAGGTTTGGAGAGAAAACCTTAGCATTATTTATTTTTACATACTTTTATCTGCCTTGAATTTTTATTGGTAGAGGGGGAAATATCAGGCGAAACAGGTATATAAGAGCAGCATTGCTTGCTTGGTCTGATTAAAATTATTTGATATGCTTTTGGTTTAATTAAATACTCAACTTTGGGGATGGGTGTATTTGCCTAAATAAAACTGGTGATTCATCTTGCACATGAATAAGATGGGCTCTTTGGGGCTCACAGAAACTACAGGTCACAGACCTACTGTGTATAACCACACCAGTCTCTCACTCCTGCCTAGCAAACCTATCACTCTCTGACACAGAGTCCAAGCACTTAAGGGACTTAGAAGTTATCCATCTGGCGCCAGTCCAACTCCCTGAACTAATGCTGCAGAAACTACATCAGCATTGCCCTGCCCTGGCAGGTAATCCAGCCACCATGTACATCTCCAGCCTGGAGGGAGTGAGGCCTGTCTTGTTGCAGGCAGCTTAGACTGACTAGGTGCTTCCTCCGTTGAACTAAGACCAGCCTCCGTACATGACATGTCCTCATTCCTCCTCACTCTGCCCTCTGGAGAGACCTGTCACAAATCATCTTCCTCTCCTGCAAGGCTTCTCTTCAAATATTTGAACACAGTGGCTTTGGCTTTCCAGCACCCCAGTCCCTTCCAGTAGCAAGTTCATTCACGGGGACTGAAGAATAGTGTGGGGACATCAAGGGCAGGGTGGGGTACAGGAATGCCAGACTGGGCTCAGTGCTTGTCTCCATAGTTTTCCTCATCAGAGGCCGTCACAAAATATGAGAGTCTTTTTAATAAAACCTTTCACCTGCTGATCTCCTTGTGGGACTGCTCAAAAGTCTTCTGTGGAGTCCATGGTTGGCCTCTGTTGCTGTAGTTCTCAGAACACACTGAAATTGACTGCATGTCTGTACTTCCTCCCAGACCATAAGCACTGGAGGACAGGGACCATATTGTGTTCTTTAGTAGCTCTCTGCCCTGCTATATAGTACCTGGTGTGCAGTGTTGCCTGAATGAGTGAATGGATGAACCCTGTACCACTGCAGTTGTGATCCTCTGGGTGAAGGAAGAACAGCTTTAGGGCTTCTCTGGTGGCGCAATGGTTAAGAATCCACCTGCCACTGCAGGGGACAAGGGTTTGAGCCCTGGTCTGGGAAGATCCCACGTGCCTCAGAGCAACTAAGCCCATGTGCCACAACTACTGAGCCTGCACTCTAGAGCCCGCGAGCCACAACTACTGAGCCCACGTGCTGCAACTACTGAAGCCCACGCGCCTAGAGCCTGTGCTCCGCAACAACAGAAGCCACTGCAAAGAGAAGCCCGCACACTGCAACGAAGAGTAGCCCCCGCTCACCGCAAGTAGAGAAAGCCTGCGCGCAGCAATGAAGACCCAACGCAGCCAAAAAATAAATAAATAAAATACATTCATAAGAAACAAAAACAATAATCTTTGAAGAACAGCTTTATTGAGCACCAGCTATGTGCTGGATGCCTGCAACTGTGTTATATCATTTGACTCTTACAAAAGCATGGTTGGACAGATG
The DNA here is from genome assembly GCF_964374135.1 of Grampus griseus. NCBI lineage: Eukaryota > Metazoa > Chordata > Mammalia > Artiodactyla > Delphinidae > Grampus > Grampus griseus. The sequence goes on along the minus strand of NC_139004.1, from coordinate 35,798,649 downwards.
GTACTCCCTTTTTACAGAGGTGAAACTCAAGCTTTGAAGTTAAGTAACTCAGAAATATTAGGGAGCACTTGAACCCAGGTCCGTTGAGCTGCCAGAATCTCACCACTTTTTCATGTTCCCACACTGGCCCATGGGGTGCCCTGAACAGTGAGGGTATGACTGCAGCATGAGTTGTCTCTATTTTCAGCTGTATAGTTCTTAGCAGTTCCTTGAGCACTTCCCCATCTCAAGGAAACATTCATTGGTAACAATTTATGCGACCTCCTGTCTGGGAACCACTGTTCCATGTGACACTTGTTGCTCCATCTAGATGTGATGCTTCTGGAGGACAGGGTCCATGGCATTGCCCCTTTTTTGTCCCCCACTGTGCCTGGATAATGAGAGACACAGTGGCACTTAATTCTCATTGACGTGTTTGTTCCATTTTCTCCTGAGTGCGAATTCATGTCCTCATTTTCCTTGAAAACTTACCTCCTCCAGGATACCTTATGCAGTTGACCTCTCCTCAGTGCCCCCGATTTATTACACATAGCTGGATTGTATTGACTTTATTTGCAGTTGATTTCTTGCTTTGCTTCTTGTGTCCTTCAGCATTTTCTTCTCTGTGCGTCTCCAGCTGTCTTAAAAGCCGGGAACTAGTGACTTCTTTTTTCCCCTTCTCCTCCACCCAGCCCCTAGAATAGAGCTCTGTAAACAGTGCACAGATGACCAATAAATACTCTTGACTCCTTGAGTCTGATAGCTTCTTTCCCTTCCTGGACTGACAGCCCAACACTGGAGCTTGAATCCTTTATTTATTAGGTGAGATTTCTATAGGACCTTTCCTCTGAAGAGATCAATATCAGTGAAGTTTGTTTTTGCTTCTGGAAAGTGCTTTTAGCTAAGCAGACTGAGGTTCTGACAAGATCACATGATAGTCCTTACTCCTCACCTCTTGGCCCCTGAAGATGCAGACTCCAGGAAAAGCCTTGCCGCTTCAAGTTTTGCTGCTTTGTTGTCGGAAATGAGCCTGAATAAGACTGTGGCAGATAGCAGCACAGCTCTGCAGTGTTGGTTGACTTTGTAGCCAGCGTTACCAAAAGAGAACTTGCATTTGGGGGGCGGGGTGCTGCTGTCTTCTGGAAGGCAGATATGGAGAAGGCCGCCCACTAGCCAGAGCCCCAGGCACAGTGGTGGAGGGTTGTTGGCTCTCACACAGTGCCTGGTGTTGCTAGAACTGTTCAGCCTCTGAGACTCCAAGTCACCCTGCCAGGCGGCTGGGTCCCTGGGAGGGACCCACGAAGGGCATGAGACCCAGAGACTGAAAAGAAACAAGTGCTGGTGAGGCAGGGAGGAAGTGCTGAGAGCTGGTGCTCTCCTAGCTGGTGGGAGAGGAGCTGTCACGCTGCAGATGTGGGTGGTCAAGACTGACCGTGAGATATTGGAGCAGAATTCAGAGGCCACAAACTGAAAAGGGTAAGTGAGTCCGCCCTATAATTTATTGGAGAAGTGCCTAAAGTAATTGGATCAGCTGGCTTGTCTAGGAAATTTCTCACCTTTCCACGTCTCCTTATTTGTTAAGATGTTATTCCCATCCCTGTTCGGAGTTAGGCAGAACCCAGTAGGGAATGAAGGCATTTACTGCAGGCTTAGCATAGAGGTGAGGGCAGCAGCATATAGAGGCTGCTTGGTGTGGGTACTCAACATCACCAAACTTGACCCGCCCTTGAGCCTGCAGTCCAGAAACTACCCTCTGCTGTCAGATCAGGAGTTAAGGCAACCATAGTTACTGAGGCACAAAAAAGAAAAGGGAAGAGAGCAGAAGTTGAGGTGTGGTGGTGTTGGAGAATCCCGGCATTGACTCATGGGGTAGTGTGAGCTTGGGAGGGGCCGCTGCTTATTTCCTCCTGTGATTTGAAAGGTGTTCTCTTTCTCTGTTGTCCCCTGTGGAGTTGAGAGTTTGGGCCACCGAACTGTCTAGTTTATTTTCTACCCCAGTGCCTGGGACATGGTTGGACAGAGGGGACGACAGGAAGTGCCCCTCTTTGCTTTGGGTACCTCACCAACTGCTGTACATGTAAAATGTACAGTTCCTGGTGGATACCTGGGAGACAGGTGACCCTGGCCTGTGGGGACCTCCCCCAGTGGCTCTCTTCCGCAGCAGCCAGCCAGGCCTGCTGTAGTTATTCCAATGAGTCCTCCAGAAGAGTGCTCCGGGGCTGCGGGGGAGCGGGGGGAAGTGTTCATGCAGGTGTCAGATGATTTTCTCTAGCCAAATTTTCTGTTAGGTATTGGTCAAGACACTGCTTGTAATGCAGGAGATGGGTTGTTCTTACGCCGTAGAGTGGGAGGTGGCAGGCGGTGGCTGTGGCCGTTGAAGACATTTGCTGTGGGTCAAGGAGGCTTAACTAGTGACAGCCCATTTGCTCCTCAGGGAGCTCAGGAGCGGGCCTCTTCCTCCCTGGATCGTCGTGAGGACGCCCGCTGTGCAGCAACAGGCTGTTGCTGTCCAGTGAGACAGAAGCTCCGAGTCAGCACGTGATGGAGTCTGTGCATCCTTGTGATTAATACCTATGATGACATGTGTTCTTCAGAGCTGTGCACCTCGGTTACAGATTGACCAGGAGGGGGAAAGTTCCAGACACACAGATTACAGGGCCAGCTTTGTGTTAATTCTCTTGCATCAATTAAATTGCTCTTCCCTGGAACTGAACTGCTACCCCAGGATTAATTTTCCTTGGAATCTGGAGTAATTGACCAAAATACTAGGGTAGAAGAGGAAACGAATGTCAGTGGGAACCTGTGTGTTTACGTTCAGTTCTTCATTATCTGTACTTGGCACATTTGTGATCATGAGTTACAGCAAAGTTTTAATTCCAAGAAAGCATCTAATGCCATCTTGGACATTTCTGGGTTGCCTCTCAGAGTGAGCTCAGCAAATATAGGCTCATATTAATAACAGCAACAGAAAAGCATAATTAGGAAAGTAAACTTGCTACTGCAAAAAAATTAAAAAAATACATCCAAAGCCAAAGCCAGACAGTAATCATCTTTACATTGCGTTTGCTGTACCCTGTTCACCCAGGTGGTTGGAAGTGAACTGTGTGGTGGTGGTCCTCTCCAGGAAAGGGGGCGAGGGCACAGTTACCAGCAGTAAATGTTCTTTTATTTTTTATATATATTTAAAAATTTACTTTCTTCTTTCCCTCCCTCCCTCCTCTCTCTTTCTTTGGCTGTGTCAGGTCTTAGTTGTGGCATGCAGGATCTTTCGTTGTGGCGCATGGGCATCTCTCTAGTTGTGGCTTGTGGGTTTTCTCTCTCGAGCTGTGGCCGCACGCTCCAGGGTACATGGGTTCTGTAGTTTATGGCACGTGGGCTCCTTGAGGCGCGTGAGCTAAGTAGTTGCAGCACACGGGCTTAGTTGCCCCACAGCATGTGGGATCTTAGTTTCCCCACCAGGGATTGAACCTGCATCCCCTGCATTAGAAGGCGGATTTTCTTTGTGTAAAGAAATTTTCTTTGTGTAAAATGTTGTGTAGCAGAAAGAAAGCCATGTGAGTAGGAGGAAGGAGCAGGGGAGGAGGGGGCACCCAGCCTTGAAACCAGCTGAGTGAGTTGTACTGTGTAAGGTGCAAGGGGCAACAACAGCTGGAAGAGCTATCCTGGTAACAGCCAACCTTCCTTGAGTCGAGGCTTCAGCTGCTCTAGTCTTTAGTGCCCGTAACAACCCCGTTAATAGGAGACACACCTGAAGGTCTGAAAGGCTAAATGGCTTACTAGCAGCACACAACTGTCAAAGCAGTGCAGCTGGAACACGAATCCAGTACTTGGGCTCCAGAGCACAAGATCCTCACTGAATTATCCAGAAAGAGAACTTGAGGTTGCCCTAAGGGACATGCCGTAGCAGCAGGGGTGGGACTAAGCCAGAGGTTTCTCCCAATGCCGGTCTGTCATCTCTGTCCTCCCCTGTGACCCCAGAATGTGGATTGTTGAAAGGCCAGCAGAGAAAAATGGGGTGAGTATTCCTCTCTTTTCCAGGTGTTGTTCTAGAGAGACGCATGGCATCTGCAGTCTGGTGTCCCCCGACGGCATTGCCACTTGGCCATTCTGGACTTGGATGAACTGGCTCTTGCCAGTGTAGCCTTCAGGGGTGGCGAAACAGGCCACAGTTCTCTGCTGAGCCGTGTGTGAGGAGCCTGGCTTTAACTAAGTTGCCCCCGTGGGCCCAAGCTTTGCCCTCGGCCGCTCTTGGGTAGGATGGGTTTGGCCCTTTTTTTGCCTCCACTGCAGCTTTGGAGTTGGTTTTCTAGGAGACCTCTCTGAGAGGATAATCTTTTACAGGACAAGGAAATACTGAAAGAGAAGGCCAACAAATCAGGAGCCTGCGGAGAGGAGGATAAGGTCGCCCCCAAAAAAGAAGTTTCCTGCTTGTACCTCACTATTCTCCTGAGGCCCCAGAGAGGTGGGGGTGGGCAGAGGCAAGAGGAGGCCAGGAATGCAAGCACCTTCTAGGGCTTTTGGATGCTAAAAAGTGCCCCAGCTCCTAAGAGGCTGACGCTGGCTGCCTGCTTTCAGCTACTGAAAGGAAATGTTTGAAAGAGCAAGTCATTATTCCTGTGGCAGAAGCTGCCTTGAGCCATTTTCTCTCAGTTTTAAAATATATGTTCATCTCTAGGTAAAACAGCCTAGCACAACGTGAGCCTGCAGCCAGCCCCCTTCTCCTCGTGCACCGAGGGGTTACAGAGCTTGCTGGGGGAGGGTTCTCAGGTCAAAGCTGAGGGCACAGTTTCCTTCCTGGTGCGGGCACCTGGACCCCAGGCCCGGCCCACCCCTACCTGCCACATACACCCTGTGGTAAAAATAGGGTAGGCTTTTCCTGGGTGGAGGCAGGAATGAAGGGTGGAAGACTTGTTCTCTGGACGTCGGGTGGTAGAAGGAGATGTTCCTGGGAGAGGGCGAACATTCCCCACGGACGAAAGGAAGGAGGTCAGAGTTTTTGCAAGAATGAAGCAGTCTGAAGAGACGGCAATAAAGGACACCAAGAATGGTGGATTTTTCTATACTTGGGAACTGACGTGTGTACACACCGTGTCGGGAGCTTCATTAAGCTGGGCCGTGACGGCGCGGCTCGCCTTCACCACCGGCCGCTCCCAGGGCCTTCGCGAGTGCTCTTTGCATGGGCTTGTGTATCTTTGCCTTCTGTCACAGTGCTTTTTGTTGTAGTGTTTAGCTTGTATCTAACTGATGTTTTAATTGATTTGGGGGAAAAAATGATTGCTTCTGTTTTAGAGCTGTCTTGGTATTGTTCTGTGGTTTTTACTGAATTGTTGAGTACACTGGGCTCTTCTAAATTGCATGTTCTCCTTCCCCTTGGAAAAGAGACTGATGCCTGCTTGGTGGTTCACTGTGGCTTTGGTTCCAGCTCCTTGGGCTGCTGACTCTGTCCATCCACCCATTCTCTCCCCCAGCCCAGCCGAGCACTGCGTGAGCTAACTCAGTGAGCCACGATCCAGTTCTTTTTCTTGGAGTGTGATTGCTTTTCCCGCCTCCATGCAAAGTCAGGGAGGGAGGAGAATGTAAAACAGACGCGTTCCATTCCCGAAACACCTGTGGCTGCTTTGCCTGTACCATGGGCCTGATGAGATAAAATGCATTAAGATCCTTTAATGCATTTCTGTGCTACAAATTCTGCCTTGGGCATTGATTGGGTCAGCGGACATGGTGTAATCCAGGGATTGCTGCTGGTGGGAGTATAAATGGTTAATGCTTTCCAACAGGCTTTCCTGTACCCACCTGCTGTTCCTAACATGTACTTACAAATGAGCTGTGAGGTCAGTTAGCTGTCCTGAGTTTTAAGAAACTTTTTTGTTGTTGGAAAAATGTGATTCTTTTCTTCTAATGTGCTTGCCTGGTTATTTCAGACACGAGTCGGTATATTTGTTGTTTATGTTTGAAGTAGACACTTCAGATAGCAAATGGTACCTATTGACCTGAGATTTGGAGGCTGTGTTACCTAGGTTTCTCAGGGAGCTTTGGGAGGCCTTGGGTGGGCTCTGTTTGCTGTTTGGATAAAAATATCAAGGTGCATTCTCTGATTTACCTCCTCCCTGGACACATCTGCCTGGGGCTTGTTGCTGGTGGGCAGGCACCGGGAACAGACGTGCAGTCTGGATAGTGCGTACACGCATGGCGCTGCCTGAGGCTGCACACCTGGAGATCATTTTACGGTGCCTCGGTCCACAAGGCTTGTCAGTATTTTTAGGTTCTGCTTGAACCTCTGACGATCTGAAATTCAAATGAGCAAGAAAGTGTAAAATATTTCTTGTGAGTGAGGTGAGAACACCGGAGCAGCTGGAGCCGAGGCCCACCCTGGTCTGAGGCTTCACTGAAATGGCCACTTTGGGAGAGCCCCCGAGTGGGGGGATCTGCAGGAAAACAAATGTTTAATTAATTAAAGTCCACAAGTATCCAGAGCTGCCCAGTTTTGTCAACTTTTAAATGGTGCTTTTTTACTCCAAGATAAAGCCAATAAGCAACATTTCTGTCTGGCAGGGACTGAATAAAAATGTCAAGGGTTCAGACTTTGTGAATTCTGGCATCGCTTTCTCTGTCTCCTTTAGGAAATTCCATGGGAAAAAGACAGTTCCAACCCCTGCTCAGTTCTTAAGGTTCAGAGGGAAGCACTGGCCTGGGGATCCGGGGCCTCAGCCAGGGGTAGGGGCTGTACTGCCTGCGGGGTGACAGGTTGGCTCCGCCCTCGGTGCTCCAGCTCCTCCTCCACACACCTTCCCCACCCCCAACACCACAGTGGTGCCTGAGGATGGGGGGGGAGTTGGGGGGAAAGGGGACTGGCCTATGAGGCCAATTATCTGGTTCAGCTGCCCTCAGGGCCCCTGCCTGCCAGCACGGCTGAGAGGTAGTGACCCTTTCTCCTCAGGCCCTGGGTGTTCCTCTTGGGCAGTGATTGTCAATGATTTTTGTCAACAAGTAAGTGAAACAGGAAATACTGTTACAACTTTATAGCACTTAGTCAGGTATTGGGTGTTAGTTATATCATCTTTGCTTAATGATGGCATTTGTCAGACTGTTCTCAATCCTGGTGTAGAGTCTCAAAATACCCACACCCGTCTCTGTGTGAGCAGAGGTGAGATTTAGCTATGGATGAGGGCGTCTGAATGAAATGGATGACTTTCAGATGTTAGCTTTAAAAGCTGAAGTTTGGTTCCCACCAGATGAGCATTTTTAGAAACCTGCATGTCAGACCTTTATGAGTCTTGGAAGAGTGAACCTTGGATCCATTTTCTGCCGGGAATGTGTTTTTAGAGATTTAAGGTGTCGAGCATCTTCAGGTCTGTGTGGCCTGTGGCTCTACACCAGGAGGGCTGAGACCAGGTGTGCTTGTTTATAACCGTGAGCGGCCTGCGCTGAAATGCTTGTCCTCCCACAGGAATCCCCCGGCCTCTCTGTTCAGGGTGAGGGTGACCTGAGTGTGCTGCCTCTGCGTTTCTCATTCACATGGGACCCTTTCAGGACAGAGGGTTAAGATAGGTCTTGAATTGTACTTTTTGCCTTTTGCCTGCTCTGCCCCCTCTGTTGCTGTCCACAGCCACAGCGCCCTGGGAGGAGCCCTGCGCGGTTCAGCCCCTGTGGCTCCCTGGGCAGGCCTCTTCGTCCAGCCCTGAGGCTGCCTGCTCAGTTGAAGGTGTTTTCGAAATGAGGGTGTAGCTGCCGGAGACCTTGCTGCGTAGCTTGCAGAACGGGGGCAGGACGGCTGACTGGTCTCACCTGTGCTGGTCGGGCCTCCTCCTCTCCCCATGCCCAGGATGGCCTGTCAGGAGCCAGGCAGTGGCAGGTGGAGAGGGGCCTGGAAGGTGGGCCGTGGGACCCAGTGCTTAGACAGCTCTTCTGCACCCTCGCCTTTTAATCAAGGGCTCATCCCAAATTGCTCTTCTGCCCTGACAAACAAAGAAATACCCACACAAGTTCTTGAGCGTTTTGTGAAATTTAAACCACATTTAGTATTATAGGCTGATCTTTTTTCAAAAACTTTTGCCTTGGGTGTTTTCCTCGCTTTTGGGGGGGTGGCATCCTTTTAATCATTATCCTACTGCTTCTCTCTCCAAAGCACTGTATGTATATAGGTATCATAAGCAAAAGTATATTGAAATTGTTTTTAATACTACATGATGCTGATCTATGTGACCATAAGGAGGGTGTAGATATGAATTGTACATATGTGAGTGAGTTTGATAATGATATATAACTTTTTAAAATCGGGGAGAAAGAATTTCATGATACCCTGGGTAGTAATACCAAAGCCCCTGTCGCAGCTCTGCTGATCAGTTCAGTGTTCTTTCTGCTTTCCTTCCCTCTGGACACTGCCTTGGCTGACCCACTCTGGAAAGGCCCCACTTGGTTTCTAATAAACGGCATGAGGAAGTGTTGAGGCTGTAAATCCCCTTGTGCTCTAAAACTGTGTTCATCACTGAAATGAGAACAATCTGCTTCCCCAGCAGCCTAACTCACTTCTCTCCATATGCCCAGCTTGGTCTCCAGATTTCAGAGAATAATTGAACGTTCATGACACTTGAGTGGTTTCTGGAAACAGGTCTGTGGGTATCGAGAGAAGACAATAAAGACTCACCCCCCCCCAGTCACCCCCGAATGCTTTCCTGTATCCAGAACAGCCCACCCCAACTACTGACACCAAAGTACATTTAGCCAATTGGCTGCTGTCGGTGCGTAATACCTACTCAGCATTTGGGACAAGTTCCAGCATGTAACTTCCACTTGGTGAGTGAACTTGACAGGAGAGGGAATTGAGCTTAATTTATATCATCTAATAACCTCAGTGCAGCAACTTGGGAAGTTAGCCTTCCAAAATTTCCCCCAGACTTTTCCCCAGTGAATTACAATGCCATATATTGTAAATTTCACCAGCTCTGCTCCCTGCTGAACTGGTAAAAATTTACCTGCTGTTCAGTGATTTTCACCTTTCAAAAATCAAAGGCAAGTGTCAAGCAAGGTGTGTCTGACAGAGGTACACAGGACTTGAGTAGAGAAATAAGGTGTTTTTGGCTGAATGGAGAATCCTTGGGTGGGTAGAGAGAACATCCAGGAGCTCCTGTGGTTGTTGTGCCCTGTTTCCTTTTCCAGACAGAACCTGGGGCTCTCAAGTCCACCCACCGAGTTGGTGGTCCCCAGGAGTTGGCGGAAGGCGAACTAAAGCAGAGTTGTCAGGAGCGTAGTGAGGGCAAGATTGGAGCCTCTTCCCTCCATCCCAGTCTACCTTTGACTAGTGAGGTGTTAGACTGAGCCAGGGCTGAGTTAATTTCAGGGGCAATCCATTTCCTGCTACTTTTATTCAGCCAGCACCATTCATCAGGAGAGGAGAGCCCTTGGGACCCTCTTCTGCATCATCCCAATATCTTGAAGGAAGGGAAGCAGGGATCTTCCCACCCCTAATTATAGATGCTGAAGGTATAGAAATATGTCAGGACTTGGCGACAGAAATGCCTCCACACACTTCCTGCTGCCACACAGCTGGTACCCCTACTCCAAACCCCGACCTGACAGCAGGTTCTCCCCGACCAGGTGGGCTTTGCTCCAAAAAGATGATTGTGCTTGTTAGATGCAGGATGAATATTGAGGCCATCCATGCTTCTGCTGTGAAATCCTTTAGGAGAAAGACAACTGGTATCCAATACCTTCAAGTAATGAACTTATCAGTAAATATAACACACTAGCTCATTAATCTTAACGTTGCTTTTGAGCCAAGTGGGAGCTCAGCTTCTCAGGAGACAAAAATTTCATCTCTGTTTCTTTCCTTAAACCTAGTCCTAATTTAGAGTCAAACATATTGCCCTGCTCTCCCTGGGAAGCAGTTAATAACGTGTTTTTTTTTTTCTGTACAATGGATGGTCCAGGCTCGGCCTGGTTGCTCAGGCCGCCGTGGGCACCTGTCCGTACTCAGCATGAGCTGAAGGCATCAGAGCAGGGCTGTGAGTGTCAGCTGAGGAATATTCTCTGGGTAAAGTTGATCTTAAAAGTTAGGGCTTTTGAAATCGTTGTCCATCATGGCCAGTCTTTGCTTCAACTTCTGATATCCTTCTAAAATCACTGCCTCCACCCCTCTTCTCTGAAAAGAATTGAGGATGGGGAGAGGGACGAATCACAGTTTGCAAGTGGTGGCTATCCATTCACTCTGGCTGCTGGGGTCTGGGCTTAAAAGAGAGAAATCTCTGAGAAGGGATGATGTTTGCTTGGAGAATAAGTGAGGAGAGCATTGGCCCGGGGGTGCTGCTCTGGGATGCCTGCCCCAGGTGTGCAGGGAGAGGTGGTTTAGGAAAGGATTCCAGCTCACTGCAGGTCAGTCCTGTGGACCTGGTCTAGGCCCGTGGGACCTGGAGGTATGACCAGATGCAACTGTTGGGATGAGATGATGGGGAGGAGCCAGCCCAGATCTCACGCCCCCTCCCCTGAAAGAAAGGGCCAGACAGACCCAGGGAACATCGGGTGACTGTCGCTGTCACACGTCCACACCCCCGTCAGCACTCCTAGAATTTGACCAGAAGGGGAGAATGGGCCACATCCTGACACAGCTGTGCTCCCTTTGTCCTCTGAGCCTCTCTGCTGACAGCCTGAGGGCCTCCTCTCCTTGTTTGCTACCAGAGGGGTTTCATCTGTGTCTCTACCTGCTCTGCCGGGCCTTTCCTCAACTCTTTGTTCTCCAGCGTTGTGCTCCCAGGAGGCCCGACTGTGTGGGCCGCACCTCCTGCCCACCAGGTGGGGTTGGAAGCATCAGCCTCCATTAAGATGCCAGTCGGAGCTCGACATTTCTGTTCTTTCCTCTCTTTAAATGTAATACCTTGTCCAGTGCTTGAAGTAATCCATTTTCCTCTGAGAGCCCCCATTCATGTGTGAGCTTTGGTTTGATCACACCCACTGTCCCCATAATCATTTCTGCCCCCCCCTCCCCCCCGCCCCGGTCTCCTAGAAGCCGTGCGTGTCTTGTGGTAGATACTGAGGTTTATCCAGGCCAGGGAAGCACTGTGCTGCCAGCTCTGGGCTCTCCCGCCTGTGTGGGGCTGGGAGGGAAGGGACTCAAGAGCCCACTCATTTCTGAGGCAGGCGCTGCAGAGTCACATTGGGGTTCCACCCTCAGGGTCCAGGCAGGAACAGCATTGAAGGCAGATGTGCCCCTTGGACGTTCTGAGGATGTCGTTGGACTTGCGTGAAAGTGCTGGCTGTCTTGTTAGAGTGGGGATATTGTAATAGGCTCTTCAGCAGCCGGAGCCCCTGCTGCAACCATCGTCCACTCACTGGATGGCCCTCCCGCTCTCTGGACCTGAGGGAGAGCTGGGCTCTGTGCACGTGGAGGCCACCCTAATGGTCTGTCTTCTCTGCTTCCCCCACTGCTGCAGGTTACGTGTTCTGTATGTTGCATCGCCTCCCCGAGCAGCATGACTGTACGTTTGACCACATGGGCCGTGGCCGAGAGGAAGCCATCATGAAAATGGTGAAACTGGACCGGAAAGTGGGGCGCTCTTGCCAGCGCATTGGGGAAGGGTGCTCCTGAAGGCCGGCTTGGCCGCTACGTGATGCTGTTCTTAGTTCACTAATGTTAGCCTTATTTAGGACAAAGTCAGCCAGACACCTTGTACTGGGCACGCGTCAGACTACAGCCAGTCCGTTTCCTTTCCTTAGCCAGCCATCCTGGTACTGTAGTTTAGGGGTTGATGGTGGTTGAAATTGATTTCTGGCTGGTTACTAAGGTGCCTGCTAGCCATTGTATAAAATTAAAACATGAAGAATATTTTTTTTTGAGCATGGCTAGTGGATTTAAAACAACACATACCTGTCACTGCTGGAGTCAAACTTACAAAAAGCCTTAAGTGGAAAGTGTTCCAGACGGAGACTCTGAGTCAATAGAGGAGGAGAAGCTGGTGTTCAAGTCCCCACGACGCACATGGCTTTGCCGGAAGCTCTGGTTAGTGTTCGGCCTTCACCTCTTCACTATCCTTAGTCCCAGTAGCCAGGATACCTGATGGCCACGCGTGCCCGGGCCACGGGAGGCTGTTGAGATTGGCCCCGTGGCTGGGCTGGGTGGTGGCCTCGCTCTCCCACTGAGCAGGAAATGGGGGTGGGGACAGGTTAAGAAAATTTACCTGACTTGCTATGAAAAAACTCTCTCATCACACGAGAAGAGAAACAGTAACCTCACTTTGAAAATCAGCTCCACTCAAGCCTAGTCCACGAATGAGAACCACCTTTTCTACACAGGACCCTTGGTCACGAGAAGCGCCCGCGGGCGCGCCCTGACCCACGGGCTCTGGTTTGCCGTTTGCCGAGTGCAGGGATCTGGTAGTGGATCAAATAAGGCTAATTGCAGCACCGCAGCTGTGGCCTCCAAACTGGCCTCTGCAGCTAGGTTTCTAGATTGGAAGTTTTTTAAAAAGATGTTTCACAGCCAGCAGGAATCAACAGAAGAGCTGGGAGCTGCCTGCAGCTCCGTCCCTTCCAGCAGGAGCCTGCTCAGCCCCTCCAAGGCCAAGGGGACGATGCCTTGGCCTCGCCTCTCATGTCTGTGCAGCCCCACAGTCCAAGGGCGACCAGTCCACTTCTACCACATAGCAAGTTTAGTAAGGGGGGGGGGCAGCATATGTCACAGGGACAGAGGTTTGTGGCCATGGCCCAGCTTGAGAGACACACTCGCTCAGGCAGGTGCGGGGAGGGCCTGTTTCTCAGCGTGTTTCTCTTCAGAGAGGAGTTGAGTGGAGGCAGGAGCTCAGGCCCAGTGGGGATGGGTGGAGATGGGCCTGTTTGCCAGTGTTAGGAAATCATCACCGATCAGGTGTGGGGGGTGGGTAGAGAGGAGAAAGATGCCCTTGAAAGCCTGAGCAGGGGTGAATGGCCCCAGAGCCCCATCTGATCCAGGCCGGTGAGGGTCGGAGGCTCCTGCAGAGGCAGTTTGGATCTGCCCGCACACAGGCTACTGGAATAGTTTAACCCAGCAACTTACCCTTTTATACCACAGCAAGTGTTTGCTCAACTCTGTCTGCAAATTAACAGTTAATACCTGCAACTACAAATGTTTTTGGTCCGAAATACTGAAATAGGAAATCACGCTCTTCCCCGCCTCCTCTCCCACCCTACCCCCACCAGAGTGGAATCCGCTGCAAAATCTCCAGCCTTAATTCTTGCTTCAGGACCCAGACCGGCGTCTTGCTCTAGGGCAGCCCAGGGCAGAGGGACCAGGTCTGCCCACGTTTACCACTGTTACCAAGCCACGGCCCTCTGGCCAGTACCTGGCCATCCTCAGTGATGCGGCCCACCTCGGCCCCCCACCAAGCTCTGATCGTGAAGAGGCCACAGGCGCCCTTCCGGCCCTCCTCAGGCCCCACCGGCTGCTGCTTCCCGGCGGCAGCGATGGGAAGCAGGCTCTCTGGGGAGCCCGGCCGCACACGGGGCTCGCAGCCCATGGTCACTTCCTGATGGTAGAGCTGGGGGTGGGGTGGGAGGGCTTGTTCCCCGGCAGTATCTGTTCTGTGAAGTTTGTTAAATGTAAGGAAAGCTTAAATTCTTGTATCTTTAAAAGAGAAAATCTTATTTAACCCTTTTGTGTTCTAGATTTACTTACACACATAGCCTAGAGCTCAGTTTTAGTTTTAACATTGTGAAAATATTAAAAGAATCTTGTAACTTTATTCTTTTTTCTCCTGCTGAAAAAAAAAAATTAAACCAATCGTATGAAAGTTTGGATTTCTCTGTTTTGCCGGTTCTCCTAAGTGCCACCTGGATGACCAGAAAAACAATAAAAGGTCTCCCCAGCCAGAGGTTAGAAGAGATGGAGGGCTCTTGTGTGCACTGTCTGGGGCTCACTTGTCTGGTAAGTGTCCAGGCTCCACAGTTGTTCCTCTGGTTTCTCTTGTGTGGTTCCACCTCCGGAGACCCTGGGGTAGAGGTGTGTCTGCTGGGCCCAGCCTTCTCTGGCAGCAGGGAGGTTACGTACCTGGGGGAGATGGGAAGAATGAGCACCAGCCCAGAGGGCCCCCAGCTGTGCGAGGGTTGGGTGTGCCTGGGTCCTGGCATATCCAAGACCCGACTTAACGAAGGACAGGCCTGGAGGAGAAAGATTCCCGGAAGGGACGATCAGAATGATGTAACTAACTGCTGTGTAGAGGACCACCTAACACGCCTTAAGATAGACTAGGCTATCTCAGGATGGAGAGGTTGTGCCTGGGGTCTGCGATACCCAGGGCCTGGAAAGGTGTTCTGAGAAGAAGGTGCTGTAGAGCTGTGGTCACAGCGTGGGCCCACATTCCTCTTTCTTACCGTCCTAGAGCAAGTCAGCCACACCTCACCATCCATACGTATACTGGGCGTGATACTCAGGCCCCACAGAGGGCTAGCTGAGATCACAGGAGACGGGCTTGTTTGGGTGCTGTCTGCCTCCTGCCCAGAGGCAGAGAAAGCATGGAGCCGTGGGGGAGGGACCACAACGCACAGGAGTCTTCGCATGATTTCTGAAGGGAAGCCACATTGCAGTTTCACAGCTGTCAACTCGGTTGTTGTGAACACACAATTTGTATGTTTGCTCACCTAGGCTGCTATGCAAAATGAAGCTGCATCCTGCCCACAGATGAACACGTATTCCAAACAGCAACAGTGCCCTTTGGGTTTCTGGACACAGTCCTCCTTTACAGATGGCTCAGAAGAGCTGTTCCCCATCCCCAGCCCAGCATGGCCCCTACCCTCCCACATCAAAGAGGTCCTCACCAACCTTTACAGACCCAGAAACCAAAGACAGAGGACGTCTGCGTTCTTGGGTGAATTCAGGTTATACACGTCTGGCAAGAGTAGCTCATGGGCCAAGCCCCACGGCCACGCTGAGGTGCTCCTGCCACCCCTCCCTCTCCACACCGCAGTCCCGAGGCTGAGTCCGGTCCTCACCCTCCTCTGGCTTTTCTAAGTGTGAGGGTACGGGTGGGGCGGCCTCGGAACCTCAGTGCTGGGAGAGCCTGACGAGAGCGTCCTGGCTGTTCCTCAGAGCTGGTGCTGCCTCTCAGGTCCCTTCTGGAAGGGAGCTCTGAGAACTGGAGCTGCCCTCTGCAGAAGGAGGCCGGGAGAAGCTGGGCCCCAAGGCCTGGGGAGCTCTGAGCTGGCCTGGGCTGGTCAGCAGCTCTGTGCTCCCTGCCATCCCTGCCCACAGGCTTCTGGATCTCACTGTCAGCACCCAGGGCCACTGATGGGGACCCACTGCCTGGGGCAGGTCTGGGAGGGAAAACCCCCGTAGCAGCTGGGAGTAAACCAGGAACGTGGCGCTAGAAGCAGCCATCGGGGAGGACAGTGCCCCCTACACACAGGGTGGAAAGCAGAGGCCGAGGGGCATGGTGACCTTGGACAGCCTGGTCCTCTGTGCCCCACTGCTGCTCAAGTACCCTCCCTGTCCTGAGCCACAAGCCCTCGGAGGACGCTATCTGGCAGCAGATGGACAGGCTGTAACAGTGTCACCAGTGTTCCCAGGGCATCCATGGGAACCCAAGCCCTGGGCCCCAGATCCCGCCTTACAGGCCTCTCAGCTCCTCCTGCCACTGGCTCTCAAAGGTGGTGGCCTCCAGCTGTCCCAGCCGCAGGGACGGCCAAAAGGAGACAATAGTGGAGGCAGGTGTAGGCAGCAGCGCCTCCTGCTCCGGGCTCAGGGCTTTAAATACTCAGGATGCATGGGGTAAATGCACGAGACATTTATCATAAATTACAGGTGGATGATTGTGGGTCTTTAGGCCCTGAGGCCTCTAGGGGAATATTCGAGTTCTTTAGGGGGCGGGGGAAAGCAGAAGCTAACTTGGTGGGCTTGGAGGGCCCCTTTCAGAGTCTGCCTTCTGGCTGGGAGAGGACAGGTGTAAGGAAGGACGGCCGGGGGCCAGGGGCGCTGCTGCCCATCTGGATAGTCAGTCACAGAGGAAGCAAAGGACCAGGCCCAGGTCAGGAGTGACTCAGCCAGATGAAAGGGAGGGCACCCTCACCCCTCTGCTAGGTTATTCCATGAGCATCATTACTTTAGTAATTTTTAAAAAATAGAACAGTGATTTTCAAAAGTGTACGCCTGTCCTCACCTCTGCAGTGGAGGCAGGTCCTGGCCTGTGTCAGTCCAGCAGAAAGTCCTGCCTGAAGGCACGTGGGGTGTTTGGTGGGGGACATGCAGCTCCCCGCGCCTGCTGAGGTGCGACGGCTCCTGCGGCCAGTCTGATGGAAACCAGCAGAACCCCCAGGTCCTCTCCCCACACCTCAACACAGGGACGGGGGCTGGGGTGTATCGGAATCTGGTTTACTCTCCGACCAAACCCTCCCACCACCGTTTCCACTCATTTTCTGCAAAACACCAGGGCCTCAGGATCCTGTCCAGTAACCAGGTATGACCAGGTCAGCTTCTAGGAGGAGAAATGGGTGCATCCCTGTTGCCCTGCACATCCCTCCCCCTCCTCCAAAAACTCCTGTGCAAACACCAGGCCCCAGGACGACTTCTCATTTAATATTAGAATAATGAAAACCATGATGGCACAGAACCACGAACTGCATTTTAAATTCCTAGGGCCACTAATGAGCACTGAACTCCTGCTGGAGCTGTTATTAGGACAAACATTCAGAATGGATGGCTGCAGCCACGAAAGGAAGTGGAGCGTGGCCTGCACCACTGCAGCCACAGCTGCCGCCTGTCCGGCCGCCACCCTGAGCACCTCAGCTGCACCCAGAGGAGCTGGCCGCCCATGTGGAATGCAGGAGTGACACGATAGCACCAGAAAGCAAAACCAAAACTCACTAATGAGGAAAAACCTCTTAGAAGGAGACACATTTCATTTTCTTTTCCTTCTTTGACACCCTTCTTCTCTGTCCAAAGGGAGGTTCTTAATTGAAGCCCACAATGGGGAACGCCCCCTTTCTTTATTATCAAATGGCCTCAGCACACAGGATGCTCTGCTTTTTATCACAGATTAGACCTTCCTTTTTTCCCCGTGGCTCTAGAAAGGATAAGTGATTACAATTTTGTTATCTTCTGAATTAAAAAAAGGTGAAGTTGACTGGGTCGGCACTGTCTGCACAGCGGTTTGACAATTGGGGCGACAGCATAACTACTGAGCAATTTCTGCACAATTCAAAAGCTACTTTTTTCTTGGCCAAGGAATTAGTCTAACAAACACATCCCACTCTTGCTGAAAATAATTTTCTTTTCCCAACTCTTCTAGGAATAAAACACTTTTAATGTATTTGTCAGGAATCAACACTTCATTTACTAAGATTAAAGAAGTGACAAAGAGCAATTGAGAAGAGTCCCACATCCATCATGGGCTCATGGTTCTAACTAGAATCAGAAGAAAAACGGAAAAAGCACTGAGAATATGGGAAAACGTGTTTGCGTGTGTGATGCTGTTATACCTGTTTCACGTTCAGAGTGCTTTGCAGCAGCCCCCGCCTTTAAGCCCGCCTTGACTGGGGCGCCACGAGCACACACCCCGCCCTGCCCGCCGTGCTCAGCACCGGCCCTCCAAGGAGGCACCAGAAGGTGACGTTGAAGGCTTTCGCCAAAAGCCCCAACAAAGTGCATTTTACTCCCCCACAAAGCATGACCTAAAATGAAGGGCAGGAGGTTCTGCATGCTCAATCTCTAGACCTGGGTAGTGGTTACAAAGGTGGTGTTTCACAATAAAGGGCCAGAGGCCACAAGCACCCCTCTGTCCACCTCACCAGACCTCCTCAAAGCAGACGCCGTGGGACTGCATCCTCTGGGGCTGGGGGGGAGCCACGGGCCCTCATCTGCCGCTGCCCCCCGCACAGCTTGGCCAAGCCTGCTGCCTGGTGTCCCACAGCTCCCAGGGAATCAGCCTCCACCCTGTGCTGGGCTGACGGCTCCGCGGGCATCGGGCTCCTTGGAGCTGGGTCTCATCAGCACTCCCGTTTAGCCCTATTGGTCTCTCCCCAAGTTTGGGGGCCATCTTGGTCCTGCTGGCTCATGGCGGGGGTAAGTCCCCTGTGGGACCAGCCAGGGCTCTGGAGAATGCCAGGCACCTGGGGACTTTTTCTTGGCTGCCCACTCATCCCTCATTCCCTGGCAACGCGTCTGGTGTGTCGCACCTCGACTGGGGTGTCCAGGCCCCTCCAGCCAGGCATACAGAAAGAGCCCCCATTCCCCAAACCACAAGGCTCATCAAGGAAGGCAGAGCCCCTGCCTGGTAACAGGAGGCCGACCAGAGCAGGCTTTGCTGAGCTTCATCAGTGTCTGCTGGGGTCCAGAGCAGGCTTGCATCCAAGCAAGGCCTCTAGACCATCAGGGGGCCTCAGGGGAGGCAGCTGCGGGGCTAGGGGACGGCGATACGGCTGCACAGAGCTGGCCTCAGTCCCGCCCGCCCTCAGCACTGCCTCTCAGTCCCCTTTCCCTTTATCTGAAAACAAGGCGTGTCTGAAGTGCTGGAGGAGCAGGAGAGAGACAAGCTTTATTCTCTCCAGACCTCAGGGCAGAGATCTGGAAGGAACGAACACCAAAGAGAATTCACAGAGGACAGGAAGCAGAGGGTGACCCACTGGCCATGCAGGGCACAGTTCATGCCTCTTCAGGTGTGAAGCTGAGTGTCCAGGACGCATTTCGTTACCTGTGCCTGGATGGAGAAGGGTACTGAAGGGCTCCAGACCCTCCCCCAACCAACCCACCCCACACTTCCCCGGGTCAGCAGTGATTCCTCTCTGGACAGGTGACTTCAGAGTTTGAGAAGAAGCCCTTGAATGGATGATACTTGCAAAACATTTGAACGCTGCCCTCTTCTGACTTCCCTGCTCCTCCTGCCTCCCCTGTGGGCAGTGAATGCACCGCTGGAGGAAGTGCTGAGTTGTCAGGCATCCTCAGCTCTAACTGGAGAAGGGGCTGGATGCTGAGGGAGGCAGCGCCAGCCACAGAGCGCGGCCAGCCACCCGTGGCAAGCAAGCGAGCGGCACCGCTATTTGTTACCAGAGCCCCTCCCATTGTGAAAAGCTGTTCCCCTCAGAGCGTTCCACTCACCCCACGCAGGGGGACGCAGACAGAGATCAGAGTCGAGGGCACCGAGGGAGACTAGCAGAAAGACAACCTTCCCGTTTAATCATGCAGCTTGAAGCTACCCTACTATTCCAATACTGATAAATCACAACTACATCACACTAGGAGGAAACAGCTGACCCACTGGCTCTTTGTACACCCACGACCAATGTGTCTTTAAGACAGAAAGGACCCCCCGTCGGCCCCACCCCTCCTCCAAGCAGGATGCACAGAGGACCTGATCGTGACAGCCAGCCAACGGAAGAATCGGGGGATGAGCAAAAACCGGACACAATCTGATCAAGTTACGCAGGGCAGTTAGCGGTGGGATGGAAATTACTCAGACACACAGAGCCAGACCAAGCGACAACTGTCAGATGAGATCGTTTCAATGAGGATTAAAAGGAAAGCTTCTTAGAACTGATTTTTTTTTTCCAATCCCTGGCTGAGTATTATGGTCTGGGGGAAAAACAGCAACCACCGATCACCACCACGCGGGAAAGGCCCACTTTTGCATTCCCGACACCGACTGGCAGGACGGCTGCCTCCACACCGCTCACTAACCTGTGGCAAATGGAGGACAGGTCCAGCCCAACCGGAAGTTGGTATACACTCATACATACTTCTGAACATTAAATTAGCTGGTGGCATAATCACTGTTTCCTTGTCAGCCTCCCAAGCTTAAAGGCTGGATACGTTTCAGGAATGACAGGTTAATAACTTGGCAAGTCGAGTGATTATTAACTCCAGTGTCCACAGATTAATCTGCTCCTTGTGTATTTTGTTGATCTTCCTCAAAGGATTTTCCTTGTCAGACCAGGTGCCGTGATGAGCTGCATCTGTGCCTCATTTAGGAGATGCGCATGATATTTCTCAGCTCTACCCCACGCTCAACCGTTCAAAACTAAGGAAGGAAAATTACAGCGTCAAAAGGGATTAAAACAAGTGATTTGCTGTTTGAACCTTTCATAAAGATCTGGAAAACCTATGATTCAGCAAATGGAGAATAACTAAAAGAAATAAAAAATTATTTAGTTGCCAGGGCAATGTGTTCCATAAAAGTAAACACTCTAAGGAAACCCATTTCCTACAGGGTGCCTTGCCTCCAGGTAAGGAAGGCCTAATACATTCTCTTCCATTCCTGTGTTCATGTGCCATCTTTGTATTCCGACTCAGGCCTATTACTTCCTTCTGTGGTCTTTGCAGGGTTAGATTAGAGAGGTAGGGTGTTAATGGACTTGATGAAGATTGAAGACCCACTTTCTCCCCCTGGAGACCAGCCTGATTTGAACAAACTGAGGAGAACAAAGCAGCCCCTTTGTGTCCTTGGGAGGAAACCTGTCCTGTGTGTTTCTGCAGCCAGGTCTGTTCCTCGTGGGGCGGGGGTGGCGGGGCGAGGCGTCCACAGGCATCCCTGCTCGGGGAGGACACGGCTCTTGTGCCACCTGGGCCCAGCCGAGTCACTCCACACGTGCGCCTCCTTTATTGGTGCTGCCGGTTGGCTGAGTACGAGTTGGAGCCTGGACTGGAGTGCAGTGAGTTGCCGCTGGGGGCCTGCAGGGCGTGGGGGTCGGGCTGCTGACTGGCTGGGCTAGTGTCCCCTGTCCCCGACTGCTCGCTGTTTTCCTCCTTCTGGTTGCTCTGCTGCTCGGGACACTCAAAGTGGACGCAGTGGAACACCTGGTGAGAGAAAGGAGAGACCTGGTGAGTGATGGGTCAGTGTCGGAGCCCAGAGCTGCCATGAGTCAGGACACTGTCCCCATGGGAGTGACAGCAGGTCCTTCCGCTCCCGCCCCCCCCCCGCCCCCGCCACTGGCACCGACAGGCAGCAACTAGAGGGTGGTAAGCGCTTTTCAATCAGTCAGGATAAAAGTGAGGGGACCGATGAGTCTAAGAGTTGCAGGCAGCACAGCATGGATTCCCATAAAATGTTCCCACTGGATTTCTCCATTTGGGGTTACTTTTGTCTCAGGAGCTTTTCTTTCTTTTTTAATTAATTAATTCTTACATCTGGCAGTTGGGTTAAAAGTCAGTGGGGTTGATGGTGGCAATGGCTGCATGATTCTGTCAATATACTAAAAAGCGCTATGCTTTAAATGGGTGAGTTGTATGACATGTGAATTATACTACAATAAAGTTATTTTCTAAAAAAAGCCTACAGGGCATCATTACCCCAGGGGAGGACCCAGGCTTATCTCCAAGGATCCAAAGAGCAGTTGCTCACCTCCTCCTGTGCCCTCCGGAGGGGAACAAGTTCTTGGTGCGTAATCATCCTCTGGGCAGCAGTGCTGGGGAGGGAACTTCAACCTGAGGTGACCTGGGCCAGCCGGGAACAAACACCGTCACGTGGAGGAATGGCCTCCCGCAGGAGCCAGGAAAAGCCTGTGTTCCACCGTGACTCACTCAGGAAGCACCACTGAGCAGACAGGGCACCACTCAGAGCTCGGCCAACAAGGGTGAGCCTCAGCCCTGACCTTGAGAACACACAGCACGGCTGGGGGTTGGGGGTGAGCCTGCCACGCCCGGAGCAGGAGGTGACTGCTGGTGTGTGAGCTGGGGGCGCGGGGGCAGCCAGAGGAAGCCCACGCCAGAGGAGGGTCTTTAGGGATGCCCTCCCCCCCCACAGAAATTCCTCTCTCCACTAACAGCCAAGTCCTCCAGGGGTCCCTGCTGTGTGGTGCCTGTCCTGAGCTCTTTGCACAGGAGAATCACATCCTCTCCTGGGGGCGTCTTCAGTCTGAAGCACACAGGTCGACTTTCCAGGGAGCATGCTGGCAGTTTTAAGGGAATCAATTTCCAGATCCTCAAATTCAGTATTTTCTAAAACTGCCTGAGAACATGACTGAATTCACAACACCCTTCCCCACCTCACAGAAGGAAAGCACAGGCCTCGCCTGCCCGTGCTACAGTACGCACGGGGGCACACCGACCTCCCTCCCACGGATGCCAAGCCCTGGATGGGGAGCACCCGCCCATGAGTCATGGGCCCTGATACTTTCCGGGTCCCCATGAGAATGAAATTTGGCCTGAGTGAGATGTTCTGAATTCGGAACCGAACTGTATATGTGACTCATGTAATTCTTTTAAACGTAACTGCAATTTTCCCAGAATTATAAAAACATTTTCAAAATACACTGGCTAAATCCCATGAATAATTCCACAATTACCTTCAGATTTGGTGTGCCTTATTCAACGAGTTGGTTAAAATCTATTTTACCAAACCATGTCATCAAATATGTATTCCTAATAATCCTTATCTTCCGTCTTTTAAAACGTTTATTTTTTTCTATCTCATATTAACAAAAATAATTGTATTTAAACTTATGAAGAAATTTTTACTTCTCAACCTTAAAATGTTCAAAAAATTACATTTTTTTCCCAGAGCTCTTTTAGGGGATATGCAAACAAAATGTTTGAAGGCCACTGCTCACAGCGCTTAGAAGACTCTAAGCCCTCAATAGAGTCCTTTTAAAAGTTAATAGGCAGGAATTCCCTGGTGGTCCAGTGGTTAGGACTCTGTGCTTTCACTGCCAAGGGTGTGGGTTCGATCCCTGCTCGGGGAACTAAGATCCTGCAAGCCGTGTGGTGCAGCCAACAAGAAAAAAGAAAAGTTAATAGGCAGACTTGCAGCCACATGGATAGATCTAGAGATTATCATACTAAGGGAAGTAAGTCAGAAAGATAATTCCCATATGATATCACTTATATGTGGAATCTAAAATACGATGCAAATCAACATATCTATGAAACAAAAACAGGCTCACAGACATAGAGAACAGACTTGTGGTTGCCAAGGTGAGGGGGGTGTATGGCGGAGGGAAGCACTGGGAGTCTGGGATGAGCAGATACAAACTATTACGTATAGGATGGATAACAACAAGGTCCTACTGTATAGCACAGGGAACTGTATTTAATATCCTGTGACAAACCATAATGGAAAAGAATATGAAAAAGAATATATGTATGTATGACTGAGTCATTTTGCTGAACAGAATAAACACACATTGTAAATCAACTATACTTCAATAAAATTAAAAGAAACTTAATAGGCAGGACCTGGAGGGAAGGCGAGGACATTTTAGGGTTAGAAGTGTTCCAGGCAAGGGGAATAATATGGGTGAAGACCTTGGGAGGAAAGAGCCAAGTGATGTCTGAGAAGATCTGAGTGGCAAACCGTGAAGAGAGGGGAAAGTCGGCAGCAGGGCCATTGAGAGCTTTGGAGCAGAAACATTCTATGATCTGCTGGAATAGGATTTAGGGGCGAGTGCCAGTTCCTGAGGGGCCTGATGGCACAAGACAGTCTTAGAGACACTGCTGTGGTAGGCCAGTAACATGACAGGAACTGAGGGAGCCGGAGGCCACCAGTGGCTGGGGGACCAGGAGACAGAACCAGCACCGTGGACAAGTACCTGGTAGGGCGCCGGCTCTCCCACCGGTGCTACCGTATCCCAAGGGTTTTCTCCCTTTGGCCTCCAGACTTCTAAACCAGCCCTAGATAAGTAAGATGATGCAAGTTGTTGTAAAGCTGTCATCGAACTTAGGCGCAAATGCTGAGGCTAAACTGTAAGCATGTAACTGGTGTGTAGTGATGTGCTTGGAAAGGACTGCTGGGTGCCTGGGCCTGTGTGGACAGCTGTGAGAGGCAAGCTCCGAGCCCTGGCCACCCACTGCTCCCAGGAGAGCTCAACCCTCACTCTCCTTGGGTCGGGCCCACCCTTTCCTTCCGAGTGGCCTGCTAGCTCAGAGGACCTACTTGAACTTGGATCTGCCCATGTTTCCTGAGTCCTGGATAAGGGCCTGTCTTTAGAGGATAAGGCACTGGTACCCCGGGAGTGGGCAGGATGCAGCCAGGGCTGGACACCTGCCACTCTCCCTGAGAAAGGACCAGGCGGAGGAGACCGCGGGGGGCTCAG
This sequence comes from Grampus griseus, assembly GCF_964374135.1. Taxonomy (NCBI): domain Eukaryota; kingdom Metazoa; phylum Chordata; class Mammalia; order Artiodactyla; family Delphinidae; genus Grampus; species Grampus griseus. Next base: position 35,774,694 of record NC_139004.1, on the reverse strand, counting down.
GAAGCGCAGAGAGCCAGGGGGACGCGGTTGCCCCTGCTTCCTCCTGGGAACTCTACAGCCTCCACGGCTAGAGCACACGCACCGTGCACACCCACACCACGCACACAGGCACACGTGCACTATGCACGCATACACATGCGCCCTTATTCTGCAGAGTCAGGTTCACGGAGAAGACAAATGTAGTATCAACTGTGAAATTACACTTAAAATATAAATTCCATGCTTTCCTTCCTGCATCACTATTTCTTCCATATTCCCACTTCAATTCATTTATCTACCACTGTTTCAAATTTCACCTTTCAAACTAATATGAAGCCCGAGACCACGCGTCCTCTGTATGGGCAGAGTGTATTTTCTCTTAGAGTTAGCCTGTTTCTCCCCTTAAAGCTCAGGCTGGTGCTGCTTCCTGTGGACCCGAGTCAGCCCCCGGTCTCTCCTTCCTTTCCTTTTCTTTCCTTTCTCCCTCCCTTTTATATCAAATCTCGCCCCTTGGGCCCACCTGCAGGTGCTTACCTGTCAACAGCCATAGGGAAGGGCCTTTTCTGGGGATTTAAAACCTGTCTGGGCCGTCAGCTCTCACCTGGGCTACTCAGGGTAAATTTGAAAATCCTCTTCTAAGTAGCAGCTATTAATACCTCTTCTCCATCAGCTCCACATTCTCTGAGCTTCTGAAGTGACAGGACCACCTTCTGGTGGGTTATTGACAGTCTCTTGCTGTAGGAGCACCCGTCTTTCCAAGCACGGGGTGGGGCCGTGGAGACACCCCCCAGAACACATCTTGGCTTCTGCACACCCCCCGCCGCACTCTCAGTGGATCCTCTCCCTAGACCTCCTTGTAAACGAACAAACATCCTTCTCTTTCTCAACACCACCCAGTCATCTTTCGTCCCCGGCGCCTGTGTCTCCTCCACCTGTTCTGAACGATGCACCTTACGGCACCGTCCCCGTTCTGACCTGACCTCCTTACCCCGCCCCATCACGCCCGCAGTCGGCTATGTCACCCCGCTCTCACGCTCCCCGTCAGCATCTCTGAGGCTGCTCCTCGGAGCCCTAGGCTGATACTAACCCTTCCACTGATTTAACACTGTCCTGCTGCATATTACCTTTCCCAGTGAATGGGTTTCTCTCCTTGTGCTCTCACGAACCTCCCTTTGGGTCTCTTAATTTCTAGGCCAGCCTGTGAGGCTCCAGGGCCCAAGGCCCAGCCCCTCCTCCTGCCTGTGTCCTGACCTGTCAGTTCCCATCTGATTCAAGGACCGAGGCGTGGCCGTCCTTTCTCCCACTCAGGGCCTTGCACAAGAATAAACAAATCAATAAAAACCCTGGATTGAAAAATAAAGTTAAAAAAGATCTCAGTGCAGCTGGCCGCTAACTAACGTCTGGCTCTCACCTAAGGAAGGGTCCCCATGGGTGACGCAGTCCAGAGAGGCAGGGTGGGTTTCTGCTCCACGCCGTACCCATAAAAAGCCTGGAGGACGCGACTACAGTGAGCACTCAATACTGCTGGTAGCCGGACCCCTGCTGTTGCCCCGTTCCCACTGTTACTCCCATTCCTCTAACTTGGGTGACTTAACTGCACCACTGTCTCTAGGCCACTTAACCAACCTGTTTTAAAATAGCAACTCGAATGGCTATTATTCCGGACATACCTAACGGTACTGTTTTGGTGTCCTCCTGTGGAGGCTCCTCCTTGGAGAAATCATAGTCATGCCTCTCCCTGACCCTGCAGAGCTCAGCGTAGGCTCTGCCCTCTAAGCTGGGGGAAACTGGGAGCCTCTGGGAGCCCTGGGAAGCCCTAGCCGCCAGCAGCCTGGCCGAGCCTCCGCGGCCGGATGTGAGGAACCAGGGCTGTGTCAGGGCTGCGCTTCAGGCTGTGACCCCCAAGTCCCAAGGGTGTCACTAAGGGACCAACTAACTTTGATGCGGGTTCACTGAGCATCTCCAGAGCCAAGCGGGCTCTGCCAAGTCAAAGGCAACGCACAGCAAACAGTTAACTCTGTAAGTCACAAACCATGTGGTGAGGATTCCAAGTGAAAAAGGGTGCTTTACAGATGGAAAGATGGGTGCGGAGGTAGAGCGTGCAGCGGGGACAGAGCGAGCAGATAAGGGCGGCAAGCTGGGAAAGGACCGGCGCCTCCATGTTCCAGGCTCAGGCTGGGGGGCAGGACAAGGTGACACCACACGGTAGGCGTGGCCAGAGGAGCCAAACACGGTGAGGAGGGTTTGGAGGTCAGGAGGTCCAAGTGCATTCTTTAATTCACTCACTCACTCATTCATTTATTCATTCCAAAACACAAGGCACCTCCTGCACCCCCTCCTGTGAGGCCTGGCCCCCTCAAAGGGTGCACCAACCAGTAAGGATAGAGACACGTGAGTGGACAGGCTCTGGCCACCAAGGGAGCCATGAGGGTGCAGAGGAGGGGCCCCCAGTCAGCCAGTGGAGCAGGGGATGCCGCCTGAGCTGAGTCGGGGAAGGTGAGGCAGTCAAGCAGAACTGGTCAGAGGAGGGAGGCCTGGTGCAGGAGGACGGTGACCACTGTGGACTCCCAGCCTGCGTGATGACAAAGAAAGGCGGGAACGGGGGAGGTGGGGAGCAGGGCGGCAGAGGCAAGAGGCCATGGCTCAGGGGACTGGGCGAGGACCCGGCCCGGACCTGGGCAGGGAGCCAGGGTCACCAGACAGAGGAGAGTCTTAAAAAATTAAGTATTTCTTGAGTTAAAAATATTACAAAAAGAATACATTTATGGTGACAAATAATACAAGTGCCTGAGGAAAGAAGGTAGATGACAACAAACCCTTAAACCTGAAATCCCCTGAGGTACAACACAGCAATTTGGGATAAACAGGAAAGAATCCTTTTTAAAGGATAAATAACAGAACCTGATAACAGGCTTGGTAAGACTGACACAGGAGAGGGGAGGATTCTTCACAGCCTCTAAGGATCCTCTGGGAGGATGGAGGCTGGGGGACTATGGTGCTGCAGCGGGCACAGCACGGGGGTCCGAGGGGCCTCCAGGCCCAGCCAAGCAGGGGACCTGGACTCATCCTCAGAGCCTTCCTTTCACTGCTTTTGTTTTTCAACCTTCAGTGACCTCACTGGGCACAAACACTGGCCCAAGGCTAAATCACACCGTCCCTGCCGTCAGGACCTCCACCAGATGGACCTCAGCCCACAGTGGTGAGTGGGATTCAACCGCAGGGTGGAGCAGCTCCAGAATCCGTGCTCTCTCCATATCAGGATGCCTCCTCACACAGACAACATAATAGCAAGTGAGAAGGAATACACAGTGTGAGAAATTAACTTCGCCTGGAAGGGAAACCAGGCCTTGAAGACAGGGCGGGAGTGGCCTTCCAGGCAGAAGGGACAGGGAGGACTTCCAGATAAAGGCTTGGGGCCTCGCTCTCGCCTTCTGTACACCAACGTGCCAGCTCAGCTGTCTCAGTGGATAATCCAACCCACTGGCCTTGAACCTAACATGACGACAGTGCGAAGCCAACACCCAGCCAGGTCCTGGACCACTGCCGATGAGGATGAACATCACGGTGTCTGTACCTCACCATCATCACCTTGTGCAAGGCTGGGGTTCTTCCCTTAGGACCCTAGGCCCCTTCGGATGTCCACCCGTTGCAAACGGGCATCCAGAGAGGGGGCCTGTGGGCAGTCCTGACTCTGTTCATGGGAGCAGGGGCGGAAAGTGAGCCTGTCCTGGAGAAACTGGCACCTTCTCTGGTGGCCAAGGGGTCGGGGCTGGCCCGAGATGCCTGCCACCCCAGCAGAGGTGCAAAGGGAAGAGAGGCTGGGATGCGTCTGCTCTTTTCACACAGACACTGGAGGTCGCTGTTGCCTGGAGGAGTCGTCACTGCCACGAGGGGCGGTACCAGGTGCCGTGTGGAAACTGCCGCTTGTCCCTCACACCCCTAAGCTCCTCTCCCCACCGAGCACCTCAGGCCTCCCTCTCGGTGGAACAGCCAGGTCCTGAGTTTCTCTTCGCTCAGAAGCTTGTGTGATGCAATTTCTTTCCTCCGAACCTTCCCAAGACTGCGATACCCCTTGGAAAGGATGTGACCAAAAGTGAACAAGGCATACAGGGCAGAGCCACACTACTGATTTATGCAAAACCATTACCGCAGTCGCCGCATCATTTTCCCTTCCCTTCTCGGCAATCACGTATCCCGTTAGCCTGTTTGACTACTGCTGCTCACGAAGGGGTACCTTCGCTGAACCAGCTTCAGTGGCTTCTGGATCTGTCTTCCGAGAGGAGCCAGTCAAATTGGAATGTAGTCGTGTGTATGAATCCGACGCAGCCTGAGTCACATCCGTGTGTCCTTTTTTGTAGCTGCTGTTTCTTATCCCTTTGCCTTTCCTCTCTGGGAGCCGTAATTCTTGACGTGTCTGAGATAGTCTGGGGTGAACCCTGGAAAGGACGTACACAAACGTGCTGGCTCCTTCTTGGCGAACAGGCAAATTCCTCGGCTAGCCACTGTTTGCTGCCTTTCATTAGAGGGATTCCCTGAGCACTTCGTTCAATGTGTCTTCAAGGTTTTTAAAAGCAGAGAAGCCTCTGCTAATTTTCCCAAGTTGGGCTAAGAGTCCAGCGTGAACTGTAGCAGAAATCAGGAAAATTTAATAAATGTTGATCAATGACTCTACCTTGCCTTTCTGGTTTCTCCTGAGTAATTTTCACAGATTGCTTTCATGCCAACCAATACAAATAGGATTTGAGCCAAGCTTTCAACTTACATCTACATCTTTATAAAATAGATACCTACCTCTCAATGATATCTGCCTAGAAGTCAGACACAGAGACGTGGCTTCTGAATTATACACCCTGAAGACCTCCTCTCTCCTTTCGCAATGTGTGGCGTGGCAGCGTCACACACACACTCAGCAAACATTAACTGAGCCTGATGACAATGACAATTACATCTTCTTACACTCATCTCAGGAACAAGTTATGAGTCCATCTTTAGATTGTAGAGATGTTTTATTTTTGTTCCTTTAAAAATGAAGACTAAGTGTTTCTAACAAAACACTGCAATTTAAAACCAAAGTTTCACATACGTACATCTGTACAGCCCAAAACATGGTTTTCAGTTAAGGAACCCATTTCATAGGGAGACACTTCCAGTTTGTGAGCAACAACTTTTCAGCATTGCTTAGGGGTGACAGGATAACCCCACAGTTTTGCACAAGTATTTATGCCTACTAGGGATGGGAGTAAGCTTCTTGGTGACACTGCTTATATACGGTTAACAGTTTTTTTAACTTTCCAATGTCATTTTCCCATCTTCACATAGGCCAGAGCACTCACAAATAACTGGAACTCCACTGCTTGGAAGTTTCCAAAACATATCACAGGGACTTCCCTGGTGGTCCAATGGTTAAGACTCCGTGCTTCCACTACAGGGAGCACAGGTTCAGTCCCTGGCTGGGGAACTAAGATCATAAGATCTCACATGCCATACGGCCGAAGGGAAAAAAAAGAAAGAAAACACATCCCCCCAGGCAGTCCCAGAACTCCCGACCACTGACTTTTATGAGTGCACACTCAAGAGCTCCAGGGAGCGATTCACTCTCTTGTCTTAATTAATTTGGCCCTAGAGTGGTAGAGGTATCTTTTTATTTTTGAAAAACTAAAGCAAAAAAGGAGAAATATTCTAGTTCCCAGGTAGAGTCGGGAGACACGGCCTTACCAGGGCTCCTGCTCTCCCCGCAAGGCCGCGCGGGCGGCCCCACTGCCCTGGGCAGCTTTTCACTTCATCCAGGTGACGTGTCTGCTTTGTCTCGAAGGCTTCCAGCTGCAGGGAGACTGCAGGCCTGACTCACCGCTGGCTCTGCAGCAGGACATGGCTGGACATCATCCTCACCAGCTGGCGTCTCTGTCCATCCTGCTGCCCGGCAGCCCCCAGGCCTCACCTGCTCAGGTGCTGTGTGCACCTCCTCCCAGGCTGGTTGTTTGCTGCAGAATTACTGCTGCTCCACTACGACAGGCATAAGGCTTGTGGAGTGTCTGGAACAAAGACGTGCTCCCTGTTGTGTCACTTTCCCTCTCTTTTTCCAATAAAATCTTTCCTAATAGACATTTAAGTATAAAGATGCCTATAAAATATGCCTTTTTATAATTGTGCTATAAATTAAATATTTTTCTGCTTTTTTTCTGTCTCACTGGGAAGGAACCTTTAAGATCTAGTTCACTCTCCTTATTTTAAAGACAAGTGTCCTGAGAGCCAGGGAGGTGAAGTGACTTGCTGGGGGTCACACAGCTGGTTGGGCATGAGGCTGGCACCAGTGCCAAGGTCTCCTGGTCCACACTGGACAAGGCCCCTCCCTTCCTTCCATCCACTTCTCTCTCCTCCTCAGCTCATTCCCTACCTCCCCACCCTGTGAATTATGGCTGTGTCTCAGACGACATCCTCTGGAGGATACTGCCGGGGAGGGAATCCTTGGGGACTCAGACAGGGAGTGACCAGACCTGGGGGGGTGGGGCCTGGGAAATAACTGTCACGGGGCCAGGAAGGAGCGCTTTTTTTTTTTAAGCAGAGTCTGTTTCCTTCTTTTTGTTTTTTCTTCACTAGAGGTACATGTTGCTATGGGAACAAGGATGGCACAGGGAGCCCAGAGCCACTCACCGGCCTGACAGTGCCTGTAAATAAATTCTGCCTCACTCCAGGCTCGGCGCTGAGTGGTCCTGGAGGGCAGCTCAAGCAGCCACTTACAGACTCTCCATCCTGCTCGTGCCAGCGGTGCAGACCCTCCAGCGGCAAGCTCCCTGGAGCTCATGGAGGGATCTGCACTCCCCGCCCTCCCAAGCCCGCCACGGCACAGCCTCATCCCTGTCTGCCCGTCAGGATGACCTGATCCACTTTTCAGATGCCAAAACCCCTCCTCAGGACCACCCCCGTCAGCCGCCACTGCTCCGCTCACTCCATCACTCGGCCTCCATCAGCGCTGCTCCTCGCAGCATCCCCCCACCCCCACTCCAGGTGAAGGCGTCTTCTCGTGGGTTGACTTCTGTCAGGCGCTGAAGCTGCAACGCCCCCCAGGGAAGGGACCTGCCTGGGTTTCTCTCCTGGTTCCAGCCCGGCTGGTGCACGAAGCCTGCCCGCAGGGACCGTCTGCTCCCCAGTGCCTGACTTGACGACCTGGCCCGGGCAGAGCTGGGCTCATTTCTGAAGCTTTACCATTTGTTATGCCTTTTGGGGAGACAGAGCAGCCTGGATGTTAAGTGCCAACTGCCTGGATTCAAACCCTGACTCTGCCACTCACCAGGCATGACTGTGTGCGAGTCACTGAACATCGCTCAGCTTTGGTTTCCTCGTCAATTTATCCCTTTTGCTTAAACCAGAACATTTTTTATTGTGAAAACCGTGCACTAAAAGGTGCATGAAATACCAATGTACAGCTTGCTGAATAACTGTATAGTCAACGCCAGCCGTGTAAACCACACGCAGGTCAGGAACCAGGAGAATCGCTGGCGCCCTGTGGTCCCTTCCCGATCTAAGCCTCCCTGCTGGAGACCCACAGTCTGGCTTTAATAATAATCATTTCTTTTCTGTGTACACATCCTCATATGTTACAGCTTAGTTTTGCCTGTTTTTGACGTTTGTATGAACATAATCCTACTACACGGATTCTTCTGTACTGGCTTCTGTCCTTCAACATGCTGTCATGTTCATCCCCGTGGATCGCGGGGAGGAGAAGTTGTTTCACTAAATCTTTCCCTTTATTTGGCTGCCTGATGGGGAGAGGGAGAGATGGACGGACAGACAGAACGATTCATCTGCTCACTCAGGCAGCAGGTACTCTCTGCTCACATGCGCCAGGTCCAGGCTAAGGCTAGGATACAAGACAAATACCACGTAGCCTGTCTCCGCAGCTACGTAAATTCAATACGTAAATGGAGACCTGAGAGCTGCCGACAGACTGTCGACCCCATCCTCGCTCTCTATTACTGACTAGGCAAGAGCTTTCCCGCGGGTGTTTCCATAGTGCAGAAAGTTAGCTTTTCCTACAAGTCCTTTCTGACCCCCGGGGCTGCTTGTGCCCCTGAGGTCTTGCCTCCTAAAAAAATCACTCCAGAACCTGCTCTCCAACCCAGGTTTCATCAAAGCCATAAGAAGAAACAGGCGTAACTTGTATTTCTTTTAATAGACTGACGGATTGTCATAGGTCCACAGACAGACCTCATTTGGACCCAGCCTGACCTCCTTAAGGACAAAGCAGTGTGCCTTTGCGGCTTTGCTGTGGTAACTAGTGAAATGGAAATGAAGGGTGTGTGAGAGGAGCTGCATCAGAACTAGCACGGCCGCTGCACGGCACGAGTGGAAACTTCAGATCCACCAGGACCTGAAGGTGGTCCTATTGACAAGGCCACGTCCAACGTCCTTCAGACAGGAGAGCCTTAGAAAGGGAAGCAATGCCTCCTCTCGAGTAGCTCGGAGTCAAGTAGCAGTTGAGGCAGGTGGGCTGGAATGACCTCGCGGTTGCACTGGTGACTGAGACCAAGAGAAAGTGATGGAGGAAACAGCCAAGGAGACCTTTTTGGCTACAGGCACTGGGAAGATTCAGAGGAATGAAAACGACTGAAGGAGAGCAGGACGGAGGGGGAACTCGCTGAAAGACAAACTGACACGTGCCTGCCATCTAGTGCTAAGCGTGAGAGGAAGACAGAGGAAAGAAGCCTGCGAAAGGGCGCAGAGGGAGGATGGTATCCAAGGGCAGAGCAGAGAAACGTGAGAAGCACGCCGCAGGGAGGATTACAGAGCAGAGAGGAGGAGCAGGATGACAAACTCGCTGGCAGGCAATGAAAGGAGAATGTTCTAAGAAGTTAAGATAAATGACAAGGAAATGCTGAGTACACAAGGCGCAGGAGGTCACTGAAGCAAGTGGTGGAGTCTTGGGGAGGTAAACATTAGGGGAATTTATTGACAGAAGTCGTAAACGTAGCTAAAAAATTAAATGAATTCATCGCTGTGGTGCTCACAAAGGAAAATGAGAGACAGATGCCAGGAGCAGACACGCACTTCCCAGAGGACAGGGATGAAATGCTGAGGAAACCAGAAGCGTGCCCAAACAGGTGATCAAGAAATCTGAACGTCCGCAGCCCTCCTCGGCTGCGTCACCTGAGAGCTGGCCCTGATCCGGGGTGGGGATCAGCGTGCAGCACAGATGCCGAGCCTGACGCGGGAAGGCCTGGCCGGCTACGGCAAGACAGACAGGTGCCCACGTCGGGCAAGAATTCCCCATCAGTTTTAGCTCTGGACACCTCTGCTATCCTGGTAGCAGCTGGGATGTCTGGAGGTGGGGGCAGTTCCTGAGCCGCCGGCAGCTCTGGCCACATACACAGGCCACTTTCCACCTGCTGCCCGAACAGCCGCCCATCTCTGCTGAACGCTCTCAACTCTCAGGAGCTCCAAGCTGCGCTTCCCCACCGTGCCCTGCGCGGACCCCCCTCTCCGGGCGGGGCAGTGCCTGCAGAAACCAGTCTTACCTGGGAGACGTGGCACATTTCTCTTTCCACTATCCACAAAGACCATCTAACCTTCCCATGCTAGAAACCAATTCCATCTATGCTTCTTGAAATTCGCACACAGTCTTTGGGCTGGTAACATTTGGCATCTAAAGGGAAAGAGGTCCTGGCTCTGACTAAACCAAGGCCACTGATGTCACTCAGCAAACAAGCAGGGCCAGACTGAGGAACCCCTGCCTCCGCTCCACTCTGAGGAAGAGGCTCCCTGACCGCTGTCTTCTCATGACTCGGTTCTGGCTCCATGGGACTCGGGACCAGGGCTGTCCTGGACCCCCGCCTGCCTTCCCCGGCTGTCGGCGCCATCACAGTTCCCAGGCCTGGCCTCCCCAGGAGTCCTGCCCGACCGACCCCAGTCACCCTCCTTCCCTCACACCTCTGACCTTTGCCCCACATCCTTGCCCTTCTCCAAGAACGGGGATATGACGCCCAGAAGCCAGTGTGCTGCAGTAAAGAACGTTCTCTTTGAGGGCTCACTACATCCTTGGTGCTCTGTGAAATTCAACGCTTGTGCCTTCTTGTTTGTTCTGAGAATGACAGTTTATGGATCTTGTCTTATGATCCTGGTCACTGTTTATTTTACGATTTGAGATGTTCCCAGGTTGGCAACACTACACGGAGGCTTTTTTTCTTGAGCGATAACCCACTCAATAAGGCAGCTGAGCAAGTTGCTCTTCAGCCAGATATGACGGGTCACCCATTAATTAGTGACCTAAGTCAACCCATGCAAACTGGCTGGTCCAGTCTCCAAACTGGCAGGTCCAAAGTAGCTGGGGCTCCCTGCACAGATATTTTTGTAAACTCATCAGGGAGAGGGGATCTTGCACTCCAGCTTTAGAGTTCTGTAAGGGGAAGTTATTTTTCATCTGGTCTCTGAGGTGATAGGCTTGGGGCTGAGGGCTGGGAAAAGACTCTGACCAGACTTGCTCCAGTGCTTCTCAGCCTTCTCTGACTTAAGAATTCCTTCTGTTGTAAATGATAATTACAGAGTCCCATTTAGGAATTAAAGAAAAAAATCTGTCTTTTTTTTAATGCATTATATAAGAAACAAGTGACTGCAAATAAAAATATTTAATTTTAGCTTCATATACTATTATGTAAAGATAAATTCAAATTGTTTTCCAATTTAGTAAGTAATACATACATAATTAATTTAAGTGGTAAGAAAAATCGAGATTTATTGGCAAAATTTAACAACTATGATGTTTGGTTTGGGGCTCAAATATATATTAAAATGCAGATTCAAATTTACTTTTGTTCCATCATCAAAAAAAAGAAAAAAGTGTTTTTATGACCTGATGTTTAGAATTCTTTAATTTTATGCTTTAAAAAAATCAGTTGCTTTACTTTTGTAATTTTCAGGTTTGTTTTGAAATGAAGAGGTAAGAAAAAGTTTCAGGCTTCTGTTTATAAGCTCTTCTCTGCAAGAAACACATTGTGGGCGTGTATCATTTTTATTCTAAATAAATGAAAAGGCAAAATGAATATAAATTATCACAATATTTGCACTTCTTAAAATACTTTTTGAAGTACCAGAAGCACTTGATGTGCCCTGGAGAGTTCTGAGTTGACAAACATCATGCATGAATCCAGGGCCAGCTGCATGATGTGTGGGGCTCAGAGCAAAATGAAAATGCAGAGCATCTTGTTCAAAAAGGCAGGAAAAAGCTTCTCCTTTGCCCCCACAGTGTCTCTCCTGACGTGTCCTGGGGTTTTCATCTGCTTTTTGATGCTGCGCTCGCTCGGGCTCAGGCTTGGGGGAGAGCCTTAGGACAGGGCAGGCGCTCACGGCACCCTGGGCCCTATCCTGGGACTCGCACGTGAGACTCACACTAGATCCTGACTCTCCCCACAAGCGTGCGAGGCCCCCACTGGGAGTGGCGGGTGGCAGTGGCCACAGGACAGGCTGAGGAGGGGGAGGCTGGGCAAGTCCATGCTCCAGGGGTCAGGGGGTGGGTGGCTGAGAACCTGTCCCAGGAAGGTGAGGAGGGGCAGGGCTGGCCTGCAGGTCAGCCGAGGCTCGGAGCCCTGGTGGGCGCTCCACTGTCCCACGGGGGCTTCCCTTATAAAAGAAAATTCAAAGGTAAAATTGCCAAGACTATCAAGAGGGTGCTAGAGAGCATTAAACCCTAAGCTCTGAGCCCCCTTCTGGATACGGAGCCCCACGCCACGGCCCTGGTCACACACCCAGGAAGCCGGTCCTGTACAGATCTGAGAAAGTTCACGTTAAGATGAAACTGCAGGACGGTTACTACTTTTATGCCTTGCGTTTACTACCTCGAGTTTCAACCTCACTGTTCCTTATGACTGCGGTCTTTAGCCAGCGGTCAGGTCTTCAGGGGTGCACGCTAAGCACATCTGGCTGTAAAAGCACCAGCTTGATGAGCACCTGCCGGACTCCAACCCACCAGCACCGGCGCTTGCTCTACGCCCACCTGAGAAACAGAAAGGCTAAGTAATAATTAACTTACGGATTGATTATTTTGTGCTCAAAATGGAAACAGATGTCCTTCTCACCTGAAACGGTGTGAGTGGACCCTGAGGTGCCTCTGTGAGCCCAGCGGGGATCCACGCTGCCGAGGGGGGCAGTCCCGGCGTGCCTGGCGTGGCCCTGGGCTGCGCTCGCGGTCCTGGTGCAAGCACGCAAAGCGCCCTCCCCTCACGCTCTCGACCCACTGCGGGCTCTGTCCTCTCCTCTCTGATCTCGAGGAACCCAGTGCACTTCTCCAGAGAAAAACAGCATGTTTGAGGCCCAGGAACCTCACCTGCCTGCTGCCCTGACCGCAGGAGCCCAAAGTGGGGAGAATAACCTGCCCATTCTTCCCTCGTGAGATCCAAAGGTGACGGAACATCCACAAACAGTGCAGCCCAACGGAATGGCTGCTGCCCCGGGATCCAGGCCTGGGCCTAGGTGAGGAACAGGCCAGGGAGGAAGAGGCTCACCCAAGAACGCTTATGTGCAGGCTGGCACAGGACCGGGGGGCCGGACAGAAGAAACCAGCAACTGTGCGCCTCAGCTGCCCCGCGGGGCTGGGGCTCCTTGCACACCATGCTCAGAGGGCCCAGGGACCACTGAGACAGCCTACGTCTGGGAGGGCGGAGGACTCTGAGGACAGGGCGTTTGACCTCTCCAGCTCTCTGCAGAGTGGCTGGTAGGCGGAAGCAAAGCCGCAGGAGCAGGCTTCCATTCGCTGGTGAAGAGCTACCCAGAAATGGTAACGATGTCCCCACTGTGCAAGAGCAGGACTTTCTCCTGTCCCAAGCTGAACAACAGGACAGTAGCGGGTAGAACAAACAGCTCCACTTAACTCAGGATGTGGCATTTACCTGTACACCAGGAAATATCACCGTGTCTTTCAGGAAAGGGGACCCTTACCTCATTTGCTGTGTTGTGTGTTCCAACGATTCGAATGAAGGAGGCCGGCCGTCTTTCAAAAGTTACTGATTGCCAGGACCTGTGAGGAGAAGCACAAGCATTGCCTGGTTAGACCACCCAGTTGACCCTGCTGACAGCACGGGGCCAGCAGAGCCCAGTACGTGGACGGGGAGGGCCTCCTGCGCCATAGGGGGGTGGGGACAGGGCTCCACCCACTGTGGGGAGACGGGCAGGAGCACACGGTGTTCCCTACAATCTCATCAAAGAAGGCGCCCTGCCCTTCTGCGAAGGTGACGGGATTCTCATAAAGCTCGACATAAGCGTGAAGGGCAGACTGCGAGCACATAGTGACAAGAGTGTGGCCGAACAGAGGAGTGACCAAGGCTGGTGGAGTTCATGAAGTAACAGGGCCACGATGGGGCTGCCCTCAGAGGGCTGTGGGCTGAATGGATGCGTCCAGGTGGGCGCAGTGACTTCGCTGGGGAGCCCTGGGAGGAGGAGCTGAGGCAGGGCAAGGGGAGGACGGGGCTGGGCGGCACTCGCTGCAGTGTGAGCCCCAGGCTCCTGTCTGAACCCCTCACCCCAGCCCCTGCGAGTGGTGGCACCTGGGGAAGAAGAGGCAGTTTCTCCATAGGCCTCCCTCCAGCCCTCCTTTTCCCACTTCCAAATATGCCCCCCAAACAGTTTATTCTCTGGACCAGCCAGTCTCCGGGTGGGCTCAAAAGCAGCCCCACTATTTTAAAAGCCATTCCTCAAGGATCAGCAGGGGCTGGGCCAGTTCATTTAAAGCCCAGCTGCGTGGGCCCCAAGCCGCCCCTGAGAGGAGGCAGTCTGCTCCCGGTTTACCGCCCCGTTCATCAGAACACACGGGGAGCTCAGCATCTACAGCTGCAAACGCCAGTAATACTTTCATAAGAAATGTGAGGAGTTCACAGTTGCTGCATCCCTCCTCCGTCCACACAGTGGAAGCGCCAGCTGCTGGGAAGCTGTTTCCTGTAATTGTCTAATTACCAAGTAATGCTACTGAAGAAAACACATGTATTTGCGGTTTGTTTTTCCCCCTTTGCTTTCAGGTGTTCCATCTTCTCTCTCCCTGTGAGCTTCCCACTGAGACTGATTCACTGCTGCCTGGACACCAGGCCCCTTAAGGTCATTAAAAAGTCGTTACCATCCTGTGTGCAAAGTCTGTGCCTCCAGAAGCATGTTTCTGGAACAACATAAGAAAAATCACTCTTTGTAAAAAGGCTGTTATTCATACATGAAGGTGATGCCATCCGACCATCCCCACGGCCTGCACTCCTGGCCCATTTTCTCAGTGTTCTGCTCCCAGACCCATGCAGCTCCCTTGGAAAGCCGGTGGGCCTATGAGGAAGGCCCTGTGGGGCTTCAACTCTGGGCCTGGGCTCGCTCCCACAGGCCTCGGGGTCACTTCTGAGCTAAGCAGGGTAACTGAGCACAGATCTGCATCCTTCCTCCAGCAGGTCAGGGGAAGCTGGGGTCCACACTGCGAGGGCATCAGTCCCATCCCTGCTGCTAATGCAAGAGGCTGCACACACCAAAGCTGGTCCACCCTGCTTCTCAGACCACCCCTCCACGAAAGGGAAACAGAACTAGGGCAAGTGACCTCAGCCGGTGACAGCTATTAGGTTCAGCCAGTTTCACAAAAAGGACTGGGGTAGAGAAGGGGGCGGGAGTGGAGCAGACAGCGTGAAGACTTTTCTTCTTAGATTTCTAGTCCTATGCTAATCCAAAAAATCGCCCGGCGCTTCTGGACGTGAAGGTATAACTTGACTCTCGTAAGCTCATGGTACTCGACAACATGCTCAGGGCTCTGAGAGTGCAGACAGGCCCCTAATCATTCCCTCTGTGGAAGACCCCTCCTCCCTCCGCAGTGTGGAGTGGAGGCCAAGGCCCTGAAGGAAGTGAGGGTTCGCCGTGAGTCATCCTGGGCAGAGCCGGGCCTGAACCCCAGTCTCCCTTTCCTCACCATGGCCCCCTCGGCTCCCATCTCCTGCCCCAGCCTCCGCGGCGGGCCTGGGCTGGCACCACCGGCCCCCACCTCTGCTGGGGGAAGCAGGGCTGGCGGGGCAGCAGCCTGAGAAGGAGGGAGCATTTGTGGAGTAATAAGATCAGAAGGCTTCAATTTAATACCAATCCTCCATTACCCTGCATTAATATCTAATCACATTAGAGTTCATTTTCACTAACACAGTCCGAGAGTTGAACAGATGATTTCATTTTCAGCAAACTGGATAACAACCCCAAGACCAAAATACGAGTAGGAAGGGAAGCTGGTGAGGATGAGATAATGAGCATCTCTCCCTCCAAAATATCAGATTCCACTTCCCCTGAACTTTTTCAAAACAACTTTCAGTGCTGCCCAGTGGGGAAAGGATAAGGTGGCATCAGGACATTGTCACATCGGAGCCGCATTTGTAATCAGGGTGCAACCTTGAGGAGGGTTCACGCTTCACGGGGCCAGGACCCATCACCACCACTTAGTCTACACAAAAGCTTGACTGCCATTTTTATTGAGCTTACGGAGAGCTGTATAAATATTCCTACTCGCCCAGGACTCGGAATCTCTTTAGTAGGCAACACTCCCAGGAAGACAACAGAACAACAGGGGTGTAGCACCACTCAGTTCAGAGCCAAGACTGGGTGCCAGGAGGCCGTGTCTGAACAGGAACAATGGGTGTCAAAAAGTACGTGCGGGTCTTTGCTCTGAGCACCTACCCCAAACAGGAAAACCCACACGGGACTGAAGTCCCAGCTCCAGCACTTGCCATCTCTCCAGCTGACAGATCACGCCCGCTTCCTGAGCTGTAGTTTCTTCATTTGTCCAATGCTGACAGAAATAATACCACTCCCTTGGTTACAAAAATGCATCTAGAATGAGGTCCTGATTATGTTAAACTGTAAATACCTATACACACACGCATTCAAAGAGGGATGTCTACAAGAATGTTTGCCAAAATGTTTGGATGGAAGAATTTCAAGAGACATTAATTGTACTTTTGTACTTTTCTGTATTGTTTGAGTTTGGTAGAATGTATATGAAAGCATTAGAAAAAGTACCTATCTTGCCTATCACCCAAGGCTTTAACACAGATCGTGTGACATGAAGCAAGTGAAAATGCCAGCACTGTATTATTACGTAGAATATTTCCAGTTGAGAGGATCACTGGGGGACAGTCAAGACAGCAGGTTTTATTCATGGCCTTTCATGAACTAGAGGTAGGATGGCAAAGTGGTTGACAGCATGGGCTCTGGAGCCAGGCTCCTGGGTTTGAATTTTTACCAGCTCTGTGACCTTAGGCAAGCTGCTTAACCTTTCTGGGCTTTAGTCTCCTCTCTGTAAAATGAGGATAATAAAAATACCTATCTAAATTTTTTGGGGTGTGAAGATTAAATACATTAACAAATGTAAACCACCTAGAACAGTGCTGGCATACACTAGGCTCTAAGAAAAATAGCTGATATTGTTATTGCTACTGTAATTACCAGCCAGCCATGTGAACCTGGACGAGACCCACTGTTTCCCTGGGCCCCATCTGTGAGTCACTGAGTTTGATAGCGTATGATTTAGTGACTGCTGCAGAGGTTCCCACCACCCTCCCATCAGCACCCATTTCCTGGAGGCAGACAAGGTAGCTGGGCTTTGAAGGAATTAAACACGCATTTGTTGAATACGTTCTTGAGGTTGGTACCTGCTGGGTGTTATGGGAAACATGCAAGATGTAGTGCTTGCCCTAAAGAAGCTTAGGATCTCTCTGGGGACATAAGCTATCCTTCCATGAACTAGTCAGAGAACAATGCAAACAGTACTGTGGTCCCAACTCATAGTCTGGTAGTGTTCCCAAACTTCCTTGGTAATTGGCTATTTGAAGCTTGGAAGCAATTTTTTCAGAGAAATAAAGCTATACATTTTGATTGAGTTACCCGGCCCACCCAAAAAACTCAATTTAACCCATAATGAGGCTGAAATACTATGTATATGAAGTTTAAAAATGGAAGGAAAAAATGTTGTTGTTGCCATAGTAGTAATTAAACAAGCCAGAAAAACAAGTGATTTAAAACAATCTAAAGCTACTGCTTGAGGAATGAGGATTAAATACTGTAATGCATATAAAATCCTAGGGCTGCAGCTGAAATATGGTAGGTGGTCTGTTTATAAGGAGAGTGAAAAAGTGGGCCAAGAACTGTCCTTCTGAAAGCCTCTTCGGCCTGCAGACCACCATGTGGTTTACAGAGTGCTTCACAATCGCTGTGAACATGCTACTCATGAAAACATACATGCCTGTAAAATTTTTTTTTACTATTCTGGGAGGAGATATGCTGAATTCATGATAGTGGTTGTCTCTCAGGAGAGGGTGAGGACTGGGGTTTGCTGATGGGGAACAAAGGATACTTCAACACCAACTGGAATGTTTTATTTCTTTGATTAAAATAAAAAGACAAAGTGTATGTGAAAAATATTAACTACAGTCAATTCTGGGGATGAGTATGTGAGTGAATGTTGTCATACTTTTCATTCTTTTCTGCATTTTAAACACTCCTTAAAATAAATAAAAAGAAAGAAAGAGAAGAAAGGGATTAAAATGGTGTCTGTGTTTATGTCAGGGGAAAGGTGGAGTCAGTCCCTCGGTGGGGCTGGGGGTTTGCCGGTGGGGGGGCGGGGGTCGCCAGGTCCCAGGACAGCGGAGTCTTTGTCCGAAGCAAGCAGAGGACAGGAGAGCTGCCTGGTTGGGGAGGAGGGTGCGGCTGCCCTCTGTGAGTACAGGGCTTGTGAGAGTGGCTCTGGGTGATGAGAGCACCACACAGGCCCTGCGGGCTCAGCTGAGAAGGGCTTCCCATCTTAAGCCGCCTTCTCTGGGGATCCTGCAGATCCCATGGCAAGGTCTTTTCAGCTCTGAAAAATGACGTGACTTTGCTGCCTACGCTATAAAGGGAAAGCAAATGTCAGACTTTTTCTGCAGCACACGTGGTGGACACCAGGGAGATGGCCAGGAGTGTCTGGCCAGGGCCAGACTGGCAGTTAAACATAGCAAATTGAACACATGGGTTAAGCTTTGCTCCCTCCACTAAAAGGGCAGTAAGAAAATTTAATGTATGTTTCATATCAAATATATGTGCTACAATACACACACACAAACACAAAACAAGCACAAAGAAAGCATGAGGAGATGTCACCGTCTTTCTCTGCCAGCACCTCAGAGAGAAACACACAGGAAGCAAGCGAATTCACACTGCAGACTCTTGAGTCACCAGCTACTTCTGAAGGTAGGGGGCAGGCAGGGGGCTGGCTGAAAACAGGTAAAAGGAGCAGACGGACTCCTCAACCCCCCTCTCCTTCTTCCTGCACAGCGGGGATGAGCCCTTTTCCACCTCGGCAGAGACAGGGATTTCACTCTGGAGTCTTTGAACAGAGAGGGTCTAGACTCTGGGACACCATGCACAGCAGAGGGTGGGACCCTGCAGGGGCTGAGAGCGAGGAATACACGGAAGTGAATATCCCAGATGGCAAGACTTCCAGCCCCTTCCCTCCCTCGGCTTTCAGGCCACCGTGATCCAGGCTTAACCCCCAGGCAGGGGACTGGAGGATCCCTCTGAGACTCGGAGCAGCCCAAGAGGAAAGACCTAGAGATACTGATCTACCTTCCTCCTCTCTGTCCCTTCATTCTTCCTTCTGTAAATATTTATCAAGTGCTTAATGAAGAAGGCCCTATTTTAGACTCTGCCCTCAAGTAGCTTACCTTATAGTGGGAGAGAGAGACAAATAAAAGAAACAAATATATCAGAGTTAAAGAAGGGCTATGGAGAAAAATAAAGCAATGTAAGTAAACTGAGAGGGTCACGCCTCTTCAGATACTGTATTTAAGGAAGTTCTCCGGTAAAGTAACAACTGAGCTAAGACCTACACAATGGATGAAATGGCCGTGCAGATCTGAAGCGCATTTCCATGAGAAGGAACCTAAGGTGGCCGGTGTGCTGGATCTGAAGGAGTGGGCAGAAGTCTCTCCCCCAATGAAACGCCTAAGCCCTGTCTGATAACCCTGAATGAAGTCCACAAACCCACCCACACTCAAAAAGCTTTCTGCCTGCTTTCTCAGTGCCTAACGCTTAATGGTAAACAACCAGTCAAAGATCACCAAAGACTCTAACATTAAAGATGGAGACCAAACGCAAAGAGAAAAGAAAAATATCTCAAAGGATATAGATATGGTTCAGTAAGCAGAATAAAACTTCAGGGAAACTTATATTACCACCAGAAAGATAAAAGAAAACCGTATCACACCCTTGAAATAAGAATAAAATACGTGAAAAAGAAATACTTGGAGAACAAGAAAGCGCTCTTGTAAATTAAAACTATGGGGCTTCCCTGGTGGCACAGTGGTTAAGAATCCGCCTGCCAATGCAGGGGACATGCGTTCGAGCCCCAGTCCAGGAAGATCCCACATGCTGCGGAGCAACTAAGCCCGTGCGCCACAACTACTGAAGCCCGCACGCCTAGAGCCTGTGCTCTGCAACAAGAGAAGCCACAGCAATGAGAAGTCCACACACCGCAACAAAGAGTAGACCCTGCTCATTGCAACTAGAGAAAGCCCGTGCACAGCAATGAGGACCCAATGTAGCCAAAAATAAATAAATAAAATAAATTTATATATATATAAAAACTATGAATTGAAATAAGTAATTCAACAATATAGTTAGAAGCTTAAGTTGAGGAAATTTCCTAGGTCAAACAAAATGACAAAGATAGAAAATTTAAAAAAAGGATAAGAGAATGAGATGATCAAACCAAGAGGTCCACTATCCAATTAGCAGATGTTCCAGAAAAAAAGAGCAGAAAAGACATGAGCTATAAAATGTAAAAGTCACACAAGAAATTTTCCCAGATATGAAGGACATAAGTTTCTAAGTTAGAGGCCACTGAGTGGCCACCACAATGAATGAGAAAGCAAAGCATATTACTGAGAAACTTTAGAAGATCTAAATGCTTCTGGAGGGGAAGACAGAAGGTCAGCACAAAGATGTGGGAACCAGAATCACATGAGATTTTTCAAAAGCTTTAGCTTAGATGTGCTCTGAGCACGGGAACAAGGCAGTAGCATTGTTTGAACAGCAAGAGAACAGAAACAACCTAAACGCTCATCACTTGGGACCCGTTAAGTAAATTATGGTACGTCTCTATCCCTACCATGAAAGACTGTGCAGCTGGAGAGACAGTGATGGAGAATTTCTAGAGATATCCAAGGTGTAGAAAAAGTTGTATTAAAAAATGGGGAAAATACAGACACTTTTATATGTTTACACATTATCATCTCTGGAGGAAGGGGTGGGTGGGAAGGAGACAGTTCACTATCTATAGTTTTACATTTTTAAACCATATTAAATATACTTTCTTTGTCGTTTCAAAATATTTTTTAAAATTTTAAAGAGAAAAAAGGAAAGCAGCTGCCTCTGGAGAGTGGGGTCTGGGGTGGAAAAGGGTGAAGCAGGGGGTTGTTGCTTTCTTGTTATAAGCCTTGTGCTCCTACTTGACTTTGAAAGCTGAACATGTATATCTTTGATAAAAATTTCAAAGTTCAAAAGTTTAAAAACAAAACAATAAAAAACAGAGCCAAGAGAGGGAGAGAAGCCTGTGGTGACGAGGAATGGCAAGGATACATGTGGAGCGTTTTATTTACAACCTTTGGGTGCAGGGCTAGAAGGAAAACGTGAACCTTCAGAAGAGATTCTCGAAAAGGGAGGAAATATTAAAGGCTGTCTGCTGTCAACTGAGCGTACGCAGTGGCGGTGGTGCCTACTCCCAGCCGTGTGGCACTGAGCAGGGCCGGGTGCTGAAGGTCTTGAGTGAGCTTCCAGGCCTGCCTGGCCTGAAGACCCTCTGACGGATCTTCATGAACTCACCTCTTGCGCTGGGCCCCCAGCTGCCTGCCGTCCCTCTGTCCCTCTGAGCACGCTGTTCTTCGTCTGCCTTGCTGCTGCCATGGGCCAAGGACCACACTCATCTCTTTAATCACATCTGAAGATGCTCCGTGGACCAGGCACGTGAGGGAGAGTGCGTCTTCCGTGACATGGTGAGGTGGGGACCCTTGCATTGTAACAGCCTTAAAACTGGGCCCCGCACGCACTCCTGCTGGCTCCCAGCCTAGCACGTACCACAACCCGCTCACTTGCTCAGACCTCTGGTGCCAGGCTACGCTGAAGCCTTCCTTGGTGCAGGCCTCAGCAACCAATCTGGCACCTGGGAGTTCATTCTTTTGTCTAGCAGGATGCTTAACTGGATTTTATAGCCAACTCACTGCCCCGACTTACAGGGAATTCTGGGCTCGTGCCATTCACTCTGTCTGTCCCTCCATTCCACAGCTATTTATTGAGAGCCTTCTATGCGCCAGGCTTAGGAAAAACGGTGCCAAGTTCGTCTAACCTGACTGCAGCCCCAAGGTGGCAGGGAAACAGCTTGTCAGGAGCCACCGGGATTAGTGATCATTTAGTCACATGCTGACCAGCCACATGCTTACTGAGATCAAAGGTCATGCAGGGAAGGCTCACAGACATACTTTGCTGGTTTACTGAGTATTTTTTAAAAACTTAAGTTAGCTGCCACTTACAAATTAGAAAATTTCACATAAAAATACAAATTTCTGGTTTCTCTTGAAAACCAGATGATCTGGCATCCTGGGGTCGTCTTGAGAGAACATTGGCTAGTTCCGAAGTAAAGGTGATGGACTCAGCCCCTCCAGCCTGTGGCGTCTCCCTCATGCGCAGGAGCCTGCCCTAGCCTGCCTCGTACATCACCCACCTGGCCCAGGAGGTGGCCAGGTTTCCACCCAGCCTTAGACAGAGCTCAGGCAGTGTTAAATGGAGAGAATTAAATTTCTAACTCTTATGTAGGAATCCCAGAAAACTCAACACTTTGGGGATCTAGCAACAGAATTGATATACAAATTATGTTTCAGTTTAAAAAACAAAATCTATTGTCTTACACTGATCTCTTCTTTGCCTCGAAACAGGCAGAGCTGGGGTTCATGGAAAGACGCTGCAGCCGATACAGTCCCCATTAGCTGCTGCCTGCTTCCTGTGACTAGCTTAATGGAAGTTGGGTCCTAGCTGGACCAGCGGGTTCTCAATCCTGATTGCACATCAGAGTAACCTATGGAGCTTCTAAACCTTCCACCTCCCAGGCCACACCCCAGACCAATTAAAGCTCAGACTCTCCGGGGGTGGGCCCTGCCTGAGTCTCATCTGAACTCCTCAGGTCATGGTCAGTTTTCAGCCTTGGTGGAGCCCCTCCTCAGGCTGGGGTGGCTGGTGGGGAGCAGTTTGCTAGGACGACGCATGTCATCTTCTGTCCTAATTATAGTCCAGATCAGCCTTCCCCTAGCTTCCTCCTGCCCCTGGGATTTCTGGACCTAGGGGGTTGCTTTTTACACTTTCTGACCAAGAGGGATTTCAGGCCTCTCTGGTGAATGCACTTGCATTTACTGCTCCAACCGGAGCCAGTCTTGGCTTTACCTTCCCTGCTCATAGCCTAATTTTCCCTTTTAGAGAAGTTTCCTTTCAAAAAGAAGGTCGGGACCCTCCTGCCAGCTCCTCCTAAGAGTTGAGCTGAACGCTTCTAACTCTGTGGCACCTACAGAAAGGTATGTGTCCTGGGACCTCTGTGGAGTGTTTGAAAGAGAGTGCGGGGAAGACAGACGAGAGGGGGCTGTTTCCATACTCCACATTTAGCTCATCCCCCCATCCCCAAGCTCCCTGCTCCCACTCTCTGCCATAGAGCTCTCCTTGATTCCCCTAAGGGGATGCAGTAATTGATGATTAGCATTCCAAAGC
The DNA here is from genome assembly GCF_964374135.1 of Grampus griseus. NCBI lineage: Eukaryota > Metazoa > Chordata > Mammalia > Artiodactyla > Delphinidae > Grampus > Grampus griseus. The sequence goes on along the minus strand of NC_139004.1, from coordinate 35,751,951 downwards.
TTGGCTTACATCCTGCTAGCCCGTCATATTTAATTACATTTTAACTATATTCGTCTTCGATAATAGCACGAACATAATTTAGATAATTATCTCTCTCTCTCTTATTCTCTGACTCTGTCTCACTTAGAGCTCCTGCAACAAAAATCGCTTTCTCGGCTCAAACACATAAACAGACTCTGGGGCCAAGTGCTTTTCTCTCTCTCACAAGCAGCTGTTCTAGAAACACAATGGTTTTGAGTATCATGCAGAAAAAAAGAAAATTCATGTTTCCTTCTGCCTCTGTATTCATGTTTGTACATAGCTGGTGCTGGGAGTTGCTGTGTGTTTGTGTGCGTGTGCACACGCGCACACACACGCATCTGGGCAAGAGATTTTGTATGGTGTAGAAACTGGGGAGGCCTTGTCAATCCAATTAGTGTCTATAAAGCACCCTCTTGGTCTGGCATTTCTTTCTTACAAGGTTTAATGGTTTCCCTCACAAATTTAAACTCTGTTGAAACTTTTAAATGTCTGGTAAGTCTTTTGAAGAGATGCATTCTTTCTAATAGGGTTTCTGTCACACTTGGACCTTATAATTAATGACTCTTACCCTTGCCTATTATCTGCCTTCTCCAGGAGACAGTCAGGAGGAGAGAGAAAGCTGGGGCTCTTCCAAGGGAACGTGTGTGTGTCTTACCACAGAGTCAGGAGTCCCTACAGACCCTCCCAAACACCAGCTGGGTCACCTGCCATCCAAGTTCCTGGCCTAACAGCGCCCCTCCTCTTCCCCCTCAGGGCAAAAGGTATTCTTCAGCAGCCTTTGGTCACTGGTTTTTCTGACGAAGCTGACCAATACAGCTGAGCTTTTTAGGTACAAAGATGTTATGCTACAAAGTTCACACCTCTAAGGAGATTTATGGACATATAAAGGGAACAAGAAATAGGTTCAGAAATAGCTGCTATCCAAGATAACCTTGCTGAAAATGTAGACATCTAGAGTCTGAAAGAATTTCAACAAACCAATTCACAAGACACAGTGTGGAGATTGGGAGGTCCTCACCCACAAATTCTCCACGTTCTGTCCATTTCTTTGGAGTTCTAGAAGGCTCCAAAAATAAGGATTTTGTATAAAAAGTTCACTTTGGCTCAGCTTTGTCTGATATTGAAGGATTATCCATCATCTTCTTCAGACAAAACTCATTACTCATATGGTTCTAGGTCCACATCACAAACAAAAATCATTTTCTTCCTCTGAAGAACCACCAAGTTGTCCCTGCACTGGGGGGACTGGCGGGAAGAGGCTGAACAGGGCTGTGTTTGTGAGTTAACAAGGGCACTCTTGCTGCCACTTGCGAGAGGCCAAAAGTCCTTGCTGTCCCTGGAAATAAACACTCAGAGCAGACTTCGGGAGCCAGGCAGTGTCTAGACCAACCTTTTGCCATCCTTGGGCTGAGTCCACCAACGGCCCCTCTGGTGTGATATGATCCACTAGTGGCTGATGAGCAGAAGGGAAATCAGCAAGATGCCCATTCTGGTCACTGAGTAGTAACTCTCGGCACACAGGCGAACGAGAAGCCAGTCAACGTGGTAACCAGGAGAGGCTGTGGACTGCTGTCCTTGGTGGTGGTAAAGAGGTGCACAGACGTGGCCCTCCCTTGGAGGTGAGGAGAGCAGAAGAGCAAGGGCTCTTCATGCAGCTGAGGTTTCACATGTTGTGACGTTCCTTTCCGTAACAGACTGGGCCAAGCTGAGCCAGGCCTCTGGTGGGGCTCAGGGGGCTTGAGAAGGGGTGAGGGACGACTCGCCTTTCTTCCCTCGTGGCCCTGAACAGGCTCCAAATACCTTGATTTGCTCCACGTTGTTCGTTAGGGATATTCCTTCGTTTGATCTCTCGGTGTCCAGCTCAGGCGCTTGGAAATTTTGCTGAAATTTTCATGGAATACAATCACCACCTGGGTCTGCGCCTCCACAGAAAGGATGGGGGAGCTGGCGGCTCGGCCGCACTGTCTGCCAGCAGGTAGCTCTGGGGGCTGGTAGGGAGGGCAGATTCGGTTGGCTTTCCCCGGCAAGCACAAGGCTCAACGGAAGTGTTGACTCAATGACGTGCATGGCTCTCGCTCCGAGAGGCTTGCTTCCTCCAGGGCAGCGCCGCCTCCACATCTCCCCCAGAACCCTCCCTCCCTGACGTGCACGCTGGAAACATGAGGCCCAGGCGTGGGCAGGAGCCAATTCTCAAATGTTAAGAGTTTGGCAATTTCATTTCCTAGTGTCTTAAATACCGAAAGGACTTAGAACACAATTAGGACTAAATGCCCCCTGAATTTCACGTTCAATAAAAAAGCCTGCTTTTATGGAAATCCATGCCAAAAGCCTGTGCAGAACAAAGCCCAGCCCTGACCTCAGCAGCCCACAACACTACACAACGGCCAAGCCAGCCAGCGGCCTCCAGAAGGACCACCAGGCATTCTCTGAATCAAACCTGACCAATTTCATACCTAAAAATTACACTAAGCCCCTGCAGGGAGTCCAGATCTGATGACATGCCAAATTTGTTCAGCACCTCACACTGGGGAGATGTTCAGTAAAAACTTAAAAATAGACTCTCCCTCTCCAGCCAGTAAAGGGCCTGATATTTGCAACTGAACAGGTAAGATATTGGGGGCACTGGGGAGAGCTTTAAGAATCTCCAGCACACACAAAAAATGTTTCTTTATGATGAAAACTATCGCTCTTAGCACGGAGCCGCCCAAGATTAGCCTAGAGCCATTTAAGGCACTGAAATCTCTGTGAGTTCTGTAATGAAGAGGTGACAGGTGTTCGTGGCAGGCCCCATAAAGGCCTTTTCTGGAATTTGTTGGCTGCCACAGTCAACACAATTAAAGCAAGGCAGTGAGTGACCCGCAAGCAGATGTAAGGCAGTACGTGCGTGTGACAGCCTTTCTTCTGGGACATTTTCTGATGGTAAAAAAGTTGAACTAAAAAAAAAAAAATCATCTTTCTCTTTTCCAGCACTTTCTTGATTAAAAAGTCACCGCCACCTTCACCTGTTGGTGACTTTCTGGATCCAGCCTTTGTTGGCCTAGACTTCTCTTAAGACTTAGAAGAGGCACATGTTCTATTGCAGGCCCCTTGCTCTCCAGGGCTGGTTCCAAGTCATTCTCCGACCCCTTCCCCGGATTCTTGCTGTACGCTGGCCTAGACCCAGGCAAGAATGAACTTCCTCCGCGACCTTGCTCTGCTCCGCTCAGCACCTTCAGCCAGGCCTCCGGCCGGCATCATACTGATGCCATCTTAGAAAGAGGCAGCCGCTGGCTCCCGTGAACTCACAAAGCATGGTGGACAAGGAGACAGGACAGGAGATGACCTGGGCATGTGCTAAACACATAAATTGAATAATTGAGATAATTTATGACACTACAGTCAGATGCCAAGCCAGGTAGGAGGATTCAGCTGGGCAAGGAGAGAGGCTGGAGGTATGGCAGGCCAGGGGTTATCTTCAGATCCTTTCAATTAGGCACAGGAACAAAATCAGGGAGAAAGAAGCTGCACAGGAGGCACCTCGCTCTTTGTGACGAATCCTGACTCCCCTCGAGCCAGCAACCTCAGAGATTCCCTCCTCATATTTCCTTTTTTGTTTTAAATAAATTTTATTTATTTATTTATTTATGGCCGCACTGGATCCTCGTTGCTGAGCGCAGGCTTTCTCTAGTTGTGGCGAGCAGGGGCTACTCTTCGTTGTGGTGCGTGGGCTTCTCATTGCGGTGGCTTCTCTTGCTGCGGAGCATAGGCTCTAGGTGCGTGGGCTTCAGTAGTTGTGGCTCGCAGGCTCAGAAGTTGTGGCTTGTGGGCTCTAGAGTGCAGGCTCAGTAGTTGTGGTGCACGGGCTTACTTGCTCTGCGGCATGTGGGATCTTGCCAGACCAGGGTTCAAACCTGTGTTCCCTGCATTGGCAGGCGTATTCTTAACCACTGGGCCACCAGGGAAGCCCCCTCCCCATATTTTCTGAACCTAGGCTGTGTGTGTGTGTGTGTGTGTGTGTGTGTGTGTGTGTGTGTGTGTGTGTGTGTGTGTGTGTGTGTGTGTGTGTTTGCATGCTTAAGATTTGATGCAGTGTTTTTCTTAACATCTGCTTTGAATTCTGTTCATGCCCCCAAGGCTAAGACATCAAACAATGACTTCTTTACTACTTCATAGTAAACAAGCAACCATGAGACACAAAAATATGGCTTCCTTTCAGGTTGTGTTTCAATCTACCCCTAGTTATTCACTGTGCTAGTCTCCTGCCCTGAGGGTTTTGCAGAGGTGAAGCCAGATGCCAAGAAGTCAAACTGCATTCAATGAGATTAAAAGTTATCCTTGGCACGTGGAAATCTCCTGCCATGAAATACTGTAAGACCCTTGCTGAAGCTAAATCAGCTTATTTTTCTGTATTATTTCTTGGGGAGGAAGGCTGCTGAGTGAAGGCGATGGGTGAGAAAACTAACCAGTAACTCTTTCTGATTCCATTGTCAGGCTTTAAATTCAGATAGATGAGCTATTAATCTCAGAAAGCCGGCAGTGAATGTGTGTAATAAATTTGTCATCATTTTATGTATAAACTCTCGGTCATGAGGGCTTCCTGTCTGGCAGTTCACCTCTTCTGTGATATTTTCTATCCCTTGTATTTTGGAGCGGCTTAGAAAGAATATCATTTGTGTTCCTGGAGATTGGAACATAAAAAGCTCTCTGAGTGATGGAGATGTACAGGCAGGCTTCATGTCTGCCCCTGGGCTTGCTAGGCAAACAGTTTAGCGATGCTCGAGTGAACAGCACCCGGGGACAGGAATCACTCGTCCAGGCCCAGGAGCACACTCACCCCCCCGACAGCTGCTAACGAAGGCCCTGTTAGTGCTGGATGACGTCGCACACGCCCATTGGCTTTCTGTCAAGGACTGTCGAATAGAGCTGTTGGTAATCACAGCTGGCAAGTGGTTTAGTCAATATTTTTGAAAAGTTCAGCCAAGTGTGTGAAAGCACAAAGTGGATTTTCCTAAAGTTGCTAGATGACGTTTGCTCATCTCCCCGCTTTGTTATGGCTCTGCCCCCACCAGGATCTCACTCGTGTCCTGCTGAGCAGTCCCGAAGGGCCGTGGGGTATGAGATGCTGAAATGGATGAAATTTCAGCTGTTTTGTCATTCAGCTGTTTTTTTTTTTTTTTTTTTTCCCATCAAGTCAGCAGAACTCTAGATCTGAAAATCTGTACTGAGAAGGCTTTAAACTAGAGATTAACAACAACCAAAAACCCTAATACCACTGCCATTAATAACAATTCCAAACTTCACCTAGATACTGGTCTGAGGAGAAGACCCCTCAGTATCAATTTTAAGGCTTTGGGAAGGATACCTATATTTTCACCCTTCACTCCTTGAAGGACCATTGCTCTATTCTATAACTGAAGATGACAAATGTCCTTTTGGAACCATTTCTTCTGTATGTGACAGAATTAAGAATGCAACCGTGACACTGCACCACCTGTGGACTCAGTGCACGTGATGGGTGATAGCTGTACCTCTGGGAGATCGATCTTCGCTTTTGTGATTTTCTTATCTTCAATTTAATAACCTCTGTTGGAAAGATCATGACTCCCAACTTTGAGTCAAAACGTCCTGTTAGCAAGGGGATCTGGGACCCAGAAGACTGGTACAGGCTCTGCAGAATGCTTCTGAGAGCCCCTGGTTGGGACCCCTTTTCATAGCAAGTGAGTCTGGTTAGATGCACTAGTGTGCATTCCACAGAAATGCAGGATTTGGGAAACATAGGTTCCCTCTGAAGATCTAGATGTTGGGACTCCCAAGTCTGGGTCCACATGTGTAGTAGCTGGTTTATGTGCCACATTCCTAAACTCTATTATTTCCCTCCAGCACAGGAGTGCTTAGCAGCTGGCAGATTCTGAAGAATTTGCCACGGCAGTGAAATTCTCACTGGTCCTCATAACAGCAGTACACAATGACCTGTGCTGTAGCTGTCACTAGCACCTTCATAGTCAGTGAAGAATAGAGCAACTACCTTCTGGAGAGAACAAAGGTGATGCTCTAGTCCATAAGAGGTGCGTCCATAGTGATTCTGATGTGCTATCCCGGGGTCTCCAACCTGAGCACCTCAGCATTGCCTGGAGGGTGTGCTGGCACAGACCGCTCGCACCCACCCCCCAAGTTTCTGATTCAGTAGGTCTGGGGTGAGGCCTGAGAATCTTCATTTCTAACACATTCCCAGGTGATGCTTACAGCCTGGGCACCACACTCTGAGACCCACTGCTCTACTCTATAACAAAGAGGATGAGCTTATGTTCCACCAGGTAGGAAGCAGCAAGTCGGAAAAGTCTAGGGAGGTTTTAGAATGAGGGAACCAGGAAGACTTAGGAAGATAATTTTAGTGGCAGTGAGGATGGGGGATTGAAATGGAGGTGATACTGTGGGCAGGAAGGTTCCAAATTCAGCTTTCAAAAGTACTCCCTAGATACCCTGGTTAGGTGGAGACGTCTGCTGGCCAGGGATCACCTACGGGAGAGGAGCTGGGGTGAAGCAGGAACTCCACCAGACGGGAGCCACAGTGGCAGGGTCTGGGTCCGGGTTCTGCCACTCACTAGCTGTATGGCCTTGGGTGACTCACTTGCTCTCTGGAGTCTTTGCTGTCACACCTGGAGAACACCTATCCTGCAGGTAGTCAGGAAAGTTAAATGAGGCAGAGGCTGGAAGAACACTCTATAAACTGTCAATGTAAGTGTCAGACATCCTCTGCTGCCACTAGCTGTGTCCATGACCAATTTCCTGCCTGCTGCAGCAGCCCCCTGACCCTCCCTTACCTGTGGATTCTACCCAGGCCCTGGCCCAATCTTACCCCCAGTGAGCGGGAACACAGGAAGTCACTCAGTTGTTAGGTGAGCCCTACTATGGGTCCTGCTCTCGTGTACCTGGATGCTAGAAGTCGGCTCTCACTTCATTCCTGGTCATTCAAAAACCATGTCCTACCCCTGGTTCCAGAAATTATTCTATACTGAAGTCTATGCCTACCCCCTCCAGGGTCAGCAAACTTTTACTGTAAAGAGGCAGATAGTAAATATTTTAGACCACACAGCTCCCTGTCACATATTCTTCTTTATACTTTACAACCCTTTTAAAATGTAAAAACTGTTCTTAACTTAGCGGCCATATAAAAACAGGCTATGGCCTGAATTTGGCCCCAACTGCTGCTCTATCCAAACCTTTCACTCCTTAAAGTCCTACAGTCGTGCCCTAACCTTTCCAGCCCTCCTAGGGCCACAGTCTGTTTCTGAACCCCAGTTTCCAAGGCTGGGTCCCTGCTGCCACTTGCCTGGGACACTCCCTAAGCTGTGCTATTTGCCTTTGCTCTAGAACAACCCCCTGGACCTGCTGACTTCCCCGAGGATTGCTTATCCTGACGTTCACCCCCTCCTATTACAGAGACCTTCCCAAACATTCTGTTCCATCGAAGTACGTTGGGCCCATGTCCACGTCTGGAAGTTCCTGGTCTAAATTGTCTACCACCAATTGCCTGGGCTCTAACCCTCAGACTGAGTGTGACCACGGACAGAAGCTCACAAAAAGGACAGCCACGCTGAAGCTATGCCTGGGCAACTTTATAAAGGAAACACTCGCTGTGATCCCGACATCATCTTGACTTAATTTTTTCTTTTATAAATTTATTTATTTATTTATCTTTGGCTGCATTGGGTCTTCGTTGCTGCATGCGGTCTTTCTCTAGATGCAGTGAGTGGGGGCTACTCTTCGTTGCGGTGTGCAGGCTTCTCATTGTGGTGGCTTCTCTTGTTGGCAGAGCACAGGCTCTAGGCACGCAGGCTTCAGTAGTTGTGGCACGAGGGCTCAGTGGTTGTGGTTCTCGGGCTCTACAGAGCAGGCTCAGTAGTCGTGGCACACGGGCTTAGTTGCTCCACGGCATGTGGGACCTTCCCAGACCAGGGCTCGAACCCATGTCCCCTGCATTGGCAGGTGGATTCCTAACCACTGTGCCACCAAGAAACTCCCTTGACTTAATTTTTTATTCTCAAATCCCAATGATCAATAGACTGTATATTTCTTAGACACAAACTTTTATTTATTTATTTATGGCTCTGTTGGGTTTTTGTTGCTGTGCACGGGCTTTCTCTAGTTGTGGCGAGTGGGGGCTACTCTTCCCTGCGGTGCGCGGGCCCCTCACTGCAGTGGCCTCCCCTGTTGTGGAGCATGGGCTCTAGGCATGCGGGCTTCAGCAGTCATGGCATGTGGGCTTCAGCAGTTGTGGTTTACAGGCTCTAGAGCACAGGCTCAGTAGTTGTGGCACATTGGCTTAGTTGCTCTGCAGCATGTGGGATCCTCCTGGACCAGGGCTCAAACCCGTGTCCCCCTGCATTGGCAGGCGGATTCTCAACCACTGCTCCACCAGGGAAGCGCGACACAAACATTTAATGAGTAGGTACCTATGACATTTAATTTCTATGTATATGAAATGTAATTTCTAGTTCTATATAGCATTTTATCTAATTGCAGAAAAACAATCCACTTGTTGAGTCTGGCTTTCTAGATAGACCCTCCTCTCTCATAGGGTTTTTTGTGAGTGCCCACCCAGACTGTGACCAACTTTGGCGACACCGACAGCTACTGATGACTAACTAGCTCTTTGTGTAGGTCTAGTAAAAAGCAACACACATCCAAGTGCTGTTCAGTCTGTTCCTTCAGAAGGAAAATGAGGCCATTACTTTACTACTTTCTCTTCCTTAGACTAAATGTTCTCTCCTTACTAAATTAGCCACCTAAGTCCACCTTCTCAAAGTTCATCTTTCTGATTAATTCTCTGACTTGAAATTGTTCCAATTTTGTCAGACCAACTAGGAGTCTGTCATGCATCTCACATGCGACCTGACTGTGGAGCAACACAACCACAAAGTTGTGTTATTTACTGAGAATAACACAGGCCAGGTGGTCTTGAGATGGGTGAGCGTTCCTACTGGAAAATTAACTCAGCAGTCACACAAGATGAAGAAGCAGATAATGCTGGCCGTTTTTGCCACACGAGCCACCGTTATACATTTGGTATACTTTTCCACAAACATGATAACCTAAAATACATACACAAATACAAATAATCCCCAAACTGAGGAAGGCATTCAGCTATCCCTGTCATCTCAGAGACGCTCTCCAAAGAGCTGACAATTAGACCCTCTTCGGCTAATTTATTTTTAATATGCCATATCAATGGTATTTGATACAGTAATATGGTATGTCAGATACATGAGTTATCATGGCTCTCTGTGCTTGAAATACTGAAGTCAACATCTGTGGTCGTGAATTTGTTAAACATCTAGATGAAAGAAAGGCGGTCCGTGTTGAAGGCTGCAGTATCTGGCTCTCTGGGCCAGGTGCACGGACGGGTGGTCTAAGTATCCTAGGGGGTACTTTGCTTGCTCCTAGATAATTTCACACTTGCAGCATTCATGTTCTCTGCGAGGGAGGGTTTGGGGTAAATTGGAGAAAAATCGAAACTGATGGGCAGCTGAGGATGAAACCCCCGAATGTCCCCCACCGGCACCATCCGTGGATGTTAGCGGTTGGTTGGTGAAGGAACCCGTTTACACTGTCATTTACGTGGGAACCTTGCCTCTGGGCAGCTGGGGAGAGACACTTTCGCCAGATGCCCTGTTTTCAAGAGACACCAGTTTTATGTTTGGTGGAAAATGTTAACAGTGAGCCTGCAATGCAACCGCTTATAAAAAAGCAGAAAAGAAATTAAAAAAAGTGGCCCCACGTTGCTTGGCACTGTGGTTCTGGGAGACTGAGCTTTCCAGCCCCACTGAAGAGCAAGCTGTGTTCAGCGTCAAGCTGAGGAGAAAGATCCTTTGAATGGGAGCATACTCTTGGCTTTCTTTGAATAAGCTACTTTGGCAGTGAGAAAAGCTCCTTACCACCCAGAAGTAGCTTGTACTTGAAATACTGCTAAGAAAGGGGTGGAACACCATCAGCGATCTCACTGGGACCCGAAGCTACCCTTCTGCACGGTTTGACAATATACACTTGTACTGGCCAACAAGGGACGCTTTACTCAACTCTCATAAAGTTTTACAATGTATGATTCATTTCAGAAATGAGACTTGATAATGCAGATTTATCACAAGGAGAAGCCTGCCTTTAAAATGTGATTTAATGATGCCTATACTTATTCACTGACATCTTTATAAAACTGTTAGTGTGGAAATATATTTGTCTTTTCGACAAATAATTCTTCCTTTTACAAGTGTCGTGCAATACAAGGGCCGTACGTTAAAGATGCAGTGGAAAGGGTAGCCGTGGTCTAACTATGCCAAGGCAGCCTTGCATGGAGCGCTATTGCTGTCTTCTTCAGATTCTGGGGACACCACCAGGCACAGCAAACATCTCCTCCTTCCCTGCAACCCCTACCCACGCGTGAGTCCCCAGCTCAGGGCTGCTACTGTAACCAGAGGGAGAGGAAGGCTCCCCAAGGTCACACAGATGCAACAATGCAGTAAATAAACAAGCTTCTGATTGTGATTTAATGCTGCTTTTCTTCCTACCTAAACTTGGTTTCTGAGCAGATCTTGATGATTTAACCTTTCAGCCAATTAGAACAGAAGGTTTGATGGACAACAAATGAATAAATAACATTTTAGTGCAGGAGGCAGAATCACCCTCCCCTGTTAATCAGTCCCTCTGCCTGTGTGCAGGTAACGCGACATTTATCACGCCCTCTCTTACAGTCCCTTGGGGTGTCATTTCATGGCCTACCAGTAAAAACTTCACATTTACAGCAACTGCCCCTCTATTACTGTCGATAACATCTCATTGATATGTCAAACCTCAAAGGAGTGCAGTAAATTGAAACGCTGCCTCCCCAAAGAAAACAAACTGGCAAACAGGTAAATCAGCACCTGCCTTCCTGCAATCACCCAGCCACCCCCAGTCCAAAGCCTCCCACCAAGAGGCCACTGGCACCATCTTTCCTTCCGTCTCGGATATCTAACACCTCAGTGCACAAACGCAGGCCAAGAGCACCATAGAGTCATGCCTACAGAATGTCAGTGAACCCCGAGCTCAGCGCACAGCAAGCCACTGCAATGAAATCATTTTGCCAGTGAAAGCCCAGCGCGACAGTGGCACCACAAGTATTAGGCGGGCTGTACTCTGGAAAAGAACAATATTAACGACTAACAACAATAGTGCAGACTTTCTCTGAAGAGTAGGCAGTGCTGTCAGAGATGTGATCTCATTTACCTTCCAAATATCTCCACAGTGCAGGGAGGAGCTGGGATTGTTCAGAAGAAATTGTTCAGAAGAACAATCATTGTTCAGAAGAAATGAAGCCCAGAGAAGGTAAGAGACTGGTCTCAGCAGTTACTATGAATCAAATACATTTGACATTGAACTGTAAGATTTGTCTTAAAAACAGGGCTCGCTGCCACTCAAATATAACACTTAAAAGTATTAATAAAAACGCTTAAATATCACACTGATGAAGGGAGAAAGGACTAAATTAGCACTGATAATTCATTCAGTTTATTTACTTAACAAAAGAGCTCTGATTTTAATCATGGACAAAATGAGATGTAGTATATAATCCCGTGGGGGCACCATGAACTGAAAAGGCTCTAGCTGAAGAACAGATCACGCTCATCTCTGTCTCTCATAGGAAAAACCACACCTAGCACATGTAAACAGATAAGTGAAACGTACAGTTAAAGCTAGATGTGTTACACACACGTAAGCAGGCCACATGGCCGCATGTGTTCTTTCTGGCATCCCATTCTAGTTTTCCTCCTGCTGCTTTATTCACTTATTCTTTACCTCTTTTTTTGTCTTTTTAAAAAATAGATCTGATGTGGGCAAGCCAAAAGAAATGAGGTTCTAATCCTGAGTTTGGGGGAAGATATGTAGATTATCACAACGATTTTAAAGCACTCTAACAACTGAGCCCACCAAACTACAGTGCTAGGTCACCACCCTTCTAAGAAGGGGAAGGTGTGCCTGCACAGGAATTCTGAATTTAGATACTCAGTCACCTTTCTTCCCACCCAGGTTCTCGCCAACCACAGGTCTGCCCTCACCCTGTCACCCTACTCCTGCTCACTTTTACCATTTCAGCCAAACATTTTCTTTGTCCCCTTTGCTCCTTTCCTTTTTTTAATCTGTCACACGCAGCCCCAACATCTTTCCCAATTTCTCATCTTGCTCTGGAAATCCCCGTCTTGGTCTTACTTCTCCCTCTGGGAGTTCTTAACGATTCTGAGGTATGGATAACTCAGTAATAAGATTCGAGTCTCATGGCCGCACAACCTCCTTTTCTACATTGTCATTCCTCTTCTGGGATTTCATCTGTCTGCCTGGTCCAGCTGGCAGCCCCTGGCCAAGGGTTCCTAATCTTGGATATGGCCAGGAGCACACTTCTGGATGAGGGCCATCTCATAATGATGAGGAAAAAAGGACTGTCAAAACCAGTGCCACTGCTTAGGGAAAAAGGAGCCTTGGGGCAAAACCAATGTTAGATGAAACACAAAGCCTTTTAGAGATTACCAGCCAAAGTTCGTAAAACGTATAAACAGCAATGGAGAGACTCTGTATCGGAAGATCTGAACAGGGGTAAGGGAATGCCAATGAACGAAAGGTAAAAACGTAACAGAAAGAGCTTGTCTGAGACAAAGATGTACAGGAGAGAGAATGATCCGTCACTGAGCCAAAGACCATATGTAGCGGGTTCAAATATAAGCTAACTTTTTTCTCCATTTCTGATTTTCATGATTTATATATTTAATCAGAATTATTCAAATACTGTCCACTACACATCTGTAGCTTAACATGGGGCTGGTTTCAGAGTATGTGTCAGGTGGTGCTTACACTGCTTACAAGGCTTGGTCGTTCAGAATGAAATTGTAATTTCAAGGTAATAATGAGATGTGATGCTGCAATTCTACAGTCTAATTAGTGTAAATCCATAAATGTGGGTCAGAAAGTCACATTTAGTTTAAGGTAACTAACTTCTGATGGAATTCCTGCTGGTACATTGTGACTGTCTTAATGAGCTCCCTTATGAGATGGGCACATACCACCACCGTGGACAGAAGACAGGAAAGCACACGCTTCCTCTGCGTGTGCCCCCAGGGCAGCCTCTGCATTTGTCCCTACACGCTTGGTCAGAAGTCCATTTACTCACTTCTCTGCATCTGGAGCCCTAAAGTCACCCATCCCTCCTCCCACGGACAAATGGAACAAGAACAAATCAGCTAAGGTAGCTGCCATCTCTTGCCCAGTGGTGTGCCCTAGCATCTCTAAGATCCATTTGAATTAAGTCACCGGCAGTCACATTCAGAGGTAACAGGAAGAGGCAGAATACTCAGGGTACATTAGGAAGCTAGCCTAGCAGAACCTGAAGGTGAAGGTCAAGGACGTCCCCATTTGGTAAGATCTATGAAAACAGAGACATTCTCTGGCCCTAAAGCTGCTGATGTCCTCCCGGGGAACCATTCTTTCAGTAACTCAAAAAACATTGTATGTGCCAGGCATCATATGCATGCTAGGAATGTAGGTAGGAACAAAGCAGACCCCTACTGTTATGGAACTTAAAGCCTACTGGGAAAGACATACATAAATAAGTAAATTACAAATAACATAAAATTATAAGTTGTGACACATATTAGGAAGGAAAAGAAATTGGTGCTATGAGAGAATAGCAGAGGAGGCCAACTCTAGCTTGGCTGGCAATGGTCATTTAACCAGCCAGGCAAAGAGCAGAGAGATTAGGGACTACCTATGAGAACGCAAAGAAGCCTCAGGGGCAACCTTGGCTTCAAGGAGCTTATGATCTAGTTGAAGAGATCTAACATGCGGGATCTTAGCTCCCTGACCAGGATCAAACCTGCACCCCCCGCAGTGGAAGCGCAGAGTCTTAACCACTGGACTGCCAGGGAAGTCCCTAATGACATCTTCTCTTTGTTTAGAGTTTTACCACTTAAAGATCACCTCCAGTACACCAATTGACCTGAGGCAGATGACGCATAGATAACAAGAGAAGACTAACAAGATACAAGCACAGCTCAATCAGCGAGCACAGTCCATTGGCTGGGACAGAATACAAGGCTAAAGATAAGAGGTGGATTAGCTTCTCCACTTCCCAGGAGTTCCAAATCCTAAGGCACAACAGCCTGTCTTGCCCCAAGGTACTGAGCTATTCCTGTGCCTGCCTGCTCCCTTATAAAAGCACCTGCTCTGGGCTTCCCTGGTGGTGCAGTGGTTTAGAGTCCACCTGCCGATGCAGGGGACACGGGTTCGTGCCCCGGTCCGGGAAGATCCCACATGCCGCGGAGCGGCTAGGCCCGTGAGCCATGGCCGCTGAGCCTGCACGTCCGGAGCCTGTGCTCCGCAACGAGAGAGGCCACAACAGTGAGAGGCCCACGTACCCCCCCACCCAAAAAAAAAACAGTTTAAAAAAGCACCTGCTCTAACCTGCGCTCTCTGCTCCGTCCAAAGGAATGTTAGGCTTGTTCAGGTTACGAGAAAGAGGTCACCTCAGGTTTCAGAGAGGGGATGAGAGGGCAAGACCCTCTCTCTTGCGGATGCTGATCCCTACCTAGGCAGTTGGACTGCACAATTCAAAGAATGGTGATCTGTGCATAAGGAACTGCCTGTGGCCGCCCTTCTCAAGACGGACCAACAGGCAGGCCCTTGGATGCTTTCACACCAACTGAGCAGAGCACCACAGAGATAAGTGAGTGGGGGGCCTTTCTTCTGCTGCAACCCTGCAAAAGGGAAGTCAGCAAACGGGGGCTTATGGCACACAGCACACCCTAACCCTAACCCTAATCCACCACAAGGCGGTGGATGTGCGTAACAGATCCGTGAGTGGGGATGAGACGTGATCAAGATGAGTCTGGCCGGGCAGCTCCAACTGGCCCCAGAAAAACACACACAACAAAAAAGGGTGAGAAGAGAAAGGTTAAGAATCTAGGGGATATGCCATGACTCTTGACTTTGGAAAAACAACTATTAAAAACTCTCAAACCTGAGATGTGGGTCGAAGAACACTTAAAATCTCACGGTGCTTGCTCAGGTGTGAGGGCACATGGGTACGCGTGCAAGCACACGCAGTCCCAGAATTACCCCCCCAACCCCTGGACGTAAGAGGCTTCTACAGCCATTTGTGGTACCACGGGGATCCAATTAACCACAGTCTCTCACAAACAAAACACTAGTTAGACATGAAAAACTGCTGTGGCCCATCAAAGGCGAGCCTACAGCTGACAGAGCAGCCCTGAATGAAACAAAGACCTAAAGACGGCAGGGTGGTCTTGCAAGCAATCGACTCTCTAACCACAATTTGACCCAGGATTTTACAGCTGAAACAAGCAAAGGTTGGGCAGTGTGAGTGTTACCACTTAACAGGTGTGTCCTGGAGTGGCCTTCTCATTCAGCATGTGCCTCAGGCTTCCCTAGTGCAAAGTCACTTCCCAGGGAGACCAAATGCTGTACCCAAGGAGACGCAGAACATCGTCTAGAGAGGCGGTCAGATATTTCCTTTCTTCAAGTTTTCAGAGTTCTGATTGCTCTCCAAAGGAGACCAGTTCTGGGGTGCTTTGAAGTCCTGGCTGCAGTCATTAGTGTTGCCACTTAACGTTGTTTTAAGAGCACATATTTATTACGTGGTTCACAGTCATATTCTACCTCCTGGCTTCAAATTCCTCAGATGTTTAATCCAAAGATTCTTGAAAGCCTAACCAATGAGCCTTTCAAAAATAGCTAAAGAATAAAGAGCCGCACAACGAAGCCTGGCTGAATGCTCAGAAGCCCCGCCGCTCCCCCCACCCCTGCTTCGGTGACTGTCCTTGTCCCCTCTGCTCTGATGGGCAGGAGGGAAGGAACTTAATCCAACAGCAGAAAGTGGCCAGAACAGCACGGCTGGCTGGCCCCAGGGGCAGGCTGAGTTAGCTGCTTGAGGAATAGGTTTGAGAGCTTCAGAAGAGGCCACAAACACATCTGCAGAAGGTCACAGCTCCGTGTCTACGAAAAACGAGTGCTCGCTTTCCCTCGTGCTTGCAGCTCCTCCTGCTGACGGAGCTGGGGGTGAGAGTGTAAGGGAACAGGTGGCGTGGGCCTGGCAGTCTGTCCATGCTGAGAACTCAGGCACCTCGAGTCTGATGACTGGACAGACTTGAGAACAGTGGGTTCTGTTGCAATTGGCACTTCTGGAATGGTGTGTGGTACTTTCCTCAGAAGAAGTCCCTCTGCCTCACCCTCTGGCCCTCGGCTGTCCAGCCTGCTGAATGGTTGCCCAACTCTGCTCCACTGTCTGCCTCTGGGCACCAGGGCACAGAGTTATGAAGAGTTTTTCCTGGTCACCCCACTTCAGCTTCTCACCTGGAAGACTTCATGTCCCCACTGCAATGGCTCTAGCTCAGACTCCCATGACCTCTCATCTCTAACTGCTGCTCCCTGGCTTTCCTGTCTCTGGTCTCTCTTACTCCCAATTCAGTCTACTTATTGTTACAAGAACAATCTCCCTGAATAAAGCACACTTTTATCACTCCTCTCTTCTGCCCAAAGAGTAAGGTTAAACTCTCTGACATGGAATCCAGGGATTTCCACAGTCTGGTTCCAGTTTGTCTCTCCAGTCTTCTCTCCAGCTTGTTTCCTGTTGGCACACTAGACTTCAGGGGCAGCCTGGAGCACACTTCTGGACAAGCCCTCCTCATCCTCTAACCGAGAAAGGGCAGTCCCTGGACCTTCCATCTACTCTCCAATCATGCCAAACCGTGCTTATCAGCTAAATGTGCCAAGCTACTTCACGCCTCATGCCTTTGTACACGTTCTTCCTTTTGCCTGAAAGGCCTCCAAATGCCCTTCCCCACCCTAGCTGGTACCCCGCCCAGCACCCACTCATCTGTCGGCGTTCGGCATAAGTGGTACTTCCACCCAGAGACTGTTCTCAACCCTTCTCAGGTAGAATGGTCACTCTCCCCACTGTGTCCCACACTTCTATGGTGGCATCAGGAATACTTTATTGCACTTACTTGTTTATATATCCCTCTCTCTGGACCATATCTGAACTCCATAAGTTCAGGGACTTTTTTTTTTTTTTTGATAGTAACTGTCTCAGAGTAGATGCTCACTAAATGTGTGTTCAAAGTGTGAATAAAAAATTTGAGTGCCAACCTCTGGGGTTAATAGAATTAGGGTCTCTCCCACAAAATAGCTCTGCACACATTTAAAGATAATTATCATGACCTCACAACTCCCTCAGTCTTGTCTTACTTGGTCTTGTTTTATCCCTAGTTCCTTCAGTTGATGCCCCCCCCCCCATGAAACAGCTTCACCTTCCTGAACTCTCATCACCTGGTCCCCGTCAGTGTACCTCTTTAAGCACGAACACATCTGTCCTGACCAGCAGAGAGCACAACAGGAAGGTCGCATGGGCACATGGACACTACGCAGTCAGTGCACACTAAGACTGCCCAAGGTCTGCAGCAGCCTCATCCTAACCATTACCTCGTACTGAGTTTGTGGCCAATTAAAACCGCAGCTCTTTTTCACATGAACTTCTCTCAAGCTTGGCTGCCCCCATACTGTACTTATACAATTGATTTTCTGAACCTAAGTGAAGGGCATCACATTTATCCCCATTAAGTCCCATCCTGTTGGTTTGGTCCCACATTAGAGGTTGGAGAGATCATTTTGAATCTCATGTCTGTCATCTATCACAGTAGTCATCCCTCCTAGCTTTGTCTCATCTAGAAATTCAGGAAGCACGCCTTCTGTCTTTTTTCAGGGCACTGATAAAAACAGCGAAATGTTGAAATGTCCAGGACCAAGGACAGAGCCAGAAGGTGCATAGCGAGATCTCTTTCTCTCCTCTCCCCGGTCCCCATCCTGGTCTCCAGTCCATCAGCAATATGTTTTCCACAGCCAACCACTTCTCACCATCTCCAGTGTCACCATCCTAGATCAAGACCCTGTATTCTCTTTATCAGGGTTATAGCATCAGCCTCCTTACTGGTCTCCCGGCTCTGTATTTATCTCCTTACAATTCATTCTCCACACAGCAACCAGAGTGACCTTTAAAAAGCAGAGGGGCTTCCCTGGTGGCACAGTGGTTAAGAATCCGCTTGCCAATGCAGGGGATGCGGATTCGAGCTCTGGTCCAGGAAGATCCCACATGCCGCGGAGCAACTAAGCCAGTGTGCCACAACTGCTGAGCATGCGCTCTGGAGCCCACAAACCACAACTGCTGAAGCCTGTACGCCTAGAGCCCGTGCTCCGCAACAACAGAAGCCACCACAGCGAGAGGCCCGCACACTGCAGCGAAGAGTAGCCCCCACTTGCCGCAACTGGAGAAAGCCGACGCGCAGTAACAAAGACCCAACGCAGCCATAAATAAATAAATAAATAAACATTTTAAAAAATAAAAAGCAGAAATCAGATCATACCACTCCCTTGCTTAAAACCCTCCAATAGCTCCCATTGCTCTTAGAATCAAATTCATCCTCCTTACCAAGACCTAAAGGTCATATACAATCTAGATGCACAGGCCTCCCCATCTCCTCTTGTGCTGCTCTCTGATTCCTTCTCCAAGCTTCAGCTGCCCTAGCCATCGTTCTGTTCTGCATACACACCAAATTCATTCCTTCTTCATGGCCTTAACTCCTCCTTAAATTCTCTTCCCCCCAGCTTTTGTGAGGTTGGCTTCTGTATCACTTATCTCAAATGTCACTTTTTCAGAAAGGCTGTTCTGACCTCCAGTAGCTGTTTCTTGCCTACCACAGTCTTGTCACCATCTACATACTACCTTGTATCATTTGCTTCATAGCATTTATCAGTAGTGAAAACTTATTTTTCTGTTACTGCCTGTTTCCCCCTACTAGGATGTAAACTTGATGAAAGTAGGGATGCTGTCTGCCTTGTTCAGTGCTTAACACTTAGTAGGCACTCCATTTGTTTATTTCTTGGATGAATGAAAAATAGTGAGATTCATAGAATCAGGATAAGTCAAATATATTTGCTATGACTTCACTTGCATTAATAAAAATGGTCCTTGGTTCCATTCTTTCACCATTATTATCATCAACTTTGTAATTAATATTTTATGATGTCATCAAATAATCAAACTGAATTACTAACATTGAGTTAGGTCAGACAACAATTGGTAGTAAAGATGCATTACGTAAGATAACACAGACACGCTACTCAAAAACTATGTACTATGAGAGACGTCTCTGATGTTGGTACAGAATTAACAGCTTGTGGTTACAGGATTAGATTGTTTTCATCATCAAAAGAGCCATTTATGAGGGCTCCGGCTCAGTCAGGTCAAATGTCTCTAACTCCTGTATTTATATATACTTATATATATATTCCAATATAACATTAGGGGCAGGGATCATTCTGACTTCAAAATCTGAATTTTATTGACTTAGAATCCCATTACAATGCCAGTGTGAGACTTGATTTACAGTAGGAACTCCTACTGTTGACCCAGTGGCCAACACACTGAAGCTGGCTATAAAAGGGACTGGATGACCCGTCAAGAGCCACTGACGCCTGCACTAGCTCCCAGTGGCTTCTGTGGCCCAGTCACACGTCAGGAAGGTAGGATCATCCTTTTTTACTGTGACAGCAATGCCCTCTGGTCTGTGCTTTGCCCTCTTCACACCCAAAAACCCCAGAATGAACTCTCTGCATTTGCATGTAAATTTAAAATGTGTTAAAGCAGTAATTCCTGGTCTAGCCACAGATCTATGGGGAGAGAGCCTTGAGAGACAGGGAAGAGGTGAGGCAGGTCAGGGAACCAGGAGAGAAGGGAAAAGAGAATCGATACCCCACACCGCTCTCCTTCCTTCTCAGAAGAATCTCAAGGAAAAGGCAAAGGAGATGTCATGGACAGGAAAGTTCTGTTTCCCTGCCGCAGTTTTCGTCCAGCTTCCTTCCACAGCTAAGAACCCTACCAATAGCAGTGTGGTCCTTCCATAAGCTGAAAGCTGCAGGGGTCTGCCAGAGTTATCAAATCTGGACAAAGAAGGTACTTCCTACTGCCCAGAGCTGTCCCTGCTGCCCGACATGGAGAGTCCTCCTTGTAGGGCAGTTTTAGCTGTGGTCAGGAAATGTGCCCCAGACTCTTTTTTTCTTTGGGGAAAAAACAAAAACAAAACACAACTTTACTGTGACATAATTCACACACCAGAAAATTCACCCTTTTAAAGCGTACAATTCAATGGTTTTTAGTCTAGTCACAGAATTGTGCAACCATCACCACAATCAATTTTAGGACATTTTCATCATCCCGAAAAGAAACCCCTTAACCTTTAACAGTCATCCCTTATTCCCCCAACACCCGCAGCCCCTGGAAACCAATAATCTACTTTCTGTTTCTAGGGATTTGCCAATTCTGGACATTGCATATACATGGATCATACAAATATGGTCTTTTGTGACTGGCTTCCTTCTTGTAACAAAATTTTTCAAAGTTCACCCATGTTGTAGCATGGATCAGTACTTCATTCCTTTTTATTGCTAAATAATATTCCATGGATATACCACATTTTGCTTACCTATTCATCAGTTCATCGACGTTTGCATCGTTTCCAGTTTGGGGCTATTATGACTAATGCTGTTATGAATACTCATGTACAAGTTTTCAAGTGGACATATGTTTTCATTTCTCTTGGGTAGATACCTGGGAGTGGAGTTTCTGGGTCCCATAATTTCTTTTTAATGATTATGTTGTCCATGAGTTTCTTTTTTTTTTTTTTATAAGTTTTAAAAAATGTTTTATTAATTTTATTTTATTTTTATTTATTTTGGCTGCATTGGGTCTTTGTTGCTGCACGTGGGCTTTCTCTAGTTGTGGCGAGCGGGGGCTACTCTTCATTGCGGGTGTGTGGGCTTTTCATTGTGGTGGCTTCTCTTGTTGCGGAGCACGGGCTCTAGGTATGCAGGCTTCAGTAACTGTGGCATGTGGGCTCAGTAGTTGTGGCTTGCAGGCTCTAGAGTGCAGGCTCAGTAGTTGTGGCACACGGGCTTAGTTGCTCCGCAGCATGTGGGATCTTCCTGGACCAGGGCTCGAACCTGTGTCGCCTGCATTGGCAGGCGGATTCTTAACCACTGCACCGCCAGGGAAGCCCTGTCCATGAGTTTCTTGAGTTCCAGTTGTGATTTTTAAGTTCTAGATTAGGAAACAGATGATCGGGATCATTCATGCACATTAACATGTACTGAGCTTCGACCAAGTGGCAGGAGTGTAGTAGTGAACAGACCAGATTCAGGTTCTCCCTCATCACTTAAGAAGAGGTGTGCAATTAAAATGGTTTCTTTTGAATCCTTTAAGTGGTTTTACCATCTAACCAGGCCTAAAATCCTCCCCTCCCTTGTCAAGTCTGTGAGTCTAGTTTCAGGATCGATCAAGGAAGAGCAGAAGGGCTTTCCCACATTTAGCCTGAGTTGGGGATTCTAGCTCTTCCAAGTTTAGTCTGGAGAGGTCAGGATAAGATCCAAAGAGGGGGTGCCACTGAGCTGGACATAAAGAATGACCTAGAATTCAGAGAAGGGGCAGGGGGTGGGGAGGGACAATAAAGACCAGCATTCCAGGTAGTGGCAGTGGCATATGGAAATGTCACAAAGATGAGAAAGCACAGACCATGTCCAGAGAACAAGTAGTAGCCCACAGCAGTGAAAGCAGAGTGGGTATACAGAAGCAATGAAAGGAGGTGGATATAAAGTTTGGGGTCAGACTGCAAGATCCTGCATGTCAGGCTGAGGCATCTGGATTGTGGGAAAGTGGGTGTATGAAAGCTCTGTTTCACAGTGGTAACTCTAGAGGTAGACTGGAAGACAGACTGGAGGTGGAGGGAGGAGACTGAGGAGAGACCACCTGAGAGCCAGTGAGAGGACAGAAGCAGACGGAATCGACTTAGACAATGGAGAGCATGGAGTTGAGTATGACTAGATGTTTCTAGGTGGCGGAATAGATGGATGTGAATATAGAAAAAGGCATTAGATTGTGTGGGTCATTGTGTGAAGCTGGCCATGGAGGATTCCCCATCCCCTCTCCCCGGAAGTACAGAGCCCCACAGGCTTCCCTGTCCCTTGGTGATGGAGACACTCTTCATGGGCAAGAGTAAAGTGGAAAGCACCAGTGCTAGCTCTCCTGACTCGTTTCTACCAGAGCGCCTCAATCCTAGAGGAAACCAAAGAGATATTTTCCTTCACCATCTCTGAGAGACACAGAGACACATTAGTGGGGCTGGCAGAGTCTCTCCTTCCTAACATCAGTCATCCATGCATCTGGCAGGCATACCCCCTACCTCTCCCACCCCACCCTTTTTTTCCCTGAATGATGAAGTTCTTTTATTTAACAATATATTTTTTAATTGAATAAATATGACATGTAACATTGTATAAGTTTAAGGTATACAGCATGCATTTATATATTATAATATATAAATGCATTGATGCATTTATATATTATAATATGATTGCCTTTATGGCAATATTTATATTACATAACTATAGTATAATATTATTGTCTATATTCATTACACTGTGTATTGGATCTCTATGGCTTATTTACTACTCATTACAAGTTTATACCCTTAAACACCATTAATCTTATCTCCCCCACCATCCCCATCCCCTGGTAACCACCATTTTACTATCTGTTTTTTGTTTGTTTGTTTGTTTTTTTACAGGTTTGACTTTTTTAGATTCCATGTCTTCTGAGTGAATCACACAGTACTTGTCTTTCTCTGTCTGACTTATCTCACTTAGCATAATGTGTTCAGCATCCATCCACTTTGTCACAACTGGCAGAATATCCTCCTTTCTCATGACTGAATAATATTCCATTATGTACACGTACATCTTTTTTATCCACCAACTGACTAAGTTCTTAAGCCAGAGAACCTAACCTCTCTTACTGTTTCTGTGAAATCTGACTTTCTTATTTGTTTGTTAAGAGGCTGCTGAGAGTCTTGCCTCCCAAGAGCTTCCTGGGGAGGCCTATGATGTAAGAAATCCAACTTTCCAGGACGCAGAGAAGAGTTCAGTGAATTCTCAACCTGAGCCTGGAAACAGGACAATGAGTAGGAATGTAGCACTGACTCTGTGCCTCAGTGCAGTGCGTGCTCACATTATTTGTTGAAAAAAGGCCCTTTTATAATCTCCAATGATTAGAGATACATAAATAGCTTCAGCTAGATGTATTCAAAAAATTCTGGGAGCCAGCAGCAGCAGTTCAAAACGAGACGCAGGGCTTCCCTGGTGGCGCAGTGGTTGAGAGTCCGCCTGCCGATGCAGGGGACACGGGTTCGTGTCCCAGTCCGGTAAGATCCCACATGTCGCGGAGCGGCTGGGTCCGTGAGCCATGGCTGCTGAGCCTGCGCGTCCAGAGCCTGTGCTCCGCAACGGGAGAGGCCACAACAGTGAGAGGCCTGCGTACGGCAAAAAAACAAAAAAAAACCAAAAAAAAACCAAAAAAAAAACAAGAGGCAACTGCAGTCTTGCCTGCCTGGGCTAAGAATGCTAGAAGGGTCAAGCAGCAAGGGACCATGAATAGAACAGGCCTCTTGCCCAATCTGAATCCTCCCAGCAGGAAAGGAGGGTGGAAACTAGAGGAGAACAGCCTCCAAACGTTTTCATCATATTCCCCAAGAAACCAGAGATAAATAAAGATTCAACAGAAACGAGCCAAAAGATACAATAAAGATGTAGTGTAGCATAAGGCTCTTTGCAGAAGGGTCCTGTCATTGGACTTCCGAGCTACAGTTCATTTAATGAGGCCTTTTTTTTAAATTAATTTTTGAATTTTATTTATTTTTTTATACAGCAGGTTCTTATTAGTTATCCATTTTATACATATTAGTGTATACATGTCAATCCCAGTCTCCCAATTCATCACACCACCACACCCCCGCGGCTTTCCCCCCTTGGTGTCCATACGTTTGTTCTTTACATCTGTGGCTGTATTTCTGCCCTGCAAACCGGTTCACCTGTACCATTTTTCTAGGTTCCACATATATGCATTAACATACGATATTTGTTTTTCTCTTTCTGACTTCCTTCAACAGTCTCTAGATACATTCACGTCTCTACAAATGACCCAATTTTGTTCCTTTTTATGGCTGAGTAATCCTCCATTGTATATATGTACCACATCTTCTTTATCCATTTGTCTGTCGATGGGCATGTAGGTTGCTTCCATGACCTGGCTATTGTAAATAGTGCTGCAATGAACATTGGGGTACGTGTGTCTTTTTGAATTATGGTTTTCTCTGGGTATATGTCCAGTAGTGGGATTGCTGGGTCATATGGTAATTCTATTTTTAGTTTTTTTAAGGAACCTCCATACCGTTCTCCATAGTGGCTGTATCAATCTACATTCTCACCCACAGTGCAAGAGAGTCCCCATTTCTCCACACCCTCTCCAGCATTTGTTGCTTGTAGATTTTCTGATGATGCCCATTCTAACTGGTGTGACGTGATACTTCATTGTAGTTTTGATTTGCATTTCTCTAATAATTAGTGATGTTGAGCAGCTTTTCATGTGCTTCTTGGCCATCTGTATGTCTTCTTTGGAGAAATGTCTATTTAGGTCTTCTGCCCATTTTTTGACTGGGTTGTTTTTTTAATATTGAGCTGCATGAGCTGTTTATATATTTTGGAGATTAAGCCTTTGTCCATTGATTCGTTTGCAAATATTTTCTCCCATTCTGAGGGCTGTCTTCTCATCTTGTTTGTAGTTTCCTTTGCTTGGCAAAAGCTTTTAAGTTTCGTTAGGTCCCATTTGTTTATTTTTGTTTTTATTTCCATTACTCTAGGAGGTGGATCAAAAAAGATCTTGCTGTGATTTATGTCAGAGTATTCTTCCTATGTTTTCCTCTAAGAGTTTTATAGTGTCCAGTCTTACATTTAGGTCTCTAATCCATTTTGAGTTTATTTTTGTGTATGGTGTTTGGGAGTGTTCTAATTTCATTCTTTTGCATGTAGCTGTCCCGTTTTCCTAGCACCACTTATTGAAGAGACTGTCTTTTCTCCATTGTAAATCCTAGCCTCCTTTGTCATAGATTAGTTGACCATAGGTGCATGGGTTTATCTCTGGACTTTCTATCCTGTTCCATTGATCTGTGCCAGTACCATATTGTCTTGATTACTGTAGCTTTGTAGTATAGTCTGAAGTCAGGGAGTCTGATTCTTCCAGCTCGGTTTTTTTCCCTCAAGACTGCTTTGGCTATTTGGGGTCTTTTGTGTCTCCATACAAATTTTAAGATTTTTTGTTCTAGTTCTATAAAAAAATGCCATTGGTAATTTGATAGGGATTGCATTGAATCTGTAGATTGCTTTGGGCAGTATAGTCTTTTTCACAATATTGATTCTTCCAATCCAAGAACATGGTATATCTCTCCATCTGTTTGTATCATCTTTAATTTCTTTCATCAGTGTCTTATAGTTTTCTGCATATAGGTCTTTTGTCTCCCTAGGTAGGTTTATTCTTAGGTATTTTATTCTTTTTCTTGCAATAGTAAATGGGAGTGTTTCCTTAATTTCTCTTTCAGATTTTTCATCATTAGTATATAGGAATGCAAGAGATTTCTGTGCATTAATTTTGTATCCTGCAACTTTACCAAATTCATTGATTAGCTCTAGAAGTTTTCTGGTAGCATCTTTAGGATTCTCTATGTATAGTATCATGTCATCTGCAAATAGTGACAGCTTTACTTCTTCTTTTCCAATTTGTATTCCTTTTATTTCTTTTTCTTCTCTGATTGCTGTGGCTAGGACTTTCAAAACTATGTTGAATAATAATGGTGAGAGTGGACATCCTCGTCTTGTTCCTGATCTTAGAGGAAATGCTTTTAGTTTTTCACCATTGAGAACGATGTTTGCTGTGGGTTTGTCATATATGGCCTTTATTATGTTGAGGCAGCTTCCCTCTATGCCCACTTTCTGGCGAGTTTTTGTCATAAATAGGTGTAGAATTTTGTCAAAAGCTTTTTCTGCATCTATTGAGATGATCATATGGTTTTTCTTCTTCAGTTTGCTAATATGGTGTATCACATTGATTGATTTGTATATATTGAAGAATCCTTGCATCCCTGGGATAAATCCCACTTGATCATGGTGTATGATACTTTTAATGTGCTATTGGATTCTGTTTGCTAGTATTTTATTGAGGATTTTTGCATCTATATTCATCAGTGATATTGGTCTGTAATTTTCTTTTTTTGTAGTATCTTTATCTGGTTTTGGTATCAGGGTGATGGTGGCTAATGAGGCCTTTTTAAATGAGTCTCTCTGGAGCATGGATTAGAATCACATAAAGAGGTCAGGCTTCCTCCTAAAGCTCAGGCTGAGCCCCGCCCATTCTAGCTAGCCCTTCCCAGGGGATGCTCTGCTCACCCGGGGAAACCAGCCTCTTCCTGAATCCACCCACTGAGGAGCTGGGCCAACTGGGTTTTTAAATCAAATTTTAGGCAGGATTGTCACACTTCCTTAGACGTGAGACCTCTTCTCTCCAGACCTGCAGGAGGGCTCAAGTTTTTGACTTTCAGGACAGAGAGCAAGAATTTGGTTTGGATTAGTCTAAATCTCTTTTTCCATTCTACCATAGTGATAACCTTTATCTAATTCACTGTAAGTCTGAACAATCTGTTACAATTCCATTAAAAAATAATAAATTGCCCCCAAAATATAACCACTCATTCATCCGAAAGTTCATTCATTCATTTGTATATGGATCATTTCTAAGCTCCTACCACATGCCACGCTCTCTGCTGTTTTGGTGATTCAAAGACATAGTCCCTGACTCTTCAGGGGTCAGACAAACCTATAAATGTATCAGAAATCGTCTTTGCAGCACATATTGAATTTCTATGCCCACAGCATCCAGATTCTCCACATCAGCAGTGGGGTATTCTGGGAAGACCCCAAACCTCCCTTAACCCCATCCTGTTGCATCCAGCACAGCGCTAGGCAGAGAGCAAGGGCTGGATAAGAGCACACTACAGACTGTTTCAACAGGCCTCACTTTGCCTGCCCCAGCCTTTCAAATCTTACCTTTGGCAGGTAGAGTTAAACACAAAGCAACAGCCTTGCTACTAAATGACAGAAAAAGCACAATCTGAGGGTCGATGACCTTTGTATTCATTTAGACAACTCAACCTTTCTCAACCAGAGCAGTCATCCACCTTCTGCTGTGAACCTGAATTTGGTTGCCACATTTGCATGCATAATGTACTGAAAAGCCTTCCTTATAATGTTTACTTCTATGTTTCTTCCAAATGAAATCACTGAAGGGCAAATCTGATTTTCAAATCAGTTTTAAAACATCTGCCTTCTAAAAACGTAAGAGTAAGGATAAGACTTTTAGATTACAGGCAAGGGCTGATTATTTTAACTGATACCACTGTATCCATGCTAAAAATACAATTATTAGGACATTTTTAATGCACACCCAACATTTAATGGATGTTAACAGTTCATTAGGAAAAGGCTTCCAGGCAGATATGTTCTCAGTGATTTTTGGAGTAAAAGGTGAACTTCCTGACCCTTCTTTCAACACCAACTCACCCGACCTGTGCTGCAGCACCTTTATTTGTTGTTCCACATTGACTATATTTCTTTCAAATATAATTTAACTATACATGTTACAGTCTCCATCTCCAGGAAGCTCAAAAGTATTTAATACATTTAGTTTGTTGTTATTATCATTTTTCCACTTTCCAATAAGACTATGTGAGACTGTAAGCTTTTCTCTAGATATGGAGGTTGTTATGGCCGTCTAGGCCCAGGTATATGACAGTAAATCCTGGAGTCCAGACCTAAGGAGATGCAGAGAAGCAGCTACAGGGGTTGATTCTATCTCATATGTAAGAGTTAAAAGCTCACACACATATGTTTTGTATGTTTAGCACACATGTATGTTGGTATCTCTATATCTGTCCAAACAATACACTATCCAGTAGAACTTTAGAACAATGGTACATAAATATTAGAAGGAACTTTAGAAAAGTATGATGGATTTTATGTTTTACATAACTGTTTCACGTTTTCATTGATAATATAACAATAAACTGTACTATTTTAATAAAAACAGCCCTGGGAGTCCAGCACGGAGCCTCGTTTTAGGAGTGGTGTTTTACAGCTGTAGAGACAGAGGCACAGGGAGAGTGAAGGGCTTACTGAAGGATGCTCAGCCAGTCAGTGACAGAACCGAGGCTGAGAGCCAGGCTTCCTGGTTTCTAGTCCAGGGATTTAAATTTTGCTTGTTTTACTTCACTCACGTGCAGTTAATGTTGCCATACTACACACTTTTCTTTCTGATGGCAAGATCCTGGTAAATATTTCAAGAACATGATCACGAATATAAAGGCTGGGCTTGAAACCATTTTACATTTACAACAAACAATTCCAACACAGGCTTTCACTTCCATGCCTGTGTTATTTCCTCCACCAGGGTCAACTTTCCTTGGGGGTGGGGCAGTCACCTGGGGCAGCCACACTGCAAGCGTCAGCCCACTCCTACGGGCTCTTGAACTTTGTGGTCAGGTGGACTTTTGTCTGGCATAGCACCAACCTCATAGTAGGAACAGTTGACCGTTGAACAATGTGGCTGTGAACTGCAAGGGTCCACTTATACGTGGGTATTTTTCAATAATAAATACCATAGCATGACACGGTCCGGGGTTCGTTGAATACACGGATGTGTAGGAACTATGGGTAAGAGGGCTGACTGTAAGTTATTTATGATCAACCCCCATGTTGTTCAAGGGTCAACTGCACTTCATAAAATGGGTTGAATGATAAAGGTCTGCACAAGCTTCCGGCAGGTAGATACTGTATTCTCCTGTCAGTACAGAAGGAGTCTTGAAAGAAGGCAGGCGGGCCTGGAGGATCAGAGAGAGGGCTGAAATGAAGCCACAGGGGTGGCCGCATTTCCCCACCCCTGATCTCTTAGAACGAACCTTCAGGATTTCTGTGCAAATGCAAATGCAGCTCCAAAGAGAGAACTGCTTCTGAAATCTGAGCCTGGGGAGGAGGGCTCGGGTTCCCCTGCAAAGAACTTCGTTTGGCTCCCAGGAACACTGGCTGAAGTGTAACAACTGAGGTCACTACGCTTCAAGGTTTAAGATGAAGAGGTCAGTGACAAAGATGAGCTTGGCGTGCTCATCTTAGCGGCAAATGGCCCCAGACCTATGGTGCGCCTCAGATGGGCAAGGTCATGGGAGATCAAGTAGAAATCAGGTAAGGAAAAAAACACGATAACAAAGATGTTTGTAAACCCATGCTTCCTAATTTTTCAAAATGCCTGCTTTATCCAAAGGTTTTCATATGTGAGTATCCATTTGACACTTAGACCTTCCCTTTTTTTGTGTGCCTCGGATCTCTCTGGCAGTCTGGCGAAGCTTATGAACCCCTTCTCAGAATGGTTTCAAATGCATAAAACAAACCACACAAGGAAACCAATGATACTGATATGCAGTGCTGCCCACAGAGCCCTTGGGCAAAATGACACTGAAAGATCCCTGCCCTGAGGGAAAAGGGCAGGCAGGCCTCAGCACTTGGCATAAGGGTGCTACATGGGGCCCGAGACTCTGGATCTCTTTATAAGCCAGAATTCTCATTTCTCAAGAAGACGTAAGTTAGACATTCTTAAAGGAAAGGCGTGCCTCATTTAAGAAATAATAACTATGACAACGGCTTTCACATTGCTTCCCTACACCCTTTTCCCCATTCGCTCTCCATTATGTGATTTTCCTCCTCAGCTCCCTTTCCAAACAGCACAGAGACCAGGAATTGGCAACAGTGGTACAAATTTTAGGTTCTCTCTTTGAAAATACAATCCTGAGTTTTCCACAGCTCCCCCCCCCCCGTTACTTCACTTTTCACTGCACTAAAATTAACAAATCATGTGATGCATACATTTCTAAAGGAGAGCACTGGTCTGTGACATCATTTCAAACAACTTGGGAAGCTATGCCCAAACCTGAAAGCCAAATACCCAACATCCTAACAGAAGCTAAACAACAACATTCAAATCAAATTGGGTATCAAATTAGGGCACACCACTCCTGCTTTGAAGTAAAGACCCTCATTCTGGGGGCTTCCCTGGTGGCGCAGTGGTTGAGAGTCCGCCTGCCGATGCAGGGGACACGGGTTCGTGTCCCGGTCCAGGAAGATCCCACATCCCACATGCCGCGGAGCGGCTGGGCCCGTGAGCCATGGCCGCTGAGGCTGCGCGTCCGGAGCCTGTGCTCCGCAACAGGAGAGGCCACAACAGGGAGAGGCCCGCGTACCGCCAAAAAAAAAAAAAAAAAAAAAGACCCTCATTCTGATCATGACTGACTGCCAACACACAATGTTCAATCTGCACCGGGGTGGGTCTCCATGTAAAATTCCTAAGTAGGAGGATCACAAGACTATAAATTCTAATTTAGTTACACCGATCTAAGTAAACCCCAAAGACAACCTGCTGGGCTAGATATCAAATCCCAGGAAACAACTGGAAAATGTGGGCACCAGTGATACCACAACTCCAGAGATTTCAGTAGAGAATGGTTTGTTCTATTGGTGTTTCATTAAGAGTTTGCTTCCACCTGAGTCAGAGCATTTATGTGCAGAGTTGATTCAGTTCCACATGCAGGGTAGCCTTTCAGTGGAAGGCCCTGAGGGAGGAAAAACACAAAACAATAGCTCCCCAGACTCCAGAGCCATTGAGATGGTGTATCTGGATTCAGATCTGAGAAGCAAAGGGCTATGAGAGTATAGATGTACCAAATGGGGGAGAAGCACTTTTTCTGAGCACCGCTGGAAATGCTGGCGTCTGTAAGAAGCCAGGTCCCTGCCCAAGCACACGTCTCCCACAACTCGCCGATCACCATCCTAACTCTGTAAAAGTGTGACTTGCTTGTTTTTCAGTTCTAAAAAACTTTCTTCATAAACTGCACACTAATTCTTCTGTGATTTGAATGAATTTTTAAGCAGACATGGGAAACAAAGAATTATTCAACCTCAGTTTGCTTTTTAGGTGACACTTGGAAAGAGTCAGCTGATAGGAGTGTCTTTTTTGATACGTATGTTGTTTCTGAACTAG
The DNA here is from genome assembly GCF_964374135.1 of Grampus griseus. Classification (NCBI taxonomy): domain Eukaryota; kingdom Metazoa; phylum Chordata; class Mammalia; order Artiodactyla; family Delphinidae; genus Grampus; species Grampus griseus. The sequence goes on along the minus strand of NC_139004.1, from coordinate 35,720,843 downwards.
ACTACAGGCAAGTTGTCTATCTTCTCTTTTCTTTATAACCCCACACAGAGCTCTGCACACAGAGAGGATCAGTCATTCTGATGAACAAATCCAACTTTTTGTGCCAAAAAGGCACAATCATTTTTTAAGTGAGGTCAGCTCAAGCAAATTCTGCATCTTATTTGCCACTGTTCACTGATATCCTAGTTTTAGCAAGTCAGACACACCGAAGTCCCAGGCAAGAAATCTGCAGGAAGGCCAGCTCTGTGACAGATAAAAGGTTGTGCCCAGTGATCATGGAAGTACGAAGGCTCCCATCAACATGATTCATAAGACTTCCCTGATATCACAAAACCAACAGCTGCTGGTCTTGCTCAAGCCATCTGATAGGGCTAAGTGGTTACCAAGAGGCCTACAGAAATAAATGAATGAATAGATAATGCCAGCTGTATCTCAGAAAGGGAGAAGACAGTCTGATGAAAAAGCAGTCTTAATTTATTACAGAAAAACACTGAATTTTACGGTGTTCTGAGCATCAAGGGAAAGTCAAGGGATGATTTTAAATGGAGGTAAGAAGGTTTACAATGTAAAGCTTGTCCATTTCTTTTCTGAAAGTATTTCCCAATGATTAAAAGAAAGAAATCAGAGCAAGAACTCCAACCAATCTGGACAGTGTGTGACTCGGGGGAGAAGAGGACACAGCATAACGGCCTTCCTTCCTCTCTCCAGGAAGGGCACCAAAGTTATCTAGGGCGAGTTCACCTTATACTTAAGATATAATCTCTTACAGGAAATTTAAAACAATACCTTGAGACATGGCAGTTTTATCATCCAAGCTACTGGGCTAAGCTTCAAGCTACTAATCCCTTGAGGAAGAGCACAGCCAGGAGACAGCTAAAACAAGCTTAAGAATGTATATAGTCATTTTATTATAAATGGCTACTTCAGAACCATTTTATTTGACTTTGACTTTTTAAAGGCAAGATTAGCTATTACACATTTTGGACACACTTGGAAAATAACTTGTCAATCTAGCTTGTGAAAAAAGATGCCTCTGGAAATTCATCATATGGTGAGGGGGGAAAAAACCACTCACATTTTGGCTATCACTAAAAGCCAAGCAGAAAACCCCTGTTATCAAGGATAAGTGGAAAATTACTACTTATTATATGGTATTACACAGTTTACAGAAACTGCAAGTGCTCATTACGAACTGAACATCACACTTATCATCAGAGAGGGCAGCCAGAGCACTGGCACAGGCATGCAACAAAACATGCTCAATTTGCTCAGCCTCCCTATGACTGAGGTTACTGTTTCCAGTACAAAGGTAACAAAGAAGTGGATGGGCTGAGTGTGCAGGCTGCAATTCTGCCATCTCCAGGAAGATCTTCTCTGCTCAAAGGCACACTTGAACTTCCCTCTAGCAGGACGAAGGGAGAACAAGTGATCTTTACTTATCCACCAAGGCCAAGCTCACTCCCACCTAGGTAGTATGTGTTTCCAGATTTAGCATGCTGCTTGCTCCCATAAATGTCACCCCTACTGATTCACTCAGAGGAGATTTGGTCTAGCTAAGTATGTCAGAATCCACAAATGCCTCTATTTACCTTTGGATCAAGGCCCCTCAGTTACTACTGGTCCCGAGCTGACTGGGAAAGCTTAGCTGACAAGCCCATGAGAGGAGGGAAGCACCCAGCACAGTGCCTGACCTAGAGCAGTGGCAGAAATATATCTGCTAAGTTATGGATGGAGCAATAACACGTTTTTGAGTTAACATGGGCCTCTGTCCCACGAATTGGGGGTTTTAGCAGGGCAATGATTCAATATGAGTTGAATGATAATCTTACTTAAGGAAGCAACGTAAGGAAATATGCCCGAGAAAACCAGTTGTTCCATCCACAGATATGACTGGCTTAGCAGACTGTGCCCTGCCCTCCCTTCTCATCTCCTCAAGACTTTATAAAGGTAATTAATATTAATGTAAGAATAGGATATTAATGCCATGTGAAAGTATAAATTTGAAAACCAGACTAGAAATCCCAAATTGAATGAATTTGTAATTGTAGGTCGCAGCACATGCCATGTCTTACTAAAAACTTGATTACTAGACGTTACTGTGGCTCTCTGTCCTCGCAGCGCAATACAGCCACATATCTGAGCACTTGAGGTCTTCAATTAATCTACCTGAAGCACCTATGAACAGGCAGAGGCTGTGATACAGGGGCTCACGGGTACTGTGAGAACATGAACTTTGGAATCATATCCTCTTGTGAGTTTAAACCTGGGATCTCAACATTAGATTAGTATAGGTTTGGATTTTTATTTTAATTAGGAAAAATGAATTGAAGAGTTTCAGAAATGTGAAACAAATAGCCAAGCTTCCACGAGCCCCTCCTTCCCCCACCCCCAGCACACCCTAGAGAAAAGACTATACATTTCAAAGCTCCAGCAGTCTGAACTTCTATTAAGCCTATGTATCCATTGCCAAATCCTACAGAGAAGTTAGTAACTCCCTAGAGAATGAGGAAGGGAACAAGAACAATATAAACAAGTTACTTGCATCTGACACCAGCAGTGCCAACATGTCTGCCCTCCTTTGCCTGAGCATCCCCCCCAAACATGAACTGGAGATGAGGAAGCAAGGGATATTATCCAGAGTTTTTCACCAGAGGAAAACCATGAGCATTCTGGGACAAGTTTAACTGCAACTCTGCCTGGAGGCAGAAGGACGAACAAGGTGACAACTCACCACTCCTTCCTGGTCAAGACTGTGCAGCCACGTCACTAAGAGCACAAACATTCTTTTGCTCAGTTTAGGTTTTTTTACGTGGGCTCTGAACTGTTGCATAAATTTGGATACAGAGGTGAAAAGTGTATGAGCAGAAAGCACTCACTAATTCCTTCCAAAACATCTGGTAAATGTGTGCAATTCCAGATGATCACCACTCTAAAACTACACTTTAAAACTTTGTAAGAAATGTGTGTTACTGACAACTCAGTACATAATTTACAACCACCATGGTGAAATTCACTTACATTCCATGTCAAGGGATCATGAAAAGAAAATGTCAATTGTGGGGAAAATATGCTTCATGGATCTTGACTTAAAACATGAAAAACACACATGCAAGTCTCTTTTGGTAGAAGGAAACAGTCTAATAAATGGCTTAATGAACAATGTAATGATTTTTTTTAAAGTAGGCAATAGGAAGAAAAAGGGAAGAAAAACAGAGGCTAATAACTCTAAACCCGGATAATGAAGACCTAGGTAATCTGGTTTAGAGACTATACTTTTAAAATCAAGTTTTAAAGTATGAATTATGATACAAGTGCTCATTACAGACATTAGATTAAACATTAATAAGCTGGTCAAATTAATACTGTGTGGAGAAAGTAGTGGTGATAGCAAGGTAGGAAACTATATGAAAATGTAAGTGGATTTCTTTGTAATCTATAGTCCTCATCATACCTTCTTGAAGACGAGTCTATTTCTGACTTGTATGTCTATCTGATTTTTAAATCTGAAGTTCATAGGTCCCTCTGGTCGGGAAATTACCAGTTTTCCCAGCTACCGTGTAGGCCAGTAGTAGGTGGGTAGGCTCACATGCTTTTTTCCAGAAAAATTTCCCTAACACCATGCCACTTTCTGACCATGTCTATATTCTTACAGCCCTTATATGTCTGTTTTTTCCTATGGTCTTATAGGCCACGCAAAATTCTGGGAAAAGGGGACTCAGAATCAGGAGATCTGGACCCTTTCATTAGATGAGGACTTGGGAAAGGCAAGTGTAAACTGAGAGGCTTGGACTATGTGTAAACTGAGAGGCTCATGTGTAAACTGAGAGGCTTGGACTATGATTTCCAAGGTACTTTGAGTCACAATATTTTATGATTATAGGATCCTGTTTTATATTTTACATTCTGTGTGGGGGGTGGTGGGGGGGGTGTTGCGATGGCTCCCAAACATTCAGAAGTTGTATAGAGTCTGTAAGTTCCTTCAGAGGAGAAATGTCTTCCTGGTTCCTCAGTATTTTCCTTTACAAGGTAGCCTCTACCTACTAGGGTTGCTCAACAAATATGACTCAATCAAAGTTGGTCGGGCTACGGACTTGATGACAGACCTATGAACTACTGTAGAGGCTACTCTGAGAAAATCTGGCCTGTACTTCCGTGGGGGGTGGGGGGGATACCATTGCACCTTGAAAAATGGCTAGGTTTTTAGAAAGCAAACTTCCTCCCAGCCTAGCCCCTTATTTCCTCCCTTCTCTGAAACAGATCTGAGAAAAAGTGAATGTTATCAACTTAGATGTAAACAAGTTACAGTGGGCATTCAGCTAATGGAGCAGTTACTTGCATTCGGGAGGAGAAAGATCAAGAAAGAACTCACAGAGCATTTCTAGCTGGGTCTTGAAGGGAACAGAGGATGGGTAGAGACGTGAAGATCAGCCAGCGGAAATAAAGATAATTAGCTGATCTAAGACACTGACTTATTTGGCAATAGTAATTAGACCAGACTGAAAGTTTAAGTAGGATACCTGTAAAGACAGAATTAAAGAGATAAAGGTTAGAAAGTTTGGCAAGAGTCAGAGAGATATGGTAATTATATATTTGAAATCTGGGCATGAGGTCTAACAGCGGGACAGAATATTTGAAAACAAGAAGTGTGGGGAAAGCTGGTCATACAGAAATAGAAGATGACCCAGGAAAGGATTTGAGGCTTTTCTCAGGCACTGGAGGTGCCTGTACAGGGGAATAAGGAATCACAGCCAGACGAACCCAGCAACAGTGTTCCAGACACTGGAACAGCAACGGATGCAGAGTATAGATTGAGGGAAGTCCACTCGAGGCCACTAGAATATTCTGGGAGAGAGGTATGAAGGTCTGAATTAAGATGGAGGCAACATAGGGAATAGAATAAAGGAAGACATGGTGTAAACCAAAAGACATGGTACTTGACTGGCTGTGGAAGGCAAAGAAGAAAGAACCAAAGGGGCAAGAGATGCCCTGGAGAAGTTGTACTACCACCAACGTGAGCAGGGACATCAAGAGAGGGGCTGCTTTATGGGGAAAATGATGATGAGCCTAGGTTTAGACAAACTGAGTTTGAGAAGCCATTCTAGAAGGGGCCAACATTTAATAGAAAATATGAATGGAAAAGACCCCTGAAGCCAAGAAAATAAATCAGATAGCAAAGGAAGAGTGCCCTTTTAGCTCTAAAAATGAATTCTATGTGCATGCTGGTCACCTGAATTCACAGGAACACTTTCCCCACCCCCTTTCTTTTTTTTAACCTAGGAAGAAAACACCAGCCTCTTAGCACTCTGGGATTCAGCTGAGTCAGCGTTAATCGTGGCATGATTACCAAGACAGCACTTCTCATTCCACCCCAGGACAAACTGAGGCAGGTCATTCTAAGAAGATATGGTCAAAACTACACTGACTTTCCTTCCTGCTGCGTTTGTTCACTGACCAACAAATAGGTTCTGCTTTCCTTTTTTGCAGATCACATGCTGACCATTCATTTTAATAAATGGATTTCTATGACAGCTGTTATTCTGGTGTCTTTAGGTGGCCAGTTTGCTTGCCTACTCAGGGTTATGTGACTCTGACTAGAGGCCCAGGGGAGGGGGGCAGACTGCATTGTATTATTGGCAATGCCTATCTCAGGGAAGGGGTTAATCAAGGGTTGGTCACGGTAAGGGGGGGGCGGGTGCCTCCCAAACACCTCTCTGGACTCTCTGAAAGCCATCCTAAAACCACGGGAGGGATCCAGAGCTCCAGGATCCCAGAGTGAGACCTGTTCTGTGGAACAAACTCTAACCCTGCTGGGAGAGGCACACGGAGTGCCTTACCAAGTGGTTTAGAGTTCCACCTCAGAGATTAAGGCCAGTTTTTTTTGTTTTTTTTTTTAATTTTTTAACCTTTTACTCTGAAAATCCAGAGAAACAACTGAGACATATTAACCTTTCAAATTTGGGATTTTAAATCAAATCAATTTCCAAAGTAAAAGGGACACAGCTGGCAAACAGTTTTTAAAGCACTCAGTTCCTCCATAAAGAAAAACTTAACTCTCTCTGTGAGTGTTTAAAAATAAAAGTAATGGACTTTCAGCCAGTAACCAATCTCAAGTGATAAACTGTTACTGGGGGATCTAAGTCATTAACTTGAGGGGCAAGGATAGATGGTGGAGACCAGAGAAAACTAAACTCTGGCAATAACTGAAGCTGTGGAATAAGGCTATAAATGAATCAAGGATGACAGATCAATAATGGATTAATAACAGGATGCTGGGAAGACACATTTCTAGTCTACAAGGACTACATTATCAGGGCAACAAACAAGTTTTATTTTCGCCCACAAACTCTTCCTTGTTCTATGTGACAGCATCTGAGCTGGGATGGACAGAGGTCCTGATTGAGTCCTGTTGATGACAAGAGCTCCAGACAGGAGGACAAAAGAAACCAACACGCATGCATGACTGGAGACAGAGTGGTAGCACTCATCTATTCATTCATTCAAACAATACAAGTGCTAGGTCCCTGCTAGGCGACCATGGCTAAGAGTGAGTGAAACAGACCAAATCCCTGCTCTGATGGTGCTTACATTCTATAGGGGAAGAACAACAGTAATTTAATAACCTTGCTAAGCAAAGTGTCAGTGCAAACTGTAGTATCAGCTGCAAAGGAAAGAAGCTCGGTTCTCTGAGAGGGAATAACAAACAAGGATCGCCACAGGTGGTCAGGGCAGACTTCCTGAGAAAGTGGACTTGAGCTGAGAACAAAAGGATAATAAGGGTTAACCAGACAAAGGGCAGGGGTTTGGGCTCCAGAGAGAGGCCATGGCATGTGCAAAGGCTCTGCGGGAGGACAGAGTATGACATGTGGTGGGATGTGAGAGGAAGCTAGGCTGATGTGAACATGGGGAGCACAGGGAGGGTGATGCAGAATAAGTCTGGAGAGGCAGGAGGGGGGCAGGTTGTGTAGGCCCTCTAGGCCACGTGAAGAATCATGGTCTTTACCCAGAAAACAATGGGAAGCCAGTTAAGGGTTCTAAGCAGATATAGTACAAGAGTTGTGCTTGAAAAATGCCACTCTGGCTACAGTAAGTGAGGTAAACTTGAGGGAGGGTACAGAGAGAAGGTCGAGGGGTCAGTTAGCAGAGCAGAGAGGAGACAGATGATGCTAGCTGGACTAGGTGGTCTTGACTTATCTTTGTCATCTGGACTATAATATTAATATGAAAGCTATTTCCATAAAAAAAGAAAAATCTTTCTGACTACGTACATTTTAAGTGTACTCACACAGCTCACTGAGAAAGTTTTATTGAGGCATGCCTCATTTTTTTTTTTAAATAATAGACATGGAAAAATTATTATCCTCACAGAATAACATGGCTCCTTGTTTAAGCAAGGAAGAGGGAAAAGAGCTCTCAGCGTTTCTCTCCTGATCACTGGCTATCCAAGGGGACTTCATTTCCTTCCAGAGCCGTCACCTGTCAAATGTTCTGGGTGGGGAGAAGCCTCTCCCCTGGTGGTCCACAGAACTGCCAATAGCTCTAAACTTACAACTCAGTTCACACACTTAGCATCAAAATCTACTTTCCATGTGGCTTCCAACACAGGGGTAAACTTTTCCTTAAAAAGTTTCTGCAATACAAAAGGTAAATCCCTTCTCTAGACATGCAAGGATAAGTGACTGACTCCCTTTTGATGTTTTTATTCCAAAATGTTCATCTACTCCGGCTACTTCATAACCCCATAAACAAAAGTATGATTAACAAGTGTTTCCAAGTCTGGTCTAACAGATAGATGCCTTCCACAAGGCAGGCTCTGATACTTCATCATTAACACAGGGGTCTGCCTAGTACCAGACTTTATCCTCTGTGTTTTATCTGAATTCTGGTGGGTTTTTTTTTTTTTCATTTTTTTTGCCATTCCTCTTACAGATACATGTTTCTCTATCATTCAAGCTCTAAAACTCTTGACAAAATTAACACCAATGTTTGCCCTTTAAAAAAAAAAACACAGGAAAGAACATGACTAGCTTTTTTCATTGCTGTCAAATGCTGTGTAGAGAAACGGAATTAAGTATGAAAGGAGAAAAATAAAATCTCCATCGAACATTTTAAAAGTGACAATTACATAACCAGAGCCCATTAACTGGCTCACGCTTCAAGAAGGAGCAGCAAGGACACCCCTCCAGCTGCTCAGGGAAGGGGATCTGAGGAGGGCAGCCCACCCATTACCACAGCAGACTCACAAAAAATGGTAATATTTCAATACAGGACCTATGCAACAGCCAAGATCTGCAATCCCATCCTGGAAACTAAAACTTGACACTAAACAGGAACAACTTCTCATCAGCGGTCTCAATGGTGAAGTTATTTTCTCCATTAAATCCCACTTTCTTTCTGTTGCATCACATTAGTGACCCCAAGCCCTCTACACACAACCCCAGGTCACATGATTAGCAGTGAACTCCTGGAACCGACCCAAGATTTTCGTTTTGTTAAGCGCCAACCTAAGAAACAAAGCTGGTGGAAAGGAAGCTTTTTCAACTTTGTCACTAACAATGGCAAAGAAGATGCAGCAAGGTAAATAAACAGTCTAGGTTTAAATGTCCCGTTTTTCAATCTTGCCACACTTTGGCAGAGTCTACTGAGGCTGTGACTCTCCACCTTTAATTTATCCCCTTGTCCTCAACCACTGCAGCACTTAGAGAAAGAAACATGACTTCTCATTCTAAGATGCCTAGCGAATAAATAGAAACAGACCCCAGAACAGAATGTTGCCCCTCCCCAGGACTAAATGACAGAACACTCAGCAAAGGGGACACACTGCTTCTCAGATAGGAATACTGTCAGGCTGAAGTACAGGGAGCAGACGAGCTTCTCCAGGTGACATAGAGACTGTCAAAGTGCTTCTCAGGGAAGGCCCAGGGGAGAAACTTTCTAAAGTTAGGATGCTATAGAAATTGCCTGATCCAAGGTAGTGTTCCACGGTCTCAAGTAGGCCAGGGCCCTCTGAGTGGGGAAACCCAAGTGGAAATGGTCTTCTGAAGTCCTGGGGAAAGACGAAAGGAAGAAGTACTCTTGGAGAACTGGGCTCTGAGAGGCCCACGGGGAGAAGCATAAGGAAAATGTGGCTCAGGTGTCCTTTTCAGGGAAGCACTTGTGCTTAGGGTAAGTGACTTCAAGGTTCTGAAAAGCTACTAGGATATTGCTATGTACAGCACTTATTTAATTTCTTTAATTTATTGCTGACAGTAAATAAACCATGCCACTCTGCCAGCATATGCTACTCAAATAATGTCAAGGACAAATCTCTACATTTATGGCAGCAGCTAGAAAAAAAAAATCTTTTTCAAATAAAGTTTTCCTTTTGATTTTAAAAGAAGTACATGTAAATTGGTCAAAAATGTAGGAAACTAGAAATAATTTCCCTAATCCCAATATACAAAGTCAACCATTATTAACATTTTGGCATATTTCCTTCTGGCTTTCTTCTTCCATTGTTTTTTTTCCTACTTGTGATTATTAATTCTATAATTTTGTATCCTGTTTAAAAAATCTTGTATAAGTATTTTCTTAAGTTATTAAAAACTCTCTTTCTTTTGTTTTTTTGGTTTTTCTTGGCCATGCCACATGGTTTATGGGATTTTAGTTCCCTAACCAGGGATCGAACCCAGGCCCTTGGCAGTGAGAGCTCGGAGTCCTAACCACTGGACTGCCAGTGAATTCCCTAAAAACTCTTCACAACATCATTTTAATGACCACTTAGGCTAGGGAAGAAAATTTACTCAAAAGGAAATCTGGTTAGTATATCTGGCAGGCAGATGGACAGTCTGTGAGAAAATCAGCCTAAAATCTAGAGACACTAGGTAGTTCCAGATTAGAACCACAGAAATCTCAAGCGGAAAAAGAAAATCTTCAGCATTACCCTATTTTTTATATCTCATTTTTTATATTTGCCAAAATGTTTGCCAAGGGGGCACAGTCTTGGACAGATGATGGCCTACATCACTAACACTTTGGCAGACAGAATTATTAGTCAATGGAACCAAGACAAAGTGAAGAAACAGTTAAAAAATGAACATGTAGGAGGTCAATATGTAAGGAGCACATGCTGGCAGGAAACAAGACAGCTGCATAACACAGGAGAAACACAGCCAGGCACAAGGAAGGAAAGGAGAAGGACGTGGGGTCACTGGGGAGTATCAACAGCCCATGCAGTAGAGCTTCTGGGACTGCAAGTTCAAGATGGCCAACATTATAGGCACATTTACCTTGCTCCCTTCCTGGAAACCAGTGAGGTGACATCAAAGAAGTACAAAGGAGATACCTTCATAATAGTGTTGCAAACTCAAAAGAAGGCTATTAGCAAATCAAGATTTTGTTGAATTTCTAGAAAATGGTAGGTGGATGAAACATTATTCATAAATCTGAGGGAAATTGGGCAGATTTCCATATAATAGCAAACTGAGCAGGATGGAAGGAAAACGACCCACATCCAGCCATACCAGTGTGAAATTTAAGACCTCCAAGAATGAAGAGAAGATCCTAAAGGCTTCTATAGGGAAAAATAAATTACTACAAAGAATAAGAATCTGATTATATCAGATTTCTCATCAGCAACATTAGATGATAGATGGCAATAAATCCAAGCTTTCAAAATTCTGAAGGAACTGAACTCTATATCCAGTTAAACTATGATTCAGGTATGTAAGTATTCTGAAAATTTGCCTTCCACATACCCTTTCTGAAGAAATTACCTATAGATTTACTCTGTGCAATGCTCATAAGGGATCTTCTTAACTAAGACCCAATCAAGTCATATTTGGCTTCAAATTCACCCAGGAGAGAGAAGAGAAAAGACTGTGCCACCAGGGTAGCAGCAGGCATTCCTCCTCAGGGGGAGTCCTTGTAGCAGTCCATACAAATGTACAGGAGTTATTCCTGCTGGCATGCAAGTGACACAGCTCAGGTGAGTGTACAGACTTACTCTGGGCAGGTGTGGGCCTCTCTGGTCTAGAAGCCTTATATTTCAAATTGAAAATAGTATCTCTTGTAATAGTTCCATAAACACAGATCCCAGAACTTTCATGAGGGACATGTCTAGTCACAAGTCATCACACTCAGGAAACCCAAAGCTATGACTTCCAAGGAGATATTAAAAGTCCTCCCAGCCAGATGCAACTGACCAATCAGGGGTGATTTTTATCATAAGCAATGTTGCCTAATAACCCAGCTGACATTCCACTTCGATCAGATTTTCAGGGGAAGAGATCTAGAAAGGTAACTGGGCCAAAGGACAATATCTCCTGCAAAGGAAAAAGGGTTTTATTACCCCTTTACCCACATTCTACAAAAAGATCACAGCTGTAGAGTAGGCCTAGGAAGCAGTCTGTTCAAAAATTAACCAATGATGGGATGTAAACTGCTGCAGCCACAGTGGAAAACAGTATGGAGTTTTCTCAAAAAACTAAAGATAGAACTACCATATGACACAGCAATTCCACTCCTGGGTATACATCAAAAAAAACAAAGCCACTAATTCGAAATGATACATGCACCCCAATGTTCATAGCAGCATTATTTATAATTACCAAGATATGGAAGCCACCTAAGTGTCCATCAACAGAAGAATGGATAAAGAAGCTGTGATACACACACACACACACACACACACACACACAAACACACACACACACACACAATGGAGTACTACTACTCAGCCATAAAAAGGATGAAATCTTGCCATTTGCAACAACATGGATGGACTTGGAGGATATTATGCTAAGTGAAATAAGTCAGACAGAGAAAGACAAATACCGTAAGGTATCACTTATATGTGGAATCTAAAAAATACAACAAACTAGTGAAAGAAAAAAAACAGACTCAAAGATACAGAGAAGAGGAACTTCCCTGGTGGCGCAGTGGTTAAGAATCCTCCTGCCAGTACAGGGGACATGGATTTGATCCCTGGTCTCGGAAGATCCCACATGCTGTGGAGCAACTAAGCCCATGGGCCACAACTACTGAGCCCACACGCCACAACTACTGAAGCCTGCACACTCTAGGACTGTGTGCTGCAACTACTGAAGCCCACACACCTAGAGCCCGTGCTCTGCAACAAGAGAAGCCACCTCAGTGAGAAGCCCGCACACTGCAACAGAATAGCCCCCACTCACCACAACTAGAGAAAGCCCGTGTGTAGCAACGAAGACCCAATGCAGCCAAAAAATAAAAAAAGATTTTAAATATAATAATAATAAAAAAAGATACAGAGACCAGTGGGGAGGGGAGGAGGGACCATATAGGGGTAGGGAACTAAGAGGTACAAACTATTATGTATAAGATAAGCTGCAAGGATATACTATACAACACAGGGAATATAGCCAATATTTTATAACTACAAATAGAGGATAACCTTTAAAAATTGTGAATCACTATATTGTACACCTGTAACTTACGTAATATTGTACATCAACTATACGTCAATTTAAAAAAAGGGGAAAAAAATTAACCAGCGAACATAAGTATGCTTCAGAACTTCTATAACAGGAAAAAGAGGCAATTAGGAACTCCAGGATAACAAAAAGCTGGCTAATATGAAGCTAGTTATTTATCATTTGTGGAATACTTCTGAGCACTTGTAAGAAAACTGAATCTGTGATCTGAACACAGCACAATTCTTCCAAGAGGGGCACAAGTTCAATGACGTTGAACAGCATTTCCCTCACTACAGAGCCAATGAATTACTAGATCTGTAGGGAGCAATGTTTATATAATCATAATATTATAATGAGTTCTCAGTGGTTTTCCCTTTTCAGGATCAGTTTAGAGCCAACACATGGAAGATTTAAATAAATCAAACAAACAGAAAATAATATCAAAAATCTTCACAATGTCAATGAGGTGGCACAGCTAACCTCATTGAGGAGGAGAGACAGAGGGAAATGTAGGGGTGGTAATTTTTTCACTAACATAGTAGGGAGTCAAGATACACTATCCACAATTGATGGATCAAAAAACAGAGGTTTAAGTACATTGTTTAATTTTAAAAGGTAAGTAATAGTAGAACTAAAAAGAAAAACATAACTAACAAAAAATGAGGAGTGGTTAAGTGAGCTAAATTCCTCATTTATTTTTATACCAAGGAGTTAGTGAAGTTGATAAATAGAGATATAAAAATATTATTTATAATTGAGAAGTTATAAAAACTAAAAAAAGTCAAAAGTAGTTACTTCTGAGGAATGAAACAGAAGATGGGAGGGTAAAAATTTACTTTTCACTTATATCTTCTTGGACTGTTGAAAATAACTTTCCATGGGCATGTTTTACATTTATAATAAAAAAAGAAAAACTGATGTTAGTATTTTACTGTACTGATACAGATTTAGGGTTCAGCAATTTAGAAGACAGTAGAGAAAAGGAATCAACGATTAAAAAGTGAAATAAGGGACTTCCCTGGTGGCGCAGTGCTTAAGAATCCACCTGTTAATGTAGGGGGCACGGGTTCGAGCCCTGGTCCAGGAAGATCCCACATGCTGTGGAGCAACTAAGCCCGTGCGCCACAACTACCGAGCCTGTGCTCTAGAGCCTGCAAGCCACAACTACTGAGCCCACATGCCGCAGTTACTGAAGCCTGCATGCCTAGAGCCCGTGTTCCGCAACAAGAGAAGCCACCACAATGAGAAGCCCGTGCACTGCAATGAAGAGTAGCCCCCGCTTGCCGCAACTACAGAAAGCCTGCGCACAGCAACAAAGACCCAACACAGCCAAAAATAAATAATTTATTTTCTAAAGAAAGTAAAATAAGGTTAAAAGGTATAGGAATAGATTATGTGAAAAAAGAGACAAAAAGTAATTTTATAAAATCAGCTGATACATTTGTGAAAACATACATAAATCTTGAGGGCATTATGCTAAATGAAGTAACTCAGACACAGAAAGACAAATATTGTATGATCGCACTTATATGTGAAATCTAAACAAACAAACTCATAGAAACAGAAAAGACTGATGGCTGCCAGGCACTGGGCGGGGCGGGGTGAGGGAAATGGGAGAAGGTGGTTAAAAGGTACAAACTTCCTATTATAAGATAAATATGTTCTGGGGATATAATGTACAGCACGGTGACTACAGTTAACAGTACATTGTATATTTCAAAGTTACTAAGAGAGTAGATCTTAAAAGTTCTCCCCATAAGAAATAAAATTATAACTAGGTGAGGTGATGGATGGTAAACTTGCTGTGGTGATCATTTTGCAATGTATACATATACCAAATCACTGTGTTGCACAGTCTAACCTTATACAACGTTATATATCAATTACATCTCAATAAGCTGGGAAAAACCCCTAATCAGTCAATATAAAAACAGGATTATATATGATAGAAAATGAGCCTTTATCCTGAAAGCTTCAACTGTAGCAGGCCAAAAAAGGAAACTATCCTAACCCAGGAGCAGGAATTTATAGGAAGACAATGGAGAATTTCACTCCCTAGGTCTTTTTCAGAGGACAGCAAAAATCTGTCCTCTGATTTCTTGACTAGGTAGAATGCTATCAAGAGGCAGGGCTATTGATTTCTAATGGTCCTATAGAATTTCATTTATAACATGACTTGCATACTTTACTTCACTAAAAAGCAGGCTACAGGGCTTCCCTGGTAGCGCAGTGGTTGAGAGTCTGCCTGCCGATGCAGGGGACACGGGTTTGTGCCCCAGTCCGGGAAGATCCCACATGCCATGGAGCAGCTGGGCCCGTGAGCCATGTCCACTGGGCCTGCGCGTCCGGAGCCTGTGCTCCGCAACGGGAGAGGCCACAACAGTGAGAGGCCCGCGTAACGCAAAAAAAAAAACACACACACACAGAAAAAACAGGCTACAATACTTGAAGCTAATAGGATCCTCTCTTGAGGACTGCTCTGGAGTACATTAGTTCAAAAGGAAAGGCTTTCTTCTTTTATCATCTACATATCTTCCATAAGATGTTACAGGAAAGCCCGAATGAACTTGTTGGCCAACCAATACAACTTCTAAGAACTAACTCAAAAATGGGAGGCACAATAGATTCAGGTTATGTCTGTAAACATTAAATCATAACCTTTGGCTCCATTGATTCCTAGAGGATTAATAGGCACTCGCCTTCTTGCTACTACTCTTGTTCTTCTAATATATTATTTATTAATTTGTGAAACACTTACTGCTATAGCATCTAAGTGCTAACATACAAGGTTAAAAACACTTATATTATTGAAACCCACCAACTAATGGAAACAAAAAATTAAAAAGAGAAAAAAAAAGATGCTGATGACTTAATGCAAGGCTACTGGGAGAGGATCTAATGAGTGAATGGGTTTTTGAATCAAGAAAAACCCATTTAAATAAATATAAAATCATTATATGTACTTTGTCAGTAGTTAGTCAACCAGTTCTTGTTGAAAACCCAATTGTATAACACCTTCAACAGGAGGACATAAAAGAGATGAGGAATCCAATTTATAACTCATAAAATGACAGAAGAGATGGGTGATGGTAATCAGTGAGATGTGTAAAAGACGAGGCAGAGAGGGTCTGGTTTGTGAGCTGTATGCCCAATAAGCAATGACTCTGGAAAGATAAATGGGTGGTTGTTCATGGGCCTTGAAGGCCTTCCTAGTGTATAAAAAGGGTTCTGGGAGCTTGGAAATAAGAGAATCACTTCATTTCCCAGTTTTCATCATCCACCTTGGTTTAGCAATGCTTTGGGTTCTAGGAGGGAATGTGGTACCAGAGAAAGAGCCCTTCATTCTCTCTTTTATAAAATGAGGACAATATCCCACACAAGGTGTTTTGTATTCAGGACAGAATAAGATAAAATACATGCAGGTAAAGGAATACTAGTTACTAAATAATTGTTAGTTTTCTTCTGGTATGGTAGAGATGGCTACAAGATCTGCGATCCACTGAGAAGTGGCTGCCCAGCCGGGAGCTGACTACGTTTCCTAGTCCTACTAGCATCTAGTGTGGCAACTGACTAGTTCTCCCCAGTGGAATGCAAGTGGAAGTGATGTTTACTATACCCAGGCCAAGGCTGTTCAGATCCAGGTTTACCTTCTCTCTGCTCTTTCCCCATCTATCAGTTAGATGCAAATGATGCTGATGAGGCCCTAGATGATGGCAGAACCACAGGAAGGAAGACACCTGGGTTCCTCAATCATCTGTGAAGACCCACTTGACAACCAGGAAAACTTATGACTGAGAAGTACACTACTGTGTTAAGCCACTGACATACTGAAGCCACTATTTGTTACAGCAGCATATGTTACCCCAACCAATACAAACATGCTATAAAATTACTATAATAATAATGGTGAGGATGTCAGACATTGCATCAAACAAGCCATCATTAATGCTATTATGAAATCTTGAAAGGATGCTCAACATCATTAGCCATCAGGAAAATGCAAATCAAAACCACTATGAGATGCTACTTCACTCCCACTAGGATGGCTATGAACAAAAAGATAGACAATAACAAGTACTGGCAAGAATGTGGATAAATTGAAACCTTGTTACACTGCTGGTAGGAATGCAAAATGGTACAGCTGTCGTGGACAAGTTTGGCAGTTCCTCAAAAACTTAAACATAGAGTTACTATAAGACCCAACAATTCCACTCATAGGTGTATATACAAGAGAACTGAAAACATATGTTCCCACAAAAACTTGTACAGGAACGTTCATAGCAGCAATACTCATAATAGCCAAAAAGTAGAAACAATTCAAATGTTCATCAGCTGATAAATGGATAAACAAAATGTGCTATATATATTCCTATATTATGGAATACTACTCAGTCATAAAAAGGAAGTGAAGTACTGATACATGCTATAACATGAATGAACCCTGAAAACATTATACTAAGTGAAAGGAGGCTGGAGCAAAAGATCATATACTATATGATTCCATTTATATAAAACGTCCAGAATACTTAAATCCATAGTGACAGAAAGCAGATTACTGGGTGCTGGGGCTGTGGGCTCTGGAGGGAAGTGGGGAGACTGCTAATGGGCAGGAGGGTTCTTTTTGGGGTGGTGAAAATGTTCTGGAACAGTAGCTAGTCATGACGATGGCACAACTCTGAACATACTAAAACCCACTAAATTGTACAGTTTAAAAGGGTGAATTCTATGGTATGGGAATCATATCTCAATTAAAATAAAAAAAAAGAAATCTCAGCTTGCTTTATCTTGCCTCCCACAGCATCTGGCTCTACACAAAAAGGCACTGAGCTCTTTTCAGGCAATGACTGGGAAAAGGTATGAGGGAAGCTTCTAGGATGCTGCAGATGTGCTAATTTCAATCTGAGTGGTGGTTATATTCATTCTTAGCATGATTCTAAGCTGGTCAGAACTCAGAATCCTTCTGCCTGGCTTCACCCATAACCAGGTAAGGTCAAACAGAGCCCCAATGCCATATGCATGAAACGTTTCTGTTTCCCACAGGAGACCTAAGATACAAACTTTCCTTAGTTTAGGTAACAGTGTAACTAACATGGAGATGAAATAAATATTTAAAGGTAACCCTGAGAATGATATGAGGGTGGGGAATAGGTGAGAGTCTCAGAATACTACTAAAGTGTGTATTGCATCAGCAAAAATCACTAAGGAAGAAAAAAGTCCCGAAGGGGTAGTATGGGATGTGGGGCAAGGACCTGAGAGAGGATTGCATGTGAAAAGTGTCTTTGTTTTCCCTGCCTAGATACATGCCATTTTTAAAAATTAAGTTAAAACCACAAAATAAGAAATGCTTCTTTGGTCATATAAAGTAAATTCTCATCCAAGTACTTAATAGTCAAAACTGAAGTAAAGGATCATTAGAATGTTTTAACCTCCAAAGAAGAATATAATTTGGTGACCCCATGAATCTTCATTGGAACCTTCTGAATCCAGTGGAAAGATTGTCTTTTTAAAGTGGCATAAATTCCTGAAGGATGTAACTTACTTGCAGGTGACTTTAGTTCTGTCGGCTACCATGGTCCACTGCTGCTGGTTGGTGGAAACCTCGACGTAGTAGCTATAGCTCCGATCGTCACAGTCCCACAGTAATAACCTGAACAGGAGGAAAACATAAGAATGCTGTGAATGCTCCACCTGGCTCTTTCCTTGGGCTGTGTGCGTGAGGGGATCTATGTCTACTCTAGCCTTCCAACCTGTCTTCTTTGCCCACACACTTCCAGGACTAAAGAAAGAAAGTGAATCCCCAACGAAAGCATGCTGGGAGAAGGTGGAGTCAGCCTGCAGTGAGAGGCTTGTTTCTTTAAAAATTTATTTCACAAGTCACCCAACCCCAGGCGGCCTCTGTCCCCCAAGTGGCAAAGATCTTCTGATTGGCTTATCAGGGAGATGTCACCAAATCCTCCTTCCTGATTCTTCCAGCTCTCATCTCTTGGGCTGGGCTGAACAAAGGTAACACCCTTGAGACCACTGTTCATGGGGAAATCTGTGCTTTTTAATTGGTATTCTAAGTGGTAGTTACTAGTATGCCCCAATGACCTTAAACATGTTTCAGGTTCCTTCTCATTCTGACCAAATTTTCTGCATAGCTCTCGTAAGACTGCCTGACTGGGAGATACAGGCAAACATATATTCGTCAGTAAAACTTCTTATTTCTTAGAAATTGATTATATTGGTCCTGTTCTTCTTATCCCCCTTTTCAGCTCAGATAAGAACCAAAGTATTGACTACGTGATTTTATTTACTTGAAGCTCAAAAGAGACAAGATTTATCTATGGTGACAGGAATCAGAATGGTAGTTACCTCTGGGGGAGGGAATGATTGGGAAAGGGTGAGGGAACCGTCTAGGATGCTGGAAATGGGCTAATTTTGATCTAGTGGAAGTTACATGGGTATATACATGTGTAAATATTCATCAAGCTATTCACAAAAGGTTTGTGCACTGTATGTGTGTCATTCCTGAATTTTAAAAATAGAATAAAAAAAGAATCTAAATATTATAATATGGGAGCAGACCACAGTCCAGCCTTTTGCTTCTGACAGTGCCACTGTGGTGAGAGATCATTGTTTTCTATAATTTCAGCCTCAAAAGTCCTTCCCATACAAGATATCTATCTTATTGCTTTACAGTTGGGCATGCACATTTGTTTCCTCCACCAGCTAGAACAGAGTGAGCTCCCTGAAGACAGTGTCTATGTCTTATTGGTTTTTCCACACGCAGGACTTGGCACAGACTCTCACACAGAGCCTACACTCAATGAATATTTGCTGAGCGAATATCAGTAGATCATTTGTAACAATAACAACAATGATCATTATTATTATAATGGCCAACGTTTCTGTAATGCTTACCATGTACCAGGCCCTATGCTAAATGCTCTAGGTAACTTATTAAATCTTTCCAAAAGTCCTCTTAGCAAGCATTATTATTCTTATCAAATTATATATGGTGAAAGTGAGGCTTAAAGCTGTTAAGTAGTTTATCTAAACTCAGTGAGGGTTCCAACCTGGTGTCCTGACCAAAGCCCCTTTCTGTACTCTGCTGTCAAATGTTTCCTTTACTCCCAGGTTATGTATCTGGGTCATAGTTTACAACCTATAACCCATCACTCTACAAAAGTAGTTTGTATTATTTCTCCTTAATCCTGCAATTACAATCAATGACAGTCCTTTGCACAAGTTCAGTTTAGTGTCACCTCTAAAGCTATTACTAAGGATTAGAAATGCCACTGTGTTCTGCTTTCCCCTTAGTTCCTGATTTTCAATTGTAATTTTGTTTGCTATCAATGATAGTACACACTACTTAATAGGTTAGAATTTATCTTTTAAGTAGAGAAAACTGTTAAAAGGTTTTGGAAAGCATAAACAGATGTGTAATACTGTACATGCTACTGATTCTCTTGAACTCACCTAAGTATTTAATCTCTCAAAGTACTCTGAATCAATCAGACAGGAATCCACCCTATTGTTTTTAGTGTCCAATAATTCTACCTTTAGATTATACCACTGTGCGTGATAAGAAAGTGAATCATTTCCCTTATTAGTCATTTCCTCAAATATTACTCTAGTCTCTCAGCACTTTTATGCAGTTAGCTTATATTAATTTATACTTAGTAACTTTTAAAAATGTAATTTTTGCTTCTATGTTTGGCTCTCAGAATGAATATAAACCTTTTAGAAAGATCGTTGATCTCTCTGTTTTTAAAAAATTCTACTCCAAACATGTGGGCTCTGTTTATAGCATATGTTCCATATATGTTCTGGGCTGAAATCATTCATAACTCTGCCAGAGTAGATTAAAACCAGGAAAAAAAACTTCAAAATAATTAACCATTCTCTTTATTGAACAGCCCTGGTAACAGGCTTTTTGGGAGGTGACGTTGAAGCTGTTTCCCAATGGAATTTTGGATTATTTATGGAGAGCCAAGTTTATCATAATCCATATCATTCTGGATAATCATGAGTTAGTGCTTCTACCAGTGTATCCAAATGAAAAAAATCAGTCCCTTTTGGGATAAAATCTAACCAGATCTTCAAATATTTCATGGAAAAATATTTTTCATGGAAAAATACTTTTCATGGAAAAATGTTTTATGGAAAAAGTTACAGTAACTTATTCTATAAAGTCCTCCAATTTCTTTCAAGGTAAAATGAAGATCACTTGTAATTCCAGTAATTTTGTAAACACATACACATGGTGCAAATTGCTTCTTTGCTTAATGACCTATTATGAATATCTTTTTTTTGCATCATCAAATATTCTTCCTCATCATATGTACTGGTTTCATAGAATTTCACTGTGTGGATGTCCCATAATTTACTTAGTCTCTTACTGTTGGACATTTACGTAGTTGATAATATTGCACTGTTATGAAACCTCTGTTATGAGCATTCTTAAGCTAAATCTATGGTTATTGCCTTTGAAAGTCGCTAGAAGCGGAATTCCTGGAGCAGGGCTTATGAGGCCTTGATATGTACTATAGAACAGCTGCACACCTGTCCCCTCACCTGCAACGACAGTCTGCACCAATTTATACTCACATTACCAGCAGTGTATAAAAACGCCTGTTCTGTGCATCATCACCAATATTGTATATTACCTTTAAAAATGCTGCCAATTTGATAGATGAAATATCTCTCATTATTTTAATTTGTCGTTTACTTATCATTGAACTTGAACGTTTTACCCATTTTCTACTTATATTTATCCTTTTGTTAATGACTTACAAGATGCCCTTTATATTTAAAGGATATTAATCCACTGCCTATCACAGTTTGCATGCTGAAGATACTAATTTTTATTAGCCTACTCTATCAATCTTTACCTCAATAATTTCTCCTGGCCTAAATTCTTTTTTCTGAACAGCAGCCAAGTGCACATACCAGTTGAGACATCTCCTCTTTATTCCTCTATTAAGAGTCCTTGGGGGCTGGAAATGCAGGGTCACGGTGACTCCTGAGTGGAAAAGGGACATTGATGGATCTCAGGTTGTCAAGCAAGGGCTCAGACTCACCTACACATAGGAGTTTTTAAGAGAGATTCTTTTCTTTAAATTGAATGAAAGATTCTTCAAATTCTATAGTGCTCTACAATTTTCAAAAATTTCACACACATGATTTCATATAATCCCATAATAGCCATTTTTAAATCCTCTACCCCTATATTGCCCCTTACCCTCCCCTTCCCCCCCACTGGTAGCCACTAGTTTGTTCTCTATATGAAAGGGGTTCTAATTTATGTGCTAGGGTGCATATTTGCTTGGAATGTAGGCTTAGCCGGGAATGAAAACCCCTCTGTTGATTCAACTGAAAAAAAAGCAAGCATAGCTTAAGGACACTAAAGGAAAAATTGGCTCAATCTCTTTTTTGCCCATGGAGAGAAATTTTGTTCTAATAAGGCACAACTGTAAAGCCCACCAATTCCCTTCACTTCTTTCCCTGCCAGCAAAGTCTGTTCCCCTATCTTTGCACCTGCAACAACACAGCAATATTTCCGATTTGTAATCTGCCAGAAAAGGTCTGCCCGGTGAGCTGGCCCAGGACAGACACACTCCCTCTGACGTTAATTGAGAGTAGCTCCTTAAACATACCCGACATCCCCCCACCCACACATCAGAAGCCATTTTCAAAGGGGCTGAATAAAGGAAGCTGCAAGCCGAGATCTATTGATGCAGCTCAAATCTGTGTTTAGCTGTGGCCACAAACCCCTCCACCTAATGAGCACTGCACGAAATGCCTGGTGATATGAAATACCGTCTCCTCCATCTTCCTTATTCTCATTGTGGAATTTCCCTGAAAAGCAGTGAAGAGCTGGGCTTTTTTAAATTGATTAGCAGATGTGATTTTGCTTACATCTTCCATAAGTGCTCTGGCTGGCTGCATACCATTGATTACTGGGGTTCAGTTTACAGCAACTAATTGCTCTCCTTGCTGGTGTTTTGATACAAAATTCAATAGCGAATATGTTTTCAAAACTCTTGTCTTTGTGACTTGAGTCAGAAGTGACTTGAGGCAAACCCAGTGGACTGAGTTTTCCCTTTTTTAAAATAATTGCTCTCTCATCAGTCTGTGAAGAAAGTTTCCAAATTATAGCATTCTAATTGGAAAGTCTGCATTATGCATGCGATGACAAACTATGTTGTGCTGAATGGCATTTTTTTCATACTTTTCTTAAGGGATTAATTCTGTGCCAGATTGTGAACAATGGCTGAGGTTTAACACTTGAGATCAACAGCTTCTCCATTGAATTGGTGTCTTTTAGATCAGCAGCAAGTGTCTGTTTTGCCTGCTTCTAACTGTCCATTGTTCGTGGGAGACTCCACTGGAAGGCCAGGGGTCAAGGCTGCTGCTCTTGCTGAGTTTTCCCATTTGGGTGAAAACAGACAACTAAGGGAAGATCAACTGCCAAGATATTAGTCATAAAATAATAATTTATCATAAAATCCATTTCCAATCTCTCAAAGTCAAAGCTACTTCTGACCTCAAAAATTTGCACAGACTATTCTTTGTTAAAAATCTTCAGAAATTAAGTTCTTCAGAAATAATTGTCTTCCATTCAACAATTCAACAAATATTTATTGAGCACTGACTAAGTGACATTAGGCAAGTCGCTCTTCTAGTTCCAACATTTTGTAATTTTCTGCAACAGCCTATGCAGTACAGGGGTTTGGGGTTTTTTGGGGTATATCTGTCCTTTATGTAGTAACTCCTCTTTATTTCTCTCTCTCTCTCTCTATTTATTGGCCATGCCGTGCAGCATGCATGGGATCTTAGTTCCTGAACCTGTGCCCCCTGCAGTGGAAGCACAGAGTCTTAACCAATGGACCGCCAGGGAAGTCCCAGTAACTCCTCTCTTTGAGAACTATTTCTGGCCCAACCTTGAGGTTATATGTAGGGGGTTCCTGAGTTCTGTAGACCCAGTTGCATTACAGGAAGACATATGACCCCTGGTGGGCCAATCAGATTTCATATCAAAAATTTAGAATTATGTAAGATTTTAGCATAATTGGCTCTGTTCACTTAAAATGATGATAAAAATGTAGACATTCTGGAGTGATCCTCTTTCATCAGAAGCTCAAAGAAGTAAAGAAAGTCATCTGCGGTGAGAAGCAAGAAGACAGATGGTATGGCCCAGGGAGGGCTGTCTGGGTCCCTCGCAGGATTCCAACATCTGATTTTAGTCCCTATGGGAGCCACCAGAGTTCCTGCCCTAGTGTTCCATGAGAAATTTCCCAATCACTTTAATAAACTCACCATTTAGGACTTAAGCCATCTTTACTTGGTTTCTGCAGCTTGGAAACAAAAGGGCCTAAGATAAGTTCCTAGCAGAGTGCACGAAAAGAGCAGACATTCCGATGATGAGGATGACAATGATGACAGGATGGCTACGAGACCAGAGAGACTATGCAGTGAAGAACGGGGTGGTGAGGAGGCTCACTCTGGACAGCAACCTTTTCATTCAAACATGAAGGAGATCCCTTGTGGAAGCCAAGAGTGCGAGGACTGCAGTGTGGGGTGAAAAGGCAAAACAGGTGTTGGAATAGGCTCTGTGAGGCTGGCCGAGCTGCAGGGAGGGGCTTTCGAAGATGGAGCAATCAGCGTGGGTTGTGACTCTCTTCCGCAGTGGCACCGAGGGAACAGGAGGGAAGAAAGCAGGATCGACAGTGACAAGGAAGAGACAGTGCAGGATCGGGGAAGTGAAGGGTAGTTAAGAGTATTTACCACTTCAGGCTGCTGAGGAGTTAAGTGGGGTCAGAGGGGGCTGACTACCTTTCAGAATAGAGAGGGACGGGAGGTCATGACGCAAAAGAACGGATGTGATGGACATGAAGGTGAGGGAGAAAGGTATGAAGTTCTGGTCACAAGGGAAAATTTCAGTGCTTTCACCTCATTCAGAAGAGTACAGTTCTCACTCTTCTGAATGAGGAGCAGAAAGACAAACATCATGTTAGAGGCTCTGTTTTAATCTCTGCTATTGTGAGGCAGGAGGGAGCCTGTAACAGCTGCCAGAAGTCAGTACAGTTTCAGAGGAACAACTTTACTGGTGAGAAACTGGGATTTTCCCAAAGATGAGAGGGATCCTATTGTCAGCTGTCACAGGGTTCAATTATGTAGCTTCCTCCTCAGGTGGGGAGCAAGGTCAAGCTTGCTGGAGGCCACAGGCCCAAAGTGAGATTCTCAGCGGGAGACTGGAACTGAGAGCCAGCGCTTTAACAACGCGTGTGCAGCGGACCAGGTAGCTGCCCTGCAGATTCCGGACACGGGAACCCCTGAGGAGCAGCCACCACGGGGGCCCTGCCTCTAAGTGGGCCACAACCTCTCAGGGCAAAGGGGACACCAGGAGAAGAAGAAAACACAGACTGCTCGACAGATGGAAGGGGAACTTGGGAAATACGTTAGTCAGAGTCCACGTACTGTCTGACGTTGTTTAATCTCTCATATATCTTAGAGAGTGACTTCTCTAAGAGAGGAAGAAATAATGACACTGGCTAAATAATCTTCTTTTGCAGCCGGCAAGGGAAAAGGTAAGCGCAAGCTCTCGGCTGTCTGGCATATGCAGCTTCTGTGTTTAGTCACTGAAGCCCCAGGATGAGGAAAGGTGAGGTTATGTGTACAAGCGGGCTCCACCGCATAGGCTAGTTCACTGAGAAAGGGGGGGATAAAAGGAGGGGCCTTCCTCCCATCAAATCTTATGTTCTGTACAGTATAATTCAGGTGAGTTATCTGAAAGTGGAGAAATGCCAGTGGAGAATATACCTGCAGGATACGGCTACATGGAAAGCTGGATGGGACACAACTTTGAGACAATACAAAACTACCAACTTTTAACAGCTAATTGAGACCATCATTTCACTCCTTGAAGGGACTAAGTTTTTAATTTCAAGTTTTAGGTGATGACATAAAAGGTAACAGCATACTACCAAACAACATGGCTGCAGCTGCAATATTCAGAAAACACTGAGTGTGGAAAGAATGGTGAAGAGCTAATCATAATCTCACCTCACATTCACACAGACCTCAACGGTTTCAAAATGTTTTTGCATACATTATCGCATTTGGAAAAAAAACAATTTATAATCAGCACATTTCCTGCTTTCAATGCAAATCTATTTTTCTAAGTTACTTGGTTAATTCTTTTACATGAGCTAAACATTGAATAATCTGTAAAAAAGATTGCTTGGGCAATCACTTGGCAAACCCTTTATTAATAAGAAAGTTTTGGCCTAGGCTTAGATTTCATCCTACACAGTCCAATTTGATGAAAATTCTTTCATTTTATGTTTTCAGTGTGGATATATGAGAAAATTTTGTCCAGGCCAAACAGCCCTTGAGAAGAAAAGCAGTTTTCTTTTATTTTTCCAAGGTGACTCTTTTCAATACAGCCCCTTCCTTAAGCGGGATGTTGGCATCAAAAATACTGGGAACCATTTCAAACGGTCTCGTTATATTTTAAAAGACCGTTACAGACCTCTTCGGCAGTGGCAGACCTCTTCGGCAGTGGCACGCTAAGTAGGTATGCGGCCTTTACAGATCTCTCCCTGCGTTTAAATTTGGCGTCATCAGTTCCCCTCTCCGCAGCAAGGCTAGCTTCCTTGATCTCAGCAGCTTCCTCATCATGACGTGTATACAGTCAGTGAGCTTGGCCCGATTTGGCTCAACAGTAGGATCGGAAAAGGATGTGTAAGAGGTAGAAATGGAGAGGTCCTGCCCAGACCACAGGGCTCAGCTCCTTAGGGATCAAGTCCAGCTCCATTTCAGCTTCATTTTCTATTAGGGGCTGTTGTGATTTTAAAAGGTCAGAATCAGTTTCTTCCGTTAACAGCTGAAGGCAGTATGCATTTATGTGAGCTTTCCTTTCCCCTGTCCACAATTCTATGATATTATTAGGAGAGTGAGAAGAAGGGACAGGCATGTTAAATAGCTCCAAACTCATTCATCTGTCAGTTGAGTGGCAGGGGTTTTCCTTCTTGGATCTTTACTTACACCTCTGACCCTTGTAGAACAAGTGGCCCCAGTGTGGCAGGGGAGCAAAGTCACCTGGTTCCAGGTTCCCTGCATAACGCCACCCAATCCCCACCCCACACCCCCTTCAGCTTGCAGGACCAAGTCCAGTCAGGACCATGCATGGCTCGTCGTCCCCAGCACAGTGCCTTACAGATCATAAGCTCTACTGGATTGAACTGAAGGAGACGTGGGGACAGGACAGGAGACGATGATGGAAAGGAGACGGAACTACAGGTAAATCACCCTTCTCACATTATGAGCTAGCAGCACAGCATCTTTTTTTTTTTAATTTTTAAAAAAATTTTATTTATTTATTTTTTGCAGTACGTGGGCCTCTCACCGTTGTGGCCTCTCCCGCCGCGGAGCACAGGCTCCGGACGCGCAGGCTCAGCGGCCATGGCTCACGGGCCCAGCCGCTCCGCGGCATGCGGGATCCTCCCAGACCGGGGCACAAACCCGTGTCCCCTGCATCGGCAGGCGGACTCTCAACCACTGTGCCACCAGGGAAGCCCCAGCACAGCATCTTTTAAGGCTCTATAGCCTGAGTTACATTTCAATCCGAACACACCCCCAGCCAGTCCTCTACCTCCACGCCCTTCTGGAGAGTCTCAGTGAAGAGATAATTTATGAAATGTACCAACTATGACTACTATTTCATTTTTTTTTTTTTTTTTTTTTTTGCGGTACACGGGCCTCTCACTGTTGTGGCCTCTCCCGTTGTGGAGCACAGGCTCCGGACGCGCAGGCTCAGCGGCCATGGCTCACGGGCCCAGCCGCTCCGCGACATGTGGGATCTTCCCGGACTGGGGCACGAACCCGCATCCCCTGCATCGGCAGGCAGACTCTCAACCACTGCGCCACTGGGGAAGCCCCTACTATTTCATTTCTTGAGCTCCTTCTCCTGCCCCTCCTCTGACCACTTGCAAATATGTGCCCACATGCACACAGCCTATGAAGCACCAAGAAGCAGAGCCAAAGGGGAATTTAATAAGCTCTACAGTTCCTTTTCAGTCCCTTGGGTCAGGTTTTCATAGGAATCTGTATCTGTGGGAGAACTCACACTTTAGCTACAGGCAGATCTCTGTATTCTCTCAACCTGGTGATAAAGGGAGAGAATGGAAGGGCAAAACAAGGTGGGAAGGCTAGACTCCGAATACTATAGGCAAGAGAACATTCCAGCAGGGATGAACTACAAGGCAAAACTCTTCCTATTCGGTCATGTAATCTCTTTATTTTTGTTCTCACCAAATCTCTTCTCTGGTCTCTCTGAACACTGCCAGTACTATCTTCCCACAACTCTCTCTTTCTTACCAGCCTGACCTTTTCACCTTTTCACCCAAATCAGATCTGGGTTTCAACCTTTGCTCCAGCTTCGAATCATCTTCTTTTCCCCACAGGGCACCCTCTACAAAGTTCTGAGCTCTTTCTGAAAATGATTTTAAAACACTTGCCCATCCAATCTAAACCCCCGTGCTCCTTCCGCAGTACCGCGTGTGCTGGCCCTGGCTCATTCCTCCTTCAGATCCTCTCTCCACTAAGTGGCTGCTTTCCTCCTGTTGCATTCCCAAGTCTCGTATTTATCCCGTTAGGTCCTGCAAGAAATGCTTTCCTGAGCTCTCCCTCATATTCACCCGGCCTAAATTTCTTCCCTTTAAATCCCTTCTCTAATGAACTTCCCTCACGAAATTCTTCTGTGAAGGCTTTCACATGAAAACGACTACACTCTAAAACAGAAAAATAAAACTATAATAAGTTGCAAGTGCTATAAAATTTAAACACTTAGAATAAGTAGATTATTCTATTTGAAGTTTGAGGTATCTGACAAATCATAATCCTCCATGTGGTACATGATATACCATTAAAATAAAGACATTAATGAGAATAATATTATAATAATAGCATCTTCTTCACAAATATGTAAAAGTGAGAATCCTAACAATGGTAAGTACTTATAAACAAAAGATAATTAATCAATTTAATAAATAACCGTGTGATAAATCTTTTGAAGAATGGCAAAAAGCAAGAAAAAAAGTGAGATTTTATGTAATTTTTTTATAACGGCTAGAGGGAAAAACAGCTAATTATGTTTTTCAATGGAATTCTTTTGATCACCGGCCACTCAGAACAGTTTTCTTGATCCAGGTCTTCAAAGCTGGGATCATAAGTTTTAATTCAAATGTTTTCAACTGAACATTAATAACTCTAACTCTTCTAACTGCTACACAGCCATAATTAAATCAAACTGGTGTGGGTTACAGGACCAAAGCCTAAACGGGCAGTTGCCTTTTTTTTTCTGGAATCACCTATGCTATTTCCCCAGAGTGGGAGGCCCAGGCAAAGGCTGTGAATGGGATGGGGTCGTGGGTTCTCTCACTTCTGCAGAAGATGTGAGGGTGCAGTTTCTGTCTCATAAATACTCACCAGAATTGCAGAATAGCTTCTCCCCCCTGCCTCCCACGTTTGTTTGGTTGAAGGATCGTCAGACAAGAGAAAAACACTCACTCTTTGGAATGTATTCTGCATGAGCTGCCTTTTTAGAAATAACCCTCCCAGGTGCTGACATGAATATTCACAAGAGTATGCCGGGCACAGGGGCCAGTCTCCATGCCATGTACACTAATCCTTCAAAATGTATTCCAGGCAAGCTACCAGGGTGAACTCCTATACAGGAACTGGGCTTTCAGGTGATGGATATTGGATGGCTGAAAGGAGAAAATCTGAGTGAAGGAGGCAGAGATGAATAAATCACTCATATCCATCTAAGGCCCTGCTGCAGCGAGACTTGCCACTTTGACTCAAGCACAGCATGAGGCTTCATTAGAAGACTGTACTCTGTGAATTAAACTGTTTCTTTTGTTCATCTGGCTTATCCTTCCTCATCAAGAAAAACAAACATTTATCTCCCCTGTGCCCCACAGCCCTATCTGTTGGACCCCTTTTTACTTTCTTCTTGCTTGGCTGATAGGACCTACACAGGCATCCCAAGAACACAGTTCTGGTACCACACAGGCACCCAATGCAGGCATGCGAGCGTACACACACACACACACACACACACACACACACACACACAAACACCTCACACCACCCCACTTTACATCACTACCCTGACTCACATTCAGAAAGGTATAGGCAGAAAAGATTAAGAACCTCACAAACCAGGGAAGGAATCATGCCCAAAGTGGTGAGATCACAGACTTCTCAGGATCCTCCCACTCTGGTACTGAATCCCCAAGATCAACACTGAGATTCATGCTGAGGGGACCTGGCTAAGGCATAAGGGGACTTGGTTAAGGCAGCCGGTCTGAGTCACACGTGAAACTGTCATAACTTAACACTCTTCAGACAATCAATGTTTAAGTGTCAGGGGCAGGGAGATATCTCTGGGGGTCATTTCCCAGGAGCTGGTGCTAGAACTGTTCCAGCTGTAAGCACCGTTCGTGCCCTAATAGCTTAGGGCATTTAGGAGCTTGGGGGATCCTGGCAAGTCAAAGCAAGAAGGAATATGAGCAAGGAAGAAGAAAATGGTGTAGCTTCAGTGACATTCTAGATCAAGTTATCTCCTCAGCTTATTTGGACCACAAAGGGCTCCACTAACTCTCCTTCAGCCTCTGATGGACACAAGGACATTCCAAGGCAATATGCAGCAGTGCCATCAGATGGGACAAGAGTCCCAACTCTGCTTCTAATTTCCAACCTTATCCTCTCAGATTTATAATCTGTTAAACGGGGTGTGAGGGTAGCGGAAGAGAGGGAAACAGATTCTAACTTGGATGATCTGTGGTTCCTTGTTTCTTTAATTTTTTTTTCTTTTAATTACAAAGTAATACATGATAGATCCTTTGGTACTTCTTATAAAGTATCCATAATAAAAAGGTGTTTACTAAATGCAAAAAACGTAAACCAATATTTTCAAAAATATTCTTTAGTAGCAGAACCCCTTTTACAAACAACGTCTTAGAAGAATATCAATACCCATAACAGATAAAAGCAGAACTGCTCTACTAAGGTCAGCTTTGGGGCTGAAGCCTCATCTGCCAGACTTCCTACTGTGGCAGCCCCCCAGGCCCATCCCCCATAAAACAGAGAAGGAAAAACCACTGGGTCATGGTGTATATCTTGACCCCAAACTAAATGCTGATATTAATGTTCATATCTTTTAATAACAGGCTTATAAATATTATTATTCACATTTTTTGAAACCATGAACGGCAAATGAGTTCCCTAATTCGTCACTTTTGCCTTTATGGACTAGAGTTCTTAGTGAGGAAAGGAGCTGAATAGATAGAGCATTGGTAAACTATGGCCTGTGGCTGCCTCTTCTTGTAAATAAAGTTTTAATGGAACACAGCCATGTTCTCTCACCAGAGTTGAGCAGTGGTGACAGAGACTATAGCATACAAAGCCTAAAGTTACTATCTGTCCCTTTTTGGAAAAGGTTTGCCAGTGCCAGGAATAGACAGAAAACTAAAGCTCTTCTTACTGAACAGTAAAGATTTACGGCACCAAGGTAAGAAATAAAGATATAGTTTAAAGCTGAGCTTAGCCCAGAAATGGCTAAAATCCCTTTATTCTGTTGTAAGTGTTTCAATAGATTTTCATGTAGCAAATTCCACACGGAGTTTTTAGATTCTGCTATAGTCCTAATCCCATCGCTGTTACTGTGACAACTGTACCGATAATTCTTGGCTTGCTTTTCACCCCAAGTTTCTGGTATTTCTGCTAAGAGTAAAAGAAAAGGAAGGAAGGAAGGGAGGGAGAAAAATTCCAATTAAAAATGAAAACCTGAAAATTCCATTCCCAAACCCTCTCTGTTCCCAGAACTGATGAAGTGCCCAGGCGCTACATTCTCAAACTGAAGATATTTGCAAGCAGAACAGACACTGACCACCACCCTCCAGATCTCTACTAAATAGCATGGAGGCAGCAGGGTAGGGTGAAGAAGTTATAGAGACGTTTAAAGTCAATAAGTAATACACACACAAAAGTTATAGAGTCAATAAGGCAGTTAATATGACAGCAGTAAAACACTAATATCTCAGTTATATGGGAAGATGACATCACAGACTAAGCCACACCAGTTAGGTAGACAGGGTTGTTTATTGGTCACCAGGAGAAAATGGATTTGCAAGGCTCTATCCCCTTGCTGTCTCTCCAGTGCTGTCTAGTGTGATTATAAAAAGCATCTTACAAGAATACCTGACCAGGACAGTCTATGACCACAAAACAATAAAAACATTTTGCTGCTTAGTGTTTTAACAAAACTACTCATTTGGAATCTTTAATGAAACCAGTTTTAAATGGATGACTCTATTTCCATGTTCTTCCCAAATAGTCCCAAATAATCGCCGTGAATTCTCTACTTTTTCCCTGAGTCTAAAATATACAGCTAAAATCTCACTACAGTGAACACAATCATGACAAAGCAATTTACCTATTCTACTAAGAATGTTATTATCAACAAGATATTATTTATTGGGTCACTGCCAATTCTCAAACAATTCTCTATAGATAATGCTTTATCTATTCCGAATAGGACTATCATGAGCTTCCTAATAAAGACACTATTTGATTATAGATGTTTATTATTATTTTAAACCTTAGAGAAGAAGTGAATACAGAAAGTGAGATATCAAGAAGAAAATTGACAAGGGTTTGCATTAGACATCGGGGGACAATTAAATGATATATGCCTAAGAGGATTAGGAACAAGATCTATTATCTTAGACTGCAACTACTCCTTCCCACAAGGTTCTTGAGGTAAGTACATGCCAAGGAAAGTCCCAGCAAGTGGGAAGCAAAGGGACACTTTACTGCTAGTAGAATTTTTGACCCAAAACCCTAATCAAAAGGCATAAGCACTCCTTTTCCCCAAGTTGGTTATGCCTGAACAGCTTCACCCAAAGCAAGCTAGGAGGCCTGTTCTGTCCCTTTTCCACACCCAAAACTTATTCTTGCTTTTTACCACTACAATTTAAGGAAGGATCAACCCAATACACATTTTAGTACCACCAAAACAGAGTGAGTACAGGAGAGATCATGGTCCCCTGCTGCCTAGCACTGAGCTATCCCTGGGTTGAGGCAGTAATCTTACCTGGCCACCCTAAAAGATAGAAGAGGAAGTAAGAATGCCCAAGGAGAAGAAAGGATAGGTGTGCTTGTTGTGAGGACAGAAGAGAGGAGAGAGAGAGATGGGGAGAGGTAGGAACAAAGAAGGAGGACAGGGCCTCTTTCTAGGAGAATTAGTCCTGGCCCATCCCACTTAGGGCCTAGTGGAAGACAAGAGACACAAGAAGTGCTTCCACTGAAATGTGGCCCACTCTTGTTCCTGCCAATTCATGCATCTGATCAGCATCTCCCCCAGAAAGGGACTAAATGCTTTGACCATAACTACCATTTTGGGGAGGAGTGAAATGGGGATCGGGGAAGGCACAAAGAAATGCTGGTAGGAAAAGCAGAAGGTATTTTAATTTTTTCTCCCAAGATCTAGAATTGTGGTATTGCTATAATCACCTTCCCGCTTACTGGACTTCACATTTCAAAAGTTCCAGAAACTAGAAATATTCATTGTAATCCTACAAACACCACATTCCAAGATTTAGGAGGAAAAGACTGGAGGTAGTGTGACAGTTATTCCCCAATATCCCCTTAGAAAATCAGAGGTCTTTTAATGTATCTTTTCATGCTAGGGCTGATGGGCATGAGTGTTTTAACTCCAGATCTTAAAAACTGAAAATGTGGGGCTTCCCTGGTGGCGCAGTGGTTGAGAGTCTGCCTATCAATGCAGGGGACACGGGTTTGAGCCCTGGTCTGGGAGGATCCCACATGTCGCAGAGCAACTAGGCCCGTGAGCCACAAGTACTGAGCCTGCGCGTCTGGAGCTTGTGCTCTGCAACAAGAGAGGCCGTGACAGTGAGAGGCCCGCGCACCACGATGAAGAGTGGCCCGTGCTCGTCACAAGTAGAGAAAGCCCTCGCACAGAAACAAAGACCCAACACAGCCAAAAATAAATAAATAAATAAATAAAAATAAAATAATAAAATTTTAAAAACTGAAAATGTTATTTCCAGCAGGACTTTTGACATAATTTAATCTACCATTTCAAAATAACATGGATAGGGCTTCCCTGGTGGCGCAGTGGTTGAGAGTCCGCCTGCCGATGCAGGGGACACGGGTTCGTGCCCCGGTCCGGGAAGATCCCACATGCCATGGAGCGGCTGGGCCCGTGAGCCATGGCTGCTGAGGCTGCACATCCGGAGCCTGTGCTCCGCAACGGGAGAGGCCACAGCAGTGAGAGGCCCGTGTACTAAAAAAAAATAATAATAAATAATAACATGGATACACAGTGAAATTTCTGATATTAGAATTTTATACGTACAGAAAAAAAGTCAAGTCCCTATAACCTGGTTAGGTAAACAGGTATTTTGGTTAATCAAATATGTCTGGTTAACAGACTCCATATGGATTGACAATTTTAACAAAAATTCAGAAATGTTTAAAATAAACTTAACTAGAGTAAAACCACACCAAACAAAATTTATTCTCCTTTTGATCAGAGGGTACTTGGGATCTTGCCTGCCTCCCAAATTTTATTAGGTGCATCCACTATCACTCTGCTGGTAAAGCATGAAGATCAGTCACAGTAAATTAAATGCTAGGTAACAATTTGTAACAGAAACTTAAAGTTTTTTTCCAAGAGGTAAATTTCATGAATAAGAGATCAAAGATATATAATCAGTAATGCTTCTCACTTTGGAGCAGAATTACCCAGTAAGCAGATATAGGCTTTTTATTTACAGAAAATTTTTGAAGCTGAGAATAATATAAAATACAATTATTATATTTACTGTTTTAGATGCATCCAGAAGCTGTGGGCATTAAAAAAAGTAAATGGAAAAAAAACCTACTGAATTATACATTTTATTTTTTTTATTTATTTATTTATTTTGTGGTACACGGGCCTCTCACTGTTGTGGCCTCTCCCGTTGCGGAGCACAGGCTCCGGACGCACAGGCTCAGTGGCCATGGCTCACGGGCCCAGCCGCTCCGCGGCATGTGGGATCCTCCTGTACCGGGGCACGAACCCGCGTCCCCTGCATCGGCAGGCGGACTCTCAACCACTGCGCCACCAGGGAAGCCCCTGAATTATACATTTTAAATGGGTAAATTGTACAGTATATGGATTATATCTCAATAAAGCTGTTTTTTAAAAAATATGGAGATCTATAAAAATTCCAAAGTAGATGTGAAATGTCAAGCAGGAGGTAGTGTCTGTGGCAGAGTTGTTGACTGGATGAGCCAACTCCTTACCATGACCCTCAGCTTCTTTGCCAGACGTGCTAGGACTGACTGCATGACATAGTTCTGCCTGATAACTAAATGGAAGTCGGCTAGGTGGGGCTTCAAATAAAGCTTTGGCTTTTCCTAATAAAAAGAGACAGACTTGACTGGCAGGGCTCTTTACACTTTTACCACTTTGCCCTCCTTCTTCCTGCCTAAATGCAGATGTGGTAGGTAAGGCTGTAGCAGCTGTCCTGTTCTCTGAGGCAAAAATACAAGTAGAAAAGACCAAGAAAATCAAAGAGCTCACTGAATTGCAGAACCAATCCTAGCAGCCACCCACCTGTAGACTTTTTGTTATGTGAGACCGAGACAAACAAACAAAAGCAAAACAAAACCAAAATAGTTTTAAAAACATTTAAAAAGGCTTTCTTGGGAATTCCCTGGTGGTCCAGTGGCTAGGACTCTGCAGTCTCACTGCCGAGGGCCCAGGTTCAATCTCTGGTTGGGGAACTAAGATCCCACAAGCCACACAGTGCAACCATAAAAAAATAAAAATAAATTAATAAATAGTCTTTCTTAATCAGGTTCTTTGTTATTTGCAGCTAAACGTAAGCTCCTTCGGAGCATATGAGGGCTAGTAATAAAAATGAATTTTTATTCATTTATTTTTAATGTGTCAAGTCTTAGCCATAGCATTTAATGAAAGGTTCTATAATTTATATCCTTAAGAAATGAGAGTGGGTTGAACCAGAAGCTACAATGCCTTCTCTCATTTTCTTTTTAAGGCCATAAGAGGCTCTGTAGGATTGTGCAACAAACTGGAATCTTTGAAGGAAGAGTTTTAGCACTGGTGGTATCACCACGTTGATGGTAGAGAAAAAGAGAAGGAACTCAAATTATACTGTAGTCTCTTCACATCTTAAATGGAGACAGCGAAGCAGCTAAAACTCCAGAGCTACTGAAAGACATGGCAACTAAAAGGACCATTAAATTGTATGGAAAATCTAAACAGTCTTGACTGGTGTTTGGTTACAGTAAAAGGATAATGTGGCAAGGGTGGTAATGTCATAATCACTGAGGGACATGGTTTCAGACGTCATAAGTAAAAGGAAGAAAGAGGATCCTTACCATTAGGTCTTAAGGGCACAGGAAAGAAAATACAGGCAGAAGTAAAAGCACACTCTGCATTTATCTATGTAACCAATACTCCTTATACTGAATCTGACACATTGTTGAAAGAGGTAACAAAGCAGAAGAAAAAATGATTCCTCAGCGGGAGCTAAGGCCCTGAGTGTCCAGGAAAGTTGCTGAAAGGAGCCCTTGAGGGGTACCAACCAGCCTGTCATCATAATCACTTTTCCTAAGAGAAGGATGCAGAATGGAAGTGGATGGATGGGGAAGAAGCAAGAAGGGGAAGTGGAAGAGTTTTTCTTGTCTCAGTGCCTCTGCTTGTTCTTCACTAAAGATACAAGAATGTTTTGGTCAAGTGCCTCTGTGGTTACCAGGTTACAAAGGGCAAAGTTTAAAGAGAGAGGGAGAGGAGAGAGAGACAAGACAGACAGACAGACATCAAGTGCTACCATGATGCACCAAAAGCATCTTAACAAGGTGACAAATTGGGGCTCCTCGGGAAAAAAATTTCTCATTTAAGAGTATCTGAGGATTGAAGGTTTTGAAAGACAGATTACTGTTTTGGATTAATTCAAGGAGTAATTTCTTAAATGAAGGTGACCCTTCATCAGATTTCAGAATAGCTTCATTTACTTAATACTCAAAAGATAGATTCAAGCAATTTGATGTATTAAATCTGTAGAAATTTTGGTGAATTTGCTGAAAGTCCTATGCTTCTGCTACCCCTGAAGAGAACAGCCACATTTCTGTGATCCTGTATGGCTGATCTTGGGGGAAGCAGTGTTTGGAACATCTGTCAAAGTAAAACCACAGAAGGAGAAGGTTGATGCTTTCCATTCATTTGATCTTCCAAGGTGAATGATTCCAGTTTTTAAAATGATTGTTTACAGCAATACTGGTAAAGTATTTGTTTCAGAGGGGTATCAAATGAACGATTCTGGATAATTACTGAACATACATTTGTGCATGAAACATTGTGTCAAATGGAGTGATATCCTCTGTAAAAATGTCTTCTTGATGGGTAATCTTTGAAAACTGAAAGGATTTTTCTTTTCATGTATTCAGCTATATTTTATGATGACTAGTTGTCAACTCCTCTAATCGCTCAAGAAAAATAAATGGTTGACATGTGAGGTAAATCAAACACATATACACTTTTGGGGGGAGCATTTAACCTTTCCTGTTTTTCCAAAGAACATCTGAATTCTAGCCCCCCTCCTGTATTTTTAACAAGCAATTTAGTTGCCATAGCAATACTTTCTGGTTTTGAGATACATCTGGGATGAAACTAGCTGAGACATATTTACCATTCGCCAAAACTCTGCTGTTTCCAGGCTCCAGGATTTCTGGTCGCCTTAGTATTCATGACAGTTCAGACTCCAGCATCTACTGAGAACCACAACTATAATTTTTTATTCAACAATTTTTCTTGGAACCAGAGTTCTGAGGTCTGAGGGTGATAAGAGAAGACTTTAGTGCGATGCAGATAGGCTGTGAGAGAAACAACGTTTGGTAAATAAATCATGGATCAGCAAGACAAGGAAGAATTCCTTGGTTCAGGGCTGTGACATGACCGATATGAAGCAAATTTGGTAAAATATCTTTCCAATTTTGACTAGAATTATAGGCAATCTTAATCCAAGCCAGAGGAGTCATATTTTTAGAAGTTTGTTGTATTCTTTAGACTATAAAAAGGAAACTTTTCGCTCTCTAGGTTGCAAAGAAGGGTGTTCTAATGTAAATAAATGTATGCCTGACTGTGCAGCACTCGGATAGAATGAAATGGAAGCAGCATGAAACTTGAGGCAAGAGTCCTTACCTGTGCTCCTGTCAGCACCTAACACCAGAGTTTCGTCTTAGTCATTTGCTGGAGGTGCCAGATCTTTAGCAGTTTCCTCACATATACTTAGAACAGACACACTGAGCAAATATGATGTCCAATTTATTTGATAGACAGAACTCCCTTTAGTTGCACCAACATTCTATGTTGTCAGCTCAGTCAATGAGTGTTTATTGAGTACTCACAGCACAGAGTACTGTACTAGGCACTTGGAAATCACTGCAAAGACCCAAGTCCATCGCAATACTACAATCACTATCTTCAACTTGAGATTATCTGTGGTTCTACAAGAACTTGAGGGCTGCACAGACGTAGAAAATACTCAAATAATTACAAAACATCATTTGAGTCATTGGTTCAATTTCTCTCCCCACCTTCATGGACTAAGCCTTCATTTGGAGCTATTAAACAGGACACAGAATGGAATGGTTTGTAATTCCTCTCCTTTTTCTTTTCTGTGCTTATCCTTGGGAGGGAAGTGGATGAGCAATAGCTTGGCAGGGTGGTCAGCAGTGGGAAGAAGGAAAAACAGCAGTGAAAAAGGGATTTCTGATTTACAAACTGAACAGATAATCTAGAATGGTTGCAGCCACACAATAGTGAAAGGGCAGCTGAACTGGGTGTGGGCTTAACAGCTCCAAGAGAAGGAAATATATGCTGGGATGAATAAGGAGCACAGCGACATATCTAATTTTTTTTTAAAAAGGATTAACTTTCTATTGCTTTGTTTTATCTATGTTTAATAACTGCAAGGCATAAACTGATTTGTGGTTCAGAAATTCTGTGCCAGATTAACTTTTATAAGTGGTAGAACTGGGTTTTTTTTCCTATTGCAAAGTAAAAACCTCCTCCCGACAGACTAAAGAGATTATGGATACCCACCAAGAACATACTTTGGGTTAGATCCATTTTGTCCTAACATATTACATTCATATAACATTTTCCAACTGAGGAACTCAAAATATTTTTGTGTCATTAACTCCTTAATCCTCATAACACCCAGAGAGACTATGGGTTTATTTAGTTGCATCTACCTGCACTGTTTCATCTTCCAACAGCCTACCTACTCACAATTAGGTTAGTTAAAGCATTACGGGTATTTTACTTACAGTACTGCATTATCAATTACAAAACCATCATTTTCAAGCTAATGTAAGAATTGTTAATTTAATTGACTAATAATGAGGGTTTCAACAAAGTGCTGTCACTTACTAGCTGAAAAAGACTGGGTAATACACATGCCTAATGCACAGCATATGTGATTTCTCATACTAACCTGAAAATACTTAAAAGGATATCATGATTAGCAAGTAGAAAGATAATAAGTCTTAAACTAAGGCGACAGAGGGACTATAAACTAAGACTTAGGTAGATTTGGTTAGTTACTATGTGGTCGTTTTATGTGGTCAGGCCTCTGAAGATTTCCTGTTATTTAAATTTTAATGTTTTTAAAAAAGGCATGAAAATAATATAATTACTACTAGTTACCCACTTTTAAGGCACATTCCAGGCAACTTCTCTCTTTTTCTCTCAAATAAAATGAACAAGTTACACTGTGCCTGTAAACCTAGCAACAAAACAAAGACAAACTCCTTTATTTCCAAGTTATACTGCCTGCTCTGGCTCTTGGGAAAGAGAAATAAACACCAAAGATGGGGAGAAAGTTTCATATAAACTGCAAGGACTAGGACGCCTCCCGCTGTCTCTTTCCTGGGAGCTGACTGGACAAAGGCTGGTCAGGAAAAAAGAAGGTGGCTCCTAAAGGCACGATGGCTCCCCAGCTCCTCCCCTCCTCTCCTCAGCAAAGAAAACTCTCCTCTAATGGTGCTAATGAAACACTGGGATGGGTTTGTGGTGGTGGGTGGGATGGTTTGGGGAGCTGGTGACTGAATATAGAAACAGTAACAAAACATCTCAGGGATGTCACCTCTGCAAGTCACCTCCATCGCCTTGCCTCTTACTCTCCTCCCCTCCCTCACTCTACTCCAGCCACCCTGGCCTCCTTGCTGCTCCTGCAACCTGCCTCACGTGCTCTGCCTCGGGGCCTTGGCACTCTGCCTGTGAGGCTCATCCCCCAGGTCCCCCAATGGCTTACTCTTCCCATCCTTCAGGCTCTGCACAGTGAGACCTTCCTGAACACCCAATCTAAAGCTGTGCTGTCTCCAACCCCTAGTCCTCCCTTCTTTTTTTTTTTTTTTTTTTGCGGTACGCGAGCCTCTCACCGTTGTGGCCTCTCCCGTTGCGGAGCACAAGCTCCGGACGCGCAGGCTCAGCGGCCATGGCTCACGGGCCCAGCCGCTCCGCGGCATGTGGGATCTTCCCGGACCAGGGCACGAACCCGTGTCCCCTGCCTTGGCAGGCGGACTCTCAACCACTGCGCCACCAGGGAAGCCCCCTAGTCCTCCCTTCTGATGGCTCCATCTTTGAAATATCTGACATATTACAAATAGTGTTGTTTACTGGTTATCCACCACTGCCCCCTCCCCCAACAAGAATGTCAGTTCTGTGAGAAAACTGATGTTTGTTTTCTGGATTCAATGCTGTAGCCCCAGGGTTTAGAATAGTGCCTAGCACACAGTTAAAAGCTCAAAAAATGTTGAATGAAAGAAAATGAAGGGAGGAGGAGACAGTCAGAGATCAGGTTTCAAGGTCAGCCTTTCCAGGATCCACAAGGGTACTTGCCATACCAGACTCACTAGCAGGACTAGGTTCCCACTGACTGTGGTTAGCTGTGGGCATTGTCTGTCAAGAAAGAAGCTGGGGACTTCCCTGGTGGTGTAGCGGTTAAGAATCCGCCTGCCAATGCAGGGGACATGGGTGGGGACATGGGTTCGAGCCCTGGTCCGGGAAGATCCCACATGCCTTGGAGCAGCTAAGCCCACGTGCCACAACTACTGAGCCTGCGCTATAGAGCCCGTGAGCCACAACTGCTGAGCCCGCATGCCGCAACTACTGAAGCCCGTGTGCCTAGAGCCCGTGCTCTGCAACGAGAAGCCACCGCAATGAAAAGCCCACGCATTGCACTGAAGAGTAGCCCCCACTCGCCGTGACTAGAGAAAGCCTGTGCGCAGCAACGAAGG
Source organism: Grampus griseus (assembly GCF_964374135.1). Classification (NCBI taxonomy): domain Eukaryota; kingdom Metazoa; phylum Chordata; class Mammalia; order Artiodactyla; family Delphinidae; genus Grampus; species Grampus griseus. The sequence goes on along the minus strand of NC_139004.1, from coordinate 35,680,023 downwards.
CCCAACACAGCCGAAAATAAATAAATACATAAATAAAAAAAAAAAAAGAAAGAAAGAAGCTCTGCTTGCCTACCCAGCTACAGGGGAAACGCTCAGGAAAGGAAGAAATGGTTTATGTGGATGAAAACAGACAAACAAAAGAAATCTTATCCACACAATAATTCTGTCCTCTCTCAGGAATAAAGAATGCAGTAATCAAGATAATCCATGTTTGAGACATTTGCCTCTGTGTTCACCATCTACAAAGAAACCTGAAATTTTATAGTCAGTATACCTTGTGATTGGGCCCCCAGAGGAAGAGGTTCCAGAACTGCCAGATCTCCTTCCTCTTAGATGGAGAAAGTGTTAGTCACTCAGCTCTGTAATGCTCTCCCTCGAGGTGTTGATTTGGAATCTGGGCTTCTTTGGATACAGTGACTAGGAAAGCAAGTGAGTCATCACAAGCAATAGAAGCCATGGGTCAAATGTCACTGCCTAATCAACCTGTCATTTGTCAGTTACCCATCCCCATGAAGAGACACCACTGATCTAGTTTCCTATCAATAAACATCTATCTGGGCACATCAGCTGCTGCTAACCATGGCCTGCAGAGATATCCAGCATCACCCAGAGGCATTGGTGGTTAAGAAATACCTCTCCCTTTCTTATTGATAATGTCACAGAAGAGGCAAATGCAGTTCCTGACAACGTAATGTTAGTTTCATAGGGACGTGTCTCTCTGAGTGTTCAGCCAGTTTCATGGGGCTTCAATTGCATGGATTTTCTCACTGCAAAAGCAATAGCTGGGCTTAAGGAAGGTGGAGGCTTCACGCGGTGCTGAGATACACAATTCTGCCTTTGGTTGTGCTCATGCTCATCATCCCCCTCTGAGTCAGGAAAAAGAAATTGGGGAGAACCATTCTTTTTCCACATTTAAAGAAAACCAAATGGCACGGTTCTCTCTTGTCTCTCTTAAGCTCCAGTAACACCTTTTATCTGGAGTCAGATTCAACATCTCTGACTGAGTAGAGCTAGAGGCCAAGGTAGCCTTGCCACATGAAAAGCTTGTTTGTCTCTTTCTGAGTTGTCACCTTGGCAATGACCTCATGAGGTCCCTGCTCGATCTAAAATTCTGGATCTCCCACTATACCCGCTATAATTTCCCCTTCTATCTTGATAGACTACCTCATCTGCACATTCAATCTGTCAAGGAACACTTATTCTGAGTTGTCACAGGCTTCATATATCGGGTGAGGCTGGGAGGAGGCAGCAAGTAAACAATTATAATACAAACATGACAAATGCTCTGGGAGGAATTACATACAGAATGTACGGAATCATTGAATAGGGATGGCTAAATCAGCCCAGGAGATGATAGAAGGTTAGGGAAGCATTCCCAAAGGAGTGAAGTCTTGAAGGGTTTATAAGAGCCAGGTAAAAAGGGGTGATGAGAAGGTAGTGAGACACACATGTAATGAGAACAGCATGTTCTAAGAGTTGAAGGCATGGGGTAAGAGAGGGGTGACACATGCAAAACTGCAAGTAGCTGGATAGGCTGAGACAGTACGTGTAGGGGTGGTGGAGAGGCAGGAGACAAGGCTGTACGGGGAGAAGTAAGTCACATGTTCTTTTTTTTTTTGGCAGTACGCGGGCCTCTCACTGTTTTGGCCTCTCCCGTTGTGGAGCACAGGCTCCAGACGCGCAGGCTCAGTGGCCATGGCTCACGGGCCTAGCCGCTCCACGGCATGTGGGATCTTCCCGGACCGGGGCACGAACCCGTGTCCCCTGCATCGGCAGGCGGACTCTCAACCACTGCACCACCAGGGAAGCCCAAGTCACATGTTCTTAATGTCGTTGTCTGAACTTTCTCCTTAAGGCAAATAGTAGCCATGAATCCTCTTAAGAAGGGGCATGACCACATCAGATTTGTGGTAACAGTGTGGGAGATGGTTGCAGGTGGGGAAGAGCTACGTAGAGAAGAGAAACTACAAAGATGCAACTATGGTGATGGCAGTGGGGATGGGGAAGAGAGGAAGGATTTGTGAGATATGTAGGAGCTGGTATTGACAGCTGACTGGTTCAGTGGGGGAGGTGAGGGAAAGGAAGGAGTTTAGGAAGATTTCCATGCTTTTGGCTCAGTGGATGGGTGGATGAGCAGTACCACTAAATCAGATGAGGAAATCGCAGTGTGAGGCAACTTGAGCAGGGAAAGGGGAGAATGGTGGAATTCCATTTCTGACATATTGCTTTGAGATGCACAGGGACCGTTGTTGGATGGGGGGTAGAGAATGTGGGGTGCCAGGTAAGCAGACAGAATACAGGGAACACTAAAAGAGAGTGGGCAGAGCTGCTAAGCTGCCAGTTTGCTTCTATCTTCATTGGCAAGAAGACTGGTTTTCAAATTAGAAATGGCAGAACAAACATAAGAGAAAACTGAAGCCCCAAATAGGTGAAGTGAAAGAAAGTATCTAGTCATTTTAAATGATTTCAAGTCTCCTGCTCAGATGAGTTACACACCAAGCCTTCTGAAAGAAATTGCAGATGCAATCTCAGAGACACGATTGGTAATCGTCAAGAATTTGTGCAGACTCTAAGACAAGAGAAGGACAACTGTTTTCCAGATTTTTAAGGTAAAGAGAAAAAGATTGTAATGGGAAATATTCAGATAAGTTTCACACCATTTATGACAAAGATTCTAGAATGACTTATTAAATAGATGGCTTATGATTACTTTAGTTAATGCATGCAGCTGAGAAGAAGGAAGGAGGGTGCGTTGACGGCTATCTGACGGAAGTTTATTTATACTGCTAGCTTGTCCACACTGATTGTGGCTTGTGTCCTCCCCCTTCCTAAGCACAAAGTGAGTTGTCTGGCCTGCAGTATGAATTCAAGGCTTCTTTATCTGTGATTTGCTGCCTGTGGTACTCAGCCTGTATGTGGCCCTTTATGAAAAGAGGTTGAAAATTTAAATGAAGAAACCAACAGTCTGAATTCTCCAAGAAATCCAGCATCACTTGTCAGGGTACCCCAGGGAACCGACAAGCAGCATTAACCTCTGCAGTTATTAGCTTAGACATCAATAAACCTCTGTCTATTAGAATCCCACTACCTTATTTTTTGTGCTGTTTCTTTCTTTACACATACTAACTTTAAAATGAGAACAGGAAGCAGTAAGGAAAATGTGGTACAGCATGATGACAGGAAGGCAGTCATGTCTCACCAACATCTCTACCTCTGGCAGGCTAAGATATAATGTAAAATATCTTGTGTTAAAAAATATATATATATACACACACACACAACATTAGTCTTTCAGAGACCTTCTTAGAACCTTAAAAAAAAAAAGGGCAGCCTATTTGAGACCCAGATGACTCTCTTGAACTAAAGTATATCCTCTGGGAGATGTCACCAGTGTCACATTTTAAAATTATATGATCCTACAAATCAAGCAATAGTGGGTTAAAGTTCCCTTCTTAAAACAAAGCGAAACAAAACAAAACAAAACGAAAACAACCAAAAACCCAGACGTGAAGATTAGTAAAAAGATCTTTTAGAACCAGGTTTCATATTCAGATCTGTTTGGTTCATATATAAAGTCATTTATTCGAGTTGAAAATGATTTTGATATCCTGTAAGTTCCTAACCAATACAAACTGAGACTTGTGCTGTATCCAGGGAGAGGCCCTAGTCCTCGCCCTCCACAAATCTAAACTAGTCCCTCCACAAGTCTAACTTTGGTGCATCTCCCCACCAGAAAATCCAAACAAGCACCTTGTATATCTTTGTCCCTCCTTTTCCATCTCCTCCTCTCCATATTTAGAGCAAAGAACAGAAGAGTATCTTCACTGAAGTTACTGGGATCGTCAATGTACCAAAACACAATTTGCACGTGTCTTCCATTTTAAAAGTAATAAATGAAAGGGAATCTTCTTACCGTATTGACCCTATCATGTATGGCTGTGCCAGTTGAACCACAATTGCACCACTTCCTAGCTGATGACATGTATAGCCAGAATCCCAATCATAGTTCTTAGTGTCCCCATTCAGCAAGGCATTTCGGCTCCGACTGACTCCTTCAATCACGCTGGCACAATCAGCAATTGTTGCAACGTTCTCCATGGGAACTGTGAATCCAACACAAGATTCAGCGTCAAGATAAAGAAGCCAAATATATCCCACCAGTGTGCTATGAACAAAATTAATTAATTACTATCAATAATAAAATAGAAATTAGAGCATCTTTATTATCTCAAGATATGAACACATTTCCATGCCAAATAGCTTTCAAAAAAGATGAACCTGAGGCTGGAACAAACCAAACCACATGTAGCAATTAACCCTAAAGAATTTTATTACAAAGAAACATGATACCCCATAAAATATAGAACGGATAAATACATTGTGAAATATTACTATAGTGGGAAACCACACAGTAGTTGAGATTAATTAACTACAGCTATATCCAAATTGATTAATCAGAAAACAATGTTGAGTGAGAAAAGCAAGGCACAGAAAAACACAGTGCATGAGTTCATTTATACAAAGCTTTTTAAAAAGGCAAAACTAAAAATATAATTTGTTTAGGGATACATATATAAATGTAAAACTAAAAAGGAAATCCAGGGAATTATTACACAAAATTCATGATCATTTGTATGAGAAAGAGGGAGATGAAATCTTGGAGGGACACCTACCAATGTGTCCAAACATTAATTGATTTCATTTCCAAGATGAAATCCTGGAGGGGCTTCAAAACTACTGGTTTTCTTCTATTCTCGTGAGGCGATAGGTACATAGGCACTTGTTTTATTAGTATTCTCTAAACTGTATATATTTATTACACTTAATAAATGTAGTACGTTTGTTTAAAGAAGCATGACATATATAGATTCAGTATTTTAAAATTCATAAAGCAGGAAAACAATCCAGGACATGGTACCAATCCCTTTGCAGAATATACAGTTGCCCTCGGCCATGATTCATTTCCCTTTTTTGTCTGTTTACTATTCTGAGCAATTCAACACATACGCTCATCTCTTTGTTCATGAACTGCTGCATTCTGAAACACCAGCTCTGTTTTGATTCTGTGTCTCTCTATATACTTCAAGTCCACATCCACCTGTTCATTTACAAAAGTCTAGGGTATCCACAAAATGATATAGCTGTCCAAAAATGATGTAGATTCTCTAAACGCTGAGAAGAGAATGATAAAAGGTGAGAGCCTTTTAAGTCCACTGGGACCTTTTTTGTGCATTTACTAGTGCTGCGATTTTCTTCAGAAATTTAAATTATTTAACCTAAATCTACAATTAACCTTAGCTACTTACATTCAAGATGTGTAGCTTACTTTACAAAATTTTAAAATGGCTTGAAAAAAAGACAATTTCTTATTAGATATATACTATACTTTTCAGTATAATATTATACTCTATGCAAAGAGAGAGGGTGAGCAGTACTACTATCATGCCAAAACATTTCTAACTTTATAATGATGCAGAGTAAATAATCTTCCATGTATCTTCTAAGCAATGCATTAACTTTTCAAAGGTGGGCATGCCTGTACTCGAGCCCTCATCTACCTTCACTACTTGCTTGCTCCCTCATCTCATATACCTTCACTGCTTGCTTTGCTCTCTGTAGATAAGGACAGCCATCCACAGATAAAGAAGAGAGGAAGGGAAGGAGGAAGGGAGAGAGACTGGATTTTCTGGCCATGAATCCCTTGACTATGAAGCTTAACTCTAAAGCAATAAGCAGAATCTCTGGTAAAGTAACCTGTGAGAGCAGTGTACTGGCAGAGAAGGGGCTTACAGAAAAGCCCCCCTCTGACTTTGAAAGGAGAAGAGATAAAGGACTATATTTAGAGGCTAAGTCATGGTACCTCCATCTCATGGAAAAGGGGAAGTGTTCTGTGATTTGGAAGAGAGAACTAAAGGAAGTGGCACAAGATACACAATAAACTGAGCTGAGACATAAAATCACACTGTAGGTAGCTTAAGCTGCAGTAAGAGACGGCCTCCATTCTCCCGGGTGCTTAAATAGCACACATTTATTTTTCACCCACACTATGCATTCAACGATGATCAGCAAGGTGACTCTGAGCATTGCATCATGCAGGGAACCTAGTGACGGAAGCTTTGTATTGATTGATATATGCTTCTTCGATCACAGCGGCAGTGAGAAGGGAGTGAACTGGGCACTGGCTCTTAAAACTCCTCCCCCAAAGCAACACACATCACTTTGCTCACATTTTGTTCACTAAGGCAAGTCACAGGGCCTTACCTAACTTCAAAGGGGTTAGGAGAGAGCTAACTTGTTGTGTGCCCAGGAGAAGAAGGGGAATATATGGTCAACAATATCAACGTCTACAATAAACATTAAACCAGGATGAAGGAACGTTCAATAGCCAGATAAATCTAGTTCATTTGTGTAAAGTATATAAAATATTTCAATGTATAAATATACCAAAGGGACATTTAGATTGTTACCATTGTTTTCTTTGTGATTACAAACGTGTCTTCTTGTGTACATAGGTAAGAGTTTCTTCAAGGAATATGTAAGACATATATATGTATATATTTACACACACACACACACACACACACACACACACATACGGAAGTGGAATTACACTTGTGGCTATGAGTTACCTCATTGGCAGGATGTCAGTCCTTTCTTGGTTAATGTTGAGTTGAAATATTTAATCTTTTCCTATATGATTTGTGTTTTCCCTTTCTTGTATATAAATTCTTTCCAACCCCAAATTTATAAAGATATCTCCCTATATTTTCTTCTAAAAGTTCTCAAACTTTGCTTTTCACGTTTGGTTCTTTAATCTATTTAGGATTTATTTTTGGTATGCTATTAAATACAGATCTACTTTCACCTTTTATTCATAAGGTTAGCTAATTTCCCCAGCACCATTTAATGAACAGTTCATCGCTTTCCTCCACTAATTTATGTTACTTTAGTCACGTATAAAGTTTTCATACGTATCTAAATCTCTTTTTAAGATCTGTACTCTGTTTCCTTAATTTGCCTAGCCTTGTGCCTTTACCATATTGTTTTAATTACTATAATTTTACAGTATCATAAAATTTGACAAACTGAACACCTGTCTTCCCTCTCCTTCGCCTTCTTCTCTGTTTTTCTTCAAAATTACCTTAGATATTCCTGGCCCTTTCAGGAGAATTTTGTGTTTTGTTTAAGTTTTCAAATATACTAGCATAAAGGATTCTTCAATATACGCAAATCAATCACTGTGATACACCATATTAACAAATTGAAGGAGAAAAACCATATGATCATCTCAATAAATGCAGAAAAAGCTTTTGACAAAATTCAACACCCATTTATGATAAAAAGCCTCCAGAAAATAGGCATAGAGTGAACTTACCTCAACATAATAAAGGTCATATACGACAAACTCACAGCCAACACTGTCCTCAATGGTGAAAAACTGAAACCATTTCCACTAAGAACAGGAACAAGACAAGGTTGCCCACTCTCCCACTATTATTCAACATAGTTTTGGAAGTTTTAGACACAGCAATCAGAGAAGAAAAAGAAATAAAAAGAATCCAAATCGGAAAAGAAGAAGTAAAGCTGTCACTGTCTGCAGATGACATGACACTATACATAGAGAATCCTAAAGACTCTACCAGAAAACTACTAGAGCTAATCAATGAATCTGGTAAAGTAGCAGGATATAAAATTAATGCACAGAAATCTCTTGCATTCCTATACACTAATGATGAAAAATCTGAAAGGGAAATTAAGGAAACACTCCCATTTACCATTGTAACAAAAAAGAATAAAATACCTAGGAATAAACTTACCTGAGGAGACAAAAGACCCATATGCAGAAAATTATAAGACACTGATGAAACAAATTAAAGATGATACAAATAGATGGAGAGATATACCATGTTCTTGGATTGGAAGAATCAACATTGTGAAAATGACTCTACTACCCAAAGCAATCTATGGATTCAAGGCGATCCCTATCAAACTACCAATGGCATTTTTCACAGAATTAGAACAAAAAATTGCACAATTTGTATGGAAACACAAAAGACCCCGAATAGCCAAAGCAATCTTGAGAACGAAAAACGGAGCTGGAGGAATCAGGCTCCCAGACTTCAGACTATACTACAAAGCTACAGTAATCAAGACAGTATGGTACTGGCACAAAAATAGAAATATAGATCAATGGAAGAGGATAGAAAGCCCAGAGATAAACCCATGGACATATCGTCTCCTTATTTTTGATAAAGGAGGCAAGAATATACAATGGAGAAAAGACAGCCTCTTCAGTAAGTGGTGCTGGGAAAACTGGACATTTACATGTAAAAGAAAGAAATTAGAATGCTCTCTAACACCATACACAAAAATAAACTCAAAATGGATTAAAGACCTAATGTAAGGCCAGACACTATCAAACACTTAGAGGAAAACATAGGGAGAACACTCTATGCCATAAATCACAGTAAGATCCTTTTTGACCCACCTCCTAGAGAAATGGAAATAAAAACAAAAACAAACAAATGGGACCTAATGGAACTTAAAACCTTTTGCACAGCAAAGGAAAACATAAACAAGATGAAAAGACAACCCTCAGAATGGGAGAAAATATTTGCAAATGAAGCAACTGACAAAGGATCAATCTCCAAAATTCACAAGCAGCTCATGCAGCTCAATATCAAAAAAAACAAACAACTCAATCCAAAAATGGGCAGAAGACATTTCTCCAAAGAAGATATACAGATTGCCAACAGACACATGAAAGGATGCTCAACATCACTAATCATTAGAGAAATGCAAATCAAAACTACAATGAGGTATCACCTCACACCAGTCAGAATGGCCATCATCAAAAAATCTAGAAACAATAAATGCTGGAGAGGGTGTGGAGAAAAGGGAACCCTCTTGCACTGTTGGTGGGAATATAAATTGATACAGCCACTATGGAGAACAGTATGGAGATTCCTTAAAAAACTAAAAATAGAACTACCATACCACCCAGCAATCCCACTACTGAGCATATACCCTGAGAAAACCATAATTCAAATAGAGTCATGTATCACAGTGTTCATTGCAGCTCTTTTTACAATAACCAGGACATGGAAGCAACCTAAGTGCCCATCAACAGATGAATGGATAAAGAAGATGTGGCACATATATACAATGGAATATTACTCAGCCTTAAAAAGAAACGAAATTGAGTTATTTGGGGTGAGGTGGATGGACCTAGAGTCTGTCATACAGAGTGAAGTCAGAAAGAGAAAAACAAATACCGTATGCTAACACATATATATGGAATCTAAAAAAAAAAAAAAATTGTTCTGAAGAACCTAGGGGCAGGACGGGAATAAAGACGCAGACGTAGAGAATGTATCTGAGGACACGGGGAGAGGGAAGGGTAAGCTGGGACGAAGTGATAGAGTGGCATGGACTTATATATACTACCAAAAGTAAAATAGATAGCTTGTGGGAAGCAGCTGCATAGCACAGGGAGTTCAGTTCAGTGCTTTGTGACCACCTAGAGGGGTGGGATAAGGAGGGTGGGAGGGAGACTCAAGTGGGAGGAGATATGGGGATATATGTATATGTATAGCTGATTCACTTTGTTATAAAGCAGAAACTAACATACCATTGTAAAGCAATTATACTCCAATAAAGATGTTAAAAAAGAAAATGAAAAAGAAAAAGAAAGCTGTAAGCCTTGATGTGGGACAAAAAAAAAAATCCTAATATACTAGCATAAAAATTTTCACAGTATGGTCTCATTATCATTCCAAATATATATATATATATATATGTATAATTCTTTTGTGTGTGGTATGCGGGCCTGTCACTGTTGTGGCCTCTCCCGTTGTGGAGCACAGGCTCCGGACACGCAGGCTCAGCGGCCATGGCTCACGGGCCCAGCCACTCCGCAGCATGTGGGATCTTCCTGGACTGGGGCACAAACCCATATCCCCTGCATCAGCAGGCAGACTCTCAACCACTGCGCCACCAGGGAAGCCCCCAAATATTTTTGTTTGTACCTTTTCTTCCTTTTTTTGTCAGTCCTATACATGTTTGTCTACTACATTAGTGTTTTCAAAAAAACAATTTTCAATTTTGCTGATTATTTTCTTTATTTCCTACTTCACTAAATCTGCTCTTTTTATTACTTCTTCTTTCTATTCCTTTGGATTTATTCTATTTTTTTCTAAATATCTGAAGCAAATAATGAGCAAAACATTAACTTTTCTTTTTTTCTAATAAATGCATTTAAAGCTAATATTTTACCTCTAAGTCCTGCTTTATCTTTACCCTTAAGTTTTAATATACAGTGTTTTGAAGAGTATTAGAGTCAACTATGGTGTAGAATGTTCCTCCATCTGGGTTTTCTGACATAAAGTGTTTTAAAAGTTGATTGCATCTAAGTTTTTTCTAATTTCCATTAAGATTTTTGTTTGCTTCACAAATTATTCATAAGAATGTTTTTTAACTTTTCAAGTTTTTGTTACTGATTTTTAATTACACTGTAATGTGGATAAAAAGGTGTGGTCTGTATGATACCGACTTTGTAGAATTTGATGAGATTTGCTTTTCTGTGGTCTAGTTCATGGTTCTTATAAATATTTTACATGTGCCTGAAGAGAATGTGTATTCTCTAATTTGGGAGGTGTATGGTTCTATATATATCTACTATATCAAACTTACTGAGCTGTTCAAATCACTTACATGTTTATTAATTAATGGGAGAGGTTTGTTTAAATTTCCCACTATGACTGTAGATCTGTCAATTTCTCCTTGTAATTCTGTCAATTTTTGCTTTATGTATTTTGAGAACACATCATTTCGTGTATATTATTTTAGAATTATATCTAACTGGTAGATTGAACCTTTCATCATTATGTAGTGTAATTTTTTATCTCTAATAATCCTTTGCCCTAAAATCTACATGTTCTGATGTCAAATAAATATAGTGCCTTTATTTTGGCTACTGTTTCCTTAGCATCACTCTTCTATTTTTCTGGTCTCTTGTGATAACATATAACTAGATTTTTGAAAAATTCAGTGTCCTTTGTCTTTTAACTGGCAGATTTACATGACTTATATTAATTGTTATTACTGATGTATACTAATTCACTTTTTGAAAAAAAAATTATTTATTTTAGGCTGTGTTGAGTCTTTGTTGCTGCACACAGGTCCCCTCCAGAGGCTGCGATAGAGGGCCACTCCTCATGGCGGTGTGCGGGCCTTCCACTGCAGTGGCCTCTCCTTCTGCAGAGCATGGGCTTCAGGTGCATGGACCTCAGCAGTTGTGGTGCCCGGGCTCAGTAGTTGTGGCTTGTGGGCCCCAGAGAGCAGGCCAGGCAGCTGTGGCGCATGGGCCCAGTTGCTCCACAGCACGCGGGATCCTCCCGGACCAGGGCTCGAACCTGGGTCCCCTGCATTGGCAGGCTGACTCCCAGCCACTGCGCCACCAGGGAAGTCCCATTAACTCACTTTTATTTCTACTTACAAGTTTTTTTTTTCTCTGCTGCTTCCCCCGCCTCTCTGTCTACTCTGTTTCTATTTTCTAACGGATTGAATTTCCTTTATTTTCCCCACCAGCTATCCCTACTGATTTGATTGGGAAGTTATATGTTCTATTTCTATTCTTTTACTAAATTCTATATATGCATACCAGACTTAACAATGCCTAAAATTAAAAATCACATATTCCCTTCTCCTGAACAATATAAAAGATCTTAACACTTTTTCATACAAATCATCTTGCCTCTTGGCTTGCTATTCTTACCTAACATTTTACTTCTACCTTGTTTTAGACTCTCAAAATCAGTCATCATTATTATTATCTCATACAGCCAAAACTTATTTATTCACATTCACCAATTTATTCACCTTTACTTTTTTTATATCCTCCTTTCTTCTTGGTTCAACTTCCTTCTAAGACACATCCATTCAGCAAAGTCTTTACTTGAAAGTATATTTTGCCACCACTCTTGAAAAATAGTTTAATTGGGTATAGAACTCTAAGTGAAAAGCTGTTTTTCCTCAGCACTTTTAAGATATTATTCCATAGTCTTCTAGCTTCTACTGTTATGTCTGCTATCCCTCTAACTGCTGCAATTTGTTTTTTTCTCCACAGTTAATTTTAAGGATTTCTTTTTGGTTTTAGTGTTTTGCAATTTTACTATGTTGTACCTAGATGCAGACTAAATTTATCCTGCTCAGGACTGAATATAAGCACTTATGGCTTTTATCAAGTCTGGAACATTTTAACCATTATTTCTGTGAGTATTGATTCTCCCTCATTTTCTGTTTTTTTTTCTTCTAGAATTCCCATTAGACCTCTGTTGGAACTTCTCATTCTATCCTCTCTACTTCTTAACCTTCCTTTCATTTTTTTCCTCTTTACCTCTTTTTGAAGCATTCTGGGTAATTTCTTTAAATTATTGTTTGTGTTCACTGCTTCTCTCCAGGTGTGTCTCATCTACTGTTTAACCTGTCCACTGAGTTTTAAAATTTCACTGTCAAACAAAAACTACCCAGTATTGAAAATAAGTGAACTGAAGCTATGTGTATTAGCAAGGGTCAATCTTACAAAGAAAGTTGGTTAAGAAGAACAAGTCAGAAAAATACAAAGCGTACAATTCCACTTCTATTGTTCAGTGATAGAAACCTAGTGAATCTCACCTATGTGGTGAGATTAGAAAGGAGAGCTAGGGAGTAGTAAACACAAATTCAGATGAATGGTGACCTCCGGATAGGAAGATAGCAGGGATGTGCTGTGGGGGGAACACACAAAGGGCTTTAAAGACTTGGTAGTGATATGGGAACATATGTATATGTATAACTGATTCACTTTTTTATAAAGCAGAAACTAACACACCATTGTAAAGCAATTATACTCCAATAAAGATGGAAAAAAAAAAAGATTTGGTAGTGTTCTATTTCTCAAGATGGGTGGTGAGCATGTGAGTGTTCCTGCTCTCCAAACTTTACATATATGTTCTTTATGTTCTTTTCCACAAATGGAATATTGGTTATTTTTTAAATTCCACAAATGTTAATACTGTTTTTATGAAAACCAGAAATATGGCAAGTAATTTCAGAGGGTTTGAAAGGATAAACCTTTTAGGATTCTTTACAATGCTGATGTGCTCTGTAGTATCCACTAGGTCTTGACAGTTGTCCTTGTTGACTCTCCCTGAGTTTATCAATTTCCTCCTAAGCTACCTTACTGCTTCACAATTTTATCCCTAGATGATCTGATTTTAACTAGTCAATTAATGCAGCAGCATCAGAGACGATCATAAAATCATTAGTGATATGGTTTAAAGCTCTTTGGGAAAAAAGGCTGGGATAAGCACTCAGAATTCCTTTTATAAAGACATATTTAGAAATATTTATTAAAGAAGATTCTTTCGGTCTCCAACATTTTCTCTAAGCAAAACTGCCCTAGTAATATCACCCTCTGACCCTCTGGAATCTTAAGGTAGTCTAACATATGCTACATTAAAGAACTTTGCCTTCTTGGGACTTCCCTGGCAGTTCAGTGGTTAGGACTCCACACTTTCACTGCTGTGGGTCTTGGTTCAATCCCTGGTCGGGATTTTAAAAAAAAGAACATTTCAAAAACAAAAACAAAAACAGTGCCTTATTAACAAAAAATCCTATATCTATGTGCTGGAGAATAGTATTCCATGGTTTCCACTTTGATCTTGACATCATCATTCATTAATGTTTTTCAGTCAAAGTCTGGATCTACAAAGGGTGCCCAACACAGATAAACATAGACACATATAATACACAGAGATAGACTGTATTAGTGAAATCTACACCAACTCCCAAATTTCCTTTCAAGAAATTGCTTTTGCTAGAACTCTACTAGCAACTTGATAAGCAACTGTACTTATTCCATAAGGTAGAAAATCAGATCAGCACTTTTCTTAATTCTCATTCCTATGTTTTAAACAAGGAGTCAAATTAACAATATAACGACCAAATGATGCCAACGGGTGGAAAGAAGAGAAGGATAGGGACCTGGGCACAAACCCTGTGGATAAAGACTTTCTGTAAATGACCAAGGTGAGACCATAATTCCAGCACGGGGCCAATTCTTAATATCCAAACCAGTATTTCAATCTGATCTAACTTGACAATTGGAGATTTAGCATGTGAGTTTCATAAGGGCAGGAACTTTTGTTTCTTTTTTTCACTGCTGTATTCCCAACTGATAAGAAAGAGTGCCTAGCATATAGCAGTTATTAAATAAATATTTGCTGAAAGAATGAATCAGAGCTGGAAAAGCATGCATATATAGGTGTGGCACTTAACATAGCTCCTTACCAAAAGCTAGAAAATCTAAAAGTTACTGAATAAAGCAGAAAAAACTGCTTTCTAAGGGAAAGTTTTCTTAAAAAGTGAAGTATGATCAATCTCTGGGTCTTGACCTAAACATTAAAAAGAAAACAATCATGCCCACTGCAGAAGAGCTGCTTTATAAGCACTACTTCTCTTCCCCTAAAACTTTGTCCCACATACAGAAAGACTGGTCACTCATGGTAGACTGAAATATTTTCTGATAGGGAAACCATTTGGGGGAGAACAGGAGGAAGAGGAGGAATGTATATAATAACATGACTTGTAAAGACTGTGGAAGCTTTTTTATGCCTGACAGTATTGCTATCGGGTTATAGTCATACTATAAGAGTTCTCAGAGAAGAGGTCTGTCCTAAATGTCACCACTGGGTTTACTAATATAGACCACTTCCTTCATTTCAGCAGGAAAAAATTCTGTTATTAATTCTTCCTAGAAACACAAACCTCAGCCTGCCTAGTTGGACTGCATAATAATTACTCAATGGTTTGAATAAATCCTGTGGTCTTTTTTCCTGGGAAAAATTAGAGAGTGATTCTAACTGACTGCAACGCACAGAAGGTGCCATACTGTTTTTCTTCCCATAGGGGCCGGGCCACGCCCCATTTGAATGTTCATTACCGTCTTTCATATGTGTCTGATAAATTTATTAAAAACACCATCTGGATGGAGCTCAGCTTTGTGCTGTATTTCCAGTCTTCCAGTTTCCTCCCTTGTCCCACTGGAATTTCTGCCCCAATTTGTGTCACTTTGTTTACAAAACCATATTGCCAAAGCCCAGCATCTCACATCTGTCTCTTTCTGGTTTTCCCTTTGCCATCCTTCAGCTACATACCTATTACAATAGCCTGTGCTAGGAGCAAAGGGGAAGTGCCTGGGCAGAAATTACTTTTCCCCCTCTGTGCACATAGCAATTTTGCTCAGACAAATTTAATTTGCTGCTTCTGAATGCAAAAATTGCATGTTAACAAAGTGTATACATTCTGCAAGTGTATGAATATTGGGATGACTCACACTGTGGGGAACTGCAGAAAAAGTGATCTGAAAACAATTGTACTGTCCTCTGTTCTTACACAGCACCAGGGTGGCCAACAGCCTGCCTGTAAATTTAATTCAGGAGTAATAAATTTTTTAAAAGGCAGTATTACTTCACTAGGACATGACCTGAGGGCCACCTGTACCAGCTATATTTAAAGATAAGACTGACATGTTATTTAACTGTCTCCAGAGATCACCGTTGAGAGATAGGGGGAAAAACCCATTTGAAACAGTTTTTAAAAGTGAAATAGCACTTAGCACTTAACAGAGGATTGTCATCTTCAAAAACAGTGCTTGATACAGCAGAAACTAACACAACAACGTAAAGTAATTATACTCCCATAAAGATGTTTAAAAAAAAAGAAACAAGTGAGCAAGTAAAAAAACAAACAAACAAACAAATAGTGCTTGTGTTGGGCTTCATGCAATGTTTCCCTGGCTGTTTTCATTGCAAATTGTTTTCTAATAGCACAGTGGTTCACGCAGCCATCAAGTACTTAACGGTCTCAGGGAGATTCTTCTCTGTTGCCAAGATTTTCAGTTACAAAATATTTCCTTCAAAAAGACAACTAGGACTATCAGCTTAAGGTCACATCTAGATATTCCCCTACAGACCTACACTATTTTTTTAAAGGGGGACTTACCCTAGGGGCCTAACCACAGGCCTACATAGGAACTTGTTGCTGACCAGGCAAGCTTCCAACCCAACTGCAATCCAACCTTCTGTCAACTTACTCTAAAGGGAAAAATACTCACAGCTGTTATGTCTGAACAGCTGTAAATGAACAATAGCTAATTAGAACACAAGCCCATTTTTCTTGGAAACTATCAAAAAGCTACAAAAATGTATTCTGCAACACTGGCACTAAGTTACATTCATTCCTGGTTTTATCTATCAGGTTAAAAAAAAAAATCAATTTTCTTGGTGCAGCCACTATGGAAAACAGTATGCAGGCTCCTCAAAAGACTAAAAATAGAGTTGCCATATGATCCAGCAATCTCACTCTTGGGCATATATCCGGACAAAAATATAATTTAAAAAGATACATGCACCCCTATGTTCATAGCAGCACTATTTACAATAGCCAAGACATGGAAACAACCTAAATGTCCATTGACAGATGAATGCATAAAGAAGATGTATATATATACAATGGAATACTACTCAGCCATAAAAAAGAATGAAATAATGTCATTTACGGCAACATGGATGGAACTAGAGATTATCATACTAAGTGAAGTAAGTCAGAAAGAGAAAGACAAATACCATATGATATCACTTATATATGGAATATAAAATATGACAGAGTTGAACTTTTATGAAACAGAAACAGACTCACAGACATAGAGAAGAGACTTGTGGTTGCCAAGGGGGAGAGAGGGCGGAAGAGGGATGGAGTGGGAGTTTGGAGTTAGCAGATGCAAACTATTATATATAGAATGGATAAACAACAAGGCCCTACTACATAACACAGGGAAATAAATATATTAAATATTCTGTGATAAACCATAATGGAAAAGAATATTTAAAAAAGAATGTATAGGGCTTCCCTGGTGGCGCAGTGGTTGAGAGTCTGCCTTTCGATGCAGGGGACATGGGTTCGTGCCCTGGTCCAGGAAGATCCCACATGTCGCGGAGCGGCTGGGCCTGTGAGCCATGGCCGCTGGGCCTGTGTGTCTGGAGCCTGTGCTCCGCAACAGGAGAGGCCACAACAGTGAGGGGCCCGCGTACCGCAAAACAAACAAACAAACAAAAAGAATGTATATACATATAACTGAATCACTTTGCTGTACAGCAGAAATTAACACAACATTGTAAATCAACTATATTTCAATTAAAAAGAAATCACTTTTCAATCATATAGTATATCACATTACATTGCTGAAGAAAACCCTTTAAACTTTTCCTTTCCAAAATATGCCCCGGTTCCCAGCACCGTGGAAAGGCTGCTTCCTAACACAATTCCAAAGGATTCAGTCATGACCATCTCTCCATATCTGCAGGGGAAGCCCATGGGAAGAAACCAGACCTTGCCTTTTCAATGCTGGCGACCCATTCCTCTGAGCCTCTTTTCCTTTTTTCTTTGTTTTCATTTTTGTCTGTTTCAGTCAGTATAATCTGTGTTCTCATCATTCCTGTTATAGCTCCAATTCTAAACATCACCAACGTTGCCCAAATCACACACCCTATCTTGAGATTATAAGGACGTTGACCATCATGCTGGGTTCTATTTAGCCAGTGACAGGAAGAGGTAACACTTTTCCAAACTTTAAATGTGGCTTTCCCTTCTCCCAAAGTATGCAAACTTTATAACTTTAGAAAGTTATAGCTCCAAACATGTTTCAGAGAACATGGCAGTTTATAGAAGACGGAGGTGAGAAATCAGAGGTGGTTATTCCCAGGGGCAGAGGTGAGGTGGGGTGGGGTCAGTGGATGCCAAGTAGGCATGTTCACCAGGATTAGTGAATTCACAAAGCACCTTCCAGAACTAACTGCTTAAGAGGTTTACTCTCTTATCTGTAGTTTTCAAACTCCAGCATTCACGCTGGGGGTTTTAGCTGTGAAAATCTTCCATTCAAAAAGACCTTAAAGAATCAAGCATCAGATGTTTAACAGCGGTAAGCACTGCAGCGAATCAAAGGGGGATTCACTCTGCAGGTGAGGCCTTTAAATTTAGGACAAAGGAATTTCCAGATGTAAGAAAAAAGATAGCCCAAACAGCTAACTCTGTGTTTGAACTAATAGGCAATATCTCATTGGGGTGACTTTTTTCCTTTACTCTGGACAAAATCTGTCAGAGAAAGACTCTACATCTGCCCCCTACATCACGACAAGTTATTTAAGCTGATATGGGGAAAAATACCTAACATACAAAAAGTCACTGAAATTGGTTTTGCAAGTTTAGGAAACCCTTTCTCCAAAAAATTTATAAGTTATAATGTAAAGGGCATCTTTTTCTATGAGTAGTATAAGAGTTTTACATGGATTTATTTTTCCTTATGTCCTAAAAGATGTTGATATCAACAGAGTTATTTTTGTTCCACACTAGTGGTTGAAAGGTCTTCTCAGGCCACAACAATTTTGTAACTCAAGATCAGAGATGTCACCACAGCCTTGGGGGAATATTTCTCATTCGTGTTAAGCATAGAACAAAGATGTACAAGAGTTTTTTAAAAGGTCCACAAAAGAAGCAGTGGTTTGCACAGAAATGTTTGTGTGTTTTTTTTAAACCATCCCTTTAACAAAGTAGTAGCTCTTCTCTCTCTCTCTTTTTAAAATTTTTGTCATTTTAAGCTGGCGGATGTATCTGGTTCAAACTTTAAGTCAGAATGATTCTGAGATAATGGATAACTTGAGTCTTATGATCTTGAATGACGGTCCTTTAAAATGTATCAATAAATATAAAATTTGAGATTTTACTAACAATAGTTATCAGCAGTGAGGCAATCAAACATTAAGTGGAATCCTGTACATTTTACAGAAAATGTCCCAATCAGATCTGTGGCAAGTATGCTCCTACAGTTCCACTTTGGCAGAAACTGCCTGCCACAGATTTTGGAGGCAGAGAGAAAAAGGTGGGAGATGACACCAAATTCTCACATGTTTTAGTTCCCACAAAGCATCCTGGATTGAACTGTGTGAGAAGGAAAGAATCTCTGAGAATCTCAAGGGAGCAAGACTGGAATTCAGAAGAAACATACAGGTAAAGGTGAGTCTTAACTTCTGAATATTGAGCTTTCAGAATTGAGACTCTGTAATCAAATCCCACAGGATGCCTGAGGGAAAACTTACCTCCCTGGGCTCTCCCAGTTTTAGCCTGAGGGGCCAGCCCAGGGCTGTGGGGAAGTTGAGCAATCCCCTGGGTGAGACTGAGGTTTTGCTCCCTAACAGGCGAACTTGGGGTCCCTGGGGAAATCTGTCTACCTAGCTTCAAAGACTGACAATCAAAGTCTTGTAAGTTCCCTGGAACAACTTTACTCATACTCCCTAAGTAAAGTAGTTATGAGAAAAAAAAAAACTCAGGAAAAAGTACGATTTACACTACCTCTGGAGGCCAAAGTTAATCTAGATTGAAGAAACAGAATCATGCTATGTTTTCCAGTAGGCTTACAGTGTATGATGAAATGAGTCTTGTCTAAAATACCATAAAAGGCAGTTTAAAAAGCACCTTCTGCTACTACTCTCAATTAATTATTCTTCTAATGGTTTACACTTAGTGCTTTGGGAAATGAAAAATGGGTGTGAGTATTTTTAAACAGAAGTTTATTATGAATATTCTGGGACATGTCAGTTAGGAAGTATCTTATTTCTGAGTTCTAGCTCTCTTTGCATCATGTCTCTATACTTTAATTCTGAGAGGAAAAACGTTTGCTACCCTCTGCCTGCCTTCAGCTCGAACATCCACTGGACCAAGGCAACGGACTGGAAAGCAGGTACCTGAGGAACTCACCTCAGTTCTGCAAACCATGCCCTAGGCAATCTCGAGAAGGCCATTTAACCACCCCGTGACTCAGTTTCTTTACCCATAAAGAAAAGAATCCCTTCTTCCTTCTGCCTTCTTATGAATATTGAAAGAATAAATTAGATCATGTTCACAAAAGCATCCTGAGATTTTCAAAAAATCACAAGATCCAGGCTTGGTGCTTCCCTAGTCATGAAGGGCCAGGCTTTCCCCACATGGTATGGGTAGGTGGGACCAGCATTTCAGAAATCTGGGTATTACACAAGAGGTGAGACTTTTATTCTCATGAGTCACCTTGTAATTGTAAAAGGATAGGAAGCAGGGAAAGGAAGAACCAATAACAATTCTACTGACCAGCAAAAACCTATTAGCACCTGCTAGTGTAATATGCAGCTGGCAGTTTCAGAAAAACCAAGAAAGCACTTCCTTCTGGTCGATATTTGCTGGGGACAGCAATTTCTGACCTACTGAATCAGATCAAGATCATGGGAGTTATTAGACCAAAGAAGTCTCTTTGTGCTAACAGTACAGTGGCTGGGGGGGTCTCCTTTCATTAAACAAAGGGGTCTGTCCACAACCTGCCTTCTAGGATAGTCACCGCTTTGAGGTTTCATGAGCTATCACCATTGAATGAACAAATCAAAACGCATTAAAAAAAAAATCACAGACACAAATAGGCTTACAGTTTACCAGTGATATGGACAGTGATAAATGCCATATGGGTGCTCTACTCTTCTTGGGTGAAAGCAGGATGGGGGCCGGGGGAGGGGAGGGGGAGAGGGAGAGGGAGAGGGAGAGGGAGAGGGAGAGGGAGAGGGAGAGGGAAGGTTCCCTACAGTATTTAGATGGTCTTCAAATTTTCATAATTTCCTTAGGGTGTGCTCGTTGCCAAGTTGACAGATGTCGCTGGAAAAACCTGTACTATTCTGAAGAAAGGCTAACCTTTCAAGAGGGAGAGAGGGGGAGGGAGCCAGCGCACCAGTTCGGAGAAGAGATGACATTAAGCTGGACAGCAAGCTACCCTTAGCAAGCTGGATCTTTGAAAGGCTGTGATAACACTGCCAAGGAGAACTGTCGGGGAGAAATCTCATTTCGCCATGGTTTTCCTTGCCATGAGTTTAAATTAGTTTGCGGGGGGGGGGGGTTGTTGGTTTTTTTTTTTTTGCGGTACGTGGGCCTCTCACTGTTGTGGCCTCTCCCGTTGTGGAGCACAGGCTCCGGACGCGCAGGCTCAGCGGCCATGGCTCACGGGCCAGGCCGCTCCGCGGCATGTGGGATCTTCCCGGACCGGGGCACGAACCCGTGTCCCCTGCATCGGCAAACGGACTCTCAACCACTGCGCCACCAGGGAAGCCCTTAAATTAGTTTTTAAAACTAAACACTAGATGCCCTAGACAAGTCAATAATTATTAATTATTACTTTTTTAAACCACCAAGACTCTGATGCTAAGTTGCACAACATTACCCTAAAAGAAGTCATGGCTACGCCATTTTATACTCTCTCCTAAGCGTTTACCCACTTTCTTTTTCATTCACTCTTCCTGGTTGTACTTTATACATAAAGAGAAATGGGTTCTTCAAAGAAGACTGCCAATGATCTTATCCCAGACTTCCCCGCTGGGTGCAAACACACGCGCCTCTTTTGGTTGCTTGGCCCTTTACATTTCCTAATGACAGCCTTTCAAAAGAGGATCGAGAACGCTGAGTATTAATTTAAGGGACAAAATGGTAGTTTAGCAAAGCCCCAGTCCCCTTCCACCAAATAAGAGGAGAAAGCACGTTAGGGTCTCCTTGTTTGAGATCTTCAGCCTGTAGGTCAGCCAGTGCAGCCAAATCAGCATTTAACTGATCAGAGCTGGGGCTGGGGAAGGAGGGGAAAGCCAACGGCGCCCAGACCTCCCTTTGCAGCACATATGCCTTTGTTCTCTTCCTGAGGAAGACCGCATCTCCTTTTCACCTCCAAGATAGTTCTCTTGCATTCCCAACTGTAAGCCTCCCACTCAAAAATCCACATGCTCTTGTTCATTAATGTGACCATTAGTCATTTTTTCCTGTGCCCTGGGTACACCCAATGCTTTTATCAGCTCTGGTAAGGAGAGACTCACCTAATGTCTTCTTATGAAAGGCAGATTACCAACCTACCCATTTAAAGATTAACAGTACTGTGCCATAAGGAAAATTATACCTCCAGCTTGAAAAGCTGCAATTGGGGAACAATTTTACAGGATCATATTCATTTATATCAATTATCTTGTTTATCAAAGACAATGAAACCCAAACTGGTAGTAAAAAGGTACAGAGTGCACTGTGAGGAATAATTAGGTCTCACCCTCCTGGAGGCCGATAGTCATTTACCACTTCACTTTGGGAGGTGATGTTTACAGTGTCTGTTTTATAACTCCCTTCACATTAACTTTCAAATGTCAAAAACAGGCAGTTAATTGTATATTATACAAAATGTCACATATATAAAATACTGAGATATAAAATTATTATATCCGATCTACCATAAGAAATCCTGCCTTTTAGATTTAATAGCTTGTCAGTCTCTGGATCTCAGCTTAACTCCCATTACATGGACTGTGTTTGCCAGGTAGCCCCTGTCTGACGAATAAACTTCTTTGCCTGCACTGTGTCCTCAGCCAGGTGAGAAATAAAAATAAAATGATATGACAATTACTATTAAAGTAATATGTACTAAGAATGGGAGATATATGAGCAGCAATGTCACATGTTCTGATTTCATTCCAGCTCTGAGAACAAGATTCAGAGAACCATGATGCAAAGCTTATCAAAGCAGTTTAAACTGAAGAGATTGAGTGTGCACTGCCCAAGTTCTTTAAAGCTACTGCGTGTTCACACCAACAGCCTGTGTCTACCCCAGAATCTCTCTACCACGAAACTACACACCAGCATGAGAATTTCTTTTCAATCACCTGCCAATTTTGCAGAGATCAAATCCTCTCCCTCTGCAACCCACTATTCCAATCTTGCCAAAACCAACCCTTCTGGCAATCTCTTTGTCTGCAGGCTCAAAGAACCCAATTCTCCTCTAGACCCATAAAGATCAGACAGACAGGAAGGAGAAGAGTGCAGCCAGAAAGAAGGGAGGACATACAATAAAGCAGTGTGTTTCTATGGGGAAGGAAAGGAGAGGCCAGGACATCAGCTGGGGTGGAGGGAGGCCAGGAGGGCTCCTTGAAATCCATTAGATACAATTTATACACTAAAATTTTTGTGGCTAAAATTTAATGAAACAAATGAATAAAGAGAGATACCAGTTGACTATGGAACTCCCGTTTCAGCCCATTTCCATGGGCACAGGATGGAAAACATACAATTTTGTGCCCACAGGAGGTTAATGCTTTCTGACATGACTGAGGGCTTGGATATATGTGAACTTGCTTGACTAATCCACACAACCAGTGAAGCACTGGTAAGAAACTCAGAGCTACAGTAGCTCATCAAGTCATTGAATTTATGGTTAGAAAAGAATCTTAAGGACCACTTAGTCCAAGGCACAGAAAATTTATATCTTATTACATATTGATCCAGAAAACAGAAAAAGAAGGAAAGCTTCTCAAGTCATTTTAATGTAACTTTGGTTACAAAATGACTTTGAGATGAGAAAAGAAATTTATAGGCCCATTTTATTTAAGAAAATAGGTGTAAAAACTCTAAAATAAATATTAGCCAACAAATCCAATAATTATTTAGAAAATACATCATGTCCAAGAAGCAATTATCCTAGGAATGCAAGTATGGGTCATCATCAGAACATCTATCATTTCAGTGGGTTAAAGAGTGATTTTGAGCAAAGGAGTGTTCCAGTAAGATTACTCTGGCTGGAGGGTGAAGGACAATGAGAAGGACTAGAGAGGATGGGGGAGACCCATGAGTAGAAAGACCAGGGCAGTGGTGAGGAGAGATGGTGGTGGCTTACACTAGGGTGGTAGCAGTAGCAGTGGCCAAAAAAATCACTAGGGATTAGAGAAATGCAAATTAAAATAACAAGATACTACTTTATGGCCATCATAATGGCAGAGTAGAAAAACACATATATGAAGTGTGGGTGCGGACATGGGGAGGAAAAGGGCTCTCGTGCACTCCTGGTGGTGGGAGCGTAAACTGGCACTGCCCTGCAGGAAGGCAATCTGGCAGTATGGATCGAAATAAAAGGTAAGCATGCTTTAGTACTCAGGGATCATACATTTGAATATAGGGCTCAGAAAAAAGATGCAAAGGAGACAAACACAAAGAAACTCATTGCAGCATTGTTTTTGAGAGCAAGTAGCTGAAGGCGACCTAGGTCTCTATCACCGGGGGAATGAATGAAACGGCAAGACAATAACAGCACCCACCTTACAAGACAGTAGTGAAGGTTAAATGATTTTATGTAAAGAGCTTAGAACAGTGTCTGGCAAATAGTAAGAACTATATAAATTTACTGATAATATATTTATAGTTATTATGATGAAATACTAAGTAGCATTAAGAAACAACGATGTCATAAAACCATAATACTAGGTCAGAAAAGTTATGAAAAAGACTTATGGCATAAAAACATTTTGGATGATTAATACACATATACAACCCTCTCCCAACATTACAGATTTTCCAAATATATGTGCATATTAAGGACATAATGAGACATCTTAGAAATGGTCATAAGGGGAGGGGAGCAGAAGTGGGGTTTAACAAAGATGAGTAAACACAAATAAAAAAGAAGGCCTTGCCTGGATCACTGTGGATGATGCATTATGGCCTAAGGTATGTAATGAACACAGTTATCTAAACCAAAAGGATACTCGTTTAAACACAAAAGAACAGATCATTAGGTTAGTCTTGTTTTTTTTGTTTTTTTTTTTTTTGGTGGTATGTGGGCCTCTCACTGCTGCGGCCTCTCCCGATGTGGAGCACAGGCTCCGGACGCACAGGCTCAGCGGCCACGGCTCACGGGCCCAGCCGCTCCGCGGTATGTGGGATCATCCCAGACCGGGGCACAAACTGGCGTCCCCTGCATTGGCAGGCGGACTCTCAACCACTGCTCCACCAGGGAAGCCCCTGGGTTAGTTTTCTCATTTCATAGCTGAGAAATTGGAGTTTCAGAGAGATTGTGACTTATTTATTACACAACAAATCAGCAGCAGAGAACCAGAATCTGCATTGATCTTCTGGTCCTCAGAAGGCAACACATCATTCCTTCCTTCCATCGGACTGTCCATCTATCCACCTATCTAGTAAATATTTATTGAATATTGAGATTTCACATGCTGGGAATACAGCAGTGAACAAAAGAGACACAGTCCATTCTATTATCGAGCCAGATAAACAAACGTATAGTTACAAATGAAACTAAGTACTTGGAAGAAAAACACCCAGATCTATTAGCATCATACAAAGAAACTTTAACCCAGACTGGGGGTAGAGGGTCAGGCAAAACTTTTCTTAAGAAGTGACATTTAAGCTGCAATTTAAATGATCAATAGGCGGTTAAGGAAATAAATGGGGTGGGGTGTGATGCAGTGAGGCTGAGAATGAGGAGAGGGGGAGAAGCTTTCCAGAGGGAATGGCAAGTACAAAGGCCCCATGGTCAGGGCATGCATGGCGCATTCTAGGAATGGAAAGAAGGCTCATAGCCTGAATGCAGAAAGCTAGATGGGGACTGGCACAAGATGAAGCAGGTATATGCAAGCACCAGATTATACAGGACCTTGAGGACTACGGTGGAGATTTTGAACTTTATCCTAAAAGCAGTGGAAAGGCTCTGAGTGATTTTGAGCAAAGGAGTGTTCCAATAGGAGTGTAGTGAACAATGGCAAGGACTAGAGAGGATGCAGGGACACTGCTGAGTAGGCAGGCATGACAGACAACAGTGCAGGAGAGATGGGGGTGGTTTGCACTAGGGTGGTGGCAGCAGTGGTGGCAAGAAGGGAATAGATGTGACATTTGGAACATAGTATCAACAGACAGTTACGTCTATAGTATAAAAAATACCTCTGATGATATATATTTTAGTGTGTTTCCACAGCTCACTGAGCTTTTACTGAGGTGTGCTTCCAGTTTGCTATAACAGGCATCTACTGAACATTAATTCATCAAAGGATCATTGGAAAAAATATGATAATGCTCCTGGGGCGACAAGTTCCTCAGTTTTGAGCAAGAAGGAAGGAAATAGGGCTCTAAGCCCTTTCCTAAACTATCACTCGCCACCAAAGACCATTTCTCTGTTATCCAGCTTCCCTGGCCATTAGCCAAATGGTAGCCACCCAGTCAGGATGCAGGGGACGGCATGCAGGGAAATCCACCACCAACAGCCACGAGACCTGCCTACACTGCTGACAGTTCTGAACTGAGAACTCAACCAATTCATATTTAATACTTTACAGAATCATTTCCTGAAGATCCTAATTTGAACATTCTAACACCTTCTGTACTTTTACATCTCACCTGAGTCCCTCACTTTTACACTCCACTTTATTACCATTTTAGTTGATTTCATCACAGCTTCATGGAAAACAACTTCACCAACGACCATTTCCTGTCATTATGAGGGCAGAATTGAAGCAATCCCCTGTTTGAGTACGAGGTAGTTTTTATGATAATTTTACCACAGGTAATGCTGTGATTTTTAAGTACATTTCTCTCTTGTAGCACTGTACAGATTCCTGTCTTTAAAAAGATAAGTATCGAATGCAGCTATAAAAGAAACATACCCATCTTCACAATATTAACAAGCCAATAAATTCAAAACGATCACTTTGTGCCAGACTGGCTCACCTACCAGGCACCCAACATCATACAATCACTTAATTTTACTCAAATCAGTGACATGCCTAGTCGGTGTTACACTGAATTATGGGGCAGGAGAACGCCATTGGGTTTAAAGGCCCCCTCCCAAAACATTTTATGCAGCAGTCTGCTCCAACAGCCTCCAAATTCCAAAGATTTAATTTGATTCACAAAACCATAGCCCTCACATCACTATTTTAATAAATAAATAATACCATAGTGCCCAAATGGCTATTGAAATCTTTCCTTCCACTTCCTTCTTCCCATTTTTAAACATCCTTCTTGTGATATAATTGACACACAATAAACTGCACATATCTGAAATGTACAATTTGATGAGTTAGACATTTGTACACACCCATGAAACTATTAGCACAATCAAGATAACAAACCTTCCCACCATCCTCAGAAGTTTCCTCATGCTCCTTTGTAATTCCTCCCCAGCCTCAGAAAACTGTGGATCTGTTTTCTGTCACTATACACTAGTTTTCAAGATATAGAATTATTTATAAATGGAATCATACAGTATATGTATTACACTCTTTTTGGTTTGGCATCTTTTATCTAGATTCTCAAGGACTCTTTGTTTACTCAATAGAATCATTAGGTGAATCACGATATTCCCTACCTAGCCCAGGAAGAGGACTTTGCTTAATTTAGTGGCTATACTTGGGAGCAAGTGGGATACTAAGGTGCATGGAGGACTCAGGTGTTGGTCCTACCCACTCTGCCTTGTCTCCTCATAGGTAATGTGGAAATAGCTTTATTTGAAAAAGAAACACTAATTTTCTTCTGATTACAAAAGTAACACATATTCACTGATGAAAATATATAAGTGCATAAAAATATAATTAAAAAACACAAAAGTTACCTGGAATCCCACCATCCAGAAAACCTCTATTAACGTTTTGATAGTCTTCCTTATGTCCTTTTTTTAATGCACTGTTATGGACTGAATTGTGTCCCTCCCAAATTCATATTTTGAAATGTTAACCCCCAGTACCTTGGAATGTGACTGTATTTGGAGGTAGGACCTGTAAAGAGGTAATTAGGATTAAAAGAGGTCATAAGGATGGGGCCCTAATCCAATAAGATGGGTACAAGAAGAGGAGACATCAGAGATGGGAGTGCATGCAGAAAAAGCCATGTGAGGACACAGTGAGAAGACGGCCACCTACAAGCCAAAGAGAGAGGTCTCAGGAGAAACCAAACCTGCTGACATCTTGATCTTAGATTTCCAAGCTCTACAGCTGTGACAAAATAAATTTCTGTTGTTTAAGTCACCCAGTATATAGTATTTTTTTATGGCAGCCATAACAAATTAATATATGTACATCTAAAAATACATATATTATCTTTAAAATACTGGCATTGATCTGGCTATAAAGATGGTATCCTACTTTTTTTTTTTTTTTTTTTTGCGGTACGCGGGCCTCTCACTGTCGTGGCCTCTCCCGTTGCGGAGCACAGGCTCTGGACGTGCAGGCCCAGCGGCCATGGCTCATGGGCCCAGCCGCTCCGCGGCATGTGGGATCCTCCCGGACCGGGGCACGAACCCGCGTCCCCTGCATCGGCAGGCGGACTCCCAACCTCTGCGCCACCAGGGAAGCCCCCTACTTTTATTTTACATTATATTATGGCCATTTCCCTATGTTATGAATGGCTATACAGAAATTTTGATACGCTAATGTGCCAGAATTTATTTCATTATGCCCCTATTGTTGGACATTTGTAGTCCTTCCAACTTTTTGCTTATCATAAATAACAGGGCTTCCCTGGTGGTGGCAGGGGTTGAGAGTCCGCCTGCCGATGCAAGGGACACGGGTTCGTGCCCCGGTCCGGGACCGCGGCTGGGCCCGTGAGCCATGGCCACTGAGCCTGCGCGTCCGGAGCCTGTGCTCCGCAACGGGAGAGGACACAGCAGTGAGAGGCCCGCGTACCGCAAAAATAAATAAATAACACCGTGCTGAACATTAATGTAAAAAAAATGTCCTTCCTGAAGATTTCTTTAAGGTAAACTACTAAAGGTAGAAGTAGTATATCAAGGGGTATTTTTAAGACACAATATATATTGCCAAATTGCCTTCTAGAAAACTTACATGACACAACATATTTCAGCAGTATATGACACTACCCATTTCATGACAGCCTCACCCACACTGAGTATTTTCATTTAAAGCATCTTTGCCAACAGGATTTTAAAATGAAACTTGACAAGCTGATTTTCAAGTTCACTGGAAAAGAAAATTTGAAAGAATAGCCTAGAAAATTTAGAAAAAGAATAGCTATGAGTGTGGATTTGCAGTAGTAGACAGTAAAATAGATTATTAAGATGTAGTCATTTTAAATGATGTGACACAAAATCTAGGATATACAGATCCATGATATATGCTATTTTAAATCAATGAGGGAAAGGAAGGAATAATAGAAGATTTCAAAACAACTGCTTACATATTTTAGAAATAAGGGTAAACCCCTACCTCAGACCATACACATAATAAATATTAAATGGATTAAAGAATTAAATGCTAAAAACATACATACAACAATAAAAAAACAACAACCAACCACTGACAACTACTACAGAGGAGCATATTTTTATAATTTGGGCTGGGGAGGGAGTTTCTAAGCAAGTCACAAAATTCAGAAGAAAGACAAGAAATGACTGACAGATAAGACCGGATCAAAATAAAAAATTTTGTACAACAAAGACACCATAAACAAAGTTTAAAAGTAACTAACAGTCTGGGAGAAAATATGTGCAACATATATAAAAGACAAAGAATGAATATCCATAATCTACAAATTAATAATAAAAAACTCAAGCAATAAAAACGTTGTCAAAGAATATGAAGATGTACTGTAATTCACTAAATAAAAAAGGAAATGGCCAAGAAACATAAAAAGATACTCAAGTTTAGTAATAACTAGGCTAATGCAAGTTAAAACACAGAAATATTTTATTTTAGTGCATGTACTTCTGTATTGTTTGGGTTTTGCTGAGGACTGATTGCTGTACTACTCATGTAAATAAAAAAATTTTAATTAAAATGTTTGCCAATAAAACAGGCCAAAAAATGGTATCTTTTTTTATATAAATTTATTTTTTATTTTTATTTTTGGCTGTGTTGGGTCTTTGTTGCCGTGTGCAGGCTTTCTCTGGTTGCGTCGAGTGGGGGCTGCTCTTTGTTGTGGTGCGCGGCTTCTCTTGTTGCAGAGCATGGGCTCTAGGCACACGGGATTCAGTAGTTGAGGCATGCGGGCTCAGTAGTTGTGGCACGCGAGCTCTAGAGCACAGGCTCAGTAGTTGTGGCACATGGGCTTAGTTGCTCCGCGGCATGTGGGATCCTCCCGGACCAGGGCTCGAACCCGGGTCCCCTGCATTGGCAGGCGGATTCTTAAACACTGCACAATCAGGGAAGACCTGGTATCTTGTTTTAATTTGCATTTTTTTATTAGTGAGGTCAAACTCTTTCAAGTTTATGGACTACTGTGTTTTTCTTTCTTTTTAACCTTTTTTTTTAACATCTTTATTGGAGTATAATTGCTTTACAATGGTATGTTAGTTTCTGCTGTACAAAAAGTGAATCAGCTATACATATACATATATCCCCATATCTCCTCCCTCCTGCTTCTCCCTCCCACCCTCCCTATCCCACACCTCTAGGTGGACACAAAGCACTGAGCTGATCTCCCTGTGCTATGCGGCTGCTTCCCATTAGCTATTTTACATTTGGTAGTGTATATATATCCATGCCACTCTCTCACTTCGTCCCAGCTTACCCTTCCCCCTCCCTGTGTCCTCAAGTCCATTTTCTATGTCTGCGGTCTGCATCTTTATTCCTGTCCTGCCCCTAGTTTCTTCAGAGCCTTTTTTTTTTTTTAGATTTTTGTGTTTTTCTTTCTTTTTAAATAAACTGCTGTTTGTACACATTTCCTATTGGGGATTCACATTTTTTTTCTTACTTATTTGGAAAGTACTTCATATATACTGAAGACAATTACTCATTGTCCTATATGTTGCAATTATTTTTTTCCCAGTTTGTCAAACACCTCTGAATCCTGTTTATGGTTTCCGCCTTTGCTTTTATGCTGAAGAAGTAAATCTCACCTTGAGATTAGATAAATAGCTATTAATAGTTCTCTACAGTTCTTTTGGAGTAATGTGAAATCTAACAGGAAATTATTTTAGTATATAGTATGAAGAAAATCTCATGTGTTTTCAATAGTCAAGTGTCTCAGCACCATTTGCTATATTACCTTTCTGTTCTCCATGCATGTGAAACGTCATCTTTAATCTTGCACTATATTCTTACATATACTGAGATAAAATTCAGAGTTTGGATGACTGCTTAATGTATCTACCAGTTTATTTTTGCATTAATGCCATACTACTTTAGTATGTAGTATGAATTTTATTATTTTTTTTTTTTTGCGGTACGCGGGCCCCTCACTGTTGCGGCCTCTCCAGTTGCGGAGCACAGGCTCCGGACGCGCAGGCTCAGCGGCCATGGCTCACGGGCCCACCCACTCTGCGGCACGCGGGATCCTCCCGGACCGGGGCACGAACCCGCATTCCCTGCATCGGCAGGCGGACTCCCAACCACTGCGCCACCAGGGAAGCCCGTAGTATGAATTTTAATACCTGGTGGTACTAGACTTCTCATTTCATTTTTTTTTTCCTTCATTTTTTGGTGGGGAAGAGGTTTCCATTTATTTATTCTCTTGGAAAAATTTTTAAAGAACTTAGTTGTTGTTTTTTTTTAAAGCACAATTGGGATTCTGAGTAGTCCTGCATTAAATTAGTAGATGAAGATGGGACGAACCAAAGTGTGTACTATATTAAAGTTTCCCATCCAAGAATATGTCCTTCCATTATTCACTGTTTCTTAAAGATTTATAGTTTCTTTACAAGAGAACCTATGGACTTCTTAGCTTTATTCCTAGGTAGGTATTTGTTGTTTGTGGGTAAAAAAAGCTTAAAACTTCTAGCAGATCTCCCCGGCATGCTCACCTCACATCCATACTATTTATAAGCTCACATCGTCCTTCTGCCTCCCACCTTTATTCCTGACCCTAAGCCCATCTCTAATGGCATAAGGTGGTTCAGGGATGGGTGATACTTGTTAACACGGTTCGGCATGGACTAGGCATAAAGGAAAAGTATCGCTCATGAACTGTTACTGGGTGTTATATAGTTTGTATTGCTATTATGAATGGAATTTTCCCTTGGTTATTGGGGGTATTTGAGAAAACTTGATTTTTGCATATACAATTGTATCTGACTACATTCCTTAGAGTTCTCATTAGTTTTAGTTATTTTTCAGTTCATTTCCTTGGGTATATTATATCACATCTGCAAATAAAGACATTTGGTCCCTTTCCCCCAGTATTTATCACACATGTTTCTTGTTCTTCACCTCCTCCCCCATTCCCTCTCCCCACCACCCCAAACTTCCAGCGCAATGTTAAATAGAAACGGTAATGAGGGCCAGCTTCATGGGCACGCAACCTGTTCTTTCAGACAGGTCCTGCACTCAGAAGGGACCCACACTTAGTTTAATGCTCCACTGTCCCTGTCTTTAAATTCTTAATAATCTTATCTTTGAACTTATGTTTTTAAAATGAAGTCTCATGGGACAATGGAGCAAGCCCGTGAACAGAGGAGATATGTGACATACATGTGTCCACATTTCTCCACAGCCCCAATTTGTGTATAGTGTTCACCATGCCCCAGAAGCACAGAATTCCAGTGGACTCACAGGTTGAGTGAGAAATCAAAGCAAAGCCAAGTGAGACTCAAAGCAAAGCCAAGGTCAATGGGCCGTGACTATGCTTGAGTAAACTGGGCTGCTGACGGCTGGGAGAGGCCACTTTCCCGTCGAATCAGAACCTACCTCAAAGGTAGAAAAAAGTCAGCAACGTTCTAAGAAGCACTACCAACCAAGGAATTCTATCATATCCTTTTTCACTCTCGTTATTTCCCTATGTTAGCCAAATGCTTATGCTGAAAAGATAGGGCAACTCGTAGTTCCTTTTCCCTTCAGTCCTTCATTTTATTTTTTTTATTGAAGTACAGTTGGTTTACAATATTGTGTTAGTTTCAGTCCTTCCTTGTTAAGGAAGCTTACTGAGTAAGTCAAAGGTAGAGGGTTTTGGTAGAATGCGTGTGAATTAGGAAGTGAAATAAAAACAATATAGTTTTGTGCAGAATTTCCACTGTTCTAGTAAAAATTAATACATATACATATATGGGCTAGCAAACAGCAAATGTGAATTGTGTAATTTTGGCGATTCTGCATAGAAGATAATGCTCTTATATTTACATTTAAAACCACCATTGCACAATAAAAAGACAAACAATAAAATACATGCTTACAATTTAAAAGTTTAATTTTTCTCTACCTAGAACATTAAATAGCAAATAAAAACAACAGACGAGGTTGAAAGACTGAAAAAGAAAGGAAAAAACTTTTTTTTTTGTTAAAATACTTTTAATGCACTTGTTTCTTACCCTTGGAGCAAGGGGCTCCACATTTTCATCCTGCACGGTGCCCTGCTAATTATATAGCTGGCCCTGGGAGTAATAATGGGTTTTTTTGTTTGTTTTAGGCTTTATTGGAACCACCTCTGATTCAACCTCACTATTTATAAAATGGTCATTATGGAATTGTTATTGATAATTAAAGACTGGAAACACCTACATGTCTATCAAAGGAGACTGGTTAAATAGATTATAGCACTTCTAGTCAATGGAATATTGCACAAATGTAAAAAAAAAAAAAGAATCAAGAGAAAGCTCTTTATGCATTGAAAGATCTAAAAAAAATTGTTAATTAAAAAAAGGTATATCTGAATATGTGTTTAATAATAAAAGGGGGGAATAAGAATAAACATTTGTATTACCTACTTAAAATATGAAATTAAAAATTACCTACCTGGTTTTGGATTGGAGGATTGGGGTACTGAACTAGTGACTAGGCCAACAAAATTAGATTTTACGTCCCCTTGGCCACCGGAATATCTTTCACAGTCAGTGCCAGAGAAACGTCTCACTGATTACAACCTGGCTATTCATAATGCCAGTCTGAGGCAGAACCATGGTTTGTGAGAAAGTGATATTGTTGCGTCATGTTGAATACATGCTCCATGATGTCCCATTTAAAAACAAGTTGTGGGACTTCTCTGGTGGCACAGTGGTTAAGAATCCGCCTGCCAATGCAGGGGGCACGAGTTCCATCTTGGTCCGGGAAGATCCCACATACTGCAGAGCAACTAAGCCCGTGCACCACAACTACTGAGCCTGCGCTCTAGAGCCCGCGAGCCACAACTACTGAGCCCGCATGCCACAATTACTGAAGCCCACATGCCTACAGCCCGTGCTCCACAACAAGAGAAGCCACTGCAATGAGAAGCCTGCGCACCACAACAAAGAGTAGCCCCCCGCTTGACGCAACTAGAGAAAGCCCGCGTG
Source organism: Grampus griseus (assembly GCF_964374135.1). Taxonomy (NCBI): domain Eukaryota; kingdom Metazoa; phylum Chordata; class Mammalia; order Artiodactyla; family Delphinidae; genus Grampus; species Grampus griseus. The sequence continues at coordinate 35,645,894 of NC_139004.1, read as the reverse complement.
CAGCAATGAAGACCCAACACAACCAAAAATAAATAAATAAATAATTTTTTTAAAAAGTTGTGCACATTTACATTACCCTGGACACACGTACACACCCTACTATATTCCTGCTATAACAAGGGGATATACAAGTAGGATCCAAAAAATTCAATCCTGTAAAATGTACACATAAGTTCTGTAAGATAAGAGCCATAAAAACTTTTCAGGCAGTCTTTATTCTCAAACAAACAAACAAACAAAAACAACAAAAGAACAGGTATAAAAAGAGAATGAAATTTAAATATACACAAAGGACCACATACTAAATTAAGAATCCTAAGTGACTGTGAGAAGGTCACTTTCTAATCATCCGCCTGCTGTCTCCCACACATAAAAACTGTAGCCCATTCTTGTTTGAAAATAGGGGCTCCCCAAGGTGGGAAGCAAACAAACTGTATTATGTTCTTTATGCATTATTGTGGGGTATTTATTTTATTTGAATTTTTCTAAAACTCTAAGACCTTGTGAGAAAATGATGCTTAATCTTCTCCAGGGAAAGGGTGAGAGACTACAAATAACTCTAACTCTTACTCCACTGCCCCCTCCACCAAATGCAGGGTGGTCCACTGGAAGGGGCATTGGCTTTGAAATTGGTCAGAGATAAATAACACACTAACACACTTTGCACACACTGACCATTTTATGTGATTCTCCCCTGACTCTCCGTCTTCTTCCTTGAAAAGACTTCAGGAGCTTCATCACCTCTATGGGGAGGTCTTCTGTGACACCATCCCCCAACTCAGCTTAGGTGCTCCTGTTCCGGTGTTCCTACAGCATCTGCTGAATTCTCCCAAGAGAATGACTTATTTTACTGTGTTGTCACCTTCTATTTAAGTGTCTTTCTCCTTCATTAGCTCATACGATCCTCCGAGGCAGAAACTGCACCTGTGTATCTTTCTATCCCCAGTGCCTAAGATACACTTGGTTGGCAGCCTCTTAATAAATGTCTGTTTAATGCCAAGTAATTTACAGTAGATAAAGAAGTTAAGCTTCACTGACAATTAGAACCAGCCTTAATATCTGGTTATAGAAACAGGCTGGGAAAAGAAATTCTCTTGGTCTAGACTAGTCCAGACTCAATAGTGCTATTTTTAGAAAACTCTCTGAATTAAGGTCTTTAGGGCCCCTCTGTTACTCCAACAAGTTTGCTTCTTTGCCACATTCTAACGCCTCCACCCCCTGATGAACTCCCTCACTCCCAAATCTCTGTTTCTGCTCCAGAGGACACATTTTTTTAAGCACAGAAGTCATATGCCTGGTTCAGTGGATGCCAAAAGCCCTTCACAGCAGATTTCCAACTCTGTTTCCCTTCCCAGGACTTTACAGAATTCTAAAGATGCTACTTCAAAATACTTTTAGATGACAGTAGCAGTTACAGGCCACCTATTTTCTATTTCCTGCCTCCAGCTGGGAACAAGTATCAGCCATTTTTGTTACTATGTAAATTAGCACATTTGTATTGCTCTGTATTGTTTACTAAATTCTTCCAGGCCCAGCTCAAAATACCATTCTTCATAAAACCTTACTTTACAAGGCAAGAAAATATGCTGGGTTCCTTCACAGCCCAACTAAACATTTAACCTTTCTCCACACTCTGCTTGTGCCTCTGTCTGTTGTTCTCCACTCCACATATTTCTATGCCTTGCCAATGGTCTTATCCAGCTGCTTTGAATCAGATGGTAAGTCCCCTGATGACTGGAGCCCTTTTTACACTTTCTGCCTTTGCACTCATCATCTGTCTATCTGCTTTCAGCTCCATTCACTCCCTTGCTTTACAACGTATGTCAGAGGCTAAAGCTCCATAAACTACATTTCCCAAGCTTGCCAGCTTGGTGTGGGTTTTTTTCCCTCCAGCTTTGTTTTTGGTGAAGTTCTACCAATAGAAGAAACTGGTGAGAATGAAGGAGAGGAGGATGCTTCTGATGGTATTGCAGGTAGCACAGTGGCAGATGAATACGGACTCCAACGTTCCTGTTCAGACAGCAGAGTTCCTGGTGGCAGCAGTAGTGAGCGTTCCCAGAGCTTCAGCAACAAAGAGTTCCTGTGCTTGTGCTGCTTAGTTTGGTGGCCCTACCTCAATTACTAACAAGGAAGTAGAATAAAAAAAGCCACCGGTCTTCCTGGATCCATGCTGGTAGACACAGAGGTAATACTTAATGGCCTAAAGCTGGTAACGGAAGTTTTTTCTTACTCTCTGAGAGGATTAAAAAAACCTTGAATTTTGAGCCTACAGCTCCATGCTCTAGTTACTATCTCTTAAGCAGAGGTAGAGCCAAGGATAAGGATGGAAAGCGACTTATGAGAGCTTATGTCTTCCAGAAGAACCAGGAGACCTCAAGAAGGGAAACCAGGCTCATGTAATGCTAAATACCCCACTCTAGTACCAGCGTTAAGTACTTACTGCTCCCCCAAGTCTTACTAAAAGCATGTTCTCTATTCATCTACAAGACTCATAAGAAGAGAAGAGCTATTTAAAAAGGAAAAAAGAAATGCAAATGGCCCTAAAAATATGAAAAGATGCTCAATTTCTCTCATAAGAGAAATGCAGTTAAAACTATACTGGGATACAATTTCTCACCTATCAAACTGGCAAAAATCCAGCAGTTTGACAATATGCTCCATTGGCAAGGTTGTGGGGGAAACAATCATTATCATATATTGCCAATGAGAGTTTTAAAATGTGATAAACCCTATGGAGGTGAATTTGGCAATATCTAACGAAGTTATACATGCATTTACCCTTTGATCAAGTAAGCCCTCTTCTAGGAATCTATCCCAAAGGCAACAGCACAATTTGTAGTAGCAGAAGACTGAAAACAACCCAAATGTTCATCAATAAAGGACTGGTTTAATAAACTACAGTACATCTACACTAATGAGTACCACACAGTTATTCAAAAGGAATAAAGAATATCTTTCTACATAGTTAGCTCTAGGATAAGTGTTAAGTACAAAAAAGCAAGGTAAAGAAAGAAAGAATGTATAGCATATAGTATGCTACTAATTATTTAAGAATGCTGGGGAGGATACAAAATATTAATTACATATATTTACTTATTTTCCTTTTTTTTTTTTTTTAAACGGATAACCCCAGAAACTAAAGGGGAAAAAGAGATTACCTACATGAGTAGAGGGGACAGGAATAGAAACTGGATTTCTCTAAATACAAGAGCTTTGTATATTTGATTTTGGAATTATGTGTATATTTTACATAGTTATAAAACAAAAAAATTTAAAGGCAATCACTAAATACTGAAAGCAAAATGGAACAAATGAATCTATCTGTATGCTGAAATAGTGGCATGACCACCCAGAGAATTATTTTAAGTGACTTTTAAACATAGTAATTTTACTGTACATCTCTAGTGGGATATACCTTGAGGGCCCTAAAGGTAACTGCAAAAATCTTAAACTATTTTCAGTAATCATATGGCTTAAGGTACTACTAGTAATGTAATTCTGAGACTATTTTGCATGTACTGAAGACAAAGCAAATTAATTGTGCTTCATCAGTAGTAACCAAGATTTTCAGTATGGAAAAAAGGAGATGGAAGATCAAAAGGTTAAACAAAAACTTTGTGTACTGAATTTTAATTAGAAGTGTCGGCAGGCACTAGTGATATATTTTACCTGTTGAATATATGATATACAAATAAATAAATATATGTGCATGTATCTCCTACTTCTGTCCACTGAAAAGGCCTAGCAATAGTGACCAACCCAATAGGAAGTGCTTAGGCTGAGGTTTCCACATGTCATTTCCCACTTGAGGGAACCAGGGCTTCTTGCAGAAATGGCTGATTCCAGATGAGGGACAATAAATGTACAAGATGAACCTGGTACATTGTGTCACGCCAGAAATCAAGGAATTACTGAGGACTACTGAGATTATGTCAGAAAGACTCAAGAGCCAATATGAAGAAGCTAAAGATGGGGACAATCTGAATATCAATAAAAATAACCGTAAGTGATTAAAAGATGTCCAATTTGTTTAATCCCATAAATTCAAAATAATATGTACTCCCCCTTCCACCCTCCTCCCCCTAAAAACCCCCCACAATCACACTTCACTGGTCACCTTTGGAGGATGCTAGGTAACCACCTCTTTAATTTGAAAAGTGGTAAATAAGAAGAAAGAATATAACATTTATCCTACTTTTCCTGGACAAACTGCATTTTAGGATTACCAAATGAGTGTTCAGGAAAGTTTTTCTCTTTCTAGTTACTAAACAAAGAAGAAATGACAGGATTAGAATATAACCATTTTGCAATTCCAAATTATGAAAGAATGAATTTAGGAAATAATCATGAATGGACGGGACTATCCAAAAGCGAGAGGCAATCAAAGATTTTCTGTGCTTCTTGATAGACATATACCACCATCTATAGAGCATTTTACAAAAAATAAACAAAAAACAAAACCAAAAATATCCTGAATCAGATTAAGCCTCTATCTAACTACTAAATACAAGAAATACAACAGAGGAACACATTAAATGTTACCATGGGGATCTAATCACCAAAATCTAGGCTGTTAGAAACTCTGCAGGACAAAAAGTTAGTTTCTTCAACAAATAAATTATAATTAGAGAGAGGGGAAAAAACAAAGAAAGACAGAGACAGACATATGTAAGGGAACCTACAGATTTAAAGAGATTTAAGAGTCATAACAGCTACTTGTTGATAGTGTGGACCTTATTTGAATTCTGATTTAAACAACCTATGAAAACACATAAACTCACTCCAGACTTTGATTTGATTAGGAACATTTGAACACTGAGTTAATACTCATAATGAATAACGGTTCAATTTTGGGGTATGATAATGATCTTGTGATTATGGCTACAAAAAGGAGGCTTTACGTAATAGAGATATATATTGGAATATTTATGGATAAGATGATAAAGTGTCTGGAATTGGCTTCAAAATAATCTGGTGGGGAGGAAGTAGGTAGTATACAGATAAAACCAGGTTGTCTATGAGTTGATAATTCTTTAAGCTGGGTGGTGGATATTATTCTCTCTACTTGAATAACTGATAGGGTATTCAAAGAAGTGAACTTAAATACAAGATTAAATGAAAAGGTAGTTTTGGCAATTATTATGAAAAAAGGGGAGGGATTTGGCAAATGCTACACACATATCACAAAGTGGAGTGCCACGGCAAAGCAAATACATTTTTTGAGAGGTTTAATGTTTAAATAGCAGTCATATCTCTTCTAACATTCCTTCTATGCATCAGCAGTAAGACAGGTTAGAGTTTCCTACAAATGCCTCCTAACAAAGAGGCAAGACTCTCCCAGGCAAGAATACATCCCAGCACCAACCAGAAGCAGCCACCAAATGAGAAAGGGCTGTGGTGGCAGCAGCAGATAAGGTGGGAGAAGTGCTGTGGGTAGAGTCTGACGCCCAGATCTGGTCAGTGTGGTTGAGGAGGGCCCCATTCCCATGGATGTATGAACCCACATGGTTTCAAAGCTTCCCCAGGAGTCTGTGCAAGTGAAGCAGCATGAAGAATGACATGTTGTCAACAAAAATGTGAAAGAAACCCTTTCGTGGAAAAAGAAGACTAAAATCTTATGAGGCTAGTGTGGTTATTTTTATTTATGTTTTCCCTGACATCATTATACGTTTTAAGTAATAACATTAAAATCTGATTTTAAAAAACAACACAGATATTTTTAAAGTAATTTTAAGGCCTATTAGGAGAGTACTACTCTAATGAGAGTAGCCTGAACTATGAAACAAAGACCAAGGAACTATGAAAGAAAGAAATTCTGAATCTTGAAATGTAAGAGTAGAGCTTGATACCCTACTAGTTATTCATGATGACATTATTTTAGCTTTACTTTTTTCCCCCGTGAAAACCTGAAGTTCGTATTAGTGGTTCTCAAGGGAGGACGCATATTTCAGAGGAAAGAGGCAGCAGGAGGCAGCTACAATTTAAAAATAACTCCAGGTGATTCTGACGCACACTGTGGCCCCACTAGAGGACCACTCCTTTCTTGGAGGTCCCTGTAGAGTGGCTGGCTGAGGCCTGTGTGCAGTTAAAATGCACCTGAGATCATCAACATGGAAAGCTGGCCATTACTACTTCAAACACCCCTGTAAATTCAGCAGAGCTGTCATGTCAGACAAAGAATAATGAAATCTCCCTACACTCCTTCACAACTCAAACCATGTCCCTGACTGCCCAGCATGGGGGCAACTTTGCGCTGTAAGATAGTAAAATAAAAGCCAAAGGGGATCCCGCTGCAGGCCATCTGCTGACAGGTACACACACATATCTGCCTATGTGCTCCTATTTGGTGGAGGGATGATGACAGACAAATGACTGCAGTGCTCTTTGCGGTCAAACTTGTGAGCATCATCGAAGAGAACTTGAAGAAAAGTATTTGACCAGACGCCAAAAACACTTCTTGCATCTCTGCAATCTTCTTTCATCCCCTGATATGTCTGAGACTATTATGGCTTCTGATAATGCTGACTAACTCATAGACAAAACATACAGACCAAAAACAGCATCCTTCACTACAACTGATCCCAAGCTTCATTCCTGCAATGGCCTTTCATGCCAGATAGAGCTGTTTCTTTGATAATTACAGTGTCCACAAACCTGTTCTTCTCCAGTAAGAAGGGGGAGGTGCCTTCTATACAGCATGCTCAAAATGCAGTGCACTGGGTTGAAGCCAGTAGCCAAATGCTCTACACATCCTGTGACTGCAGGTGGTTTGGTTTCTAATAAGATCCTTCTCAGTAAGGATGCCCCTAACTACACAATCACATACACAGTGAAGCTTAGTCTATAAAACAACTTGGGCAGCAGATGAAAAGGAGTGGCTTCCCCCAAACACCCCATCGTCACCATTCTATGACCCTCCACGGAGTCAAAAGCCTTGATAATATCAGGTAATGCTCCAGCACTAACTTTCAAATGACTTAAAAGTCACAAAGATTATCAACATTTATATTTAATACTAAAATTTACATCCATAGCAAAATTAAAACCAAATTATTTATTTTAGTTGAGCTCTGAAAGTTCTCTATACATTGGGACAATTTCTACTCCTGCTACTTTCTTAATATTACTCTTCCCAATTTCCCTAAAGTAAAGGATTACATTTAGGAAACACACGGCATTACGAAAATTTAGACTTTTGACCATTCAAAGAATTAGTAGACATTTGCAAGTTACTCTCATATTGCCCATTCTAGTTTTCACCATGTTTTTAGGACACAGTCAATATGTTCTGTGTCCCAGCAAGAACAGGACTTGGAGAGGAGAGGAGAAATTAGTCCCTTTGTAAAGGTAAAGTACTTTAGGTATACCAAGGCACTGGCATCTTATCCCTCCACTTGAACATAGAGTCCCTTTTCAAAGAAAGTGGCAGTAAAGGCACAGATTCAAGGATCTAATTAGTTAAACTATGATCTTGATAGGAAATGAGCAAAAACCTGTGGGCATGGATAAGAGAGGTCTAGACAGGAAAAGCCCCTCATGGTATCTGGAATGTTAAGACCTGGGACAGACTATACACAGACCAGACTAAATATTACCTAAAACAAAAGCAAAAACAAAACATAACAGAAAACAACCAAATAGACAACTAAACAAAATTTAAAATGCCCTTTCGAAAGATCAGCCAGGCCATATTTCCCACAAGATAACTTAATTTTCATTACAATAATTTAGTTACTCTGGTCTTATTTAAATTTATATGCAGGCATTTTCTTGAGGTGAATTTGGCAAAGTAGGGCAAATATGGACTGCTGTGTCCATGAAAAGAAGATATTCTCACAGCTGAGCACACCATTCATATCAAATCAGAGGCCAAAATACCTGCATAGCCTTGGAAGGTAGGAGCATTGGATCAATAATAGAGCAACTTCCTCCCTGATCCCACCTACCATTAAATATAGAAAAGCTTTTGGTCTGAGAGGCTTTGCCTATCATAAGCATTCCCCACATAGCAAGTTTGAATGAATCACTAGAACATTGTCAATTCTTAACTACTAGTACAATATTTACATTCTTTTAAGTTTACTGGAATTATTATTTTGACTACTAAAAATATAAGCCCTCTCTATGTCACTCAGCCATAAGGCATTCAAATCAACCAGAGTTCTTAGTCAAAGCTGATTAAGAGGTGAATTAAGATGAGTTAATGGAATAACAAAATATTTGAAGATAAAATATCTAAGTGTATACACAGAAATTTAATTGTAACACTTACCTAATAGCCCCTTCTCCAGAGTGAAGGTTTTGTTTGTAAACATACATTCAAAAGCCACAATGTGAAAAATCTTATTCACTGTGTTGTGAGTCCCAACTATTCGAATATACCTGGGGGTAAAAAGAAAAGAAAATCTGTTGAAGAAAATGAGCTTCCATCATAACGAATCCAAAGATAACAGAATAAGATACACTATGTAAACATACAGTGTACCAGAGCATGGACTAAAGGAGACTCTGAATTGGCTTCAGACCCTGTACCTGCTCCTTAGGGCTAGCTCCAACTGAGCCTGGAAGAATTACAGCAAAATTAAGGAGGTACCACTTTCCAGAGAATGAAGTAGAACTTAGATTTGGTTTACCTAGAAAATCAAACCAGGGACTGTTCAGCTCAACCCCTGAATGTCAGTACAACTGTATATCCATGAGACATTTACACTGGAGAATAACAAACAGCTTCTATCCTTGCTTTGTGGTTAGGAATGTGCCTGTGCACAGGTGCACAAACACACACAAAGTCAAATGCTTTCCAACTCAATGAAAGCTTTCATCCACTGGATGAAATGCATGAAATCAATACTGCTTTCTTGTTGAAAGTAAAAATCCACGGAAACTACTGAAAACCACTCACAGCTTCTTATATTTTAATATTGCTCCTGAATCCTTGTTAGGAAGTTAACCCAATATACTTACGCCAGCCCCCCACTTGACTGCTAGGAAGCCTTCTCCTGACCAGAGGAAGTGATCAGCAGAGGTGACCCAGCCTGCTCTGCAGCCTCCCTCCTGGCCACACGGACCTGGCATCTGCATACAGTGCAGAGTTTCACAGGGCAAGTCTCGAGCCTCTCGGCCTGTTCACCCTCTCTGACAACAAGCATTAACCTTGGAGCAACTTGCTCCTTTCACTCTTCAAAGGGATCTGACAGTTCACAGGTTAATGAACAGACAAACTTACTCTTCTGAGGGTCACACAATTCCAGAGGTAATGTAATGTGCCACACACAGTCTTACTGGAATTCAAAAGAAGAATAAGAAAAAAAAAAAACTAGATTAACTGATAACGCTCTCTCAAATTATGAACTATGTGCTCTGAAGGATGGGGCATACTAAACGAACAGATTTCAATGAGGTGATGACAGACTGGGCAAGGTTTTAGTAATATCTTCCCTCCGCTATGTAAAACAACCTTCCACTTAGATGATACAATTTTACGTCTGAGTTAATCGCTGTTCACTAATTCGGTAATTTCCTTACATTTCTCATTATTCCAAGTTAACTGTATAATGTAAATGCCAATTGTAAAAATTCACATAAAAGAGGCTATATTTGGGGGTTTTGTATCGTGGGCTATTTTCCCTCCTGTTTCTTCCAACCTGAATCTCACCGCACTCCCTGTGCACCTCATTTAGCCACCTGCTCCTTGACACGAGCTGATCGCTCATCTTCATAACCGATAGTAATGCTTTCTCCTGGACTGGCTGCTCAGTGTTCCCACATCCACTGCAGGGAGACACCGCTCTTCCTGTGTGGAGAGTCAGGGCAAACTGCGGTGCTCACCAGAGCCCTCTGGGTAAGCAGGAGGTTGGCCCTGATCTGTTCTTTCAAGCCCTCAAGGCAGACAGAAGATGCTGATTTTACTGGGTTTGGGTGGGTGGGTGGGGTTCATTTAAAATAAGTTCTAAATGATCTGGGTAGAAGGGACTGCGTGGTTCTTTACTGTAGGCAGTAACAATCTCTCTGGGCTTTCTGGAGCGGAAGGGGTGTGTTAAGCCTGGCACCTTGGCCTGAATCTAATTTTGCCCATTTCCTTATACCCACAGGAACTCAACAAGCATAGCACTTTCAACCGCACATAGTCGTGACAGTCTGAGTGCTGCTGTCTGCAATCGTGGAGGGAATGGAGGGAATGTGGTTTGGTGGAATTTGATCAGATCATTTTCCTGTTCCCTAGGTCAAATCTCTCAAAGGAGAGATAGCTCTCCTAATACTGTGCAAGGCAGAGGAGCCAGGAGGGGACTAATAGGGCCCTTCCCCACTGGCAGTTCTTAAAGTTAAATAGTTCAGGCTGACCTAAGGGGATGCAGTAATGTCCGTCCCACCCCCCCCCCCACCCCCGCCTTTCTTTTCAAAACATTATATGGAACCAGGCTCTCCTAGTTTAGACAACAGTCATTTCCCAAATTTTACCCAAATATCAGTGCAAATATCAGAAGTGGGAGAAAATATAGAACCTTCCCCTCCCTTGCCCCCCAGTTACAGAAACTGAAAATAAAAAATTGTACTGGAATACATTTTACAGCCTTAATGATAGTGTTTGTGATAACTAACAAGATAATATGTATGACTGCAAAAGCATTGAGAGATGCCTCCAGATAAAAAGTTCTATATAAATGAAGATAATGTTATCTCTGCTGCATAATCCTGAGGTCAAATTAGCAATTCACCACTGTACATCACACTTCCTGATTAGCCTGTTATATGTAATGCTCACAACAAGTTTAATTATTCTAGTTCTACAATACTTTCTAAGTCTACATAAAATTATAGCCTAATTTACAAAAATGGCATAAAGTCCTTACTCAAATACACATTAAAAAATGGTAACAAAGTCACAAGAAAGAAGCCATGCCCCTTTTCTCCAGCAAGGAATTGTTTAGCATAGGACTCTATCCTTTACTGAAGATCTAGATCTAGAAATAGCAAACAGGCGTTAACTAATCCCCCAACTTCAGTGACGGGTAGGGCAGCCTGGAGTTCTCCATTAAGAACACAGGGGCCCTGTCCAGCTCAGGGGAAGGCATGCCCTGATCCATGAGCAACGTCTAGAGGAAGAAGGAGGCAGCACCATCAAGGTACCATCTTTGATCATAAGCAGATTTCCTTAATGGGGCTCACAAGGGAACATGCTGGAGGCAGAAGTTATCACTATCCAAGCTACTGAAAAATCCAAGGGCTGGTGATGGGAGGGAGTCCTCTCTCTCTTTCCTTCTTTTTCTTTGAAAAACAAAACAAAACTTGCTTCTGGGTCACAACACCTAAACAGGAGAAGCAGATGCCACATTTCTCTGTCACAAAAGATTCTGAATAAGAGGTAAAACTTAAGCTTTTTTTCTTTCAACATCATCTCTCCAATGCACACTCAGACTCTGATTTAACCTGATAATAAGGACAGTGGCAGCTAGTGACTTCATCAGTGTGCAGAGAGGGGCGCTGCTGAAAAATATGACAGCTATCCTTTGTTCTCTCTGAGGTCCTCAACAGCAGCTCAGACAGTTGGAAGATAATTAAAACTTAAACAGTGCTGAGAAAGGCAGATATGCAACAGATTGGCCATTTCCTTTTTTTTTTTTAATTTAGTGTCTTTTAAAAAAATGTATTTAATTTATTTATTTATTTTTGGCTGCGTTGGGTCATTGTTGCTGAGTGCGGTCTTTCTCTAATTGCGGTGAGCAGGGGCTACTCTTCGTTGAGGTGTGCAGACTTCTCATTGCGGTGGCTTCTCTTGTTACGGTGCGTGGGCTCTAGGTGCACGGGCTTCAGTAGTTGTGGTTCGCGGGCTCTAGAGCGCAGGCTCAGTAGCTGTGGCCACGGGCTTAGTTGCTCCGCAGCATGTGAGATCTTCCCAGACCAGGGCTCGAGCCCGTGTCCCCTGCATTGGCAGGTGGATTCTTAACCACTGCACCACCAGGGAAGCCCCAGATTGGCCATTTCTGATGAGGATCAATGCTGTTCACATGAGCCCTGGTGTAACAGTCTGTTTCCAATATTCTCCTCCCTTCCCTGTGTTAGCTGTCTTCTAGTCACTGACAAAGACTGGGGCCTCAACACAGTTCAGAACAGGATGTTTCAGTGCAGCAGTTTCTAGGAGCTATAATATTGTGGGTGAAAAGAGATTCTTCTTTAAAAAAAATGAAACCTAAACCTTCCAAGGATAGCACTCTGAAATTGAAAGGCACTATAGAGTTTTGAAGTACTGGCTTTAGAGTCTAACCGGACCAGGTGTGTAGCCCAGCCCCATCACTTAATTAGCTGTGTTACTTCGGGGAAAAAAATGTTTTAAACCTTTCTGAACCACAATTTCCTTCTCTATAAAATGTCAGTACACAAGCCTTACATGATATTTAAACAAGATAAATATTTAAAGTGTCTAATGCAGTGCTTGGCAGAACAGAGTATCATTAAATAGAAATGCAAAGAGTAGGCCGCTGGAGGCGGCATTTCTTTTGGACTTCGAGACTGCTGGTTGTCTGGGAGAGCGTTCCCAACTCTGGTTGTTAAAGTGGTGCATCCGCATCCAGGAAGAGGCAGGCCCGAGGATGGACTTCAAGAGCACGGGCAGGGGCTAGTCCTTACCCTTAGGGCCCCACAGCATATGTAGAAAGAAGCTACATTCCAAACACAGATTACCTGGCTCTATGTTATTTCCTGCTTTAAGCCCCTCGTCTTTAGAAAAGTCTATTTTAAGTGTTCTTGACCTGACTCAGCTCTGCATAAGGAAACAAGGGAAGAATCTTTTGCCCATATTTGGTCCAGCTACCCAGGCCCACAGAAGAGTTTCTTTTTTGTGCTAACTCTGGAAGTTAGGAGTTTTAAGAAAAATAGCACTTCTTACAAAGAAACATCATAACACTGTGAACTAGAAAATTTTTGCCTTGGAGATTTCACTGTATTCCCTGCCTGTCCCGGGAAGGTACTACAAATTCCTATTCTTAACCTATCTTTCCATCATTTCTTGTCAGGACGCTACCATATTTCATTTCTAAGTCACATACAATACATCTTTAACAAACTGAATATAGAAAAACAGCAACTTGTACACCCTCACTTTAAACCCCTTGGAACCCTCTAGTCTTGGTATTCTTTAGTCTTTAGCCTACTTGTGATTACAGTTGATCCTTAACCTTTGCCTCTAGTTATAAGATCATCTAACACTGTACTGAGCAGGTTCTACTACAAGATAAAACTGAATTCAGCAAAAAAAATTTTAAATGAGCTCTCAAGGGATCAACTAAAGCCAAAAATCCATCAGAATTTTATTCTTTGGTAAACAAAGTTTTATTCTCAAATTGAACTTCACATTCTTGGGTTAAACAAAGATGCTTGAGAAAACCAGGGTTAGCCTAAGACTGGGATCCTGAACAGCACAAGAAGGGATCCTTAACATTTTGGCTCCTCCTCTGAGGTCTCCATGGAGAACTCTGCAGAGAAAAACTGTTCTTTGCTGTGGCCAGAGGCAGTCACCTGACAAGCTACAGCATTTACTAGGGACTTAGGACCATGTGGGATTTGAATTCACCATTTCCACGATTTCCTATTTGACCTTTCCTTTCAAGGAGATATGAAGAATGTACATAAATAATTCTCTAGCCAAAAAAGCTGGAAATGTATGTGGGTTTCCCCAGTATGATATTTTCTTTTAGTTCTAGGTACCAAGTTAATGCTCTTAGAATCAAACCACAGACCAGAGGGTGAAGTGACTTCAGGTCTTGTTGCTAAGGCAGCAAGTGGAAAACAGTTTACTGCCAGAATGACAAAAAGTTTCTAGAAAAAGCATGTTGCGACAGAACAGATTTGTTACTCTTAGAAAACCTTCCCTCCCGCTGATCTGTGGAGCTATAGATTCTCTTCTACTGATTTCAGCAAGGGGTCCCAGCAGCATTTGCTTATTTGGGAGAGGAAGAATTATTGAAAGGTTAAACACTCTGCCAGAGTTAGCCTAAGCAGAGTCTACTGTCTCAGAGAACAGCCCTGATGCTGTCTGACCATTACCCCTGCAGAGGGAGCTATCATGTTCCAGCAACTCCACTATTCAACCTGAAGGGCAAACAAAACAAGAAGTCATCTTGTTTTTCAGAGAAAATTGATGCTATACAGAATCAAGTATGCAGAAGGGATAAGATCGGTAAATAATTACTAACACAGCATAACCCAGTGCTACCCAAAATAGAAAGTCATTCCAACATTAGAGAGAAATATTTAAGTGTTGTTTTTTATTTGAGGGAAATGTGCATTTTTAACAATAGGCTTTTTTTCCCCACCCCCGAATATGCAGAACCGAAAACCTACCATAATAATATGCCTTCAATCTATGAAAACATATTTGAAATTAATATCACAAAAGAACTTAATTAGTATTTATTTATATAAATCATATGAAAATGATATAACCTGTAAATTTATTTAATTCATTTCTATTTTCTGCTTGCACATTTACCATTCAATAACCTTGTAGGTATACTGAGTAAATGTGTTATTAATCAAGATTTAATAAACATTTACTAGGTACAAGAAATTCTGCTAAGCACTGTGAGGAATGGACAAGAAAGACAGGACATAAACCTTCATCTGGAGAAGTTTACAGTGCAGTTTAGAAGGTAAGACTAAAACCCATCAAACTGTATGATTTTTGACAGGACTGAGCTGAAAGAGTGACCTAGGTTCTAGTCAGAGCTTCACAATGCATTAGGTATAAAATTGGGGGCAAGTTCCTTAATCTCTCTCAGTCTCAGGCTCCACATTGGTAGCAGTGGTAAGGAGAAAGACATAAGAGCCTCTGACCTAGTCACAAATGGTAGCCTAACCTTAAAACACCAAATTTAGCAGCATGAACTTTAAAAGTCCTCCCTTCAAACAAAACAAAACATAGCTAAAACAGAAATAATCCCTTTCCTGCCCCGCCCCCACACCCCCAGATGATCACAGTCTTACCCAACAAATATTAACTGAGTATTTACCATGTGTCAGCTACTCCTGCTGGGTGCTGGGATATGGGATTGAACACTACAGATAAAAATCTATTCCTCATGGAATTTACATTTCAGGTCAGGAGACAGACAACAACTAAAAAAATCAAATAATTAGCCATTGGTTGGTAGGTGATCTATTTAGCATAGAACTTTACAGACAAACTTGCTAAACTGTAAGGATAAACAGTTATAAAACCTCTCCCTGTAGGAATAAAAGAAGAGTCAAATGGGAAGGCATGACTAGCTCTGATTGAGAATATGGATATACCACAAATGAGTCTGCGATATGGACACAGTATACCTATTATACATATTTAGCAGGATATAGGCAAAAATCTAATTAGGTAGGTTTGTTACCGTCTGGAAAGAGGAACTGATTTGAATTTCGTGGGAAGAAATGTCTTATTTTATTTATTTCATGGTTTCGTTTTCTTTTCATCTCCGCTTTTTTTCGGATTGTAATTTTCAAGGGATTATAGAAAGACAAAATGGCAAGTAAAAGATATAAAATAAAAAGTGAATAAGGGAGAGAGGGAGGGAGGGAGGGAAGAAAGGAGAAAGAAAGAAGAGAGACAAAGGGAGGAGCCAGAGGAGGGAGGGGGAGGGGAGGAAAAGATCATGAATATGTATAAACCAATCCCTTCTTCTGTCTGTTATGTGCTATTGTGAACAAATCCCCCTGTGGGAATACTGTTAACCAATTTTATTACTCAATAAAACATCTGAAACCAACACAAAGTATATTTTAAGAAATAGAACTAAATTACCAGAAGTTCAATATTTGCATTTTTTCATTAACTTTTCCCCTAGCCCAAGATACTGGGAGTAGGAGAGAGAATTTCACCAGTTTTATCTTTAAAATGGCTGCATTATCTTTTTCAGTTTATCCAGTAGGCTGTGCATTTCCACGAATGTAGACAAATGAGTCTAATGGAATTGTGCACTAGAGAAAAAGTAGAAGAAAATCAAATTTGTTAGTTTCCCTATGAATCTGTAAGAACTCATTTGGTGACTCTGACCTGTAGCCAGCCTGCTTTAGGATCATGATGGGTAAGGGAAGTTTCTCTTTTTTTTTTTTAAAACCTAAGACTATGGTAGAGATATGCCACTTACTATAACTTAAAATTTTAAGGGCTGGAGGAGCCTGTCCTTTTTTTTCCTTTTAGAGTGGAAGATTAAATACAGAAGGAAGAGAGGCAAACAGAAGGAGAAAGAATTTGCCTTTCCCTGAAGAAAAATCTAAGAATCCTTCTAAGAATGTAAACATTTGACACACTGAGAAACAAGACAGGAATTGCATAAGACGGTTGGAATAACAGAAGTGAAAACTGAGTGACAAGTCAAGAGAGTAATAAAGAGAGCATAGGGAGTAAGGAAACCACGAATCTTCATTCCGGACCTCTGATAAACTAGCACTGGAATTAAAATAAAAGCTACCAGCTTCTGAACACATCCCATGTGCTAGCCCTTGAATGCATTATTTCCTTTCATGGAAAACTCATACCCTACACACTCATACAATCAGGCTGGAGATTTCAAAGCTCAACAGAACACACGTCCCTCAAAGCCTCTGTATTCCTTATGAGCTATGTAAAGAAACCTGTGTTCCAGGCAGTAACAGCTTCTAAAAGAGAACTGAAATATATTTGGAGAAAACAAGTTCAACCCAGAAAAGCTACATACTTGCCACCTACTATACCCAGACTTCTATGCTCACAAAAAATTTCAGGGACCCTCCTTTGCCCTTTGGGAAGTTCTCGACCTTTACCTAGAGAATTGATCAGGGTGAAAAATAAAAAGATCCAGAGATTTACTTAGCACATAATTCAAGTATCAGCATAACTAGGTACAAAGCTACCAACCAGAGGCAGAGTAGTCAAAGTAAACAAAAATAATACTACAGAAAACTTGAGAAGAACACTCATACCAACAGCACAGGGAATGCAAATGATAATAGGAAACAGAAGTATTTTTGTCTTGGGCACCAAAAGTGGTGTGGCTATGTTCTATTTCAGGGTTTGTTAAAGCCAGAAGTGCATGACTGATTTCGCTGTAGAAGCCTGTACACTCCAGCTTCCAAACAGCATGAAGGATTACTAATTTCAGCACTACTGGTATAAGAGATTTTGCTCCTAAAATCTGTCAATGTGTTAGAACTTTAATACAAGCAAAAGAGAAAAGAAAATAGCAAGATGTTCTGAGTGGCACTATTTGGTGACCTACAGAGTCTGCAGCTTATAGTAGGGGCTGAGCAGACATGAGACAGCTTCAAACCTAACAGTCTGCCCAATCATTTTAGAAGACATTTCCCCATACTCATGCCTTTTGTGTTAGGAGTCCTATGTACTGTGGAAGTTTTGAAGCCTGTTCCAAACCATATTTCTACTGGATTAGCAAGTAGGTTGGGAGGTGGAGTAGTCTGGCAAGGATTTTTGTTTTCCTTCCCCAAAGCTTCTTAAGAGCTCAACCATTCATGACCTAGACTTTACTGGTATAGCATTAGTGCTAAGTTAGTGATCAGAAAGAAAATGTCAATCCTTACACTTGTCTGAGAAATTCAAGGAAAGAAAAACTTACGAGAGAAACGCACATAAACTAAAATGTATACTTTGTAAGAGAGGATTTATTTTTTAATAAACAAGAAGATTCTATTATATTACTAGTAGTCACTGCTACTGCTGTGGTGTTTGGAATCCTCATTAAAATAAAACAAAACTGGCTTAACTATTTCTCTTTCTTCTTTTACAAAGAAACTTTTACACATACATAGTTTAAAAAGTCAAATAGCCTATAAGACTTATTATGAAAAATACTCCCCCCATGCTCCATTTCCTTCTCTCCCCAGAGGCAACTGTTCTTACCTGTTTTAATGGATTATTTCAGGATTTATCTCACATCTATAATTATCATGCATTTAGTGCTACTTCTTGATTTTCCAGCTTTAGGCCTTACCGACCAATCTACTACTATGGAAGACAATTTTTTAGCTCTCTCCTCCATATGTACCCTTTTCCTATCCCCCAATTTAGACTGTATTGTAACTTTGGTTGAATCAATACTCAGTGTTTACATCATGATTATGTAGATATTATTCACAACTAATATATGGAGTACTTTCCTTTTCTGCAGTTTTTCTTCCCTACTAAGAGAAAGAGCCTTGATTTTTGGTTGGAAGTAGTTTTCTTTCAGAATTTTGAAGGTCTTATTCTACTGCCTGTCAAGTTTCTAGTTTTGCTATTGAGAAATCATTATGATACCTGACTTGATTTCTCTCTTCCTTTTTCACTCTTTTATTTTTTTAATTTAAAAAACATGTCCTGTTCTGGAAACATGCAGATTTTTCTCTGCTTCCCTAGTATTATGAAATTTCATGATGCCTTAGTATGGGTCTATTTTCTTCTACTGTGTTGGGCACTCAGAAGGCCTTTGCAATCTGGAAATCCACATATTGATAACTCAGTTTTGGTAAATGTTCTTGAATTATTGTTATTGACTTCTTCCTTTGGATTTTTTTAACCTCTCTTTATGAAACTCCTCGTTTTGAATATTGGACCTCCTTATCTTTACCTGTATTTTCATACTTCCTCTATCTGTCATTTTTTGGTGATTTTGTTCCACTCTGTGGGAGAGTTCCTCAACTTTATCATCTGTGCTCTCTACCGAGTTTTCCATTTCTGCTTTAATATTTTAAGTTTCCAACTGTATTTCTTATTCTTCAAATGTTCCTTTTTTATGGCTTTTCCTTCTTGGTCTAAGATTGCCATATTTAACCTCTCTGAAGATAGCGATAATTTTTTTTTAAAGTTTTCATCTCCCTGTATAGTTTTTTTTTCCTGTTTGTTTTAGTCTTTATGTTTCATATTAGTTTCCTCAAATGTCTGGTTGTCAAGAAGGTTGTCAGGAAGGAACCTAGACATTTTCCTCAAAAGGAAATTCTGAGAATATAGTTGCCTGAATGGGTCAACTGTCAGGAAAATCTCACTTTCAGATTCTTTAGCTCTTCCCTCTTAGACTGACTGAATTATCTAGAAAGATGTTTCTAATCCTCTGCATGGGAAATATGGGCTTGACTACCAGAGTTTCAGAGTGGTGAAACAGGGTAGGGGTATTCATCTGAATGTGTGGCAGGGGAGGTATTACTGAAAGGTAGGGTCTAAGCATCAGACCACCTAATATTCCTATAGTACAACCTTTCTAACCTATGCGTGGTGTCCCACTTTAGAGACCTTCTGTTTTACCTCTGTTTTATCTTTATCAAAGAATAAATTTCCAAAGTCAGAAAGAGAAAGACAAATACTGTATGATCTCTTTTATAGGTGGAATCTAAAAAAGCCTAACTCATAAAACAGAGTAGAATGGTAGTGGGCAGAGGCTGGGAAGTGAGTGAAATGGGGAGATGTTGGTCATTTGGTACAAATTTCCAGTTACAAGTTCTGGGGACCTAATGTACAGCAATGGAGACTACAGTTAACCAAACTGTATTATATATTTGAAATATATATTTGAAAGTTGCTACGAGGGTAGATCTTAAATGCTCTCACCATTAGGAAAAGGTACTTCTGGGCTTCCCTGGTGGCGCAGTGGTTGAGAGTCTGCCTGCCGATGCAGGGGACATGGGTTCGTGCCCTGGTCCAGGAAGATCCCACATGCCGCGGAGCGGCTGGGCCCGTGAGCCATGGCCGCTGAGCCTGTGCGTCTGGAGCCTGTGCTCCGCAATGGGAGAGGCCACAACAGTGAGAGGCCCACGTACCGCAAAAAAAAAAAAAAAAAAAAGAGGTACTTCTATGAGGTGACAGAAATGTTAAATAAATCTACTGTGGTGATCATTTCACAATATATGTGTATCAAATCATTAGGTTATAACCTAAATGGGAAAAGAATTTGAAAAAGAATAGATACATGTATATGTATAACTAAATCACTTAGCTGTACACCTGAAGCTAACACAACATTGTTAATCAACTACACTCCAATATAAAATAAAAAGTTTAAAAATATCACCATGTTATATATCATCATGTTTAGCTTAAACAATGTTATATGTCAATTATATCTTAATAGATCTGGAAAAAAAGAATACATTTCCAGTTTTCTATCAGAGTGGGGAAGAAGCAGTCAAAGTTCTATGAAGTGGGGAAGAGAAGCTAGAGCTCTTAATTGTTTCATAAGTACATAGTTAACCAGTCTTCTCATTTTAGCCCCTTCCTACCTATCTCCTTCATCACAGCTTCAAAGGTGCCTGGTGCCCCTAACTCCTAAGTCTTCGAGGATTTAGTGGCTTAGGATTCAGTTTTCCTGAGCCTGTTAAATCATTTACCAATTGTTCATCTGCATGTTTTTAATCTCCTCTTCCCATTTTCTTTATCCTTATAGATTAACATCTTAAAAATTCCTTTACTGTCATTTCAGTAGAATCTTGTTCTGAAGCATGTGAGAATCAATGTGTGTTCATTCTGCCATCATTACCTGAAAGCTTAACTATTTTTCACAAAAGTATGTCCATGCCTGTGATTAGTCCTACAAGGATAAAGGTTCAAACAAGGATCTTTGCCGGATTTACTGAGTCTGAGACCTTGGATCTTCCAAGCTGCTGTGGCCACAAGGGGACACCTCTAAATTTGTCTGGTACTTAGGACAATAATACAGGGGATAATAACCATTCTTCTTCATCTCCTTCCCTGTCTTCAGCCTGAGGGCTACAACTCTTTTTTCTTTCTAGTCTTGAAATAACATTTTCCCCTTGTTGCTGCTCCTCCATCCCCTTCCTTGTCCCATTCCTTCTACCACATCGTCATATGGTTGTCTCAGATTATTTAGCTATTTTATCTTTTGGACTTGTTTTTCACTAATTAAATGTCCAAACAGGGATACGTCTAGACAGTCCCATAAATTATCACCATTCTGCAGAAAGATTCAAATAATTGAGTGATTTTGTTAGCCACAGTCTCCCTCTCTCTGAAAGAAAGGGGGAGGGTGTTAATTCCCACTAAGTTAAAATAAAATAATTTAGCTCAACCTCACACTGAAACAGCTGCACAGACAGCATTGGTTGCTCTGTTTACCTTAATAACTGTGGAAAAACACCGTCTCCTCCCCCTTCCCACTCTCTCCAGAACAATCACCATGCTCCACATGCAGATGGGGTGATTTAGACTCTCTGGAGCAGAGACAGGCTTGTCTGGTGTTCTTCCTGCACATTCGTGCTGCAGCCTTCCTCTGCTGCTGTCACACGACCCAGTTGGTTCAGATAACAGCTGCTGCAGGGGACCTGATGGATTCAGCTGTGGGTCGCCTGGAGGCTTCCCTAATGCCCCAGTCCAGCCAGCTGCATCTAAGCAGAGCCATGGGAAGCAAGTGCCAAAGTAAGAGAAACTATATACTGTACATCCTCTTTAATCCTTGGAGTTACTGCAGCAGCAGCAAAGAGAGAGGGGAAGGAAGAACAAAGAAATACCTCGCAGTGGTGGGGAGCAGGGCGGCCAAGGATTCTAAATCAGACAACTGGAGTGCAAGGTGCAGGTGGAATAAGAGGAACGCTTTCAAAAAGGGTCCATTTGGGTTTCCCTGGTGGCACAGTGGTTGGGAGTCCGCCTGCTGATGCAGGGGACACGGGTTCGTGCCCTGGTCCGGGAAGATCCCACATGCCGCGGAGCAGCTAGGCCCGTGAGCCATGGCCGCTGAGCCTGAGTGTCTGGAGCCTGTGCTCCACAACGGGAGAGGCCACAACAGTGAGCGGCCCACGTACCGCAAAAAAAAAAAAAAAAAAAAAAAAAAAAGGTCCATTCAATTTTATTGCTTACTCCAGGGAGTCCAAGAAAATTCTCAAGTTTTTGGTTTGTTTTCATTCAGTGAGTCAGGATTTAAAGATAATAGGAAGTAATTTCCAACTGATTGTGAACTTTTTGTTAAGCTAAGGAAAGTTAAGTTAGGCACACAGGATGACCAACCATCTATGTTGGCCCAGGACCGTGTTGGTTTTAGTACTGAAAGTCTCACAGCCCAGGAAGCCACTCAGTCTCAGGCAAACCAGGATAGATGTTCACCCTTCACCACCAACAGCTATTTCCCCTTCTGGGGCTCATGTGAAGCTGGGCTGCATTCACATTCTGCTCAGCACCTTCCTTATCTTCCAGGGCCGCTCCTGCCACACAAGTGCTCTCCAGTCTCTATCACGCACAGTCAAACAGACAAGGGCAGGAAAAGGCCATTCTGTGTTTGACTCTCAGTGGAAAAGGGAACCGTGTCATTCAGAGTCCTCCCAGCTTCCTTTCTGGAGTCCCATCAGAAGCACAAGCCTTCTAGCCCACACAGGTGGACCAAAACCATCATGGCAGAAACTGAAAACATGGCTCATCTCAGTGCCTGGAGAAACAGTGCATCCCTCAGTAACTTGAAAATGCTGAACTCCAAAAAGAAGGAAGTCAAAGAAAACTCACTTACACAGAGCTGATAATTCAGTGTATGGATTACTCAGGCTTTCTTCTCTGCTCTCCCCTCCCTCTGGTCCCAGTCATTAGGCCATTTCACTGCTCATTAGCAGGGAGGAGGAAAAAGGAAAGGAGGGGGAAAGTTGAACTAGCCGATTTTTCTATTTATGAGGGAGGGCATTCAAACTATTGGCTCCAGAGGTTCTTTGGTGGGGAGAGAGGATGGGGAATTGGAGGCTGTGGCTCGGTCTGTTGATTTTAATCATTTGGTCTCTCTTAATTCCCAAACAGAACGAATTGTTGCTCCTCTATTTTCACTGAAGGGCTAGCAAAAGTATAAATGTTAGACAAAAAGAAAAAAAAATTACTAGTTAAGCCACACAGGATCCCATCTTTAAAAAAAAAGTCCTTTGTCAAACACCAGAGACAACTGGTAATACTGCCAATTTACAAAATAAATATAATTGGATGATTATATATTATGCTTTAGAAAATTTACAGCCTACATTAAAGAAGTCCCTCAGCTCACATTAAGTGTGAAGTACCAATTTAAGAAAGACACCGGAAAGAGCAATTCAGTTTTGAAACAACTTCTCAAAGCCTCGGTTTCCTTATCCATAAAAGGGAAAGTAACAGTACCTAACTTTGGGGGGCTTAAATGATACATGTATTAAGTGGTTGGTCAGTACTTGACCAGGCACATTCTAAGGGCTCAGTAATTGGTAGCTAGTGAATAGTAGGTACACAAAAATATTAAATGACTATATTTGACATCATTAATTTAGCAATGTTTTTATTGAGGAACTACTATATACTGAATACTGTTAGGCACTAGATATGGAAATAAATATGAATCAGTTAATTCTTAAAAGGCCCACTGTTTTAATGCAGATTGATAATTACAATATATATTAATAAATATTATTTTACAAACACTACAGAAAATAGCATAGTAGCACAAAGGAATGGCATCCAATCCAGACTGGGAAGATTTGAGAAGGCTTCCCAGATGTGATTGCTGAGTACTGAAACATGAGTGGGTGATGCCAGGGAAAAATGTGCGTAGAAGAAAAATCAAGGGAGAAGAGTAGCATGTGCAAAGTGTAGGAATGCAACACCCAGGAAGCCTGGGAGAATTGTGGGCAGGGCAGTGGACTGAGTCTTGACTGCACTTGGCTGGAGCACAAATAAAAATGGAAGCACAGGGCTTAGCTATGAAGAGAAGAACAACAGGATGATGGCTAGAGGGAGACTGTAGAGTCAAGGGAAGGATCCGTTTTATTCATTAGTAAGTGGAAGTTATTTGAGCACATTTAAAGACAGGCTGTAGGGGAAAGAGCTCTGAGTAGAGAGGTAGAGGTTGCTGCTTCCTATCAACCTATGGGTGGAATGGGTTCTGACTTAAGGGTATCCCTTTACCAGTTTTAATGAGACAAGGTCTTCTGGTTACCTGTTCAAATGTTGAGGGGGTCTAAATTCATGGCTCTCAATCCTGGCTGCCCATCAGAATCACCTGGGGAGCTTAAAAAATATATGGATGCCACCCTTAGAGAGTCTAATTTAATTAGAATGAGGCAGAGATTCTAACATATAGCTAAGGGTGGGAATTAGATGATAGTCTAAATCATAATAAACACCTATAGTCATGCATAAATAAAAACACATACTTCAAGAGCAAAGATTAATTACTTTGGGGTTAATGCTGCTCTGGATTACTGGACTGCTGCTCCACTTCTTCAGTGTGTCTGCACTCATTTTTCTGGCTCCATCACTAGCTACTTCTATCATATGCCCTATGTTTGACTCATGGGCCATTCCTCAATGTACTTCTGGTGTCTGTGCCCTCCTAGTGTGGTTTCTGCTCCTGGGAATAACTTTCTCCCCTTACTCCCTTACTTTTCCTATAAAGCCCAGCTCAAAGGATACATGCTTTATGTAGTCTCCCATGAGTACTGACTTCTCCCAAGAAGCAGTAATTTCTCCCTCATCAGTGCTCACATAACTTCTATTATAGCATGTCTCACATTGTATGATAGTTAAGTGTTTGCTTTTCGGCCTCCCCTACTGAATTCTGATCTTCCTGAAAACAGAGACCTTTTCTTGTTCCTTTTCCTTTTCAAAGCACCCAGTACAGTGCCCAGGAGAATGCAATGAGTATCCTCAAATGCTTGCTAAATGAATGAATCAATGTGGATAAACAAAAGGTAATAATTATAAGAACTGCACTTAAGAATACAAGAATCTTAAAAGACTGTTAAAGTTCATCAAAGCAAATAATATTTATGTGAAATTACTTCTTAGAGGAGTATAGTTACTCCTAAAGAGCAAAGGACAAAGGATATTCCAGGGGTGTTATACAGCGTATGAAACTAGATGCTCATGTTTTGGTATATATAAACCTCAATTAAACAGTATTTTTTTTTTAACTTCCCTTTATAAGGTAGCCAAATGCTGGTGGGACAGTGCACAGCTGCAGGAATGAGGTGGCAGGATTTGATGAGTATAGCAGAAGAAAGGAAAAACACTAGTAAGGTTTCTAAGTGACAACCGTCAGCAGGTTGGAGAATTGCTTATAAATACAATAGAATTAAATAACGACGGTATGATGACATAGTTGCGCAAATATCATCACAGAGGAGAGACAAAAATTCCTCTGTAGAAAGATGATGATATTGAAGTCCAGCTTTCACTCATGGGAGTGTCAGCAATAGGAGACAGTGGCCCGGAAATGACAGAACTGAATGATTTAAGAGAAGATAAAGGTAAAATTTAAATCAAAACTATCCTGCTTATTTCTATGAGAAAGCGTATACTGCTTACCTCTATAAGATTCATCAACATTTTTTTTTTTTTTTTTTTTGCGGTACGCGGGCCTCTCCCTGTTGTGGCCTCTCCCGTCGCAGAGCACAGGCTCCGGACGCGCAGGCTCAGCGGCCATGGCTCACGGGCCCAGCCGCTCCGTGGCATGTGGGATCTTCCCGGACCGGGGCATGAACCCGTGTCCCCTGCATCAGTAGGCGGACTCTCAACCACTGCGCCACCAGGGAAGCCCTCAACATCTATTTTTTAAAAAGTTACTCTAACTCTGAAAAGTCTACATGTAATAATCCCCAATTCTGCTGTCATGATTATGCTTATGATGAATACTCTGGGCAAATATAACTGGAAAAAACAGAAAGGGAGAAGATAAAATTATTTATGTAATCAGAGAAGAACAAAGAGAAGAATATAAAATGGCTTGAGAGTTATATTACTAGGAGTAATGGGAAGATATTAAGAAAACGGAAAAATTGGGTTGCATATCAGACATTCTCTCAGCATGATTTTTACTGCAGTGTGAAAGGATCTTTTGGAATAATAATGCTAATTTTCAATGCCCTCTTAATAAAATGCTCAGGTTGCTATAGCATATTAGGCAGCAATTAAAGCCATGTGAGCTCTGCCACCCCTTTCTCAGGTCTGCTGAAGCATGGCTGTCGCAGGGAGTAAATAAGGCCTTGTGAATCCTGGGCACTCTGGGGTTACACTGGCCAGGTAAAAGATGGAAGGCCCATCACTCAAATCATTTAAAATTGGATGCAACATTAGAGAAAATGCAATGGAGCTGAGTGGGATCAACTAGAGAATCTAATGTAGCATTTAAAAAAAAAATCACATTCATTGGTGCCAAGGGACATTTGGAGGACACTGTGTTTAAATTCTGGACTCGATTTGCAGGAATGAGTGTCAACTGTCCTTGATCTTGCAGCTGACTCTACACACAGGAACTCGCACCTAAAAATATTAAGAAAAGCACTGACAACCTGACAGGGAACAGTTTACATCTGCAGCTCACAAAATGACTTCCTTTTCTTCCTTCTTTGGTTCAGTGATGATGATGTCATCATACATCTGTGGTTTGTTATTTTTATATGGACACAAAAGCAGACAGAAAATATATTAAAGCGATGTGTAATTTTCCATGCAAATGCTTTAAGACTAACAAGAGTTGTGCTTTATGATTAAGTGGAAATTGGTTATTTGCTTTAAATATTTATAATAAAATATTTAGATTTAACATTTAAGTGGTTCATTCCACAAGATAAAAACACTTTGCAGTATTCCTTGGCTGACCTTGGCAGCTCATGTGATATGGCACATATGTTATCTTAGCTGTGGAAGGATTTTATGTCATAAACCACATCCACGAATAGCAGTCAAAATGGTTTTGTGCCTAGTTCTGCTACCAAACCCAGGTAACCTAGTGCAAATCCTTTAACCTTACCTTTTTTTTTTTTTTTTCCCCAGCTCTCTTAACAGGATAAAATAAAAATATTGACATACCACAGACTGGAGAAAAAGTAAGCCAAATAGGTTAATGAGTAAGACAAGGTCCTGTGGATCTTGAGAGGTGATGAATTCTCTCTGTTCTATGACTTCTCCCAGAGATTCCTCAGAATCATTCAGTAAGGTACCAGTTTCGTGTAAATGAATCAAGAGCTAGGAAAACAAAATCCTATGATAACAGAAATTGAGGGAGACTGAGCAGCCCAGCCTCTAAAGGTGTTTTTAGGACTGCTAAAGTATAACACTTATAACATCAAGGCTAATGTTAAGTGGCTCATAATACTAACATTATAATAATTATGGCAAGGAAAAAAGCAAGCAGTTAACATTTATTGAGCACTGGTCTATGCCAGGCACTATACTAAGCATTTAACCCATTTTAATTCGTCAAATCTTCATGACTTATGAAGTAGGCTCTACCACCATCCCCATTTTAGAGATGAGTAAACTGAGGCACAATCATAGTGTTTAAGTAACTTGCTCAAGCTCACAAGCTAGGAAGTCAAGGGCTATGCTTTGAGCCAGGCTAAATACAAAGGCTATGTGTCAGTACATTATATAACTGCTTGGCCAGCCCAGGACAGCGATGGCTGCTGAGCCATAGGTTCCCCGCCTGCTTTTTTTAACTTAAACTTGCATTTGTCCATAAGTCGCAGGCCATAGACCTGGGGGTTAATGTGCACAGCTACGAGAACTGAACAAAAACAAGTAGTAAATATCTGACACACTTACAACCATGCCATCCATACTAACAGGAGTAACAGGCTACTACAACGGATGAGCCAATCCCTGAAGGCCAAGTCAATGCGTAAGTACAAGTTTTGTGTCCTACTTAATGAATAACTTGCAGATAAATTATTTTTAAAAATTTCTGCTTTTAA
Source organism: Grampus griseus (assembly GCF_964374135.1). NCBI lineage: Eukaryota > Metazoa > Chordata > Mammalia > Artiodactyla > Delphinidae > Grampus > Grampus griseus. The sequence continues at coordinate 35,618,243 of NC_139004.1, read as the reverse complement.
AAAAATGGAAGGAAAGACTGCTTACAAATTAGAAAACTGTTGGTTTCCAGAAACAAGGTTCAGAAGAAACAACAGAAAAGAGATTTTCGTCTCCATGTTAACTGCATACCTCTCACTCAAAAGGAAGAGGTTAGGTTGAACTGTGGTTTTCATTTCTGCTGCCGTAAGGCATCTGGTTCTCTAGTGCTTAAGGATGAGAAAGATGCCAACTTTAGTTCTTCATAGTTAGGACCTGCTTCATAAGTGGATAGGCTTGATTTACCAAAATGTAAAAAACTTACAAATTAAATATTTTCTAAAACCCCACTGAATCTGATTTTTCACTTGTCAAGAAGAGGCTCACAATTTAAATTTGCAAAACAAGCGTCCCCTTTCCTTGCCTCCACCATGGCAATAAGTGTCTGCTTAGAATGATATGCAGGCATTGCTCGACAGTTTCCTCCAGCTTCTTTTCAAGGAGAATCTTTTCCTATCTACAGATTAATCCTGACAGCTATTGGGAGTCACCAAGGAACCACTCCATTTCCCCAGCACTGCGGGTGCCAATCAGCTGACACAAAAAGCAGGGTCTGAAAAGGAAAGCTGTCCCCAAAGCACATCGTACAAAGCACGTATATGCTGTACACTTCATTACATGGCAGAACTGAAGAGTATACATTCAGGCCTGGCTTCTGAATTATTGGTTTATGAATTTAAACCAGAAGATGTAATTAAAATTGAGTATTTGGAGGTTGCTAAACATCAAAATATTCCTAAATAGTTTTAAGCACACAACTGTGATCGATTCTACAAAAAAAAAGTAGAAAAGAATGATAAATGTAATGGTGATCTATCTTATGGGGCTTTTTGAAAGAATAGGAAAAAAAAAAAACTTTCAGCTTTATAACCATTCACTAGGAATGGAAAGAAGAATGATCTTTCCCTCCAGTGATATATGCTCAGTTTCTTCTAATATTCCCATACTGTTGCTATTGCAATTATGCTGCATTTGGTCCTTGGTTAGGCTAGCACACGTGGCATGCTCTCAATGTCTTGACTGTGGAGACCTGATGATAGCTCCATTTTCAGTAATAAGGCTTCAAGATGAACACAACAGGTTCACAGGGCCAAGTTGTTTTCTTGAGGTGCACAAAGCAGAAGTTACCCTATGAATACCTTCACCCACGGATGTTTAAAAATGTGAACACTTTAGAACAAGAGTTAATGCAGACAAACGATTTCTGACTTGAACCACAGTGGCTAGAAAACTGCTGATCTTGCTTCCCCCTTCCAAAACTTGCTGCTCTCAGCTCTGGCCCCAAGGGTGGCCAATAATTCACATTAAAATAAAAGAATGGAAAGATTAGTGAAATCTGGTTAATTTGACCATCTTTTTTCATAAGCAACTCATAAAAGAATTAAGATTAGAAATGTACATAATACATTACACGCAAAGTGGCAACCTCTTGAGACATTATAGTGCCTCAGGTTTTCTTGAAAAGAAGGGACTCAGAATGTGATTTCTGGCATTACACTGCAGCAGTGTCTCGCCTCTGAAATGAACCACCGCTTTTACTTTTTTGGGGGAAGACAAGCTCCTCAAAGAGGGTACTAGGTCCTGTTTGAATTCTGTAAAGCTACTCACCATTGAGATCTGGTGTCATGTGCACAATGAAGGCTCAACAGATAGACATTCAGTGGAGGAAATTATTAACTATAGAAGAAGAGGTAGAGAAAAGGCCCCAGGGAGAATAATTCTTGGAAGCTTCTAGCAACCCCAGATCACAAATGGTGCTTTCTTTCTCAGTCAGCAGACAGGGTAAGTAGACACATCTATTAATGTAAAAGATTGGTTTTAAAATGTGCTTCTAACTCTAGATATTCATAACAGCTGTTATGTACATCATCTTGAAGGAGTGTTGCAGCAGAAATGACAAAAAAGACCCATTTCTGAAAAACGCAATGTTTTTCTTTTATTCCCTGTACGCTTAGTAAACTTAGCTCAGTGTAATATAACTTTTCGGAAGGTATATACTGGATATGTGTGTGGTCGTGGTGATGGCGATGCAATAATAGAAAGGAGGAAGAGGTGGTACAGCAATAATGCTGTCAGCAATAAAGACAATAGATTCTTTTTGTCCTCAGCTTTTAGAGTAAAAAAGATGAGAACCCACTGCTCCTCTCAGTCCACACCACTGTTTCGCACCCTTTCATCCATTATAACCTCCCTAAGGAGCCCTTTAAGACATTTTCTTTCTTATCACCCCTATAAATTTTAATAACCCAGACATACTGTGTACGTTTATGTACTGTATGTATATCTGCACTTTACACATAAAAAGAGTAAGATTTTTTTGCCCCCTAAGAACCAGTTTTTGCCCTCTTGGGAGAAAATACTGCCCCCTTCCAGAATGTATGCTCTATACCAAAGCTCCTTAACCATTTTATGATTCATGGACCCCTTTGAGAATCTGATAAAAGCTGTGGACCCTTTCCTGATTCCCATCACCAGTATATATGTACAAAATTTTATACTTAATCAGAGCATTCATTAGAAAGAAACTCTGGAACCTATTAATGGACCCTAGCCTGAGCATTCCTTCTCTGCATGCTCTCCTGGGGTGACTGCATATATTCTCAACCTTCTAACTACCACCTGAGTATTCGTGAATCCCAATTTATCCCTTGAGCACTGATCTTCAGGTTTCAGACTCAGATGCAAGAAGTATCTATTTAGGTGTTCCACAGATACTTCAAACTCAACTGTCCAATTCTGAATTCATCGTCTTCTACTCAGGCCTGCTTCTAGATTCCAACTCAGTTCATGCCCCACCCTATCTTCCCAGTTTCCCAGGTAGAAATTAGGACTGTCTTTGATTCCTTTCTCCTCCCTTCACAGCCATTCAATCAGCAAGTCTTGCCCACTCTACCTCCTTAATATTCCTCAAACTTGTCCCTTCCTTTCACCATTGCGCCCTAGTTCAGGCCCTTATCTCCCACCTGAGATACTCAAATGATGTCTTTGCCTCTATTCTTGCCCTTCTCCATCCAACACATTCTTCAAACTTCTGCCCAAGTAAGCTTCTGAAAATACAAAATCTGTCAGTTTCTGCTTAAAATCCTTCAATGACCAACTCCCTGGGGGGATAAAAGGCAGACAAACAAATACACCCATGGCCTTCAAGATAAATTCCTAGATTCTCAGCAGAGTCTCCAAACCACTTGCTCCTCAAGTTTCCTTTCCCTGCCATTCCCACTCCCCACTTGATCCTCAGACTAGGATTGATTGGATGCATTTCACTCAGCATACTGTGCTGCTTCTCATTCTTGCCGTTTCCTCTGCCTGAAACGTCTTCAGTATCTTCGGAAGTAACTGCTCTAAAAATGTGAATATTGTAATACTCACAGAAGAAGAGAGGCAGGTAAGGGAAGAGGGATAACAAAAAATATCTTAGGCAAAATTGGAACTTTCCCCCCAGTGCCCTTCTGGCGCTGAACTACCCTGTCCTCTTGTCCATATGCCACCTGAGAAGTTGAGCCAATCAGAGTCTATCTCCAGGAATTTGGAATTAAGAATCACTGTTTCAGCTAGTTGGTTGGTATTTCTTGAAATGGTAACTAATATAAATCTAAAACGAAGGCAACCATGTTTGGCTACATATTCTCACTGAAGAAGAGAAAGTCTATAGACAGAAGCAGTGGTGAGACAGGGGACTGTACACCCCTGGAAGGACAACAAAAATAACACCAGCTCATGACCAGTTTCCAGTCCCTATTTTGGTCTCTAGTGAGGCCTGACCACATTTCTTTCCTTGGTTCCATCAGCTACCCCCCAGTATCCTGGTCGTAAATTCCCAGTCTGTTTCAGCCAGTCTGAGTAGATTTCTATTCCTTGCAATCTAAGTGACTTGATTATGTCATTGTTAGTAGAGAACTGACACCCAGTATGGAATCCAGGTTACCTTCTTTTGTTTCATAGCCAGTACTACTCACTCATCCTGCATCTTTGAATATAATATATTACTTTCTGTGTAAATTGGAGGGCAATCATATTAAAAATCATAAATGTACCTCATTTAAATAAACTATCCAAGCTTCAATGCTCCAAAAGACATTAAACAGAACTGAAAACAAATGAATCTTTGCTTTGGGCTTTGAGGCTTATGAATTAAATCAGCTATTAATCAGACTTGGAAAAGCTCTGGCTTTTTTCCCATAGTCATTACTGTAAAATTATTTTAAAGAATCAATAGAACTCACTAACCTACATGACTTTCTGGTACTTTCACTCACTAGTTTACTCCAGAACTTATTGCTAATTACTGTAGATCTAAGAGAATCCACACGTAAGTGACAAAAGACATAAATTATTTACAGGGCTATTCATCTGCAATGGACATCCCATCAGATTCAACCTTGTAAGTGTCACAGGACCAGTTATTTTTAAATCAGATTGTATTTTATAGGAAATAATAAAGATGCTATAGCAGCACAATAAATTCACATGAATAGCAGATCTGCATTTCATTGCAACGAATGTCTCTACTCTATTAAACAAGTACTGAAATATGCCCTTAACATGCCATAGAGTCAAGGGTTTCCCCTGAGATGTTCTGCAGACTTGCAGGTATCTGAGGCTAAGGGCCTGGTGGGACATTTTTTAAATGCCCCCATGCCCAAGTTCCTATATAGAAAATGAGATGCTCATGGATCTGAAAGGAACTTGCTCCTAGCATTTATTTTTCTCATCTGAAATATTTTTTCTTCTCTGCTGTGCCCCATTTTGTCTCTGCAAAAGAACCATGTTTATCATCCAGGACTTATCACATTGCTCTTGCTGACTAAGTGGTCAGCAAAAAAACAAGTTGATGAGTCTAGGATGTGAGTACTTGGCAGCCCCCCACTGCTTTAATGGATCTCAGCAGTATTAGTTTACTGAAAGGTGATCTAGTCCACCTGGGACAATTTACCACTCCGTGTATTGTGCACAGATGAGACCTTTTATTTTGCTAGAGTTTAACTTTGGCTTTCTTTCCAAAAGACAGAAAAATTTAAACTCTGAAAGTATTCCAACAATCAGGCAGCAATGAATAAAATGAGCCCAGTGTGATTGTGATGGATGCTAAGACCACTCAGGATCACCAGATGATCACTGGCCAGGAGGACGAGGGGAGACTGTAGGCCCTCCTTCCCAGGATCTCACCCAGCACATGTCAGACAGGTTCGTTTTGCCCAAGGATGTTTGTGAGACACAAACCAGTGCAGAAACACAGGGTGCATGAGATGGATGACTTCTCAAGGTCACTGCCATTGCCATGATTCATTAATGTTGGATAGGCTGCTGCTGTGATCTGTATGTTTTCCTAGAGCAATAGACTCTACTGTCCACCTTCTGTAAATAATAAACCTCTCAGCTTCCCAATCTTTCTGTAATCTGCACACCAGCACATTGAAAATAATGTAAACAAGATGAGCTCACAAAATAAGTCCTGCATCCACAGTGAATCCAGTAAGTATGCTGTGGGCTGATGTTCCTTCATGTCTCCAAAGTGTTACTATCAGTATCTAACCTGCGATTACAATTGGGAAAAATTAATAAAACTTAAAAATCCTTGTACCCTTTTATGGCCTTAATGTTTATTTCTAATTTTTATGAAACTGAAGGGGAGATCTGTATATAGTTTTGGACAACCCAAATAAAACAGAAGACAACTTTATCCACAGACTAACAACAACAACAACAAATCACACCACCCCAATGTGAAAGAAGGAGGTTCAATTAGATGTCCTTCCCCTGAGAATCCCACAGGAAAACCCAATGCACACAATTCAGCATCTCCTGGGCCATCAGTCACATGTGTCAACAATGAGACAAGCGTCTTTAGGGCCTTGAGTGACAGAATCTTTAGCCATATCTTCGGCTCACTCATAACCCCAAATCTAAAGTGATTAAAATTTAAATATCACCAAAATCCCTGGGAAATTATATCTTTGTAAGAACTGCCAGTTGATTCTATTCCCACGTGGAGTCACACTCATTATTAAAAGACACTGAGCCTAATCACAGTATAATGAGGTATACTAATTTGTCAGGCTATTTCCTCAGGCTATCTCTGCAGTGGAGAGCTGGGGTTTTAGTGGGGTGGTGTGGACTGACATAATCCATTTTCTAAAAATCATACATAGGCTACAGCAGCTAGAAGAAAAGCCTGCTCCATCAATCTACAGATCCTTCAAGAAAAAAAAACACCAAACACTTTATGAAGCAGAACAGGATAAAACCCCTTTTTATCCATATTTTCAGGAAAAACAGATTTATCATTTTGTTTCTTTTCTTTTTTTTTAGGGGATATGTTCTTGGCACTCTCAGAATTGAGATCATGGCCCCCCCATCTGGTGCTAGAAAGTCCTAGAAGGGCTACTCAGAGTCCCTGGCTTTTTCCACTGTACCCTCCACTCAGGCCACAGGAGCCTCTTTCCAGTCTTCCTTCCAACAATCTTCCCAAACCTGACATGATTTCTACCACTTTTTACCTGTGATACATCCAAATGCCTTGCCCTATAGCCAAAAGCATCTTACTCTTGCCATAAAACCAATACAGAAAAGGTCTGTCAGATTCTATGAAAACTCTAAGCTGGGCTTCCTTCTCTGTTTCTTTCTCCCTGTTTTTCTCCACCACCCCCTCTGAGTTTCTCTGTATGCCTTGCATTCATGCATATGTGTGTGCATTTCTTTATCTTTGGGCGAGGGGTAGAATTAGGTCCTTCAATAAGCTTTCTGAGCTTAAGGGTCACTGACTATCTGTGTGGAGACCATCACTTGACAAGGACCATGGTGTTGGTCCTTGCTGGCTACACTCCTCAGGAAGCTAAACAGCCACAAGAGATCAAGAGTAAAATACGTCATTCTGCTGTTTCCAGAAATTCCCTGGACACCAATGAAAATAATCTACAAATTGGAAAACTTCCTGATTAAACTTTGCACATTAATAGGTTTTAAGTTCAATGAATAGAGGAATCATGATTAAATCATCTTTGTAGTTCCCACATTTCCCACATTAGTACATTACTTAAATACCCAATTTGTGTTGAAGGAAACTTATTGTGATTGTTTCTTTTTTAATGAGACCATAAAATATGTACTTCAGGAGAGGATTCTGCTATATTTAGTGTTGGACAGTACATACAAACTTGTTAATACTGGTTTAACAATCAGGCCTAGAAGCTAATATTAAATATCAAAACTGGAAAAGAAATATATAGATATTAAAGTAACACTTGCTTCTTCTTGGTTCAACGTTCAGCATCTTTCTGAAAAAATAAGCTTTTTAAATATCAACATAAGGGCCAGAAAAGAAAGCACAGAAAAGTTATATTTTGTAAACTTCAGAGCTAGATTTATTGATATTCAGAAATGTATAGATTATTATAAGTACCATTATTTGAAAATTTAATAAATTATTTAAACTACTGTATCCTATTAAAAGAACTGTCTCACTGAGGCTTCTCATTTTTAGCATGATCACCAGAATGAACAAACTAATTAATGAAATGTTTCAACGTCAAAAAAATTTTTTTAAAATTATGCATGCGTGCACACAAATACCACCCCCCCTCGATACACAAACATATACACACACACGCGTGCACCTGCACATAGACCTACAAAAAGAACTAACTCTGCATAGAAATCAGCATGAAATCAGTACCTTTTATGTGGCCCTGAAAGCACTGATAGACCTATGGATACACCTACTGTGTCTTGGAAAAGTGTCATTGGCTTTTTTTCCCCTGACTATAGTGACAAGGAAAGGGATTCAGAGTTAGCAGTGACATTTTAGTGATCTTTGGAACACAATGTCCAAAAAGCACAAGGCAGTCTCCGGGAGGAGCTGAGATGTGATAGCCATCACTCTGGAGATTTGAGGGGGGAAAAAAGAGGCTTACATTTGTCTTTTATATGTTCTTGTCTTTAAGACAGGACTATGGACTGAATCACTTCTCAATATTCCTTCTATCTATGGAATGTTAAGTCCCTTGATAAAACCAGGATTGAAGGAGAAGTCAGGATGTGGCAGATGTGCCAGGACGAGATAAGTACCAGGAGAGTCAATGGAAGAAATGCTGTTGAGTTGTCCACATGAGCTCCTTCTCAGAAATGCAAAGCATTGACAATAATGAAACATAAAGCTGGTTAAAATCATGTTCAACAGAACTGTGGAAAGGCTCATCTGGACAACTGAATTGCTTGTATCCTGCTTTTTATTAGCATCAGATATTTACTGAGCAATCATAAGATGCATGCTATCATGCCAGGAGCTGGCATTAAGAAGTTTTAGTGTAAGTTAGAAAGCATGTGCCCAGAAAGTGCTTACAATCTTCTAGGCAAGTTCAAGCAGTAACACATGCTAATCACTGCAACCAGTAACTACAGAGGATGGGAAGTCGGCAAGCACCTAGTCAGAGAGCTGAGGCTGGGAAGAACGTCTTCCAGATTGTTGTCTAGCACTGCTAACCATAACATGAAGGGTTACCAGATACTTGAACTCTGGCCACAATATCAGACCTTTTCTTACTCAGAGGAATTTAACCGTTTGAATTATTGAACAGACTTCTTCAAGGAAGACAAGGTCTGTGGGAAAGGGCAAGTTGAAAATTTCAGCCATGCTTGAGTTGTTCTGGATGGACAAACACACACACACACACACACACACACACACACACACACACACAGCACACTGAGCAATTCTAGTTCCTTTAAAACAGAAGTAGTATGTTTTGGACATCAGTTTACTACTAAACTAAAAATGTAAATTTGAACTTGGCTAAGACTTTCCCAAAGCAATTAACCTTCAGCCAACCAAAAAAACTGTGTAGGAATAATTATGGCAGGAAACTAAAGCCAAGTCTGCAATCTTGTATGTCTCGTTCAATACAACCAGAAAGCATACTCAAGATTCAGGGGCAAAAAGCAAACTCCAAATTATCCCTTGCTGTTAACAAACGGAATCCACAAAGGAAAAGTCCTTTAAAAAAAAAAAAAGTAAGATGTTATACAAAGTGAAGAAAATTTAGGGAAAGTAATGCATGTGAAGAAAAGCTTAGAGGGAATGGTTCAAGCAGGAAGATTGCCAGAGTTAAGCACATACAGTTTAGCTAGGGGCTAAATAGGGACCTGCTCTCTACAAATAATGTTAAAGGGTCTTCCAAGGATGAAGAATTTTGGGGGGGTAATATTTGTTAGTGTGGTAGGAAACAAAGAATTGAGAAATAGGAATTAAGGGAAGGAAATTTTATTCTCAATGCCAGAACCTTCCCACAGTCTACGTAACACAAATACCATGTATAGAGGTTAATTTTTGAAATGTACACATCTCAAATGACAAAGGAATATACAAAGATAGACATTTAAGTTAAACAGAATGAAGGCTGTAACAAAACCATTCTAAATCCAGAAACAAGAGCTGTGTTAACTCTCTGATAAAAGGGAAATCATTATGTAAATCATTAACCACTAAGAAACCTCCTAACACCCTGCAATGCACATCAAATTTTATTGCAATTGTATACAAACAAAATTGGACACAAGCTGATATATTCTGCTTCTGATATATTTTATCTAGTCTATGCACTCTGGGTACTCAATAGCTCTATATGCTTATTACATTATATTTGTCCTTCTTGGAGTGGTTATAATCATAAAAAGCTATCCAGTACCTTGAATGGACTGCATAATTAGAATTACAATGACTGCCATCTGAATACACTGTGTGTGTCACAATTTCCTTTAAGTACATTCTTCTACTCATTGACACCCACTCTCCTACCCTGCCTTGTACTAAAAGGCTGCTCTCCAAGGCACAGATAAGTTTCTTGAGCAAAGTTAGGTTTATCTAAACCAATTTCTTGAGTTGATATATGAGGTCTCTAATATTTCATCAGGTTCTGTTACTTGAATCTACTATATTTCTTTTATAACCATCTTATTCTATTCAGAAAGTATATAAACTTTTGGTTGAACTTGATACAAGTCTGTTTTGATATGTAGATAAATGAAAAGTAAACACTTTACATAGTGATTTCTTACTCCTTTGTATTAGACTCATTTTAGTATTAACTATATACTGCTGCCTAATACATTCTTTTCAGAAGAAACCATGTCAGACACAGCAAGGAAGCCACTCTGGGGCTAGTAGTAGTGTTTCCATTTGGAAACAATTACTCAAAACAGAATGAAATCATCCTATTTAGGGATGAAGGGACAGACATCATTTATTATGGCACCTTTTGAGAATATCAGAAACCAATGATACTACACCACTGTCACAGCTGAGGCCAAAGCAATCTACTATCTACAGATGAAGAACAAGATTTAACCTCTACTTTGGTTTTTTGTTTCTCAGTTTACTATGTATTTCATTCTTAGATTCATAAAAATTAAGAACATGCACATGTACATACACACACACTTTTATTAGATTTACCCAGAACTATCTCTCACTCACTTTAATAATTTTGGACCCTCCTGGGAATTTCCAGTTACAATATTTGAGAAGGCTGTTAAGATGTTCCTGTCTTTTGTTTTCATAATCATGTTTATCTAAAACATTAATTTTCCACACAGTACATTTTTCATTTTAATAGAATTACTAATTTTTCTAATCTATAAAATGTCATATAATCAATAGGGTGGTAAAAGGAAGGAATATAGTAAGTTCTTATTAAAAAAGAAATCTTTAGATGCTTTCTTAGAGAAGATCTTTTAAAAGATAGAGGCATGACTTCCCTTTCCAGCAACATAGCTGACTGTATGTGTAGAGAAATCCATCCTCATGATGACTATCAAAAAATAATGAATAAAACATATTTTTAATTCTTTTAGAAGTATGGTTAAGCTGGAAGTAAAGTACAGAAAATAACTGGAGGCAAGAATCTTTAAGAAAGAACCCTTTCCAGGGATGAGCAAGCTGTAGAGCTGATGTTTGCCCTCTGGTAGGGTGACCATAGAATTTGTTACCCAAACCAGGACATTTTTTGAGTAAAAATAATTAAGCTGTAACAAACATACTTTTCGAGGCATACTAAGATATACGATCACACTACCCAGAGGTTATTTGCTGATCCCTGGCAACAGTTTGGATTTTAGCAGGCCACATGTGTGCATGGGAAAAACTTAAAAAAAAAAAAAAAAAAAAAGCCTGGGGTCTGAACAGGGTGAGATGTTGAGCCAGAGACTCCTGAACAAAGCCCAAGCTCAGAAAGGGTGACACTTTCAGTGGGAAAGAAAGGAAGGGAGGAAGGGAGGAAGGGAGGAAGGGAGGAAGGGAGGAAGGGAGGAAGGGAGGAAGGGAGGAAGGAAGAAAGGAAGAAATAAATCTGTCTTGTAAAAGGAAACAGCTTTTTTTAACTGGAACTTGACTCTTAGTAGAGCAGAAAAAATATTCCTCCCTCTTCTTTTTCACATATATAAGAAAAGAAAAAAAGGGAAAAATTTCCTTTGAAAATTCATAAGCACTAGTTTACTCTCATTTAGGTTTCAGGTCAGAATCCATACCATCAGGGTAGCCTGAAAAACCTGAAATTAAAAATTAGTTTTTAGGGCTTCCCTGGTGGTGCAGTGGATAAGAATCTGCCTGCAATGCAAGAGACACAAGTTCGATCCCTAGTTCAGGAAGATCCCACATGCTGTGTAGCAACTAAGCCCATGCGCCACAACTATTGAGCCTGCGCTCTACAGCCCACGAGCCACAACTACTGAGCCCCCGTGCCTAGAGCCTGTGCTCCGCAACAAGAGAAGCCACTGCAATGAGAAGCCCGCCCACCACAACCAAGAGTAGCCCCCGCTCGCCCCAACTAGAGAAAGCCCGCATGCAGCAATGAAGACCCAACACAGCCAAAAATAAAAATTTAAATTAAAAAAAATTTTTTTTAATTAAAATTAAGTTTTAAATGATCTTTGGTTGGTAGACTGTCCTTCAGTGCCAGAGAGAAGCTAAGTCAGCCATGGAGGAACACACTTACATGCAGTTCTCAAATAATTCCCACAAAAATTTCCAAGGAATATAAGCTCATACTAAAAAGAATCACTAAAAACATAAGGAAAAAAGCCTCAGTGAGTCAGAGTCAGCAGAAACAACAGCCTAATTTGACTAACCTAATACTGTAGATAATATAAATGAAGATGCTTAATATATTTAAAGAAAGAAGAGACTGCAAGTATGATAAGGAAACACAAGACTATCACAATTGACAAAGTATATTTAAGAAAAGTCACACAGTTCTTTGAGAAATTTTTTAAAAATGGAATCTGTAAAATATCTAATGAGTAAGTTAACCAGAAGATCAAAGACAGTTGGAGAGAATTAGTAAAAAAGAAGATAGAGCTAAAGAAATTACACAGGGCTTCCCTGGTGGCGCAGTGGTGAAGAGTCCACCTGCCAATGCAGGGGACACGGGTTCGAGCCATGGGCCAGGAAGATCGGGAAGATCCCACATGCTGCGGAGCAACTAAGTCCGTGTGCCACAACTACTGAGCCTGCACTCTAGAGCTGGCGCTCCCCAACAAGGGAGGCCACCGCAATGAGAAGCCAGTGCACCGCAGCAAAGAGTAGCCCCCACTCGCCTCAACTAGAGAAAAGCTCCGGTTCAGCAACAGAGACCCAGTGCAGCCAAACAAAAAATTACACAAAAGAAATTAAGATTAGGAAATATGAAGATCAGAGTAAGGAAGCCTAACACATCTCATCTAATCAAGACTCCAGAGGGCTTCCCTGGTGGCGCAGTGGTTGAGAGTCTGCCTGCCGATGCAGGGGACACGGGTTCGTGCCCCGGTCCAGGAAGATCCCACATGCCGCGGAGCGGCTGGGCCCGTGAGGCATGGACGCTGAGCCTGCGCTCTGCAACGGGAGAGGCCACAACAGTGAGAGGCCCGCGTACCACAAACAAAAACAAAAACAAAATTCTAGAAAGAACAAATATAAAGAATGAGAGAGAAAGGCAATATTCAATGAGGTATTAGATGAGCATTTTCCAGACTACTGAAAGACACTAATCTTCAGATAAATCCCAAAGAACCCCAAACGGGACAAAGAGAAATCCAAACCTAAATACATTGTAGTGAAACTGAAGAACATCAAAACAAAAATGTAGATCTGGGAAGTAGCCAGAGAAAAAAAAGACAGATTGCATGCCCAGGCTTGCTAGACCATAAATAAGAGTGACAGCTAACTTCTGAACAGTAACAATGGAAGATAGTGGAATAACAGCTATGGGGGAAATAAGCATTGACCAAAAGTTCAATCCCACCAAAATCCCTTAAAACTTCAATAAAAAGATTTTTTAAAAAGTCAAAGCCAAAGGACAGGAAGAAAAGGAGAAAAGATAATAAGATTTTGGAGGCTGCAACTGACTTACCAGGCCAGTTCTCAGCTGATTCCTGGTTAGTAGTGGGGGAAGATAAGAATCAATCTATGTTAGTCTGCAGAATTCTGAAAAGTCTCAGAAACCATCAGCCCTTAATGCCTCTGCAACTAGGAGTGAAGGAGAGGTGAGGATGGGGTGAAAGTTATTAACTCTTAGGCAGTTAAGTATCTAGACCCCTTATCACTCATTCTAATGGGTAAACCCATCTCCTACCCCAACAGAAAACTTGGTGGTTTGTCTTTCAGAGAGGATAAAACTGTCTTTGGACTAGAAGTTGACCTAGACAGTTGAACACATAGGTATCTTACTGAAATCAGCAGATTAACCGACCATATTTACTCACTAAGGAATACTGAGGTACCCAACCCTCTTCTGCTACACAGCAACTAGAACAATGGCAGCTAGACCTTTACTCTCTAGGCAAATGTTTCTTCTCTGAAGAATCTGACTAGCCTAAGCGGGGGGAAAACTCCTAAGATATTGGCACCTGGGATTCCATAACGAATGACTCACCAATGACTCTCAAAATTGGCTGCTTATTGGTATAAACTTGGAAGCTTTAAAACATAGTGATGCTTGTGTTCCACTCCTGGGAGTGTCTGACTTAACGAGTCTTAGGGAGGGGCATCTAGGAGTTGGGATTTATGAAAGCTCTGTAGGCAATTCTCATGTTCAGCCATGGTTAAGAACCACTACCCTACAGTGAAGCTCAAAGCTTCCAATCAGGTTTTAGTCTTCTACTGTTAATAGCAAGAGTGAAATCAAGGGTTATTTAAGAGGACATATGTGAAAAACCTCTAAAACAGAAGACAGAGGCAAAAACAAATAAACAGGTGTCCAATGGAAGGCCTGGGTTGATAACTGGGAGGATAAATAGGGCCGTGGACTTTGGGTGGAATCTTGCTCAAATTCAAGGATGACTGAGCAAGCTGTAGCAGAGCCAATGCCTTTTGTATTGGACAAGTGGCGAACAGCACAAGAACACGGCACCCCTCCTCAGTAATAGAATATCCCCCTTTGGCAGGCGACATTACAGGGTTCAGTGGGAAAACCTCAAGCATAATTTTAATGGCAGCACAAAAGGCACAGTGACTCTGACTCAGTTGCAAGATAAATACAAAATTAGAGTATATTCTGTCCTTAAATCTCACCTTAAAAGTTTCCTTTTTCTTTTAAGCTTGCAATTGACTCTTTCTGTAAAGTGTCTTGTGATAACTGTGAATTAGGCTGTATAAAAATAAAGCACATTGCATTATATAAAGTTTTACTGCTTTCTCTGCTATAACATCAAATGTGCTTGATTCTCCAGGCCTAATTTGTATATCTTTAGACTCACTGAGTAGTTTTCACCTTATGAAGAATTCAGTAAAATGGTATTAAAAGACACAAAGATTGCTGTCAGATATACATTCTTTTTTATCTTTCTCTGAGCCTAGGCCTTTGGCAAATGTTGTTTTGGATTTGCAAAATACATCTCACCAGCAAAGGCCTGCTAAGCTCACACAGAAGTTAGACCAGTTAGCATTTACAAACTGGAATAACCATCTGCAAAAGACACATACTAGCAGGTCTTCACAACTAGTGTTTCCTAAGCGTCACATAATTGATAAGGAAAATCAGTATTTTCAAGCTCCAGAAGACAGGGAAACAGTTTGATTGGGTATATTGGATAACTCCTGAATGACTTCAAATGTCACAAGAAGACAATGCTTCAATGTGGTGGCCAATTCAATAGAAAAATACTCCTAGGATAAAAGGCCTCCAGGCTTCACAGGAAATTCTATCTCATCTTCTATGAAATATACTGACAAAAATACATTTGTTCCATACCAAACCTAAATGTTCAGGGCCTCAGTTATCTGCTCTTTGGCTTCAACCTTAGCCTTTGGAAGGGTGTTAAAAGCCTAAGGTCTGCTTCAGTGTCACTTCTGGCATCTGAATGTATTCATAGTCAATGATCATGTGACATGTAAAATGTCACAAAATCTAATTAACAACCAAAGTAATATGAACAAGGTAAGCCATTTGGGCTTATAGTTAATATCTGATTATTCACTCTCAAATAGAGGTGAGCATGCTAGATACAAGTTGGTATGAAAAGCTCCTTCTGTACTTTTGATATTGAAATCTTAAAAATCAGCTGCAGTTTAAATTTGTGTTTATTATTTCAAGAGTAAAATGCTACAATAATAATGATTATTATATGAAAATTATTGATTTTATGTACAAAATTAATTATTAAAAACCAGAATGGTCAAATAAACGGGAAGGAGATTAATACTGCAAATATTACGAAACAGTATTTATTTTTGATCCCTCTCCTAAAGTAAAGGAAATAAAAGCAAAAATAAACAAATGGGACCTAATTAAACTTAAAAGCTTTTGCACAGCAAAGGAAACCATCAATAAAATGAAATGACAATCTACCGAATGGGAGAAAATATTTGCAAATGATATTACCAATAAGGGATTAATATCCAACATATATAAACAGCTCACACAACTCAATGTCAAAAAAACAAACAACCTGGTTAAAAAATGGGCAGAAGGGACTTCCTTGGTGGCACAGTGGTTAAGAATCCGCCTGCCAATGCAGGGGACAGGGGTTCGATCCCTGGTCTGGGAAGATCCCACATGCCGCGGAGCAACTAAGCCCGTGCGCCACAACTACTGAGCCTACGCTCTAGAACCTGTGAGCCACAATGCGTGCTCTAGCCCACGTGCCTAGAGCCCGTGCTCCACAACAAGAGAAGCCACCGCAATGAGAAGCCTGTGCACCGCAACGAAGAGTAGCCCCTGCTCGCCACAACTAGAGAAAGCCCATGTGCAGCAATGAAGACCCAATGCAGCCTAAAATAAATAAACAAACAAATAAATAATTTTTTTAAATGGGCAGAAGAACTGAATAGACATTTTTCCAAAGAGGAAATATAGATGGCCAACAAGCACATGAAAATATGCTCAACATCACTAATCATCAGGGAAAGGCAAATGAAAACCACAATGAGATATCACCTCATACCTGT
The DNA here is from genome assembly GCF_964374135.1 of Grampus griseus. Lineage (NCBI taxonomy): Eukaryota > Metazoa > Chordata > Mammalia > Artiodactyla > Delphinidae > Grampus > Grampus griseus. Next base: position 35,601,816 of record NC_139004.1, on the reverse strand, counting down.
CAGAATGGCTATCATCAGAAAGTCTACAAATAACGAATGTTGGAGAGGATGTGGAGAAAAGGGAACCCTCGTACACTGTTGGTGGAGATGTAGATTGGTGCAGCCGCTGTGGAAAACAGTATAGAGCTTTCTCAAAAAACTAAAAATAGAAATACCATATGACCCAGCAATTCTACTCCTGGGTGTGTATATGAAAAAAACAAAAACACTAAATTGAAAGGATACATGCAACCCAAATGTTCATAGCAGCATTATTTACAATTGCCAAGACATGGAAACAACCTAAGTGTCCATCAACAGATGAATGGATAAAGAAGCTGTGGTATATATATACAATGGAATACTACTCAGCCATTGGTACAATCTCACAAGACTGAACCAGGAAGAAACAGAAAATATGAACAGACCAATCACAAGCACTGAAATTGAAACTTTGATTAAAACCTTCCAACAAACAAAAGTCCAGGACCAGATGGCTTCACAGGTGAATTCTATCAAACATTTAGAGAAGAGCTAACACCCATCCTTCTCAAACTCTTCCAAAAAATTGCAGAGGAAGGAACACCCCCAAACTCATTCTACGAGGCCACCATCACCCTGATACCAAAACCAGACAGAGATACTACAAAAAGAGAAAATTACAGACCAATATCACTGATGAATATAGATGCAAAAATCCTCAACAAAATACTAGAAAACAGAATCCAACAACACATTAAAGGGATCATACACCATGATCAAGTGGGATTTATCCCAGTGATGCAAGGATTCTTCAATATACGCAAATCAATCAATGTGATACACCATATTAACAAATTGAAGAAGAAAACCATATGATCATCTCAATAGATGCAGAAAAAGCTTTTGACAAAATTCAACACCAATTTATGATGAAAACTCTCCAGAAAGTGGGCACAGAGGGAACCTACCTTAACATAATAAAGGCCGTATACGACAAACCCACAGCATCACCTTGATTTGAAATGCATGTGCTCACCTCACACTAACAGGATGGACCAATTCTACCTTCTCAGATATCCCTTCTAATCACAGTCTATAGGGCCATCGTCTAAAGTGAACAAGTGAAAAACATAAAATGATGGAAAAAGTATTTTCCTCACTCAAGTGAAATCTGGTTTTATAATGTTCTTGCTCAAGAGACATCTGTTAGTATATTTGGATTTAAATGTTCAGATGTGCACTTTATGCCAAGAAAGTGCTTCCAGTATAACTGCCCTGACAACAAGTCTGCTTTAGGAGAACAGCTTTGAGGTTCACAGTTTAATTGGCTGGAGCTAGATCGTGTTGTTTGTAACGAGGGCCCCTCTCCTATTTGACTTGTACAATGATAGCAGCATCAGCTCTCCAACATTAGGGGCTGCTTTGTTTTGCTTAAGAAAAGAAAATAGGAAGATGGCATAAGTTAGTACCTAGATTAGCTGTTAGGATTACAGTCTACTTAGACTTTTATAATGATTTGTTTTACAGCTTTATGTTTTTCACTGAGGAAAAGGGAACAAAGAGCTTTGGAATAGTGAGCTATTTGTGTATTTTCTGCACATGGTGTGTTAGCTTTTTCCTATCTCTTCACTGTATTACTAGAGTTCTATTGACTGAAAAGGAACATACCAATGGAATTTAGTGTGTTTAGAGATTGGATATGGACCTTTTCAAATGAAGTGTGTTGAAAACGGCAGTCCCCATCAATCCTCTGGCCAGTAGTTTTTTTGTATATGTATAAAAACACCTATTCAGTTTCTAATCTTTATTCTTGAAATGACTCTGTTTCTAATAAATACTGATACCACAAACCTAAGAATCATTTAAAGTGAAACTTAAAGTTAAACCTTCATGACTTCTGAAATATTAAAATGTCACATAAAAGCTACATTTTTAAAGGGGTTACATAAATTGTGTTTTATGATGCACTGTCTTATCATTTCTCAAGAAGGGAATCTGAGTTGTGTTAGACTACAGGTTTTATACTAGCTAAAAAGATTTTTAAACAATGGAGGAGAATGACAACAGTGCAATTATAATTTATTTTTAGGACTATGTAATGTACCAAACTCTCCATTTGATCTTTTCACTGTCTTTAACTGGCAGGAAATCTGCAATAATTTATAGTATAGAGATTAATTGAGGTGAGGATTTAATAAAGAATCTTTTAAACTTACTTTCTCCACATTTTAAAGACATATATTATAGCTAGAAGCAAATTTCTTTCTCCTTATCCTTGCTGGGAAAATTTCATTTCCTTTAGCTCAATACATAAAATCTGCACCTCTGTCTGCCAGAGAAATATGCGCAAGACGTGGTCTGTATCATGGCTTGATTCACCACAATAAATTGTTAATGATACATTACTGCACCAAAAAACAAGCAAATGCAATACCATGTTCTTTGTACATTTCAAACAGAGCCAGGAAATCTCAAAATACTCTCCTTCAACCCTTTAACATAATATCACCACCAATACACACGTATTAAACACCTGCACTACACTTATAGCCCCGGATTAGATGTTGTTGGGTGTTCACATTCATTTACAACAGCCTGTGCTTTATAGTATACAAAGATTTTATGAAAAATATGCAGTAATTATTCACCACCTTTTTCAAGAACCAATCACTCAAATATAGAAATACCCAAATTGATTACTGTCAGCTGATATACAAAGAAATGGCACAAAAGGTCAAGAAGACTAACTCACCTGAAAAAAGAAAACTGAATAAAAAAGTAGATGCCTAATTTAGTATATATGATAGTTTTAAAATGCTGGCCACTATGAATATTAAACTATACCAGAATGGCACATTTTACAGGTTATATTTTCTCTCTGGTTTCTGGTGCTTCAAGCTTCATGTTAGTGATTTATGATTTATAATGTCAGTCAAACCTCTTAATAAAAATACAGCTTATGCCATTCAGTTGGGAATAGGATATTTTTCCTATCTCTCTCTGTAGGGTCCCACATACATATTGAATATATTTTAGTAGTAATTACGAAATATGAGGTTACAGGGCCATCAATGATTGTCATCATATGCCACTCAAACTTCTTTCTGATGGTACGATGAATTGATTGGAAATACCTTTTTGCTGGTGCCGTCACACATTTGAGTGTACTGGGAGAAAAGAGCACAGAAGGCTTTCATTCTCCCGGAGAGGCAGAGACTTCCAGATATCTTCACAGTCCAATCGTATCAGGTTCTTTGGATTGAGAAACCCACCCTTCCTACACAGGCTTATCTCACACATGTTAATCTCTATTATGTGGTCAAAAATAGTGGTTTCCAAAGTGGGGTGCATGCACTCCAGGGGCCTTTAAGATCATGATTCACTGGTTAGAAAAGAAAATAACTAGAACTTAAATTGCCAATACCTTTACTGTATACTTTTAAAATGTCTATGTTTTTGTATGTTTTATAGTATACATACTAGTACAGGAGTATATGTATATACTTTATAAATAAATATATTGGGATGCCCACTTGAAAATCCTTTTTTAACAGCTTTTGTAAGATATAATTCACCTACCATACAATTCACCCATTTAAAGTATACAATTCAATGGTTTATAAAGTATATTCACAGAGTGCACAACCATCACCACAATCAATTTTAGAACATTTTCAACACCTCAGAAAGCAGCCCTGTATCTTTTAGCTATCAGCCTCCCTACTTCCCTATCTCTTCAGCCCTAAGCAACCACTAATCTACTTTCTGTCTCTATAGATTTGCCTGTTCTGGACATTTCATATACACGGAATCACATAATGTGTGATCTTTCATGACTGGTTTCTTTCACTTAGCATAATGTTTTCAAGGTTTATCCATATTGTAATATGTATCAGTACCTCATTCCTTTTAATGGCTGAATAATGATCCACTGCATAGCTATACCATATTTTGTTTATCCATTGATCAGCTGATGGACATCTGGGTTTTTTCCACCTTTTGGCTACTATGAACAATGCTGCTATGAACATTGATGTTCAAGTTTTCATGTGCACATAGGTTTGCATTTCTCTTGGGTACACACCTAAAAGTGGAATTGCTGGGTATAATAGTAACTCCATTTAAGTTTTTGAGGAACTGTCAGACTGTTTTCCAAAGTGGCTGTACCATTTTTACATTGCCACCATCAATTTATGAAGGTTCTAATTTCTCTACATCCTTGCCAACACGTTATCAGACTTTTTGATCCTAGCCATCCTACTGGACGTGAAGTGGTATCTCATTGTAGTTTTAATTTGCATTAACTCGATGACTAATAATGTTGATCATCTTTTGATGTGCAATTTTTTTTTTATTAATGGTGTGCATCATCAAGAAGTTGCAGGACCAGTGGTATAAAGTTTCCTGGCAATTGCAGAGGCAGTTATCCAATGAAAGCCCCAGCTGAAGTAAAAATAGTATCTCCTATTCTAGACATCTAGCTCCTCATGGACAAGAAAAAAAGAACAACCATGGGTGACATATAAATCAAGCCAAAAAGCATGAGACACCAGCAGGGGAATCAAAGATCAACCAGATGTAGATAGACATTTAGACACCGCCTCCAAATCAAGGATGTTATACAACTCTGAGGAACATGCAGAGAATCACCTTCACTGATGCCACTGCTTAAGCTGATGGCTGGCTCAAGGTCATTACAAGGAGGGGGCGGCAGCAATGCTTTAGTTATTTCCTGGGCACACCATCAGCTGTCTATGAAAAGCAACCTTAGTGACAACTCTGAGGGAGCACCCTACAAGGAGCAAGCATTAGAGGTCATTGCCTGTGTCTGTAAAAACAGCTTTCCTTAGTACGGACCAGAAAGAAATACACAGAATTTTTAAAATACAGCAAAATATAAGCATTTTAAAGAATTGCCCTTTTTTGGCCAAAATTATATCCACTCTATATTTTGGTATTATGAGACAATGGTGACAGTCAACATTTTTACTTAGCAAAATTACTTTTGGAAATTGCGCAAGTTGGTGAAATCCAGAAGTCTAGGAACTCTTGCTTTAGTTGATGCCTTCCACTGTATAGAGGACCTATGGTCTCCCTTACTTATTCTACTCGTTTCTGTTATATGCTTACTCCTGCTATTTCCCTAATCCTGGAAACTAAGTTTTCAAATTCTACTCATTTTTAAGACTCCATTTTTTTTAAAGTAAATTTAATTTTTTATTATTCAACATATCACATACACCAAAATACTATCAGTTTACTCAAATATTTACTGAGCATCTAAGTGGAAGGCACCATGCTTGGCTGAAAGAATTAGGAGTGTGTGTGCCAAGATTAGCTCATGCACCCTACTCTCAAGGGTTTTATATACTATGCTCTCCATCAAGTCTTCAGTGATAGACTGATTAACAATTTCTAAATCACATCATCTAAATGGAATGGTGAGGGGCCAGACAATTTAAAATCAGAGCTGCTTTGGAAAGTCAGGCACATACAGGTCACAGTACCTACTACATGAGACAGTCTCTTAGAGAAGGCTTTTTGGATAAGTCACTGCTTTAAATAGGAAAGAGGGCAATAATAAAGGTTTGTACCTTAAGTCAGACCAGCAAAGCAGAGCTTCCTATCTCCCTAAATCGAAGAACTAATGTCAACAAATCTTTTGATTATTTTACCAAGAAAGAAAATGCTCTAATGATTAATTCTTTTTAAACTAATCCTTTTTATACCTCAACACCAGAGTGGTTGTTACTGAATAAAAAGTCTCTTGTTTCTCTTTTTTTATAGTCTTTCTCTCTCTAATCCTCACCCTGCTGAATTTAATTGCCTTGGCAATGCCAAAACAATGTCTGATCCTAATAGGTCAGCATTGATCGCTCTAAACCACTTGGTTCCTTCATTAGCAAGAAAATGAAGTAAAGAGAAAAGGCAGGTGGCTCCCGAACAGGCAGCTGGGCTTTTGCTCCTCTTACAGTGCCTCTCTCTCATTAAACAGTAGCTGATCAATTGGCAACTTGCTCAAAATCCACAAAAACTATTTATTACTTTTGACACAGACCTGTTTTAACAGGCCACTCAACTCAAGATTTGGACACCCCACACAGTTTATTTGTAGGGCCCATCACATTTTTCCCATGCGGATCTCTCTGGAGATCATATGGAGAAAAAGGAGGACCCATCATCCAAACAACCACTGCCTGGCAGGGCAGCAAGTAAAACCTTGAGTGGCTAATCCAACCTATGAGCCTTAGGAACAAAGGCTTCCCAGGAGGAGGGTCTAGATTCTACAGCATGGTAAAGGCAAGGCGGGAGGAACTAGTCAGTGATAACCAGAAAGCGCAAGTAAGCAGGAATCTAAAAATATCAATCACCAAAGGGAAGGAGAGGAAAACAAGGTCAAAAAGGGAAAGGGAATGCAAAAAAGGAGAGAAAAGAAAACACACAGGAAAAGCACAATACATTCATATTGTACCACTTTGGTTGGTTGGGAAGTAAACTAAGGAAGAAAGCAGACTAGGAGTTTTGTCAGATGGTCTATGAAAATACCTCTCTGTCAGAATCAATGAACCTCTTATTTCCGGGGCAACGTGACCTGATCACATGCCATACTGCTAAGCACTGCTTCAATCTATGCCAAAACAGCCTAGGGAAGGGAGGTATTACCCAACTTGACTGAGTCTCAATGCCAAAGACCACACTTGGCACTTTACACAAGATATCTTACTGAGCCTGATGCCAGTTTTATGAAGGGTCATTTCTATCCTCATCTCACACACACACACACACACACACAAAATAATAAGATTCAGAGATACAAAGTAACTTGTCCAATGACACACGGGCAGTAGGAAGTGGCAGTCAGAATATGAATGTAGTTCTGTTCAATTACAAAGTCCATGCCCTTTTAATGAACCTCTAGTATAGAATGTGAAAATGAAAAAGCAAATACAGAATTAACTTATAAATTATAAAAATAAAGAACAATATAAGATACTTTTTGAAGGAAATTAAAAGAATGAAAGGAACATGTAACCACATATTTATTTATTTCATCCCAGTGGATTCTTGGTAACTGACCCCAGTTCTACATATTCTTCTTAGGGGAGGAAGCCGGGCCAGCATTGTTGACAACAAGCCTCCCTCTCACTTGCTGCCTTTCTACATAGCTAGCAGGGTAGCTGAAGAGAGCTGGCCTTAAAAACAACTGAGGTCAGTTTTCTCCTAAATTTCAAATCCAGAAACAGAAACAAATTACTTCAACTTACATGTCAGTAAGTAATTTATTGTGTTAACAGAATCAAGATCTAAGAAAAACTATTCATTTCTCATACAATCTGAAGCTTCACCATAATTACTCAGTAAAAAGCACCTATCAATATATTGAATTTATTCACCATTCACAAAACACCTTCCATGTTTAAGGTACCTGCTCAGCCTGAATAAACACTACTATAGTTATTAAACACAAATATCAATTATCTGAAATCTTATTACAATGTTGACTTACAGGGGAATATCAGCAATATTTGCAATCGGAAATAATCAAGAGGTAGATTTTTGTAAATGATCAGATTTATCACTAACAGACCTGTAGAGATCCTGAACCTCTCAAAATCTTTATTCTATCAAAAAGAATAGGGGAAAAAAGAAGGAAGGAGAGAGGGACATTTATTAGGGGCCTGCTAGGCACTGTGTTATACCCTGGGGATACAGAAATGAAAAGACCAGGGCACCGCTCTCCAAGAGTTCAGAGTCTAGTAGAAGAGACAAGATGTTTGTTATATCGTCCATCCATCATTCACCCATCCGTTCCTTTATCTTTCCAACCAGTGACTATTTTCTGAGAACCTACAATGTGTTGCCAAGCATTGTGCTGGGCACTGGAGATACAACAATGAACCAGAAAGACACGGTCTTTGTCTTCATGAACTCAGAGGCTAATGTAGGAGACAAGTCAGGAAACAGGCAACTATGATAAAATGTGTAGATGACAGAAGGATAGGGTATTCTGATAGCAGGCATAAGATGCCATTGGTGGTGGTGGTGGTAGGGTGGGGATTACATGTGTAAAAAGATGCTTCCCACAGTAAGTGACATTAAAGTTAGAAAGGCAAACAAGGAAAAGAGAAACAGAAGAGAGGACTCTTTGGGGTAAGATAGAATAGTATGTGGCAATGGCCACAGACAAGTCAGGGCATGCTGGAGGGACTTAAAGAAATGCTATAGATGTGTGTAGCCAGCCTCCAACATGTTGCCTTTTGCTATTCATGTTCTTGTTCCCTCCCATACCAATAGGGTATCATGGAAATGATGATATGTGACTTCTGAGCTAGGTTTAAAAAAAAAAAGCAAAAAAAATTGTGGCTTCTGCTTTGCTCTCTCTTGGATCGCTTTCTCTGGGGGAAGACAGCCACCATGCTATGAGGACACTCCAGCAGTCCTCTAAAGAAGCCAATATGGAGAGAAACTAAGGTATCTGCTAACAGCCAGTGTCAACTTGCCAGCCATGTAAGTGGCCCCTTGTAAAAGTGAATCACTTAAGCCTAGTCAAGCCTTCAGATGACCACAGCCCTTGCTGACATCTAGACTATAGTACTGTAAGAGATCTCAAGCTAGAACCATCAAACTAAATTACTGTCGAATTCCTAACCATACAAACTGTGAGATAATAAACATTTATTGTTAAAAGTCACAATGTTTGGGGTAATTTGTTAACCAGCAGGTAAGTAACACACATAGCATTCAAGATGGGACGGAGGTGGTTGAGACCAGAAGCTAGAAAGGTAGGCAGGGCCAGATCAAGTAAAACTTTGAACAAGACGGGTGTTGAACTTTATCCTGAAAACAGTGGGGAGTCATTGGAGGTTTTGAAATAGGAAAATGATAGTCAGGTTTGCATTTAGCAAAAACACCTGGCTACAGTATGGAAAATGGGACTGGAGAGAGATAAAACCAGAGTCAAAATGCTCAGTTACATGTTGATGCAAACCTAGTGTTGATTCTAAGATTCTCTCAACGTCCTCCAACTTTCTCATTAACCCATGCTGAGTCACCCTGTGGATTTGGATAAAATGTCATATTGCTTCTGAACAGTTTTCAAGGGGTTAGAGGAAGTGCAGAGAAGTTAGCTTCCCATGGGGTGAACCTAGATAAATGGGAAACAGAAATGGGGAGGGAACTATGCCTGCTGAACAATCTGCTGTGTGTCTCTGCAGTGGTTGTAAAGTGGTGGCCAGCATGGTAATACACTGCATCACCATTTTTCCTCATCTGACCTTTACCCTCACCACGCTGGGCTGGAACCTACCAAAGACAATGTTGGCACTTTAATCCTTGCTTCAGGCTCTGTATTTTATAGCTATGATGTTGAATACAGTAGCCACTAGCCATAGTTGGTAGAAATGTGGCTAATTCAAATTGAGATGTGCTGCAAGTATAAAATTCACACTGATTTTTGAAGACCTAGTATTTAAAAAAATAGAACTTAACATATCTCAATAATTTCTTTCTATTGGAAAATGTGGCCTATATAAACAATGAAAATTCATTCTCAGCCTTAAAAAAGAAGAAAATCTTGCCATTTGTGACAACATGGATAAACCTGGAGGACATTATGCTAAGGACAAATACTATATCATATCAATTATATGAGGAATCTAAATCAGTTAAACTCATAGAGGCAAAAAGAGTAAAATAGTAGTTGCCAGGGGCTGGGGGAGGGGAAATGGGGAGGTATTAGTCAAAGGGTATAAAGTTTCAGTTTTATAAGATGAATAAAGCCTAGAGATCTACTGTATAGCACAGTGCCTATAGTTAACAATACTGTACTGCTATACTTAAATATTTGCTAGAGAGAGTAGATCGTATGTTAGGTGTTCTTACTATCATCAACACCAGTTAAAGACAACAACAATAATAATAAATAAAGAGGACAGTAGAAAACTTTTGAAGTGATGGGTATATTTATGGCATAGATTTTGGCTTCATGGGTATATATAAACTTATTTCCAAACTCATCAAGTTATATATATTAAATGTGTACAGCTTTTTGTATGTCAATCATACTTCAACAAAGTGGGTTAAAAATATAATAAATAGTTTCAAACACTGATTACATATTGAGGTTATTATATTTTGGAAATAATGGTTTAAGTAAAATATATTATTAAAGTTTCTTTTACTTGTTTCTTTTTACCTCTTTAAATGTAGCTACTAGAACATTTAAAATAACATATAGTTCTATTGGACAGCAATGTTCTAGAGGACCTGGAATAATACAGTAAGTAATTTAGGCAAGAAAAAGGCAGCTAGTTATTGCAATGGAGATGTAGAAAAGAGGATGGATTTGGAAGGGAATTTCATGAGAAAGAGCTGCCGTAATTGAAATGACTGTGTGTGGAGGAAAGAGAAATGAAAGATGACGTGCAGCTTTTGGGATGGGGCAACTGAGTAAGCTTTCCCTGAGATGGGAACACAGGAAGAAGACCATACTGGAAAGTAAAATTAATTAGCTTGAAGCATTCTGCTGTGATTTGAGGTGCTATGCCTCACAATGAGGAAGCTATGCAGTGGCCAGTGTGCTTGCTCGAAGTGCATGAGAAAGATCTAAGCAGGAGATGAAGGTCTTTTATTGACTGATGCCACATGAGCCCATGAGACTGCCAGGAGAGAGTACGCAGAGTGAGAAAAGCAGAGAACACAAATAAACAAATACATTAAGAATATTGTTCTAGCTCGTGATTGGTGTTACACTGGAAACACAGCAGGATCAAAGGACAGTGAGTGATGGGACAGGGTAGGGTGGCTATTTAAGTCTGGGAGTAACCGAGATGGGAGCAAGGAAGAACCCAGGACAAAGAGAGAAAGTCCATCTCATGTAGAAGAAACATCAAATGCAGATGCAGAGAGTTGGGAAACAGCTGGACAAGTTCAGGGAAACAGCAGGAGTCTGGTACTACTGGAATATATAATATGAGGAATGGAACAGGAGGAACCATGTAGGCAGAGAGTGGGCAGATCATGAAGAGCTTTGTATTTTATGCTAAGGACCTTGGACTTTATTCCATAGGCAAAGAGGACTCCTGAGAAGTTTTAAGTAGGGGAGTGACATTTGATTTTTATAGTATTCTTTAAGGTACTTGTTCCTAACTGAAAGGAGCCCTCATCCACTTGGCCCTGACGTACCACTGGGCTGCGTGGAGCACAATTTGAAAACCACTGGACTTGAGGACTTCTCTAGGCTTTAAGATCTACACAGTCTATAGTTAAAGGTTTGGTGAGAAAAGTATAAAATTGTTGAGCCAGTCTTACAAGTCTCTCTTCTCTCTCTCCTTCCCCATCCTCCCCTCTCATTCACTCACTCTCAGGCAATAACATGCATGGTAAGCCTGAATGTTAGGAATATGAGGCCATACCAAGGAACTATTGTTCACTTTGCAGTAGCATATCACAAATTCAGACAAAATGCCAGTAAAAAGGAATATCCTCTCGTGGGTTGTCATTGAACAATTCAAACCAAAAAGAGACAATGAAAGTCACAGGCTGATTATCCAGCAAAGGCCACATCTAGGCCTTTTCACCATGCTCCATCCACTGCTCTTCAGCTCTTAATGATTCCATTGCCCACTTACCCTTCCTTTGTAGGCAAACATGTCAGGAAAAGAAGGAAACCCCGAAACAAGTTAATTGTGACAATGAAGGAGAAGAAAATCAACCTAATGGCTGAAAGACAGTTTAACATTATCTATTTATTTCAACTGTACAAGTCTAAGAAATTATCATTTTTTCCTAATTTATCTTCATATCCACTTTTTAAAAAGTATTTTATTTTACAGCTAGGCTAAGTGACTTGCCCAGAGCCACGTACTCCCTGCTTCTCAGAGTTCAGAGCCTTTGTCATCATGCTACTTTCATTCCATTGTGATTTTCTGAGATGAAATATATTTCACAACACTAAGATGGAAAAACATTTGTTTTTACTAGGAAAAGGTTTGTTTTTAAAATAAATGGTGTTGGAGAGACCTTCAAGATGGCGGAGGAGTAAGACATGGAGATCACCTTCCTCCCCACAAATACAACAGAAATACATCTCCATGTGAAACAACTCCTACAGAACACCTACTGAATGCTGGCAGAAGACCTCAGACTTCCCAAAAGGCAAGAAACTCCCCACGTACCTGGGTCGGGCAAAAGAAAAAACAGAGACAAAAGAATAGGGATGGGACCTGCACCAGTGGGAGGGAGCTGTGAAGGAGGAAAGGTTTCCACACACTAGGAAGCCCCTTCACGGGCAGAGACTGTGGGTGGCGGAGGGGGGGAGCTTCGGAGGCATGGAGGAGAGCTCAGCAACAGGGGTGCAGAGGGCAAAGTGGAGAGATTCCCACACAGAGGATTGGTGCCGACAAACACTCACCAGCCCGAGGCTTGTCTGCTCACCTACCGGGGCAGGTGGGGGCTGGCAGCTGAGGCTCTGGCTTCGGAGGTCGGATCCCAGGGAGAGGACTGGGGTTGGCTGCGTGATCACAGCCTGAAGGGGGCTAGTGCATCACAGCTAGCCGGAAGGGAGTCCGGGAAAAAGTCTGGAACTGCCTAAGAGGCAAGAGACCATTGTCTCAGGGTGCGCAAGGAGAGGGGATTCAGAGCACCGCCTAAACGACCTCCAGAGACGTCCACGAGCCACGGCTATCAGCACGGACACCAGAGATGGGCATGAAACGCTAAGGCTGCTGCTGCAGCCACCAAGAATCATGTGTGCGAGCACAGGTCACTACCCACACCTCCCCTCCCAGGAGCCTGTGCAGCTCCCCACTGCTAGGGTCCCGTGATCCAGGGACAACTTCCCCGGGAGAACGCACGGTGCACCTCAGGCTGGTGCAAGGTCCCGCTGGCCTCTGCCGCCGCAGGCTCGCCCCGCATTCTGTACCCTTCCCTCCCCAAGGCCTGAGTGAGCCAGAGCCCCCGAATCAGCTGATCCTTTAACCCCATCCTGTCTGAGTGAAGAACAGACGTCCTCAGGTGACCGACACGCAGAGGCGGGGTCAAATCCAAAGCTGAACCCCGGGAGCTGTGCAAACAAAGAAGAGAAAGGGAAATCTCTTCCAGCAGCCTCAGGAGCAGCAGATTAACTCTCCACAATCAACTAGATGTACCCTGAATCTCTGGAATACCTGAATAGACAAGGAATCATCCCAAAATTGAGGCAGTGGACTTTCGGAGCAACTGTAGACGTGGGGTTTCCTTTCTGCATCTAATTTGTTTCTGGTTTTATGTTTATCTCAGTTTAGGATTTAGAGTTTATTAACATTGGAACATTTGTTTCCTGACTTGGTTGCTCTCTTCCTTTTATTTTATATATGTATATATGTATATATATATATATTTCCTTTTTCTCTTTTTGTGAGTGTGTATGTGCATGCTTCTTTGTGTGATTCTGTCTGTATACCTTTGCTTTTACCACTTGTCCTAGGGTTCTGTCTGTTGGGTTTTTTTTTTTCCTTGGTATAGTTTTTAGGGCTTGGTATCATCGGTGGATTTGTTTATTCGTTTGGTTGCTCTCTTCTTTCTTATTTTTTTCTTTTCTATTACTTATTAATTTTTAATAATTAAATTTTTTTTTATTTTAATAACATTTTATTTTATTATTATTTTTCTTTCTTTCTTTCTTTTTTTCTCCATTTTCTTCTGAGCCATGTGGCTGACAGGGACTTGGTGCTCCGGCCGGCTGTCAGGCCTGTGCCTCTGAGGTGGGAGAGCCGAGTTCAGGACATTGGTCCACCAGAGACCTCCTGGCTCCACGTAATATCAAACGGTCAAAGCTCTTCAAGAGCTCTCCATCTCAACGCTAAGACCCAGCTCCACTCAATGACCAGCAAGCTACAGTGCTGGACACCCTATGCCAAACAACTAGCAAGACAGGAACACAACCCCACCCATTAGCACAGAGGCTGCCTAAAATCATAATAAGGTCACAGGCACCCCCAAACACACTACTGGACGTGGTCCTGCCACCAGAAAGACAAGATCCAGCCTCATCCACCAGAACACAGTCTCTTCCACCAGGAAGCCCTTCCACCAGGAAGCCTACACAACCCACTGAACCACCCTCACCCACTGGGGGCAGATACCAAAACAACGGGAACTACAACCTGCAGCCTGCAAAAAGGAGACCCCAAACACAGTAAGGGAAGCAAAATGAGAAGAGAGAGAAACACATAGCAGATGAAGGAGCAAGGTAAAAAGCCACCAGAACAAAAAAAAGAAGAGGAAATAGGAAGTCTACCTGAAAAAGAATTCAGAGTAAAGATAGTAAAGATGATTCAAAATCTTGGAAATAGAATGGAGAAAATACAAGAAACATTTAACAAGGACCTAGAAGAACTAAAGAACAAACAATGATATACAACACAGTAAATGAAATTTAAAATTCTCTAGAAGGAATCAACAGCAGAGTAACTGAGGCAGAAGAACGGATAAGTGACTTGGAAGATAAAATAGTGGAAAAAACTACTGCAGAGCAGAATAAAGAAAAAGAATGAAAAGAATTGAGGACATTCTCAGAGGCCTCTGGGACAACATTAAACGCACCAACATGTGAATTATACAGGTCCCAGAAGAAGAAGAGAAAAAGAAAGGGAAAGAGAAAACATTTGAAGAGATTATAGTTGAAAACCTCCCTAATATAGGAAAGGAAATAGTCAATCAAGTCGAGGAAGCCCAGAGAGTCCCATACAGGATAAATCCAAGGAGAAATACGCCAAGACACATATTAATCAAACTATCAAAAATTAAATACGAAAAAAATATTAAAACCAGCAAGGGAAAAACAACAAATAACATACAAGGGAATCCCCATAAGGTTAACAGCTGATCTTTCAGCAGAAACTCTGCAAGCCAGGAGTGGAAGGACATATTTAAAGTGATGAAAGGGAAAAACCTACAACCAATATTCTCTATCCAGCAAGGATCTCATTCAGATTTGACAGAGAATTTAAAACTTTTACAGAGAAGCAAAAGTTAAGAGAATTCAGCACCACCAAACCAGCTTTACAACAAATGCTAAAGGAACTTCTCTAGGCAGGAAACACAAGAGAAGCAAAAGACCTACAATAACAAACCCAAAACAATTAAGAAAATGGTAATAGGAATATACATATCGATAACTACCTTAAATGTAAATGGATTAAATGCTCCAATTAAAAGACGTAGACTGGCTAAATAGATACAAAAACAAGACCCGTATATATGCTGTCTACAAGAGACCCACTTCAGACCTAGGAACACATACAGACTGAAAGTGAGGGGATGGAAAAAGATATTGCATGCAAATGGAAATCAAAAGAAAGCTGGTGTAGCAATTCTCATATCAGACAAAACAGACTTTAAAATAAAAACTATTACAAGAGACAAAGAAGGATACTACATAATGATCAAGGGATAAATCCAAGAAGAAGATATAACAACTGTAAATATTTATGCACCCAACATAACATAGGAGCATCTCACTACGTAAGGCAATGCTAACAGCCATAAAAGGGGAAATCGACAGTAACACAATCATAGTAGGGCATTTTAACACCCCACTTTCACCAATGGACAGATCATCCAAAATGAAAATAAATAAGGAAACACAAGCTTTAAATGATAGATTCAACAAGATGTACTTAAAAGATGATATTTACAGGACATTCCATCCAAAAACAACAGAATATACTTTCTTCTCAAGTGCTCATGGAACATTCTCCATGATAGATCATATCTTGGGTCACAAATCAAGCCTTGGTAAATTTAAGAAAATTGAAATCTTATCGAGTATCTTTTCTAACCACAATGCTATGAGACTAGATATGCATTACAGGAAAAAATCTGTAAAAAATACAAACTCATGGAAGCTAAACAATACACTACTAAATAACCAAGAGATCACTGAAGAAATCAAAGAGGAAATCAAAAAATACTTAGAAACAAATGACAATGAAAACCTAATAACCCAAAACCTGTGGGATGCAGCAAAGGCAGTTCTAAGAGGGAAGTTTATAGCAATACAATCCTACCTCAAGAAACAAGAAACATCTCAAATAAACAACTTAAATTTACACCTAAAGCAATTAGAGAAAGGAGAACAAAAAAACCCCAAAGATAGCAGAAGGAAAGAAATCATAAAGATCAGATCAGAAATAAATGAAAAAGAAATGAAGGAAACAATAGCGAAGATCAATAAAACTGAAAGCTGGTTCCTTGAGAAGATAAACAAAATTGATAAACCATTAGCCAGACTCATCAAGAAAAAAAGGGAGAAGACTCAAATCAATAGAATCAGAAATGAAAAAGGAGAAGTAACAACTGACACTGCAGAAATACAAAAGATTATGAGAGAATTTACTACAAGCAACTCTATGCCAATAAAATGGACAACCTGGAAGAAATGGACAAATGCTTACAAGAGCAAAACCATTCGAGACTGAATCAGGAAGAAATAGAAAATATGAACAGACCAATCACAAGCACTGAAATTGAAACTATGATTTAAAATCTTACAACAAACAAAAGCCCAGGACCAGATGGCTTCACAGGCGAATTCTATCAAACATTTAGAGAAGAGCTAACACCCATCCTTCTCAAACTCTTCCAAAATATAGCAGAGGGAGGAACACTCCCAAACTCATTCTACAAGGCCACCATCACCCTGATACCAAAACCAGACAAGGATGTCACAAAGAAAGAAAACTACAGGCCCATATCACTGATGAACATAACAGATGCAAAAATCCTCAACAAAATACTAGCAAACAGAATCCAACAGCACATTAAAAGGATCATACACCATGATCAAGTGGGGTTTATCCCAGGAATGCAAGGATTCTTCAGTATATGCAAATCAATCAATGTGATACACCATATTAACAAATTGAAGGAGAAAAACCATATGATCATCTCAATAGATGCAGTAAAAGCTTTTGACAAAATTCAACACCGATTTATGATAAAAACTCTCCAGAAAGTAGGCATAGAGGGAACCTACCTCAACATAATAAAGGCCACATATGACAAACCCACAGCCAACATCACTCTAATGGTGAAAAACTGACAACATTTCCTCTAAGATCAGGAACAACACAAGGTTGTCCACTCTCAGCACTATTATTCAACATAGTTTGGAAGTTTAAGCCACAGCAATCAGAGAAGATAAAGAAATAAAAAGAATCCAAATAAGAAAAGAAGAAGTAAAGCTGTCACTGTTTGCAGATGACATGATACTATACATAGAGAATCCTAAAGATGCTACCAGAAAACTACTAGAGTTAATCAATGAATTTGGTAAAGTAGCAGGATACAAAATTAATGCACAGAAATCTCTGGCATTCCTATACACTAATGATGAAAAATCAGAAAGAGAAATTAAGGAAACAGTCCCACTTACCATTGCAACAAAAAGAATAAAATATCTAGGAATAAACCTACCTAAGGAGACAAAAGACCTGTATTCAGAAAACTATGAGACACTGATGAAAGAAATTAAAGATGATACAAATAGATGGAGAGATATACCATGTTCCTGGATGGGAAGAATCAACATTGTGAAAATGACTCTACTACCCAGAGCAATCTACAGATTCAGTGCAATCCCTATCAAACTACCAATGGCATTTTTCACAGAACTAGAACAAAAAATGTCACAATTTGTATGGAAACACAAAAAAACCTGAATAGCCAAAGCAATCTTGAGAAAGAAATACAGAGCTGGAGGAATCAGACTCCTGGACTTCTGACTATACTACAAAGCTACAGTAATCAAGACAGTATGGTACTGGCAAAAAACAGAAATATAGATCAATGGAACAGGATAGAAATCCCAGAGATAAACCCATGCACATATGGTCACCTCATCTTTGATAAAGGAGGTAGGAATATACAATGGAGAAAAGACAGCCTCTTCAATAAGTAGTGCTGGGAAAACTGGACAGCTACATGTAAAAGAATGAAATTAGAATACTCCCTAACACCATACACAAAAATAAACTCAAAATGGATTAAAGACCTAAATGTAAGGCCAGACACTATCAAACTCTTAGAGCAAAATGTACGCAGAACACTCTATGACATAAATCACAGCAAGATCCTTTTTGACCCACCTCCAGAGAAATGGAAATAAAAATAAACAAATGGGACCTAATGAAACTTCAAAGCTTTTGCACAGCAAAGGAAACCATAAACAAGAACAAAAGACAACTCTCAGAATGGGAGAAAATATTTGCAAATGAAGCAACTGACAAAGGATTAATCTCCAAAATTTACAAGCAACTCATGCAGCTCAATAACAAAAAAGCAAACAGCCCAATCTAAAAATGGGCTGAAGACCTAAACAGACATTTCTCCAAAGAAGATATACAGACTGCCAACAAACACATGCAAGAATGCTCAACATCACTAATCATTAGAGAAATGGAAATGAAAACTACAATGAGGTATCACCTCACACCAGCCAGAATGGCCATCATCAAAAAAATCTACAAATGATAAATGTTGGAGAGGGTGTGGAGAAAAGGGAGCCCTCTTGCACTGCTGGTGGGAATGTAAATTGATACAGCCACTATGGAGGTTCCTTACAAAACTAGAAATAGAACTACCATACGACCCAGCAATCCCACTACTGGGTATATACCCTTGGAAAACCATAATTCAAAAAGAGTCATGTACCACAATGTTCATTGCAGCTCTATTTACAATAGCCAGGACATGGAAGCAACCTAAGTGTCCATCCACAGATGAATGGATAAAGAAGATGTGGCACATATATACAATGGAATATTACTCAGCCATAAAAAGAAACGAAATTGAGTTATTTGTAGTGAGGTGGATGGACCCAGAGTCTGTCATACAGAGTGAAGTAAGTCAGAAAGAGAAAAACAAATACCGTATGCTAACATATACATATGGAATCTACAAAAAAAACAAACAGAATGGTTCTGTAGAACCTAGGGACAGGACAGGAATAAAGATGCAGACGTAGAGAATGGACTTGAGGACACGGGGAGGGGGAAGCGTAAATTAGGACAAAGTGAGAGAATGGCATGGACATATATACAGTACCAAATGTAAAATAGATTGCTAGTGGGAAGCAGCCGCATAGCACAGGGAGATCAGCTCAGTGCTTTGTGACCACCTAGAGGGGTGGGATAGGGAGGGTGGGAGGGAGACACAAAAGGGAGGAGATATGGGGATATATGTATATGTATAGCTGATTCACTTTGTTCTAAAGTAGAAACTAACACACCATTGTAAAGCAATTATACTCCAATAAAGATGATAAAAGAAATAAAATAAAATAAAGTAAAATAAAATAAAATAAGTGGTGTGCAAGAACAACCTTCACCAGTGTTCCTTATGATATAATAGTGGGTCCTATGGGAAAATTTTGCAAACACTTTGCAAAACACTGAGAAATGACCATGTCTGAAAAGCCAAATGAGTTTCTGAACAAAAACTAAATTAAATCCATTATAAAAAGCTTTTCAATGGACCACATCTAAATCTCACCGACTTGTTAATCTTTCTAGACTTTGCATAATACTACCCAAATGTAGAATATTTAGAATATCTGGAAGTAAAGTTCTAATCTTAAAATCACTTGTTACTTGAACTACAAATACTATATGCATATATTCAAATGAAAAGCAATGGTGCAGTAGAAAGAATGCTGGATTTGGGAGTATGTAGACTTCAGTTTTGCTATGCTACCAACTCACTGTGTGAACTGTAACAATTTACTTAACCTTCCTGAGTGTCAGTTTACCTGTCAAGTAAAAGGAGGTTACTGATGAGCTAGTAAATAATCTTAATTCCCTATATATGCTCACCAACCACCCTGGATGGTTCTGAGTATCTACAACACAGACTGTGAGTTGCCCACCCCAGAGTCTATTTTGCTCTTCTTAGTAAAACAACCCTGATTTTATTTTATTTTTTAAGCTTTGCACATAGCTGCCTACCTGGAAAACCCCCCCACAGTTCCCAAGCTCCCTTGCAGCTAGCTAGGAGTAGCCATTTGACTATGTTCTGACCAAAGAGATGTAAGGAAGGAAGGTTGTGCAAGACAACCAGGAAGGCTTCTTGAAAGTTGCTGACTCAGCTAAGGAATGCATTCTTTTGTACTTCTTCCCTTCTTCCTCCCTGTTATCTGGAATCCTGTCATGATAGCTGGAGTCCCAGCAGCCATCTTGGACAAGGAGGCAACCTTGAAAACAGAAGCTAGTATTCATGATGACAGAAAAGAAAAAAGGAACCAATTTTCACATTTTTGTGGAATCACCATACCAGTCCCAGAATGCCTATATTCAACCTGCTTTTACATGAGGATATAAAACTCTTGTGTGCTTAAGCCACTGTCATCTTGGGTTTCTTGTTATATGCAACTGAGTTCTAGCTGATACAGTATCCTTCCTATGTCATCTCATAAAATCCTACATTTCCCTCATTTTAATACTTATCATACTTGTACTGTAATTGCTTTTTACTTGTCTGCTTCCCCAGCTAGACTTTAATTTTGGTGAGGGCAGCACTGCATCTATGTCATTTGCTGTTGAATCCACAGTGCCTGGCACACAGTAGATAATAAATACTTGTACAATGATTGACTACTTTCTCTGGAAGAAAATGGAGAAAGAAGAAAAGACAAATGAAGGTGTGATAATCAATGCATCAAGGCATCTGTCTGTTTCACAGGGCTACTGGAGAACAGAATAAGCCAGCATATGTAAAAAGCACTGTGTAAATTATAAAGTATCTTATACACATGTGAATCAATACCATATAAGTGAGAAAAAAAACATATTACCATACCTCTTAGTTATACCAAGGCCATTAGAGTTGTTTGGCAATTCCTCCTCCCTATAGGCTTCTCTCCATTATGGGGACCATTCTAAACCTCTACCCTTCTCCCAAAGCACTCTACCCAACTCTTGCCCGATTCATTCTCAGAGGTGACCCTACCTCCTACTTCATGAAGAAAGTGGAGGCCATCAGACACAGTGTCTTCTTCTTCTTTTTAAAAAGTATGTATGTATGTATGTATGTATGTATGTATGTATGTATGTATGTATGTATTTATTTGACTGCACCAGGTCTTAGTTGCTGCACGTGGGGTCTAGATCCCTAACCAGGGATTGATCAAACCCAGGCTCCCTGCATTGGGAGAGTAGAGTCTTAGCCACTGGACCACCAGGGAAGTCCCAGACCCAGTGTCTTCTAACTCTCCTTCTTTGCACTGTATTTCCCCGTTCCTGTCACTCTTCCTTTCTAATGAACACCTCTCCACTTCTGTTCCTGATCCCCCCCTGTCTTGCTTCCTTCACCAATTCCTTCCTCCATCTGCCTATGAGATATTCCTTCTCTCTAACATCTTTAACAGCTCTCTCTCCACTAGCCACTTCCTCTTAGACCAGATCCTTAAACAACACATCTATTTTCAACCTATTCACTTTGTAAAAGCAATCATCCCCTCTCTCCTTCCCTTTCTCATCAAATTTGTTAAACTCACAGTTCAAACCTACTCCTTTCACTTCTTCATTTCAGACTTAACTTCTCAATCTGCCCTTTTCCTCCTTTGCTCTACTGAAAATGATCTTAAGATTTATACAATGAAAACCACAAAGTATTATTTAAAGAAATTAAAGATGACCTAAATAAATGGAAAAATATCCTGTGTTCATGAAGTAGAAGATTTGATATTGTTTAGATGGCAACACTCACCAAAGAGATCTACAGATTCAGTGTAATCTCTTTCAAAATCCTATCTGGATTCTTTGTAGAAACTGACAATCAGATCCTAAAATTCATATGGAAAGGACCCAAAATAGCCAAAACAATCTGGGGAAGGGGGTGGAGTAGAGGACTCCTACTTTCTGATTTCAAAACTTACTATAAAACCACAGTAATCAAGATAGTGTGGTATTGGCATAAGGACAGAAAAATATACCAATGCAGTAGAACTGAGAATCCAAAAATAAAACCATATATCTACGGTCAATTGATTTTTTTTTTTGGTCAATTGATTTTTGACAAGGGTGCCAAGACAATTCAATGGAGGAAAGAATAATCTTTTCAACAAATGGTGCTGCATGTAGATATCCATATGCAGAAGAATGAATTTAGACTCCTACCTCACACCATACATAAAAATTAACTCAAGATGGATCAAAGGCCTAAACATAAGAGTTATAACTATAAAACTCTTAGAAGAAAACAAAGGTGTGTATCTTCATGGCCTTGAATTAGGCAATAGTTTCTTAGATATTTCATTCCTTTTGGTTTCACCTAAAGCACAAGCAACCAAAGGAAAAAAAAATAGATAAATTGGACTTCAGCAAAATAAACTTCTGTGTTTCAAAGGATATTATCAAGAAAGTAAAAGGACAGCTTACAGAATGGAAGAAAATATTTCCAAACCATGTATCAGATAAGGGTCTAGGATCTAGAATATATAAAGAACTCTTAAAACTCAACAATAAAAAGACAAATAAGCCAATTAAATAATGGACAAATAAACAAAGAATAACTCAAAAAAAATGGGCAAAGGATCTGAACAAGACAGTTCTCCAAAGAAGATATACAAATACCCAATAAGTATATGAAAAGATGCTTAACATCATTAGCAATCAGGTAAGTGCAAATCAAACCACAATATGATACCATTTCATACCTACTAGAATGTCTATAATCAAAAATTCTGATAACATGAATGTTGAGAAATCAGAACCATCACACACTGAAATGCAAAATGGTGCAGCTGTGAAAAACTGTCTGGAAGTTCCTCAAAAAGTTAAACACAGAGTTAGCATAATACTGTGCAGTTCCACTCCTAGGTATATACTCAAAAGAACTGAAAACATATGTCCACCCAAAAAGTTGTACATAAATGCTTATAGCAGCATTATTTATAATAGTCAAAAGATGAAAAGAACCCAAATATCCAAAAATTGATGAATGGATGAACAAAATATTGTATATCCATACCATGGAACATTATTCAGCCATAAAAAAGAACAAAGTACTGAAACATGCTATAACACAGATGAACCCTGAACACGTTATGTGAAGTAAACGAAGTCAGACACAAGGGCCACACATTATATGATTCCATTTATATGAAATGTCCAGAATAGACAAATACATAGAGACATAAAGTGGATTAGTGGTTGCCAGGAGTTGGGTGGAGGGATAATAGGGAGTGACCGCTTATGGGTAGGGGGTTTGTTTTGGGAGTGATGGAAATGTTACATGAGATAGTGGTAATGGTTGTACAACCTTATTAAAATGATGAATTTTATGGTATGTGAATCATATCTCAATAAGAAAATAATTTTTTAAAAAGGTAGCTAATGTAAATCTATTCCTTTAGCGCATCAGCCCATTTTCTCCCCTCAGCAGACTTAGTGAACAAGTACTCTTCATTTACCAGAGAACGATTTTTGTGAGTCTTTAATATTTCAAAGCAGCAGTAGGCCCAGTTTGGTTAACTCACTAGATAAAGGAATAGGATAGATAAATTTGCATCTTATCCAGCACAATTCCAAAATAGAGGATGCGTTCATTACTTAGCACACAGCTAGGACAATGGAAGAAGAGTCAGATATTTAAACTGAAAGCTTTAGCCCAAAGCAAGTCAACAAAAAAAGAAAACAAAACCCTACACTACTAAACACACATCCCTGAGCCTGCCTGGAATGCATGGGATCTCATTCGGCCAAAAACCAAATTCAAAACAAATACCAAGATTCTGGGGAGGGTAAAGCTCAAACAAGCAAAGGCATTTCTAGTTGTTACCAGCCAATATGGGAAAATAAACAGATGTGTCTCATTCTTGGCTTGCTATTATCAAATTGGCCCTGGTCAGCAAAGCAGGGGAGAAAACAGGGACTGTTTAAACTCCAGGTGAAAAGGTAGAGCTCAGCTCCAGAGTGGCCCTCACTTGAAATACTGTCTACCTCAATTAATTCTCTCAGAAAAGAGGCAAATTCAGAAATCTCTTCAGATTAAAGCCCTGACCCTTTTCTTTTCAGTGTTTTAAAATTCATACTGGGAAGCAGCTCAGGCAGGAAATATTGCTATAATCACTGAGGCTTTTACTGCTTATTGTCAATTGTTACCAAGCGATCCTTGTCAGGTTCATGCCTCTAAACAATCAGAAGGAATCAAAGTCACAATGTGAGAGTTTCAGGAACAAATACAAAATTGCCTGATGGTTGTGGCTTTGGCTTGTGCAATTCTAGGAATGTACTGTGATCTCTGGCTTCTGTCCAGAGAGCTAAATAGAAAGTCTTTGTCTGAAGAAGGGCCTGTCCCCTTCACAATTGACCTGGGCAGGGCTGTCACTACATGTGTATCACCCACTTTGAACCTTTTTAAGAAAACAGATGCCCTATAACTGAAGATAATTTGGAAATTGGCACAATAGTTAAAAAAATAAATCCAGTTGGACAGTCGTTGTAGGGCTCCTGCCAACTTCTGGGTTCTTGCCATAGAGAGTAATGATTCCTGTCAGTCACTTAGAAAAAGAATAGCTTCTAGAAAAGCCAAATCACCATGACCTAAAAACAGCAACCCTGTATCAGCACATAAAAACTTTTAGGAAGTCAGAAGTCTGAAAAATCAGATTCAGATTCAGAAGCTTAACCTCTGATCCAATATTGAAGCAATAATGAGAAATAAACTGCAAAAACACGTATCAGTTATTTTACTGGTTCTTTTGTTAAAAAAAAGAAAACACAGCTAGTGTTGCACTCTCAGTGCAAAGGATCCATCATTTTGTGATTGCAACTTCAATTATTTTATCAAGATTTGTCTATAATTTCTAAAAGCTGAATATCGTCATATAAATAGAAGTCAGTGCAATCAGGAAAAGTAGCCATAAAGCGTACGTGAGTTTCCATTTTATTCATAAATATTATAGTGATTTTTAAGCTGCTAAACAATTCAGCATTTAGACTAATTCTACGTGTCACATGTGTGCAACGGTTACACATTAAAAATTTTAAAAGCCTCTTGGGGGGAGGTAAGAGCTTGGCAAAGGTGCTGGGGAGTGGGATGAAGTATGGGTGTTTCAGAGCTCAATAATAGTGGCGAGGATATCGAAGAGTTATGGGTCCAACAGAGAGAAATACTAGTAAACTACCCTTCAAGTGGGCTAAATTTTAGGCCTCGTAACCCAGAATCTAAGCTTAGATGCATCAGGCTTTCATAGGTCCTTAGGTTAAGGGCAAAGAAGGTAGGGAAAGCAATTCTTTGCAACTCTGTGGCTGGGGGATCTAGCACCTGCTTAGAAATCACTGGCTCCAACACAGAGCTACCATTTTAGGGACCCAGAGAAGAGTAACTATAAGGAACATGAGCAGAGCCTAAAGGGAAAATTCTTTGCCAAGCTGTAAGTACTGTTGAAAATTTGATCTGCAGTCTGAGAATTGATTTTTAAAATTATCTCCAAATTCTACTGACTATCAGCCAGTATAAGCAAGTCCCACAACACACTGTATGGGAATATACATATATTACCATTCCATTAAATTTCCTGTCAGAATTGGCACTTGGAAAGGCCCATCACACTAGGGAATTAAATTTTCTTACAGTAAGGACTTGGCACTCTCAATTCCAAAGTGTTCAGTGGTAGTAGAAGGATTAGGAAAATAGTTTTCTGATACAGTTACCCTCAGAAACAGTGTCAGAAGATTAAAGGGCTGATGCTGAATGTGTGATCTCATTTAAAAAAATGACATTGGGGGAAATTAAAGTTTCTAAATGTATTATATCATCTGAAAACAATAATCACCCTGGTGAGGGAGGTAGGACAGGTACTTTTATCGCCTTGTTCAAGGAAGCTCAGTGACCAGTCTGAGAAGGATTCACACAACTAGTAAGTGGCAGAGCCAGGTCCATAAATGAAGTCTTCAGAGTCCAAATTCTTTGTATTGTTCCTGCTATCTGACTGCTTTTGTAAACAAACATGCAAAAAATAACCAAGGGGACAGAGATGAGAGTGAACAAAGAACAGGTTAATAATCTATGTTGCACCTGAATATTTCTCAGATTTTAATTTTCTTTTCCTACAGGTCTGGAAAATGATTTAGTGACCACACTTTAACTGTTCAAACTTTTATTTTCATTTTGAATCCAACCTGCAACACATCTGTTGATCACATAATGAAATGAAATTGCTAGAGATTAAGCAATGAGTTGTTTTCAGTAAATTTCAACACTTGTTCCCAGTCCAATTCAAATGGCAGCTTTCAGAATGAGTCCAAAAATTTTCTGAGCAATACGAGAGGAAGCTCTTTTGGTGGGGGATCAATTCTGAATTCTGGTTCTTCAAAATTTTGTGTTCAAGATCAATTAATTATCAGATATGTTTACCCTTTCTGATGCCTGTGCACAAGCCTGGCTGTGCATGAATCAGGACACGGAGCAGACAAGACACAGTTCTTTCTGTGCACAATCTGCAGCGCCCCCTTGAGTAGTCTGGTTGAGGTTTTCAAGAATTCTGGCCATGAATTTAAAGTCCTTTTCTCAATGTGCTTGACTTCAGCTCTAATTTAACAAAGGGAGATAGGCTGGGTGGCTAAATGTGGGGAAATACGCAGAATAAAATCAGTAAAAGGATTGTTTTCAACAAAAAACAAACTAATATTTTATTTTCCCAGTATATGTGTACAAACATAGGTTTTCCTATATTAATGGCTACAAAGATAATTAATAGGAAAACTTAAAAAAACTCTGCAAGTGATTATCAAAACCAGATTCCATTAGAAGACTAACAAATTCCACGATGTTTGCCTACCCATCTATATGGATTCAAGAATCCTTGCATTCAGAGACCTGAACGGTCCCACTCTGATGTACGTATGATCAAAGAAAAGCTGCTTTCTGCTTTCTTTTTGGAGACAACTGATTTTTTTTCCACCCAGAAAAGGAGTCCCAGTGAAACAGCTAATATATAACCTAAAAGTCAGCTTTTTTATTTATTTACACTTGAAGGCCATGATCTAAAATCTTGACATTAAGTAGTGAGTGAACATGCTTCCCTGTGGTGGCCCACAGACAGAAGTGGTAGCCAACTATGTCACTACCAACCGGGAATATCTCTCTCCAAAGGCTGTTCCTGCCAAGGCATTCTGTTTAATTAAAGTAGTGATGTTGTCTGAGTGACAACTCAACATCCTATGTATTTTCCAACTTTTAAAAAATGTTCTCACATCCTCTTATTCCTTTTGCTCACTTATTCTAGTGCTCAAAGGTTCAATGCATTGAAGGTTAAAGAATCCAAAGCTTTGAAATCTAAATAGGGAGATGAGCCCACCAAAATTTTTTTTCTTCCACCTGCGATGAAATAATTCTAAGACAACTTGCATTCACATGTTTGCCGTGTCAAGAGATGCAGTCACGAGGGCCATTATGTCTTCCTATTGGCTTAACAAGAAAATTTCCTGAAAAACCATTTAACATACAAGCTATAAATACTCCAAAGAAAACAGCTTCTGTGTAGAATCCATAAAGAGATACATATGTGAAAAAGAGGCAACAGGCTTATTTATTTCCTAAGTCTTGCTGACAGTAGGACTTCCAAATTACTTTTGTGTTTACCCCTCTCTCACTGAAACTAAAGCTAAAGGTAGGAGCATTTCTACCACCACCTCTACCCCCAGTTCATTCGGAGCACACAGAGCCCAAAGCAAGTATCAAGAGGGAGAGTGATATGAAATCTATTTCTTTTGGTACTACTACAGGTACTGGTGCTAGAGAAAAATAGATATCTAGACAACTATACAATAGAGAAAGAGCTGGTAGCCTATAATGTAAAGTGAATTACCTTAATTCCTTAAGCAAGCTTAATCTGCAACACTATGGCATCACTTTCCTGAGACTGTCTATAAAGGTTTAATATGTGTTAACTAGTTTTGAAAAAGAAGAGAATGCATAAGAGAGAGTAGCCAGCAGCTTTTTAAAACATCTATAAAAAACATTTCTAAAATATAGAAAAACAGATGCTCATAAATCCTGCTTACTTTTTTGATTAAGAATTTCGTGAAAAGGCTATCTCCAGAATATGTGACATTATGGGTGGCTGTATGTGTGCGTGACTTCCTGAGCATAAAACTCAAAGCAAGACATAATTCACACTAATTCATCTAGTCATCTCCTTATAGTGAGTCCAATTCCATAATTATTAAGTTCTTAGGCTAAACAATGACATTTTCTGGGCTATAGCACATTAATGAGTTTTTATTAACAAATACTGTCATTTTCTTTGCTCTGTGAAACTGATGAGTTAGAAAACACCAACGGTTTTATTTGAATATTTTTGTATTGTTGATAAAGTCCAAAATATCTATCTTTTTTTCTTGGAATTAAAAATAAAAATTTAGTCAACGAAACAGTCTCAAAAATGAACTATTTTATTCCATGAAACTGAAAAACTGTGCTACACAGAATTTAAAAACAGACAGTCCTAAAACATTTTTTTCATTGATAAGAAAATATTAAAATGCTACCTGGTCATATATCTACTATGAATTAAATGTTTTCAATGAGGAAGTTCTTCAGAAAATGTCTTTGAATGACTAACTTAAAGATCCAGTAGTATTCAATGATGAAAAGGTCATATATATGATTAATGAAAATGGTTCCCAGCAGTTCTCCAGCCCAACCTCTCTCTCGAGACCTTCTGTCCACATTCTAACTGTTGGCCAGCTAAGCTCTTCAAATTCAACCTGTCCCAAATTGAGGGGCAACATGTGTAAGGAAGAACATGGCATAGAAGTAGACTTGAACAAATGTTAAGACATACTATATTCTTGCAGAGGAAGACTCAAAATCATAGGATATCACTATTCCGAATTCTTAACAACATCCCCACGCTACCCCCCCACCCCACCCCAAATTAGACAAGTCAACTATTAGGCAAATTTGGAAGGGCAATCAAGCAAAAACAGCCAGGAAAACCCTGAAATAGAAGAGCAGATATTAAAATATATTATAAAGCCTCTCTAAATAAAATAATGTGATATGGGCACATGAATAAGCAGCTCAATGGAATGGAGTAGAAAATCCAAAATACAGAACTAAATTGCATATGAAAATATATGTATATTATACAACAGAGTTAACAGATCAGGAGTTGGAAAAGACTCACTTTTTATTAAGTGGCGTTGGGTTAACATGCTTCACACCATACACAGGTGCAAATCCTAATGAATCAGATTTAAATATAAAAATGAAAAAATATCAAGTACCAGGGAAAAAAATGGGTAAATTCCTCTACATTTTGGGAGAGGAGAAATGTTTCCAAAGTAACTAAATCCAGAAGCATAAAGGAAATATACTGGTAAATGTGATTAAATAAAAAGTAAACAGGGGCTTCCCTGGTGGCGCAGTGGTTGAGAGTCCACCTGCCGATGCAGGGGACACGGGTTCGTGCCCAGGTCCGGGAAGATCCCACATGCCGCGGAGCGGCTGGGCCCGTGAGCCATGGCCGCTGAGCCTGCGCGTCCGGAGCCTGTGCTCCACAACAGGAGAGGCCACAACAGTGAGAGGCATGCGTACCGAAAAAAACCAAAAACAAACAAACAAAAAAAAAGTAAACAAAATTCTACATAGGAAAAAAAATTCCATAAGCAAAACAAAAGTACAAATAACAAATTGAGAAAAAATATCTTCAACTCCTATCGTACACAGATGTTAATATTCCTAATATCTAAAGAACTCAAAAATAAAACTCATGTAGAAAACTGGGAGAGAGAACTGAGCAGAGTTTGCAAAAAGAATTGCTAAGCCTCCCCAGAACATGAAAATATGTTCAACTTCCCCCCGATAAGAAAAATAAAGACCTCTCATCAACTAGGTTTCCAAAACTTTGAAAAACATACTCTGTTGGCAGGGTTGTGGGGAAACAGGCCTGTCCTGTGTTACAGGTAAGCACTGCATTTGAGGCGACATTTGACAGAGGAGATGAAAACTTGCTATGTGACAGTGTATTGTGGAACAAGCAGTCATATAAAAAATATACATAAACCAGCTACATAAAAAATTTCACAGTTGCAAATTTTGTGAATTGCCTTAGAAATTCCCAATCCAGCCCACTGCATATAGTCATATATGATGGGTGTATACCCCAAGGGGCAACTTTCCCATGGGCTATACAAAGTAGCTTCCATTGGAGTTGTTCAATGTATGGCCCTGCTACTA
Source organism: Grampus griseus (assembly GCF_964374135.1). Classification (NCBI taxonomy): domain Eukaryota; kingdom Metazoa; phylum Chordata; class Mammalia; order Artiodactyla; family Delphinidae; genus Grampus; species Grampus griseus. Next base: position 35,571,630 of record NC_139004.1, on the reverse strand, counting down.
ACCCTAACCCTAACCCTAGCCCTTAGGAAATCATTTCTTCCTACCAAACTCTTATTTTGATTTGAATTGTTTCTTACTTCCCTCCTCATTCTTCCCTCTCTCCCTCCTTCTCCCCTTCCTTCCCTGTTTTCTTTTTCTTGACTAAACTCGTCAGGAGGACAACATCCCTCTTTTAAAAAGCATTCTTTCTCAAAAATAGACGTATGACTGATTCACTTTGTTATAAAGCAGAAACTAACACACCATTGTAAAGCAATTATACCCCAATAAAGATGTTAAAAAAAAAAAATAGACCCCTCTCCAGCCACATGGCTTAAACTAGGAACGGCAAACTGAGATGTCCATGTCGGTGGCATGGATGGAGGACGAGGGCATACTGGAGAACATGCACTTATACTCACTGTAGCCAAGGGCAAATGTGGATCTGGTGTTGACAAGCCCTCCTGTTTTTCAAGAACAGCTAGCGGTTTGGACCTTTATGGGAAATTCCACAATTTTTAAGAGCTAAAATCCAATTAAGATTTCTTTCCACTGTGCAGGCAAGCAAAAATGCCACTGTTTAGACCTCCAGTTTGTAAGCTCTATTTTAGATTTTTCAGGGGGCTTATTTTTTAACCAATTAACCATCTGGGTTGTTCTTCTCTAGATCAGCCAGTTACTTATCACTTGTCAAAATACAGAGACCCAAAAGGGACAGTTTCCTGAGAATGTGATGTGATTGGTGCATAGTATGACATCTTAGTTTTACATGTCATTTTGCTGTCTAAGTATTCTAGGATCTCATTCTTTAAAGAAAAAAAAAAAAGGGAAGAAAAAGAGTAGTATACCTTCCTAGGCTGGAACTTGCCCACAGTCACAAAGCTACTTTTTTTTTATTAAACAGAGTTCAGATTAAAAGCCAGCTCCTTTGATGCCTGATTCAGTCTTTCCGTCCCACCAACTTACTGTGTGACCTTCTAGAAGCTCCCCACCCATAAAATGGGAATAATGATATAGTATTTACTTGATGGGGCTATTGTGAAGATTGAACAATCTGATATCTGTAGTGTTGTGCACAATGCCTGACTCATAGATAAACTTATCAGACAAAGCAACTAATACTGTCATTGTAGCTGCTATGCCACCTATGTGCATACAGTACAGAATACCCCCAAAGTTTCATCAGAGTTTAGGTTACATTTATTATCTCCTCTTTTTATCTGTGGCCTATCACTGAAGGAGACTTAACAACTGACAAAATTTACCATTGCAAAAACACAGTCATTGCTATTCAGGGCCTAGTGTTTGTCAAGGTGCTCATTTTAAGTGGATTGTTTGATGATATGTTGTAGTATCTTCCCTGCTATCTGGCATAGGAAGACATCTGTAATTACCGGGGTCATCCAGAAGCTATTCTCTAGTTTTTTTAAAGATGTCTTTTGGGCTCCATGGTGTCTCAAAAATAACAGCTAACAGTGGCTCTATCAGTAAATTTTACTAATTCTTTGAATAATAGAGGATGCAAGTTGCAGGGCCCTGCTGATCCAAATCCATCATTTTTTTCCCAACCATTTATTATGTTTCTTTAAAAAACTTTCTCAAAGATTGTATCCTCCCCAGGCTACTGCCCCTTCTCTTTCCTTTCCTTCACATCAATCCCCACTTTTCCTGTCCCCATTTATTCCTCAGTGTGCTGCCCCCACCACCCCACTGGATCTGTGCAGACATCTTTTGCTCCTGCTGACTGCTGTGCATTCTTCTGTGACACCATTCTTTCCATTTATTCTTCCCACTTCTTCCTATGCTTGTTATCAGTATCTTTCTCTTTTATGTATGATCCTTTTCCTTTATTTAGTCCCTTAAACGTAGGTGTTGCCCAAGAGTCCCACCTGGCCTTCTCCTGTTTTTACTCTATATACCCATCCTAGGCGATCTCATCCATAATCATTACTTCAGTTACTATCTTTAAACTAAGAACACCCAAATTAATAACTACAAAGCTTCAGACCCACACTTCCAACTGCCTACTGGATATTTCCCCTGGAAGTTTCCACAGGCACTTTAAACCCCAAATATCTAAGATAGAAATGATCAACTCAATGCTCCCACTCCAAACTTATTTTTGTTAACATAGCAATGGCACCACTATCTTCATACACTGGATGGCAGGGAGAGCAGTTCCCCTCTCCCAAAGGTGTCCATGTCCTAATCCCCAGAACATGTAAATAGACCAGGTTACTGGCAAAGAGGACTTAAGGGCGCTAATCAAATGACCTTGAGATGGGGAGATTATTCTGGATTATCTGGGTGGGACCAATGTAATCACAAGATTTTTTTTCATTTTTATTTATATTGGAGTATAGTTGATTTACAACGTTGTGTTAGTTTCAGGTGCGCAGCAAAGTGATTTAGTTATACATGTATCTATTCTTTTTCAGATTCTTTTCCCACATAGGTTATTACAAAGTAGAGTTTCCTGTGCTATACAGTAGGTCCTTGTCGATTATCTACTTTTATATATAGTAGTAATCACAAGATTTTTAAATGTGGAAGAAGAAAGCAGAGATCTGGAGTCAGAGGGATATGAAATGAGAAAGAATCCACCAGCCATTGCTGGCACTGAAGTTGAAGGGGACCATGAGTTAAGGAATGTGGCCTTTAGAATCTGGAAAAGGACCAAAAAGAAAAGAAAAAAAAAAGGTTTCTTCCCTAGAGCCTCCAGGAGGGAACACAGCACTGGTGACACCTTGATCTTAGCTCAGTGAGACCCATTTCAGACTTCTGACTTCTAGAACTATAAGACAATAAATCTCTGCTGTTTGGGGGCCACTAAATTTGTGATAACTTGTTACAGCAGCAACAAGAAATTAATCCAGCACCCAAAGCAGGAGGTGGAGAATTACCCTCCACTTCTAGTCAATTACTCTCTAAGTATTACTGCATTTATCACCTAAATAACTTTCAATTCATCTTTTTCATCACCATTTCCACAACCTCATCCTATTTTATGTAGACTATGATCACAGTTTCCTACTGGTTTTTCTGGTTTTTAGTTTGGTACCTTCATCCAATTTCATTCCTACCCATTGATACTTGCTGCCTACCAGAGGAGTCCTCAAAAATAAAAATAAAAAAGCATCCTTCCCCTGGTTATATTTCTTCAGATGGCTCCTCAATGACTTCAGGAACAAGTTCAAACACCCCTAGCAGAGCCTATAAAGTCCTATCAGAACACAGAGTGACTATATGAAACATTAAAATATTGCTGGGGACTGAACATTGCTAGAAATGTAAAGAGATGGAGGAAAACTACACTGAAGAGAATTCCAAAGTGCCAAGCACTGTATGAGGTTGAAAGAAAACAGTGGGATGTGGGGAGGCTGGGGAGAAGTGAAAGTCGCAATATCTGAGAGGCATGGATAGGTGTTGAATTGCCAACTAAGAAAGGTCTATGCCTTTAACTACAGAGCATGGCCAGGGTGGCTCTGCAATATGGGATCCAGTCACCAGACAGCTAAGCCCTTTTCTGCTATAGCCCTCAGCATCTCTAAAGTACTATTAAACAATCTCTCTTTTTTTTTTTTAAAGAGAGGTTTCAATTATTATTTATTTATTTATTTTGGCTGTGCCGGGTCTTAGTTGTGGCAGGTGGGATCTTCGCTGCTGCATGCGGACTTTTTAGCTGTGGCATGCGGACTTCTTAGTTGCGGCATGCATGTGGGATCTAGTTCCCCAACTAGGAATGGAACCTGGGCCTCCTGCATTGGGAGTGCGGAGCACCCACTGGACCACTAGGGAAGTCTCTAAACAATTTACTTCTAAAAAGGGTATCAAATAACTGGTCTGCCCAAGACTTAGGAGCTGTGTTCTCTCATCCCCTGTGGCTCTGTCTGCAACACCCAGGTTCTGCCCTTTGTTCAAGCACCAGTCATCTCTCCGTTAAGGGCAGCTCCTAGGAGGTCGTGTTTGAGTTAGCCTCACCTAGCCGAGTTAGGCGCCCCTCTGGACTCTCACACTGCCTGGGACACTCTCTACTGCTGCATGTACCTCGCTGAGATATAAGGATTGATTGGTTTTTAATCTATATCCTCTGCCTAGAATGTAATCTCTTTGCGGGTAAAACTTTGTCTTATTCACCTTTGTCCCCCAGCACCTAATAAAGTACTGACAAATAACTGGTATCCAAACATTTGTTGAATAAACAAACAAGTATACGAATATTAGTTGACTTTTTCATTTTCCCACAATGTGAATAACATTTGTTTTGGGTAACTGATCATCACACCTTACTTTTTTCCCAAAGGAGAAGATGAAAAAAATGGAAAACATTTTAAGTCATTTATCAGCTTTCTACCATGGGAAAGAAGGCAGCTGAACAATGTACCCTAGAACTCTTGCCTGATATAATTGAAGAATTTTTTTTCTATTATCATTTATGTCTTTGCTTATGGCCCATAAAGAGTCAGATTTAACTGCATTGAAAATTTAAGGGAAAAATATAAAGGATCTTGATGAAACAAAAGTATTGGTATGAGATGAGCCTTCCAAGGGAAATAAATTACACAAAATCACTCATTCTGACTGTAAGCATAGAGAGAAATTATGTTTAGGGTTGCACAACTACCATGTAAATATGTTAAGGCCCAGATGCAGAAATTGGCCTAATTGTATATAAGACTATCCACTTACAAGTCAGACAGTCTGGACTTACCTACCCAAGTGTATTCTGGTCCTTTTCTCTTCTCCACTTCTATCATTCCTAACACCTCCCACTCCCACCCCTATAAAGAGGAGGGGGGAAAGGAGGTAGGGAGGAAGATAGAGTGTATGTGTGTATAAGTGTGAGTGAGTGAGCTAATGAGTTTCCTGCTTGCTATAGGAGATCCTTAGGAAAATCCCCAAATGGAGCCTGAAATTTCCCAGGTCCCTCTAGAGTAATGATTCTCCTCCTTATGGCAGTATTTCTCAACATGTTTTTCATTACTGTCCCCCCTAAGGAGGTTTCTTAGACATTTTTTCCCTAATCCCACCACTAATGAAATTTTAGTAGCACAACTATATATTTCTTTATGTACTGTATACATATATATATGTGTATAAAGATATATATATATATTCATATATATGTATAAAGATGTATATACATATATATATCTGTGCTTTACACATAAAGAGTAAGACCTTTTTGATCCCAAGAGCCAGTTTACATCCCTGTAAGGTGATATCCCCTGGATGAGAATGCAAGGACTAGAGGATACAAATATGATAACCACTGTTCTTAAGCAAGGTAGGCCAAAGATCACTAAGCCCATCTTATTCTTATACAGTTATGTGTTTGAATTTAAGGAAAATAAGTGAAATGAATTTCAAGCATGGAACTTAACATTTATTTTAAAATACTGCTATTCTTTTAATTCATGTATTTCTTAATATTTTTAGGTGGCAACCCTGCCTCTTAAGATCTACTGAGATTATACCTGGTTGAGTTCCAATGTGATAAAGCCCCATGTTTTCTCACCCTACCCCACCATCCTGATGGCCCAAGGGGGTTTCTGTTTGGGGGAGGTTCGGAATAGATTTAATTTTTACCTGCAACCTCTATTCCAAAAAGGGCTATAGAAAAGGGTCAGGACACCCTTTCCATTTACTGATTATTCTTTTTGGAGGTTTGTTATGGACAAAACCCCCCATATCCATTCCTATTACCAAGTAAGCCCCATCAATTCTAGGGTCAGGGATTTCAAGTTCTTGAAGAATCCTACTTTCAAATGATGAATGTATAGAAAAAATGTGGCATATCTATGTAATATTTAGAATATTATTTGACCAGAAAAAGGAATGAAGTACTATTCACAAATGTATCATGCTACAACATGGATGAACCTTGAAAACATTATGCTAAGTGAAAGAAGTCAGTTATAAAATACAACATATTTTATGATTCCATTTATATGAAATATTCGGAATAGCAAATCTATAGACATGGAAAAATTAGTTGTTGCCTAATGCTGGAGGGGATGGGGAAATGGGGAGGATTATAGCTAAAGGGCATAGAATTCTTTCGGGGGCAATGAAAATGTTCTAAAATTAATTGTGGTGATGGTTGCACAACTCTGTGAATTTACTTAAAACACTTAATTGTACACTTTAAATGGGTGAGTTGTATGGTATGTGAATTATGTCTCAATAAAAATGTTACCAACAAAAGGTAGTGCTTATAATTTAGAAATGTTTCGCATTTATGAGACCCCCTGATTAGTCCCTTTTATTTGGTCTGAAATTTCAAATTCATGGTGATTAAATAATAAAGAGTATGATCTAGTCCAGAAAAAAGAGAAAATGCTCATTTTGGAAGACTCCAAAATACTGGCTTAGAAATATTAAGAAGAAACATTTTAACACTTTTCATGATGCTCAAAGCAATCTCCCTTCTCTACAAACTAAATGCCCAACAACAAGGGAATATAAATAAATCACACTAGACCTGAAATAGCCAAGACTGCTTTATCCCAAGGTACTCATAAGTCTACACATTCTGAAAAACCACTGACAACATCTCATTTCCCTGACAAAAAATGGAAAAAAAATTTAATCCTTTTAAGCTTTTAATTATTCTATAAGTAGAAGACAACTATTTTAAGATTAATACAGCCAATTTTGCCACTAAAATGAACACAATTCTGCACCATTACTATGGTGACATTTTCTGGGAACTTATACGACTCTGTGAGGGTATTTTTCGTTAATCACTTTACAAGAGTGACCCTGAACATGAGGACCAGTAGAAAACAACAGGTGGTACTCAAATGCGATGCCGGGCAGGGAGGGGACTCTGCTCCCTCACTAGCTAGGAAGCTCACTGAGCACCTGTGGAGCAACATCAGCAGTGACCCAAACTTGTGCCTCAGTAAAATTCCTGGATCACAGACCTTTGTGAATGCTTCTGACTTGTTAAATCCAAAATTACCAAGAGGTCAACAGCAGGATGACCTATCAAAAGGATGGAGTACCATGCAATCATTAAAATTGGTATCTGTGACCGCTATAGGAAAAGGTTTAAAAAGAATGTTACACAAGAAAAGCACAAAGTTTTAAAAAGATCTTTTAACTGTTGAATAAGGTAAAACAATTAAAATATTACAGTGATAAAATCGAATGAAAGTTTTAAGATTCTTATTTCCTTTTATTATGTCTTAAAGTATTTTAACAATAAAAACGTTTTAATAAACATTTACAGTTTTAGATGGCAGGATTATTTAGATGCCAAGATTCTTTTATTCATTTGGTTTTGAACATATGTTTTGGCTTTAAACTTTATTCTTATCTTTTAACAATTTCCTTTGTACATATATCTATCAATCTATCTATCTATCTATCTATGTATCTATCTATCTATCTATCCTAGGCAGCATTATAGATGGGACAGCCCATCTCAAAGATGTCTGCTTCTGTATGTTGGCCTCAGGATAAAGGCACATGGAGCAAAGGGTTTAAGTGGTTTCTAGTAATATGGTCAGTTATGACAGGGCTTTATGTTTAACATTTGCATCCATGACCAGATAAGTGGATGAGAAGTAGACTCTGCTGAATTTTGAGATTACACCAAACAGTAAGGCATTAGCTAGATGCTAGCAGTTCTGACTAAAGCTAAATTGCCAATGGAATAAATAATTAAGTTCATTATGGCAAGTACAGGGTATGTCCATAAAGCAAAAGAAATAGAGAGAGAAAGGAATGGAAAGGGGGGGTATAAATATTAAAACACACAGAAAGCTTGGCCAAAAATATGCATGTTTGCCTCTGAAAATAATGGATCAGTTGCTCTTCAGTTTCCATTCGGGATCACCAGTAATGGGCTCAGAATGTAGTCTGAGGGATTTAGGATAACTAATTAAGAAACAACTCAACTGGTTAAAGAAAACATCATTGCCATCAAATAAAGCTGTTAAACCTCCCCATCAAGTTAATTTTCTAAATCAGAGGTTTTCAGCGGGGGTTGGTATCACTCTAGGAGGCATTCTAGAAATCGGTGGGAGCACTTTTACCTTCCAGTCTAATCTTTTCCTTTCATTTCTTCTTTATGCCACAGCTAGAGCATAATATTGATTTATTCAAACCTCCTTTTCATTGTGATATAACCAACATACAGAAAAATGGATAAGGTATAAAGGTACAACTCAGCAAACAGTTGTAAAATAACCTCTACCCAAGCACCCCAGAAACCCCTCATGTGCCCCTTCCTGATAAGTCATAACAGCTAGTAAAGCAAGTCTTTCCACCCTGTTCTCCTTCTATAGGTGACTTGGTTATTTTTGACCCTTTATACTTCTTTATAAACTTTAGAATCAGTCTATTAACTTCCACTAAAAAAACAGCTGGGGTTATATTGACTAAAACAATTTTTGTGGGTAGCTTATATTTTCTACAAATTTTATTTCAGAATTGTAAGGGCCATTACATAATATTTGTTATAACAAGGGAATGCTGGGCCTGTTAGGGATAAGAACCAATGTTCTAAATGAAATAAGAACGTGGCACTCTCACTTGTTGAACAGGGATTTAATATTTTAAGACTAGATCTTCTGTAAAAAAAACAAAATGCACTCAAGATGATCATCCTCATTTGAAAACCTTTCTGAGATGTCGTGACTTGGCCACCTGATTATTTTACACAGGGTTTTCTAGGCGTAGGTAAGCCGTGATATCCTTTAGGGATTTAAGTGATTTTATCAAAATCCATTAGCTCCTTTATAAATTATCATAAGATGACCAAAGGACACACACACTTAGGCCAAACAGGTCATTATACATAAGCTCGCCACGCTTATTTTGGCCATTAAAGCCAACATGGTTAACAAAATCTGAAATCCATGAAGTCAAAGGATAAAAGTTAGTATTGGGATTCTGTAGTTAAATCCTATAATACAAAATTATAAATCTGATAATAAAAGGGGTTAAAATAATGTTTTCAGAATTTTAAAAACTTAATCCAGATCTGTTGGCCTATACACCTAAGATGAATAAATGATTATATTTTTAAATTGTTCATGACAGGGTCCATGCCATGTTCAGCACTTTCATTTACTAGCTGCATGACACTGGACAAGTTACTTGATCTTCCAGAAGCTTGGTTTCCTTATCTGTAAAATAGAAATAATACTGACATTCAACTTTTTGTATAAATTACTAGAGATGAGTATGCAAAGCATCTAAGAGCTAGATACCTAAGAGGAACCAAATAAGTGAGGGCTATTAGTATTATTTTTAAACTCACTCAATGACTTGTGAATGAGTGAATGAATTTCAATGGGTTATGTCTCAAAGGCATTTGCATTTTAAGGCTTTTACTTCTAATTGTGGAATGAAAATCTTTGTCTCCTTTAAAGGAACTTCAGGCATCAGCAAGCAGATGACATAGTCCATTCAAAATTCATCCCACAAGGTCGTACTGTCCATTCAGTTTATAAGCAAGAAATTCTGAAGCAGTTGAGAAATTCTCTGCAATAGAGGAAAAATGTAATATTGCCCAACAATTGGCTCAAGGACAAAGCTCCAGCTCACTGTAAATTTTGTCAATTATGGACCACAAGTATTAGGTAGATTTCCCACCCTACTGGGCTTGAGTCAATGAGTCACTGAAGTTAATCTATCTTCAAGATATAGAGATATTTTCTACTGGTATTCAAAAGAATATTCTAGAAGACAGTATGATGTGCAGGAAAAGCAATGAACTTACAGCCAAGAGAAGTGGGTTTTCATGTTCATTCTAACATTTACAACATTGGTGTGACATTAGGCAGTATGTTATTTCTATAGGTTTCGTTGTTTCATCTAAAACTGAGGGTGACTTATCTTTTAAGCTCCTTTCAAGCTCTGAGATTCTATGTGAAAGGTATATCCAAGGTGGGGGAATGGGAGAGGGAATTCCAGGTTGCTCCTTGCAATCACATTGTATTTAATGGCAAGCCCAGCCCAGAAGCTATATCTGATTTAATTCATGGTGCCTTCATAAAAAGGAGGGTGAAGATGGACCTCCAGGAGAAGGGGAGAGGCTGTCCAAAGCTGCTACAAGCCAATTCCCGGGTGTAGCAGGAAATAATGAAGAATGTCAGATATGGTACAATGTCTGGACTAGGAGACAGAACCAACCAATCTTCAGAACTCTCTTAAATGTCACAATTCCTGGTGTCCCCAGATTACCAGGTGAAGTCTCGCTACTCTCTGCCTCCTACATTCCAGGCTGGCATGACCTCTCTACAGCAGCACCATGATGCTCACACTGATGCCCCTGGGACACTGTACCTTGATGTACAGTTGATGCTCAGCCATAGCTGCATATTAAAATTACCTGAAGAGCTGTGAAAAAAAAAAAAAAAACTGATGGCAGGCCCACAAAGCCAATTTAGCCAGACTCTCAGTGAGGTGGGATCTAGACATCAGAATTTTGAAAAAGCTCCCTAAATGATTCCAGTGTACAGTAAGACTTGAGAAAAGTGCACACTAGGGAAGCAAGAACAACCATATATGCATGGATTAACCAAGTACAGAAAAGACATCTCCCTAGAAGGGAGCAGAGGGAATCCTAGACAGCTAGTAGTACCAGAACTTTGTTTTTCTAACCTGTGTGTCAAAGTATTTGTCTGTGTGTTTATAAGCGCACAGAAAGATTAGATTATACTGGTCTCAAAAATTGTCAACAGTAAAGATAATTATAGGTAATAGAGGACTAACAAAAAGAAGAGAAAACACACAAAGATCTACTTTTATGTATAAAAACTGCTAGTTGCATTCTCTTAGGTCAACCATTCTCTATTTGACTAATTACAATGCAACACAGTGATGATTAGGTGTGTTGTTATTATTATTATTACTACGTGTTTTGCATTAACTAGAGTAAGTTTTATTTTATTACAAGATTAAACTGTTCCTGTTAGCTTAATCTTCATAGTTTGTTATTCCAGGACTGTGTATGCAACGTTTGAGGGACCACTGCTCCTGGGCACTAAGAAGTGCTAATGTCCAACATTTGCATAAGTGAAGGTACTTTTCTATATTTGCATAAGTAGAGGTAACTAGGTTCCTTCAAAGGTATGAGGAACAAAGAACAGCTACTCCCAAGGTTAGAGGTTCTGGGAAGGGTGCTTTGTTGAGGGTAGCTGGGGTGAGGGTGGGCAGAAAAGGAAAAATGGGACTGCAAAGATTAATGATATATTCATTATATATATATTTATATTATAAAAAATATATATATAAAATATATATTTATATTATATATGTTTATATCATGCTTATATTTAAACATCAAGAGGTGCTTCATGGAGGACTTTCTTTAAAGGCGCGGAGGAGCTGGAAGTGATTGCTCTTCTGTACGAGTCGGGCACTTGGAAGAAAAAGTAGCATAGCATGGAACAGCCCCTTGGCTAAACTGAACACTCCCCGCCGTAGGCCCCAAAGACCTCTGTACGCTCCTCTATGTTAAAAACTGTTCTATTAACGCATTCTTTTAGCACATCCTTAAGGTCTTTGAAGGCTGTGACTCGTTTCTCTTTGTTTTCCCATGTATTCCCAACACCAAGAGGAGTATTTGACACAGAGCTCTCAATAATTACCAATAAATGAATGAACTAATGAATGGTTACTAAATGACTTAAATAATACAGCTTATCTAGTCATTGAGATGATTTATTCCTTTGAATCTGTCATCTACTGTATGAGTTCTCTCCACATGCTCATTATGTTTTCATCTAGGTTTCTGAAGACTTTTAGTCAGGACAGAGCCTAGAGCAGAATCCTGTGATACTTCACTAGAGACCAAAGTGAAGGGGGGTTTACTGACTAAGGAACCAGCACTCTGAGTGTAACTGTACCTCCTTATCAAGTGCCTTGTACACACAGGGACCTAAATGTTAGCTCATCCTCCATCTTATCTAAACAATGTCATGAGAAACTCCACCAAAAATCTGGCTGAACTCAAGATACACACTGCTTTTTATAGCAATGCCCAGATAGTCCAACAAAACTCTAAAAGAAAACCCATTATTTGGGAAAGATTTATTTTTAGACAACTCAAATTGGTTATTAGAACTATGCATTTCCCCCTAAATGCTCATAAACCATCAGCCTAATCGCTAGTTCTAGAATTTTGCCAGGGATAAAAATCAGGCCTATTGCTATTTGTATATAGAATTGCTCCTTTGGGGAAAAAAAAATCACCTGTAGTATTAGCCATCTAGCTAGAAATCATGGTGAAAATCCCAAAATCAGATCTGAAAGTTCTCTGAGTCCCTAGAGATGTAATTTAGCAAGAGCCTGAGATTAGAACTAATTTAAAGCAGCAGATATATCTTTGCTTTTCCTTTGACTCTCTTACCCACCCTGGGCTTCAATTTCTTCTCAAAAATGTTTGTTTTTTTCCCTTTCCTGTTTGAAGGCCAAACGCCTTACTGAAGAAAATGGAAGATAAATGTTTAATAATTCTGTTTTATCACTGGTAGCAAATAATATCAGACCATCTTTGCTATGTGAGGACTATCCCTTATTTTTTTCTTATTGTTCAGAATGCAGCTTTGAAATTTTTTTAAATCGATTTTGTTGCCTATAGTATTTGTCTAGATCCTCAATTCATTGTGAATACTTCAAGTCCTCCTGCATGTCTCTCATTCTCTAATGACTTCACCTTTATTTACTTCATTTTAAAAGGTATGCAATTGAACAAAAATTACCATCATTCCATCCCCAAATCTGCCATCTTACTTCTGTGTCCATACTCTGCCTTGCCTCCATTTACAATGGAAGGAGTATTTCTGTTCCCTTTCTGTTGGATCATATTGTTTTCTGACTACTCAAGGACTTTGTTCTTACAATTATTCCCTTTCTCTCTTATATCATAAAATTCTCCCTCTCTACTGAATCATTCCAATTAGCATACAAATGTGTTTTAATACTCCCATATTAAAATAACCTTCCCAAGACATTTCCAACCCCTATCCCTCTCTGGTTACTGCCCCATTTCTTCCCTCCCCGTTCCTTCCAGCCACTCCAATACGGATTTCATTCCCACCTCTCTGCTGAAATGGCTCGTCAAGGTTACCATGAATCTACCTTTGTCAAATCCAATGGTCAGGTTTGTCCTCCTTTTTGCTCTTACTTTACTTTCAGCATCATTTGGTATGGTCAAGTTTTTGTCTTTTAACGTTTTCTACACTTTGCTTCCATGATGCCATATCCTTCAGGTTTCTCTCCTGTCTTGACCGCTCCTTCTCAGTTCTCTGTGGACTCTGCCTCTTCTTCTTGACCTCTAAATACTGGAGGGCCCATTCCTCAGTTCTTGCTCTTCTTTTCCCTCTTCTCTTCTCTCCCCATAAACAATCTCATCTAGTCCCATGGTTTTAAATACCCACCAATATGCTAATAACTATAAAAGTTTATCTCCAATCCTTACTTCTATCCTGAGCTCCAGACTTATATGCCTTATTGCCTGTTCAACATCTCACTTGGATATATACTATTACTATTATTATTGATAATAAATTAAAAACAACAGTAATAGCAGCAATAGCTAACATTTACTGACAAATTAATATATATCCAATCCTGTTTTAAGTGCTTCAGGTATATTAATTAATTAAATTTTTACATCAACCATATGGCATAGGTAATGATTACCATCCCCATTTTACAGACGAAGACACAAACAATTCGTTCAATATTCATCAGCTAGTAAGTGTCAGAACCATGTATTTCAAAATTAACTTGGCTAAAACAAAACTCCCGATTTCCATCCCTCTAACCTGCTCCCCGCAATGGTCCTCCTCACTATCATGCATCTACTTGCGCAAACCAAAAACTTCTCTCCTCCCGTCTCTGCATCTACTCCACCAACAAATTCTGAATATATCTTGAAGCAGATATTCACAATGTTCTATTTCCACAACTAGCACCCCGTCACTTCTCCTCCAGGCCATGGTCTCTCTGCTTCTACTCTTATCTGTCTATATCTCCACCACAACAAGAGAAGAACATATTTTTTTCGGTCTTTAAGATATTCTAATAACAACCCATCTCACGTGAGGACCCTACATGATCCGGCAATTTGCCACATCTCCCACTTCACCTACTACCACCCTCCCTCTTGCCACATAGCCTTGCTTCTGGTCACGGAACACACCAAGCTCCTCCTAGCATTGTGGCTTCTCAAGAGTACTCCTGCCTGGAATGCCTCCCTGAGATTTTTACTTACTGATCCCTTCCTGTCATTTAAGCTTCAGCTCAAGTTTTATCTTCTCTGACTACCCAATTTAAAGTTTCCCATTCCTCTACCATGTTTTATTTCCTTGTAGCATTCACGTATGAAACTGCCATATTTACTTGTTTGTTTACTGTCCTTCTTTCCTCCACCAGAAAATATATGCTCCACAACAACAGGGACCATATCTGTTGGTTTCAATGACTAGAATAGTGAGTACTTGGCACGCAATCAATACTTGTTGAGTGACTGCATCCAAATTCAAGGAACTTTCTCTTATGTTCTCTCTCCAGTAGTAGTCTGTATCGAGAAAGTCTGTGATTACACATCAAATTTTGTTTTAGTTGTTTCACGTATGTATATATGTATATGTGTGTATACATAGAAAGATACAGATATATAGAGACAATTTACAGATAATAGATATAGATAAGGATATGGGACAATATCTGTATGTCTATGTAGAAACTTTTAGAGAATAGGAAATATGCTTTAATTCTGTGTCCCATAGGTTCTAGGAATACATACAATGCTTAATACAGGTTTGACTTGTTTTGTCACAGGTAAGGAGATATGTTCCTTTGCCTTGCTGTGAGCCCAGAGAAATACTACCACCTTAGGTTGTTCACACAGTTTTCCTCTAAGCTTTTCACAAGAATGAGACACAGAAGACTATTACATTTTATCTTGATGAAAGAAAAAAATCTCAAACACAGTAACAAACAAAAACAACTGACCTTTAGAACAGAAGTACCCCACAGTTCTCTGTCTTTCTAATAATATATTGGGGCATAAGAGTATTCTGTTATAACCACAAATCTAAGAGAATTTTCAATATTAACATTTTGAACATAAAGTTAACAATTTGGAGCAAAATGATTTAATGCCACAAATCTATTAGATCTCTTAAACCTGAAAGTTATACAGAATCTCTTCCTAGTACTGAGAAGCAGATAAATAAGAGGCACCATTTTATTAAAAGGTTAAAAAAAATGAGGCTAAGAGTTAAAGGTTCCTGCCACAGCTAATAGAAGTAGTAGAGTGAGGAACATCCAAAAAGACAGATTCCAATTTTCCTTCTTAAATCCAAATCTCCCACTCATCCCCTGCCCCCCAATATTTTACTGCCCAACACTGCAAGGAAAGGCTACAGAATCTTCTGTAAATGAAATGAATGAGGAAACAGACATCCAAGTCCTAATTTGTATATATTATGTTAACATCAACACTTTCATTCATGGCAGTTTTGGATGCCTTGCTCCCTAGCCCTGCGTTTTTTCCTCAGCAAGAACCAGAACCTCTATCTATGTGAGTCAGCTGTTGGCATTATTCAAGTCACAGAGTGAGATCCTCGCAGTATCTGTAAACAGGAAGTGCTATAAATTACAAGACTATAACGATGATAGTTGCAGTCATAGGAATACATATGTGTGCACCCTCCTCAAGCATCCCGCTTTTCTCCTAACTTCTTATGATACCTAAAGCAAGCCAGTTTCTTCTACCCTCCTAAAGATGCAGAATCCAACATGGTATCAAAAAGAGCTGATGATAATGTATCCATACTAATGTATCAATTAATACAAATTACAATAAATGCAAGGTTTAAGGAGTAGGAGTATATAAATGCAGAGTCAACTATGACAACCTGTGTATGTTTTAAAACTGAAAGGTCATGGTGACACAATGATACAGGGAAAAGAGGGACGTTAAGTGCCACTGGATGTGTCCCACTGCCCTAGTGTAGCCATGGGAGGGTGACAGCAACTGGTAACTCCTTACAAGAGGGAAGGGGGTCTTAGTCAGTTATCTTGCCCTTGGTTTCAAGACTCTGAGGTTTATCAACTGTAGTATTTGTTATCTCACAACAGCCTGAGGAAGAAGAAATATAGGAAGATGCAAATACCTTATTTGGATTCTTGTTCTTTTCTCATTATTATTAATTTTTACTGCTATTCACTGAAAAAGCAGTGTGAAAATAATTTCTGGGTTTACTGTTATTTTTTTGAAAAAGAATAACATCTTGAGAAGGACTGTGAAAGCTGTAATACCATTTCCACGTATTTTCTGATGCAGTCCTCTTTAATTTTATATCAAAGACATATCTGTCTTACTTTGCAATGCTCGTAAAGTGAAGATTCTAGGCTTTTGTTCAGTACATAGTTCACGTACAGAAGATGGTTTCATTAATAACAATTAAGGGAGAAAAATCATATTGAAATGTACAAGATTAACCTGGAATACAAATTTAAAGCATGGGACAATGTTCAAATAGGGATTTCTGTAGGTAAGGTTTAAAAAGTCTAGCAATTGAGTCTCTTCTCTGTGTAGGGATACAAAGAAAAAAGGGAAGCAGAAAAGGCAAAGGGAAGTAATCCATGTTAAAGGGTGATATGTCAGACCCCGTCTCATATTTTAAGAAATCTTTTCAAGGTCACAGAGCTGGATGAGTGTTAGAGCTGGAATTCTAATCTAAACAAAACCCACCAACTCCAAAGCCCAGCGATCTCTGGGGACAGAGAAGGAAGGACATTTTCACCTACATCGACAGCACTGACTCTGACATTCTGAAACATCTGTAGAAAGATATGGCTTTAAGAATGCTACTACTGGGAATTCCCTGGCAGTCCAGTGGTTCAGACTGAGCACTTTCACTGCCAGGGCCTTGGGTTCAATCCCTGGCCTGGGAACTAAGATCCCGCAAGCCATGCAGTGCAGCTGGAAAAAAAAAAAAAAAATGCTACTACTGATTTATCGCTGTATAGCAATTTAGTACATAAAATACCTGTTTTCACAGAGAAACAGCTGAAGTAGGGAGATGATGGTCACCATCACCCTATAAGGTACAGACAGGCAGCTAACACCTTTCAGAACTAAAATGGCAAGTAAATAACTCCAATTCTTCTGGCAGGGCTATGAGAGTGATGGATGGGGCAGGAGTTCAAAGGGGAACAAGTGAAAGCATTACTCAAAACATCTCCTACATACTACCAATAAGACAATATTTTCAATATAAACACTCCTAGGAAATAAGCCCTTTGGTCATTCAGGCCTCAATCAGATGAACAGATTCTTTCCTCTGAAAACTACAAAGGAAGAGTGGACGTTCATTCTTTCAATATTTCAAGTGTGTTTACTGAGCACCTACTGTGTGTCATGTATAGTTCTAGATCTTGGGAAGCTTCATTTTGGTGGGAAAAATATAACAAATTAAAAAAGACAAAATAAGTTAGTAAAATATATACAGTGTGTGGTGGTGAATGCTATGGAGAAAAAAGAAACAGTGAAGGATTTTAGGCATTTGGTAATTTTCAAAATAGGGTAGTCAAGGAAGGTCTAACTGAGAAAATGGCATATGAGTGAAGACCTAAAGGTGGTGAAGAAATGAGCCATGCAGATATCTGGAGGAAAAAGTATCCAATAGAGGGAAGAACAAATTCAAAGGTCCTGAGGCAAGAGTATGCCTATGTGTTCAAGAACAGCAAGGGGGCCAGTGTGGCTGGAGTAAATAAGGAAAAGCATAGTAAAAAACAAACTCTAAGAGGTAATGGGGTACCATATTTGTGGGGCCTTGTAGGCTACTATAAGGAGTGGCAGTGGGCTTTGAATAGGGGTAGGGGCTGTTGAAATGGTGAGAAAAGATCAGTTCTGGAATTATTCTGAAGGTAGAACTAATAGGACTCACTGACAGACTAGATGATGCCAAGGTTTTTGGTCTGAGCCAGAGGATGAAGTTGCTATCTACCAAAACATGGAAGACTGCAGAAGGAGGGGGATTTTAGCAACCATCTCAGGAATGTCACTTTGTTTATGTTACATTTCAGATGTCTATTAGACATTCAAGTAAAGGTGTCAAGTAAGCAGTTGAATTTACGAGTCTGGAGTTCAAGAGAGAAGTCTAGGCTCAACATATAAATTTGGGAGTCTTCAGCCTAGAATTGGTTTAAAGTCCTCAAGCCTGGATGAAACCACCAGGAGTGTGAGCATGAGTATAAATAGAGAATAGAGGGTCATGGACAGAGTCCAGGGCACTTCAATTTTAGAGGTCAGGGAGATAGGAGGAACTGGTGACACACATACAAAGTAGGAGCATCCAGTAAGGTAGGAGGAAAACCAGAGAGAGCAGTGTCTTGGAGTCAAATAAATGAAGTGAGCAGGGTACGATCAACTGAATCAAACGCTGCTGGAAGGTGAAGAGGACAAGGACTCAGAACAGACCACTGGGCTCGTCATTGTGGAAATAACAGGTGCTCTTGTCAAGGGCAGGGTGAGGGTGTAGTATGACAGGAGGAAGAGGTTTAAGAGAGACTAGGACAACTTCTGGATAACTTTCTTAATATTTCTGTAAAGTGTCAAACTTTCTTGGACGAGCTATCTAAATTCCTCCCATCAAGTCCCTTCCAAATTATAAAAGGACAAGCAACATTGGTGTTAATGAAATGTTTATTGTATATTATAGCTAGCATATTACTTTTAGGTTATGTCAAATTTATGTGATAATAGACACATTTTTAATGTGTTGAATGTCTACTTTATAGTGTATTAGGGTCTCCATACCACACATGCTAATTAAACGTTTATGCATATTTTATAAACTTTTAAAGGATAATGTGATATAATAGAGCATTGATCAGGGAGCCAGGAGATCTGGGCTCCAGTCCTGGTTCTTCCTTTAACAAGCTGTAGAAATTGTGAAGACTGTCAGCATCTCTCGGCTTCTTTATTAAATGTAAAATGAGTGGGTTAGACTAGATCGTTTACAAGCCCTTCTGCAACCTTAAAATCGTAAGACTCTCAGCAATTTTAAGGGCCTAAAAATGTTTTCTTTGATGTGCCTTTGCTTCTACAATTTAGCTTTGGCCAGTCTAGAATTTTTTTTATAATGGTCTAAGTTAGCAAAGTAATTTACAATTACATTTTTCCTGTAGAAAACTATAATCCTTTTTATCATATGATTCCCATAAACACCCTGTGGAGAAGTGGAGAAGCTTAGTGACTGCCTGTGAAGGCAATAAAGAGAATTAACCCCGAGGGTAAAAACCACTATTCTAAAGAACTCAGAGGTAACACTAAGGTAAAAGAGAAATCTCTAGGGGAGCATGGAATACTGGGTGACCCGACCCCCAGGCCCGAAGTGCTGTGGCACCGTCCACAGCTCTAAAGGGGTCAGGTTAGAGGCTGGTTTCCATTTTTCTTGGGTGCTAAGAAGATGGTACATCTTTGGTACATCTTTGGATGTACTAGGACATCCAAAGGTACCTAGGATGTACCTAGGATGTACCTAGCCCCCTCCCATTTCTTTACCAATTCCCACAATTTTTTTTTTAGGAGGAAAGAGGTTGCAAGAGGTTTCTGAACAGAGATCCTATCTTAGATGTTATAGAGAGTTACAGAGAGTCACCCTAATCACCTCCATCCTGCGGGACACAGGGAAGAAAAGAATAGCTAACATTTATTGAGTTTTTACTATATGCCAGATGCGATTCAAAGTGCTTTCCATATAGTGCCTCATTAGTCCTGACAATAACCTATGAAGCAGATGTTATCAACAGTCCAATTTTACATACGGCACAAACTAAAGTTAGTCATACAGTTAGACAGCCTAAAATTATACAGCTAAGAGATAACCCAGACAGTCACTCTCTTAAACATGAAGCTTTCTATAAAATTCCTCAGAGAAGGCACAAGTTCCTATTTTAAGGGCCCAGGCAAAATCATGGCAAGAAAGAATGGCTTCTCAGTACTAGAATGTATAGAAACGCATAATACAAAATCATGGCACTTTCAAAATGCTGGTGCTGGAGAGCAGGCTTTTTTGTTAGACTCAACTATTTTTCTGTGGGGACAGGATTTAGTCTGTAAGAGACTTGATTTCATACAATAACAGAGCCTTGCTGTATGTATAAAATAAAAACAAAAGTACTGAGTACCTAGAGAGGAAAAAGATACCCATGTTAATATGATGCTGTCAGAATTTTCACCCTATATGCTCTGCTCAGCAACAGACACCCCTTTCCTATGAAGAAGGAAAGTTGGAGGGAGTAATGTAGAACAGTCTAACCTGAGATGTGGAAAAAAGAAGTAGCAGGCTTTTTTAAAAAACATTGTAAGGAGCTCAAGCCAGACAGAATCATCCTGATTTCTGCTATCTATCTACCTACCTACCTACCTATCTACCTATCTATCTATCTAGGCTGCTCTGGGTCTTAGTTGCGGCACCTGGGCTTTTTGGGCTCTTTAGTTGCAGCATGCGGGATCTAGTTCCCCGACCAGAGATCGAACCCAGGCCCCTTGCATTGGGACCACAGAGTCTTACCCACGGGACCACCAGGGAAGTTCCCTGATTTCTGCTTTGTATGTCAAGCAAATATTTACTTGGTAGGCAAATGGATTGTGGTGATAGGACCTTGTGACACAAAGGGCTACATAAACAATTTCCCAAACAAGACTGGACAACACTTCTATACTGACTTAATCAGAGAAAAATAGACTCGAGCCTCTGTGAGGAATACCAACAGAGACTGAAACCCTGATATTATAGACAAATGTCCTCTATGAACAGAGAAGTAAATACATAAAACACTTTAGATTAGTCTAGGTTGGTGTTGCATCTATGTGAAGGAGTGAGAATGTGTTTTTTCCCCTGGCTCAACCTTCCCATGGCTCCATACCTAGAGATGTGTCACCTCCCAGCTGTTCACTCTTGTTTCTGGCACGTGTCTGCACGTTCATTTCCTGATGCACACCCTGTCACTGTCTCCCTCTTCTTGGCATTTCCACACCTGTTCCCACTACAGGGGTACAAAATGCTTCCTCCTCATCTTCCCCTCCAAAGACTTCTCCATCATTCTCTCTCACTGTAGAGAATAGCAAGCACTCAGCTGCCCAAGCCAGAAATCACGAAACTGGCCTTAATCTCTCCCTCTCCTCTTCCCCCACCCACCAGACTCCCAATACAGGCATCCAATTAATCACCAAGTCCAAAATCAACTTTCTTCTTAATCTCTCAAATCTATTTATATCTCCCACCCCTGCTGACACCACCCTAGCCCCTTAACTAGCATCTCTCATGAAAATTACTATTACAGTCTCCTTATCAGGCTCCCTGATACACTGCT
The DNA here is from genome assembly GCF_964374135.1 of Grampus griseus. Taxonomy (NCBI): domain Eukaryota; kingdom Metazoa; phylum Chordata; class Mammalia; order Artiodactyla; family Delphinidae; genus Grampus; species Grampus griseus. The sequence goes on along the minus strand of NC_139004.1, from coordinate 35,550,291 downwards.
GTTTTCGTCTAATCCAGTCCATACCTCTGCCAAGAGTGGTTTTTAAACGTACAAATCTGGTTGTGTCAATTCCCTGCGTAATGGTTTACTATGTCTGCAGGCCTGCATCCATGTGCCGCCCCCCACCTCTGGTCCATGCTCTGCTCACAGCAGACTTCCCAGTTCCTCCCATGGCCACCTGCTCCTCAGCCCTGGTGACTCTCTCCTTGTAGGCCTCAGCTCCAAACACAAAGCGCCTTCCCTAACCCTCTGAGAAGATGTCTCCATTAGACTCTTTGTGCTTTCCTATTGACTCCACAGGAACAAAAACTCTGTGAGAATAGGCCATGTCTGTCCTAGTTGCTACAGTAAATCCCCAGAGCCTAGCACACTACCCAGTACACTCAGTAAATACTTGTTGAGTTTACTCCAGAATCACACAGAACCTTATGGCTAGAAGGAAATTTCTTGGTCACCTAGGTCACCTAGTCCAGACCCCAGCTCCTGTCTTGATTCTACTCTTCTAACCTTGGAAGTCTCCATTATGGCATAGAGAACAATTATTTAAGAAACTGATCTTCTGAGGAAAATGGTCTGCTGTGAAAATTTTAAAGAACAAAAATGCTTAGTGGTTAAAAGCTTGGAAACAGATTACCCAAGTTAAAATCCTGGCTTTATTACTTACTAGTCATGCACCTTTGGGCTTCCTACTTAACCACTCTGTGCTTCAGATTAAATATAAAATGGGTATAAAAATAGCACCTTTTTCATAGGGTTGTTTTGAGGATTAAATGAACTAAAATACGTAAAATGGTACAATAGGGCCTGATACAGAGTAACTGCTATGTTGGTGTTAACTATTGTTATTACTACTAGATTTCATACTATGGGTATGTCACAATTTAAATGTAAAGTGGCTTTATGGAAACAGTCTGGCCTGTCAAATATGGTGCTAAAGGCTGACCTCTCAATCCCAACAAACACACAAAAGGTAAGTTTTCACTAACTAAAAGAAGATTCATTAATTTATTCATGCTTGTAGTCATTATTTCTACTCACTGATATCTGTATTCAGTTCTCCTCCCCTTCTGAGCATACGGAAGACTGAACTTCCTATTCTTCTGTGGCTGGGTGAGGCCATGTGAGTTATGAGTGGAAGTCATGCCTGAGCTGGAAGACTTAACTGCTCGAGTGAGACTCTAAGAACTCTCTTTCCCCTGCTTCTGTGATCATGAAAGCACATACTGAGATGGAGTCTCTGCCAGTCTGGGTCCCTGAGTGACTACAATGAGCAAAGCCCCCTGCTCTCATTACATTTGTTGTATGAGTGAGAAATCAGCCACTAAGATCTTGGAGTTGTTACTACAGTATAATCCTGCTTATTCTGACTGATACAATAATATCCGCAGGTTATTACTTTCTTAAACAATCCACAGGTGAAAAACTTAAATAGGATGCTTTGGTCCTAACTCCTTTTTCTTTTGATTGCCCCCATATGTGATCAGCAGTCAAGCTGACAAGTCTAATGAAAGCCTGGAGGAAGTCAAAGTTTACTAGGAAAGATACTGACCAACAAGTAGGTATGAACTTAAAGTAAGATATGTTAGCCTGATAGTGAGCTAGTGTGATCCAGCAAGGCCCTCCTCCTGGTCATTCTCTCTAGGATTATCGTTTGATTACTCTAAAGTATTAAACATTCAAAGAATATTGGAGATTCTATCTATATATTTAAAAAACTTTCTTAAAATAGATATTTTAAAAAATCTTTTTGGGTTATCTGCATCATCAAAGTTTCTTCTTTAAATACAGACACTTGAACAGAAAAAGCAAACTATCTGAATGACTACATATTGAAATAAATAATATCATCAGCAGATCTTAAAATGAATGTATGGAATTTATAATTCCAGAAGACATTAGTATTGACATGGTTACCACATAATCTGGCAAGATGGGTATGTTAGGAGGGACAAAAGACCATGCACTTATCTCTTGGCTAATAAAATTTATTGAGAATATATATATGGAACATCATGCCAAGCATTGCTGAAGAAAAAATAAAATTTGAAAACTGTTCTAGAAGCACACAATCTAGGTGGTAGTCAAAAGAAGATATTAAATGTCAGTAATGCAATTCCTCTCCCACCTGACAAAGGCCTTGCTGGTCCTCCCAGGAAAGTTCTCACTGAAGCCAAGGGTAAAACATCAGAGCAAAATGAAAAGCAAGACACCTGAGAGGTGAGGACTCCACCCACGTGGCTCAGGTAAACTGGGCATTGTCTGCCTAGCAGAAGACAGAGCACGTTCAGTCAGTGTATGTAAACCTTCACCAGAGACTGACCACAGAAAAGCAGCCTCTTCGAATGCACCCTGTACTTCTCCCACATCGCTTAGGTAATCAACATTAAACAACTGCTCTTACAAGGATTTGTTTAGTGTCTGTCTCCTCAACAGGAAGTGGGGTGGACTCTGTTCGTGGACTACTCTCGCTCACCTCTGATACCTGCGTTTAATGAGTGCCAAATGTATCCCAGGCACTGAGCACATCTTTACCTTTATGATTTCAATTAATCCTGGACTCTATGAGGTAGGGTCTAGTATTAGCCATTTTATTCTACAGATAAGGAAATTGAGGCTTAGAGAAGTAGCTTACTCAAAGTCATACAGTTGAATTTGAACCCAGGTCTGTTTGATGCCAAAGCAAATGTTCACTATACTACGTTAAATAGCTAGGCAGGATGGAATCAATCTCTCCAACATATACTGAAAAGTCCTAGGTCAAATCCTGCACACAAATCTAGGCAAATTAAACTAGGGATGGCAAAATTCTCAAGCACCTGGCCTATTAGAAAGCCTGGACGAACCTTAAAAAAATCCTTGGTTTAAAAAAAAAACAGCAACAATAACTCTTCTCCATGTAATTCATATTTTTCTTCTTTATTAATGGCAATTTTACAACTCATAAAAGAAATGTCATTGCTCAGGTTTTTGCCAAGAGTACTTAACTGCAGTTTTTTTTTTTTTTTTTTAATTTTATTTTATTTATTTATTTATTTATTTATTTTGCGGTACGCAGGCCTCTCACTGTTGTGGCCTCTCCCGTTGCGGAGCGCAGGCTCCAGACGCGCAGGCTCAGCGGCCATGGCTCACGGGCCCAGCCGCTCCACGGCATGTGGGATCTTCCTGGACCAGGGCACGAACCCGTGTACCCTGCATCGGCAGGCGGACTCTCAACCACTGCGCCACCAGGGAAGCCCCTTAACTGCAGTTTTTTTATTTTTTAAGTAAATAAAAAATATATCAAGCTCTATAAAAGATGACTAGTACTGAAATAAAATGCTGCAGTAGAGTGAAGACTCAGAAAAATCCTGCTGCTTTGTTAATGGAAGTATGGATGACCCATCAATTAGAGACATGGAATTTGGGTCAGTGTATATAGCAATCTGTTACAATTCAGCTGTCAATTCTGGGATCAGAAAAATAGGAGGAGACTCAACGGACTTTTCAATCACCTGGTATAACAAGCAACAAACAAAAGATGTTGCAAATAATTCAGCAAAATCAAAAGGAAACAAACGCTAGTAATATTTGGAAACTGTGATTGGGTTCATGTAAAGCCCACTGGCATCTTTATTCTAGAACAAAAATACCAGCAAGAGAAGAAACAAGAGGTCTAACAGTGATCAACAAATTTCATATGTTGATAAACAGCAAGAAAGTGGAAAAGTTCAAGGACGTTAGAGTATGGATCTTGTCCAGCTCACACCAAACTTTGACACAAAGGAGCTAATTAACAGACTTCTTTTCTGAATAATTAAGATTACAAAATAAGAAAAATTATTATAGGGCTTCCTCAGGAAAAAGAAAAAACACTACCTCTCCCTCCCCTTTTCTCTACCCACCAGGCTCTTTATTAGAAGAAGGCTATATGATATAGTTTACCATATTAGAAAAACACTCTACCTTGAAACAATTCATATTTAAGTTTTTCTGGGGGTAAATTCAAAGAAGTTGGTGGGATTCAAAAAATCAAGTTAAGATCTTCCCCAGTGGTGCAGTGGTTGACAGTCCGCCTGCCGATGCGGGGGACACGGGTTCGTGCCCCGGTCCGGGAGGATCCCGCGTGCCGCAGAGCGCCTGGGCCCGTGGACCATGGCCGCTGAGCCTGCGCGTCCGGAGCCTGTGCTCCGCAATGGCAGAGGCCACAGCGGTGAGAGGCCCGTGTACCACAAAAAAAAAAAAATCAAGTTAAAACTGCAGCCATAAGAGAATGAAACTGCAGGAAGATACATGAACATTCTTTGGTCCTGGTTCAATAGCTTTAAAACAGACCTAGAGACCTACATTTACATAACCCTCCAAAAGGCGATTTATGATTTAAATTCAGCTTGTTCAGCTTCAGCCCTGGTGAACTTAACCCCAGAGCCCAAGCCTAAGAACATTCTGTGGCAATCAGAGAGTGTCAAGTGCCACACAGGAGGAAGACCAGGGATGGAAATGGCTAACTTTGCTCTGTCCCTCAGCCAAAGCCCCTCCTCTGCCACCCAGGTTCTCCAGGACTATATTATTACATTTTGCCCCACCCAAAAGTACCTGGAAGGAGATGAAAGCTCAGATAAACTCTCTAACCTGACATATGCAAAATTCTTAACACATAAGGGAAGAAAAAAAGAAAGAGAAGGGAAGGGGAGAAACAAAGACATAAGGGAGAAGGAGGTAAGAGATGGATATTTTTATAAGCCAAGGTGGAGAGTAAAATTAAGCATGGGGGAATAAAAGGGACAAGAACTATTCTTCCTCATTCTATTACATCCCCAAATTTAGTAGCTGACAACTACCAAGCACACAAGCCAGTTCCAGTCCCTTTCTTTTCTCAGCAGTACATAATCTCTTAATAAAGGTTACTCCAATCAACCCTTAGTCCCCATGTTTCCATTACAATATTTATGAGGACCATATGAGGAAATAATTGATAAAATCACATGGCTCATCTGGGTACTTATTCACTCACAACTCAGAGACCATGCAGTAATAACGTTTAGTTCTGGGCGCAACACTTTACAAAGGTCACAGAAAAACTGGAATGGATTCAGAGGCAAGTGTCCAGGACAGAGAAAGGACTCAAAACCAAACCAATAAGGACCTGGATGTGTTCAACCTACAGAAGAGAAGTTTTCTAATACTTGAAGGGCTCTCACTTGGAAAAAGGCCTATTACTGTTTTCTGTGGCCTCAAGTGGGTGGAGCTAAAATCAACAGAACAGAGAAATTTCAGCTCAATAAAAGGAAGAACTTCCTTCGCATGGCTATTCAAAGACAGAATAGGCAGCCTCAGAAGACAGAGTCCCAATTCATGCAAAGGGTAGACAACCACTTAGCAGAGATGCTTAGGAGCTTAGGCACTGTCTGAATGTTTAGGACCAGGTCAGTGTTTCTCTAAGTGTACTTCAAAGACAAACAGATTCAGAACCACCTGATAATCTTATTAAACAGAAAATAATAGGAATTCAGGAAACAATGCTTTCTGGACCACTCTCTAGGTTTCATGACTCAGAACGGGGAAGTGCCTAGGAATCTGCATTTTAACAAGCTCTCCAGGTGATTCTGATGTACACTCAAGATTGAGAACTAAACAAGGTGACTTCTGAAGCTTCATCTATCACTTATTCCCTAATAACACTTGGGCCCTGCAAATACTTTCCCTGCTTTGATCATTTATGTTTGTTAATATCTCACTCAAGTTTCACTAACCCCTTCTTTCTCTGTATTGAAAGCCTATCCACCCTTTCAAGATCCAACTTTTAAACAAATGACAAATGATTTCTTTTCTGATTTTCCAACCACGTGTATAATCCGTGATTACTCTAAACTGTATCACTGCTTTGTACCATACCAATGGAACTTGTTACAAAATGGAATTAATACATATATATACACTATAAATACTTTGAGGGAAAGGTCTATGTCTCATTCCCTCTTTCATCCTCATTACCAGCACAGAAGTTGGCACACAGTGTGTTATAAACACAAATTTAACAAATATTTGCTGAATGAATGAATGTCTTGTATTGTGGATATACTGTGCTTACTTAAGTGTAAGCTCTGTGAAGGCAGATGCTCATTTCTAGTCATTGTGGTCCTAGCCCAGTGCTCGTCTCATCTAGCAACTGCCACCATTTCTTTTTACTCTCACTGGCCTTAAATGTGTATCTCAAACATGTTTGAAAATGGCAAACACTGTGAGATTCCTCAAAGTTTACATTGATCAAGAGTTGCAGAAGAGAGGCAAAAGAAGCAGCTCCATTTGTATGATACAAGGATGGTGACCACACATGAAGACAACAGTGCCCAAGAGTAGCTCAGATGTCATGTAAAAAACAGTATCATTAGTCTCTCCAACTCATGGAGGTCCTTGCGTCCACACTTAATCCTCAACATTGGTTCCTTTCTGTCTTCTTAATACTTTATGTCACCAGCCAGTGGTGGAAAAGCTGCTCCTTAACCCTGTTGCCAGGGATACTAGAGCTAGTGCCCTATTTCATTCTGTCTTTTCACCCTAACCTTATTGGACAAAAGGTCTACCACACTCTGTCTCCACTTTTCTACCACAATTTACTCCCAACATTGGTTGCAGAGTTTTCCTGATTCATCTTTGATAATTTCTCTTACATCTCTCTCTCTTTTTCATTCCCATTTGGCACCGATTGTTCTATATGAAACTGCAATCTGGAAAGTCAGCATTAAGCTCTTAATCACTAAAACCAATGGTCTTTGATCCTTGAGGTTTGTAAAGTCTTAGTTCACGTATCTGAAAATTTACATTCTGTAGTCTATTTAAGGAGTGGAGACCTAAATATATATAAAAATGTAAACACTATAAAAAATACAAATTCAAAAAATTTTTCATCCTTTCAGAAGCATTTGCCAATGTAGAAGGGCTCTTTTCCCTTTACGCTTTCTAGGGGCATCACTCCTGGTTCCATCTTCTAATCTCTGTTCCCTTTCTCCATTTTGTCCTAAAGATAACAACAACACTACTACTACTAATAACCATCACTAATTGAACCCACTAAGCTAGGTACTTCATATATAATATCAAGAACAATGATATTATTTTTGAAATTTTTTTAAAGATTTTTTAAAAAATAAATTTATTTATTTATTTTTATTTTTGGCTGCATTGGGTCTTTGTTGCCGCGCGCGGGCTTTTCTCTAGTTGCGGCGAGCGGGAGCTACTCTTCTTTGCGGTGCACGGGCTTCTCATTGGGTGGCTTCTATTGTTGCAGAGCACGGGCTCTAGGTGCGCGGGCTTCAGTAGTTGTGGCGCACGGGCTTAGTTGCTCTGCAGCATATGGGATCTTCCCGGACCAGGGCTTGAACCCGTGTCCCCTGCATTGGCAGGTGGATTCTTGACCACTGTGCCATCAGAGAAGCCCTAAAGATTTTTTTGACATGGACCATTTTTAGTCTTTACTGAATCTGTTAAAATATTGCTTCTTGGGCTTCCCTGGTGGCGCAGTGGTTGGGAGTCCGCCTGCCGATGCAGGGGACACGGGTTCGTGCCCCGGTCCGGGAGGATCCCACATGCCACGGAGCGGCTGGGCCCGTGAGCCATGGCCGCTGGGCCTGTGCGTCCAGAGTCTGTGCTCCGCAATGGGAGAGGCCACAACAGTGAGAGGCCCGCGTATGGGGAAAAAAAAAAAAAAATTATATATATATATATATATATATAAAATATATATATATATATATATATATATATATATATATATATATATATAGCTTCTTGGCTTCCCTGGTGGCGCAGTGGTTAAGAGTCCGCCTGCCGATGCAGGGGACACAGGTTCATGCCCTGGTCCGGGAAGATCCCACATGCCGCAGAGCGGCTGGGCCCATGAGCCATGGCCGCTGAGCCTGTGCGTCCGGAGCCTGTGCTCCGCAACGGGAGAGGCCACAGCAGTGAGAGGCCCACGTACCGCAAAAATAAAGAAAAATATTGCCTCTGTTTTACATTTTGGTTTTTTGGCCACGAGGCATGTGGGAACTTAGCTCCCCGAGGATCAAACCTGCACCCCCTGCATTAGAAGGTGAAGTCTTAACCACTGGACCGCCAGGGAAGTCCCAATTTTTGCTATTTTTACTTGAAGACCTTGAGACCCAAAAAGGTCAAGTAACTCAGTCCCTAAGGTCATACGACTACTAAGGGATTAATCTGAGATTCCAACCCATGTCTTTTTGGTTCCAAAGCCAATATGCCACTATACTATGCCATTTCTTAATAACACTAATGATTTCAATTATTTTTACAATCACTTCCAAACTTTCAAATTCGCAAGTGTAAGAAAAGCCATGTTCTAGTAAGATAAATCTAGTGATAACATGCAGGATGAATTGGAAGGGAATTAACTAGAGGTTGGGAAACCAATTAAAGATGTAATAATTTAGGCATGAGTCCATAACAGCCTGCACTAGGATACTGGCAATGGAAATGAAACAGAGACAGATACGAAAGAAATTATGAAAGATGAATCAAAAGAACTTGGCGACTGCTTAAACATATGAAGTAAGAGAAAAAGAATCAAAGCTCACTTCAATTATAAGTCGATGTGACCAAGAAACAACACAAACTAAAACAGGAAAGACAAGAGTAAGATTAGAGCTTGTGGGAGAGGCAATGATAAATTTCCTGTCGTAATTATTAAAAGTAAAATGACAATGTGACCAAGATATAGGAAGGTGACCACTTTAGAATATACAGATCTTTTCAATAAGAGTAAAAATGTCTTTCTGCTTTTCCTAATGTGGCACTAAAACTAATGAAAAGGATTTCAATTAACATGTTCACATAAGAACACGGATCTCTGATTGGAGTAAATATCCTTGTATTCCTTGCTTGTAATCCCTTTCTTTTCCCAACTTGCAAAAAGCGCAATGCCTGCAAATTCCAACACCATTCATTCAAAGGAGATGGTTAATAGGTGTCAACTGTTTAGCTGGAAAGCGTGTAACAGGTCCTTCATAAGAACCACAGACAATCATTTGAGTGAAAATTTATGCAAAGTAACAGATTAGTAATAGTTTTACACCAGCAGGGCTTCATGTCTCATTATTTTATACAGACTGTTAATAGAGTTTAGTATTAGAATTTGAAAAGGAACAGAAAATGGAAAGCTCTCCCCTCAAAATTTATTGTACTCTTTCAGCTATTATGCGTTTCATTACAGATTTCTACTCCAAGGCATTATTCTTTGTTTTATTTTCAAAATATGGCTCATACTTTAAACATGGCTTTCTGGGAAACCTCTAAATTTGCATGGATTCAAATGAAACTCTGTTCTCTGTCTGCTGTCATCATTCTGTTCAGCAGCTTGTTACATATTTTATAGGGTTAGGACATGATTAACAATGGACTCCTCTACAGCATTCCATAAAACAACAAAATCAACAGTAAGGCTCAGCAAAGTAAACATCCAGAGTGCTTTTAAATATTTGGTTTTATGGTTTTTAAATGATAAGTTTTAAAAGAAATGCTATAATGTAGATGAGGATGTAGCTACAGTACCATCCTGTGATTGAGGACAGCCTGATGACTGAACAGATTCTGTATGAAGAATGTTCTCTACTTAGCTTTTCAACATTCTCTTATGACATCCACTGGAACATCAAATGTCCCCCTGCATATTGCATATCATCCCAAATGGAGAGAGAAGATGATACAGGAAATTAAAGTGCTACAACTGCAGTAACTGTTACATAAATAAATCAAGTTGCTTTTTGGAAAGAGAAGACATCAGAAAATGGGATAAGTTTCAAATGGTGCAGGAATGTTGAGGATGCATTCCAAATTCAAACCTGCATTCTACAGACTCATGAAACAGAGCTATACATACCAGGTCATGCAACAGCAGGACAAAAAGTGGTTTCCCTTTGTTGAGGGAGATAATAAAAAAATAAATGCTGCAAAGTTTTCAAAGGAGATCAAAAGGTGCAGTCACTAATGACTCCAATGTACTTCAAAATGGAAATTCTTCAAGCAAGTAGGTCTGGGTTTCAAGTAATTAACCTAACATTTACACAATGGATTGTGACAAAATATAATGAAGTAAGCGTACAAAACACTGTCTGATAAATGTTAACTCAATGTTCATATCCTCTGGTGGACACAGCTGTTTTATTAAAGATGAGCACAGAATATTAAAAATTGGGGGAAACACTGTATTATGTACCTTCTTAGTCTAATTATTTTTGAGGTTAAAGAGTTTACAGTTCGTTCACATACAGAATGTTGATCATAAAACAGTAAAAATCATCCCGCTCTTAGAAAAATATAAGTTTAAAAAATATCTTTCCACAAGTGGTTTTAAAAAGCATCATTTCTGGGCTTCTCTGGTGGCGCAGTGGTTGAGAGTCCACCTGCTGATGCAGGAGACACAGGTTCGTGCCCCAGTCCGAGAAGATCCCACATACCGCAGAGCGCCTGGGCCCATGAGCCATGGCTGCTGAGCCGGCGCGTCCGGAGCCTGTGCTCCACAACGGGAGAGGCCACGACAGTGAGAGGCCCACATACCACAAAAAAAAAAAGCATCATTTCTATAAAATTAAATCCCAGAAATAATAATGCAAATTCATGATAAGAAAATAAAAACCTCATTCATTTAACAAAAGCTAATAAAACATGAGAAGAATCAACACACAGCATTACCAGCTCAAAGAATATCCCTGTCATACAGGATGCCTGAGGGAAACCAACACTTCCTGGAACCAGATACCTCTTTTCTGGAAAGAAGATAAAAACTGAATTTTGTTGGTCTGATAGTACATGAACCAGCATGATGAAACAAAAAAAAAACAAAATCAAGGTTTACCCAATACTTACAGAGTAATGTCCATGATCTTTTTGTTTTCAAGTTTATCTTAAAGTTAATAGGCAGTTAAATTCACTCTTACTGGTGTACTGTTCTAAGAATTCAAAAAACTGCCACCACAGCAATCACAGAACAGCTCCATCACCCCTGAAACATGTCCTTGTGCTGACTCTTTGCTGTGAAACCTTCCTCCAGCCTCTAACCCTGGCAACCACTGATCTGTCTTCCATTGCCATAGTTTTGCTTTCTACAGAATGACATACGAGCGCAATCATATAGTATGTAGGCTTTTGAATCTTGCTTCTTTCACTTAGAAAAGACAGATGAGATTTATCCATGCTGTTGTGTCTATCAGTCATCTGTTCCTTCTTCACTGCCGAATAGTAGACCATAACATAGATGTACCATGATTTGTTTAGTCACTCACCAACTGAAGAGGTATCTGGGCTATACCCAGTTTTTGTAAATTATTAATAAAGTTGGCATAAAAATTCTTATTCATATTTTTGTGTGGAATGGCTGGGTCATATGTAAATGTATCTTTATAAGGAACTGCCAAACTCTGTTCCAAAATGGCCATACCATTTTGCATTCCCACCAGTAATGAATGTGAATTCCAGACGCTCCCCATCCTTTCCAGGACTTAGTATTGTCAGTTTTTTTGGTTGGTGTTTTTCAAAAATCATTTTAATAGGTGTGTAGTAGTATCTTATTATGGTTTTTGTTATCTCATTGTGGTTTTAAGTTGCATTTTCTTAATGATTAATGATGTTGAACATCTTTTCATGTGTTTACTTGCCATTTAAATCTTTTGTGCTTTTTAAAAAGTTGGGTTTTCTGTTTTCTTATTGTTGAGTTTTGAGGGTTCTTTATATATTCTGGTTACAAGTCCTGTGCCATATATGTGACTTGCAAATTTTTTCTCCCCTATATAGTCTTTTTTTACATGTCTTCTCAAATACCAGCTGTTTTATTTAGCATTCCCCTGGCTCAGTTTGTCATAGTCTTTTACTAAATTATCTGACATGGTATTATAATAATCACTTTCACGGAAATAAAGTAATATGATAAAGATAGGGTTATCATGAAAGGCTCTCTGAGAAGGTGACATTTGAGCTGAGATCCAAATAAGAAGCCAAAGAGAAGAATAGACAACCAGAGAGAAAAACAAGGCAAGCATCCTTTGGTGAGAAAGAGCTTGGCAAGTACAAGGAAAAGAAGGTAGGCCATCATGGCTAGAAATCCACTGAGGGAGGCAGAATGAGGCAGAAGATGAAGATAAAGAAGTAGAGGCAGGGACCAAACCACGTAAAGTCTTACAGACCTTGGAGAAGTTTAAAGATGAGATAACACTGAAGAGTTTTAAGCAAACAAGGTAATTTAATCTTCCTTAATTTTAAGATTTGTCTGGCTACCGCATGAAGAATTAATTGTAGGGGTAACAAGGAGAGCAGTTAGAGGTCTCTACAGTCCAGGTAAGAAATGATGTTGGTGTGAACTGGAGTGGTGGCAGTGCAGAATGACTGCAGTACATACAACATGTATTTTAGAGTTGAAACCATTAGTACTCTCCAATGGGCTGAAAAGTGAAGAAAAGGGGAAAAATCAAAGATGACTCCTAGGCTTGAGAACCAAGAAAAAACGATAAAAGGATAATAGTGCCATTTACTGTGATGGAGAAGAACTGATTGGAAGAGCGAAAAATCAAGAGTTTTATTTGTGACATGTTAAGTTTGAGATGTCTAAGAGATACCCAAGTAGAGACTTCAAGTCAATAGTTGGAGGACAAGAGAGAGGCCTGGACCAGAGAGATAAATTTGAGAGCTAGAAGCATATACATGTATGAGAAAGAAGAGTATAGATAGAGAAAAGAGGGGAGTTCAGGATAAAGCCCTTAAGCACTTCAATGTTATACTGAAATATCAGTTTACTTGTCTCTCTCCCCTAACTGGCCTGTAAGTTCTTAAACTCACAGATCACGTCTTTTTCATAACTGTATTTAATACATCTTGCTGCCTGATACTTAACAAGTACTCAGTAAGTGCTTGTGGAATTCTCGTGAGGGAAGATGACATCAGGATGTTCAAGGTGTACTGCGGTAGTAAAGATGAGCAACACTAAGGAGACTGTAGTCCCAGAACGGAAGCTTCAAGTGCCAGATTTTGCAGTGTACCTGACGGACAACTAGTATCTCAAGCAAAAAGGGGCTCTTCAAAACAGCAGATTAAATTATTTGTTTTCAAGAAAAAGCAGTTAATTTTTTTTAAATTTCTGAGATATACATTTTAAAGTAATAACTAGAATTATGACTTAAAACACTATACCAGAACATATATGATTTTTAGAAAGTTCATGTAATGTCTGAAACATTTATATTAACATATTCCCATACAAATAACCCAGAGAAAGTTTAGTATTAGTTGTTTTTGTTTGTTTGTTTGTTTTATACTGCAGGTTCTTATTAGTCATCAATTTTATACACATCAGTGTATACATGTCAATCCCAATTGCCCAATTCAGCACACCACCATCCCCACCCCACGGCGGTTTGCCCCCCTTGGTGTCCATACATTTGTTCTCTACATCTGTGTCTCAACTTCTGCCCTGCAAACCGGTACATCTGTACCGTTTTTCTAGGTTCCACATATATGCGTTAACATACAATATTTGTTTTTCTCTTTCTGACTTATTTCACTCTGTATGACAGTCTCTAGATCCATCCACATATCAACAAATGACTCAATTTCGTTCCTTTTTATGGCTGAGTAATATACCATTGTATATATGTACCACATCTTCTTTTTCCATTCGTCTGTAGATGGGCATTTAGGTTGCTTCCATGACCTGACTATTGTAAATAGTGCTGCAATGAACATTGGGGTGTATGTGTCTTTTTAAATTATGGTTTTCTCTGGGTATATGCCCAGTAGTGGGATTGCTGTATCATATGGTAATTCTATTTTCAGTTTTTTAAGAAAACTCCATACTGTTCTCCATAGTGGCTGTATCAATTTACATTCCCACCAACAGTGTAAGAGGGTTCCCTTTTCTCCACACCCTCTCCAGCATTTGTTGTTTGTAGATCTTCTGATGATGCCCATTCTAACTGCTGTGAGGTGATACCTCATTGTAGTTTTGATTTGCATTTCTCTAATAATCAGTGATGTTGAGCAGCTTTTCATGTACTTCTTGGCCATCTGTATGTCTTCTTTGGAGAAATGTCTATTTAGGTCTTCTGCCCATTTTTGATTGGGTTGTTTGTTTCTTTAATATTGGGCTGCATGAGCTGTTTATATATTTTGGAGATTAATCCTTTGTCCGTTGATTCGTTTGCAAATATTTTCTCCCATTCTGAGGGTTGTCTTTTCATCTTGTTTATGTTTTCCTTTGCTGTGCAAAAGCTTTGAAGTTTCATCAGGTCCCATTTGTTTATTTTTGTTTTTATTTACATTACTCTAGGAGGTGGATCAAAAAAGACATTGTTGTGATTTATGTCAAAGAGTGTTCTTCCTATGTTTTCCTCTAAGAGTTTTATAGTGTCTGGTCTTACATTTAGGTCTCGAATCCATTTTGAGTTTATTATTGTGTATGATGTTAGGAAGTGTTCTAATTTCATTCTTTTACATGTAGCTGTCCAGTTTTCCCAGCACCACTTACTGAAGAGACTGTCTTTTCTCAATTGTATATCTTTGCCTGCTGTGTCATAGATTAATTGACCATAGGTGTGTGGATTTATCTCTGGGCTTTCTATCCTGTTCCATTGATCTATGTTTCTGTTTTTGTGCCAGTACCATATTGTCTTGATTACTGTAGCTTTGTAATATAGTCTGAAGTCAGGGAGTCTGATTCCTCCAGCTCCGTTTTTTTCCCTCAAGACTGCTTTGGCTATTCAGGGTCTTTTGTGTCTCCATACAAATTTTGAGATGATTCGTTCTAGTTCTGTAAAAAATGCCATTGGTAATTTGATACGGATTGCACTGAATCTGTAGATTGCTTTGGGTAGTATAGTCATTTTCACAATATTGATTCTTCCAATCCAAGAACATGGTATATCTCTCCATCTGTTGGTATCATCTTTAATTTCTTTCATCAGTGTTTTATAGTTTTCTGCATACAGGTCTTTTGTTTCCCTAGGTAGGTTTATTCCTAGGTATTTTATTCTTTTTTGTTTCAGTGGTAAGTGGGAGTGTTTTCTTAATTTCTCTTTCAGATTTTTCATCATTAGTGTATAGGAATGCAAGAGATTTCTGTTCATTAGTTTTGTATCCTGCAACTTTACCAAACTCACTGATTAGCTCTAGTAGTTTTCTGGTGGCATTTTTAGGATTCTCTATGTATAGTATCATGTCATCTGCAAACAGTGACAGTTTTACTTCTTCTTCTCCAATTTGTATTCCTTTTATTTCTTTTTCTTCTCTGATTGCCATGGCTAGGACTTCCAAAACTATGTTGAATAACAGTGGGGAGAGTGGACATCCTTGTCTCGTTCCTGTTCTTAGAGGAAATGCTTTCAGTTTTTCACCATTGAGAATGATGTTTGCTGTGGGTTTGTCATATATGGCCTTTATTATGTTGAGGTAGGTTCCCTCTGTGCCCACTTTCTGGAGAGTTTTTATCATAAATGGGTGTTGAATTTTGTCAAAAGCTTTTTCTGCATCTATTGAGATGATCATATGGTTTTTCTTCTTCAATTTGTTAAAATGGTGTATCACGTTGATTGATTTGTGTATATTGAAGAATCCTTGCATTGCTGGGATAAATCCCACTTGATCATGGTGTATGATCCTTTTAATGTGTTGTTGGATTCTCTTTGCTAGTACTTTGTTGAGGATTTTTGCATCTATATTCATCAGTGATATTGGTCTGTAATTTTCTTTTTTTGTAGTATCTTTGTCTGGTTTTGAGATCAGGGTGATGGTGGCCTTGTAGAATGAGTTTGGGGGTGTTCCTGCCTATGCAATTTTTTGGAAGAGTTTGAGAAGGATGGGTGTTAGCTCTTCTCTAAATGTTTCATAGAATTCACCTATGAAGCCATCTGGTCCTGGACTTTTGTTTGTTGGAAGATTTTTAATCACAGTTTTAATTTCATTACTTGTGATTGGTCTGTTCATATTTTCTATTTCTTCCTGGTTCAGTCTTGGAAGATTATACCTTTCTAAGAATTTGTCCATTTCCTCCAGGTTGTCCATTTTATTGGCATAGAGTTGCTTGTAGTAGTCTCTTAGGATGCTTTGTATTTCTGCGGTGTCTGTTGTAACTTCTCCTTTTTCATTTCTAATTTTATTGATTTGAGTTCTCTCCTCTTTCTCTTGAGGAGTCTGGCTAATGGTTTATCAATTTTATCTTCTCAAAGAACCAGCTTTTAGTTTTATTGATCTTTGCTATTGTTTTCCTTGTTTCTATTTCATTTATTTCTGCTCTGATCTTTATGATTTCTTTCCTTCTGCTAACTTTGGGTTTTGTTTGTTCTTCTTTCTCTAGTTCCTTTAGGTGTAAGGTTAGATTGTTTACTTGAGATTTTTCTTGTTTCTTGAGGTAGGCTTGTACAGCTACAAACTTCCCTCTTAGAACTGCTTTTGCTGCATCCCATAGGTTTTGGATCATCGTGTTTTCATTGTCATTTGTCTCTAGGTATTTTTTGATTTCCTCTTTGATTTCTTCAGTGATCTCTTCGTTATTCAGGAACGTATTGTTTAGCCTCCATGTGTTTGTGTTTTTTACATTTTTTTCCCTGTAATTCATTTCTAATCTCATGGCATTGTGGTCATAAAAGATGCTTGATATGATTTCAATTCTCTTAAATTTACTGAGGCTTGATTTGTGACCCAAGATGTGATATATCCTGGAGAATGTCCCGTGTGCACTTGAGAAGAAAGTGTAATCTGCTGTTCTGGGATGGAATGTCCTATAAATATCAATTAAATCTATCTGGTCTATTGTGTCATTTAAAGCCTGTGTTTACTTATTTATTTTCATTTTGGATGATCTGTCCATTGGTGGAAGTGAGGTGTTAAAGTCCCCCACTATTATTGTGTTACTGTCGATTTCCTCTTTTATAGTTGTTAGCAGTTGCCTTATGTATTGAGGTACTCCTATGTTGGGTGCATATACATTTATAATTGTTATATCTTCTTCTTGGATTGATACTTTGATCATTATGTAGTGTCCTTCCTTGTCTCTTGGAACATTCTTTATTTCAAAGTCTATTTTATCTGATATGAGTATAGCTACTCCAGCTTTCTTTTGATTTCCATTGGCATGGAATATCTTTTTCCATCCCCTTTCAGTCTGCATGTGTCCCTTGGTCAGAAGTGGGTCTCTTGTAGACAGCATATATATGGATCTTGTTTTTGTATCCATTCAGCAAGCCTGTGTCTTTTGGTTGGAGCACTAATCCATTCATGTTTAAGGTAATTATCGATATGTATGTTCCTATGACCATTTACTTAATTGTTTTGGATTTGTTTTTGTAGATCCTTTTCTTCTCTTGTGTTTCCCACTTAGAGAAGTTCCTTTAGCATTTGTTGTAGAGCTGGTTTGGTGGTGCTGAATTCTCTTAGCCTTTGCTTGTCGGTAAAGCTTTTGATTTGCTTTTGATTTCTCCATCGAATCTGAATGAGATCCTTGCTGGGTAGAGTAATCTTGTTTGTAAGTTCTTCTCTTTCATCACTTTAAGTATATCATGCGACTCCCTTCTGGCTTGTAGAGTTTCTGCTGAGAAATCAGCTGTTAACCTTATGGGAGTTCCCTTGTATGTTATTTGTCGTTTTTTCATTGCTGCTTTCAGTAATTTTTCTTTGTCTTTAAATTTTGTCAATTTGATTACTACGTGTCTTGGCAGGTTTCTCCTTGGGTTTATCCTGTATGGGACTCACTGCACTTCCTGGAGTTGGGTGATTATTTCCTTTCCCATGTTAGGGCCGTTTTCGACTATAATCTCTTCAAATATTTTCTCTGGTCCTTTCTCTCCCTCTTCTCCTTCTGCGATCCCTGTAATGCAAATGTTGTTTCATTTAATGTTGTCCCAAAGGTCTCTTAGGCTGTCTTCATTTCTTTTCATTCTTTTTTCTTTATTCTGTTCCGCAGCAGTGAATTCCACCATTCCACCATAAGTGACCTGTCTTCCAGATCACTTATCCGTTCTTCTGCCTCAGTTATTCCTTCTAGTGTAGTTTTCATTTCAGTTACTGTATTGTTCATCTCTGTTTGTTCTTTAATTGTTCTAGGTTTTTGTTCAACATTTCTTGCATCTTCTCGATCTTTGCCTGCATTGTTTTTCTGAGGTCCTGGATCATCTTCACTATCATTATTCTGAATTCTTTTTCTGGAAGGTTGCCTATCTCCACTTCATTTAGTTGTTTTTCTGGGGTTTTATCTTGTTTCTTCATCTGGTACATAGCCCTCTGCCTTTTCATCTTGTCTATCTTTCTGTGAATGTGGTTTTTGTTCCACAGGCTGCAGGATTGTACTTCTTGCTTCTGCTCTCTGCCCTCTGGTGGATGAGGCTATCTAAGAGGCTTGATTGGGAGGGACTGGTGGTGGGTAGAGCTGACTGTTGCTCTGGTGGGCAGAGCTCAGTAAACTTTAATCCACTTGACTGTTGATGGGTGGGGCTGCGTTCCCTCCCTGTTGGTTGTTTGGCCTGAGGCAACCCAACACTGGAGCCTACCTGGGCTCTTTGGTGGGGCTAATGAGAAGATTCTGGGAGGGCTCAAGCCAAGGAGTACTTCCCAGAACTTCTGCTGCCAGTGTCCTTGTCCCCACCCCCCCCTCCCCGGTGAGCCACAACCCCCCACCCCCACGTCTCTGCAGAAGACCCTCCAACACTAGCAGGTAGGTCTGGTTCAGCCTCCCCTCTGGATTCACTGCTCCTTCCCCTGGGTCCCGATGCGCACACTACTTTGTGTGTACCCTCCAAGAGTGGAGTCTCTGTTTCCACCAGTCCTGTCGAAGTCCTGCAATCAATTTCCACTAGGCTTCAAAGTCTGATTCTCTAGGAATTCCTCCTCCTGTTGCCGGACCCCCAGGTTGGGAAGCCTGACGTGGGGTTCAGAACCGTCACTCCAGTGGGTGGACTTCTGTGGTATAAGTGTTCTCCAGTCTGTGAGTCACCCACCCAGCAGTTATGGGATTTGATTTTACTGTGATTGCGCCCCTCCCACCATCTCACTGTGGCTTCTCCTTTGTCTTTGGATGTGAGGTATCTTTTTTGGTGAGTTCCAGTGTCTTCCTGTCGATGACTGTCCAGCAGCTAGTTGTGATTCTGGTGTTCTCGCAAGAGTGAGAGCACGTCCTTCTACTCCGCCATCTTAGTTCTTCTCGACAGATCCCTTTCATAACCCCCACTCCAAGGAGGAGTGTGGGAAGCAGGCATCTCAGGATGAGCAGGGGTCCCTGGTCTGGCTCTGGGTCTCCCGACAGGCATGAGCAGGAAGTGGCCCTCTGCTCCAGCAGCACCCGTCTGGAACAGCTCCAGTCAGTCCTACAGCCAAGGGCCTTCAGGTTCCACTCAGAAGTCGATTTTTAACTGGAATTTTTGTGAGGATTCTCTTTTCTACTACTTTTTAGTTTCCTATCTGCAAAATAATAATGAGTTCTTTCTCTTTGAGTTACCAAAGTTAATAGGTCAGATGACTGGGCTGACACTGATACTGAATATCTTTCGAGTTGATGGTCTGAATATAAATAATCTCCCTGGCTTTCCCTAGAATGCAAAGAGACTCTAATAGTCCCTGCCACTGCACCCTAGATTCCTTCTATATTTGATTTGTCCCCTCAAAAGACTTGGGAAATAGCCTAAGTAAAAGCTCAAGATAATTCTATCATAATATAAGATTTTCCTCCTCAATGGTTTACCTTTATTGGAGGGAAAAGCGACATCACAACTCAGCAAAAACTGGGATTGAGATATCCCTAACAGGATAAACTCCTAATCAAAGAAGGCTGAAATCACTCTAGCTGTTTTCAAAATACATTTTGAGTTCTTATTGTAGCCACATATTTCTATGCAAACACACACACACACACACACACACACACACACACACACCAAGCTCACTTTGTGGTCCAAAGCAAGGTCATTTTGATTATTTGGAAAGTGGAAACTGGCAATTTACTACTTATATGAATAATGGTAAACTGAAGAATGTAATGATTCTCTTCTACCCCCTTCCTTATTAACACATGAGAACACATAAAAAATTTATGTGATATAAAAAGGCCATCTTACAAGCATTTTTACCAGTTGGATAATTTAATTATTTAACATTAAACTTTCTATTAAAGGTACTATTTCAAAGGTGCCAGGCAAAGTGGAGTTCATGTTATGTAAAAATTTGACCATCCTTCTGTAGCAAAGACATTTACTTATGACTGAATATCCATGGACTTCCCCCCTGTTCTCCAGCTACCCTGCAGTTAAGTGGAGCCATATTACTAGTTCTGGTCAATGAGCTGTGAGTGAAAGAACATGTCACTTTTATGCTGAAGAAAGGCTAGTGTGTGTGGTTCTCCAACTCTCCCTTCCCCTTCTGCAATGATCAAGGAGGCCACGTGTTCCAGCTGGTACAGCTCTGAGACAGTGGAACTTCCATCAGTCTCAGTACTGGAGAGAGTATGTGAAACTGAATATCTGACCTATGGTAGATGTGTAACATCAACAAAAACCAGGTATTTGTTATACAAGGTTACTGAGACTTTGATTTTGTTGTTGTTGTCACAACACAGCTTAGCCTATCCTTATTAATACACTTTCATGGTTGAAAATTGCACTTATAATTATGGATAATCTGAAGGAGATAAGTTCAGAGACTAATTTTGGTCAAAGAACCCATTGCGCACTGTACAAATGTACATTTAATTTGAAAGTATAGTTATTTGCAAAGACTAATTCTTTAAAAGTAGAGGTTAGCATGTAGTCTTTGATTTTAAAAGAGCCATTTTATTTCCTATTGTTTCCTCCTGAGTTGGTTTGTGTATTGTGGCTTGCAGCATTCCATGGACAGAGTTATAGCTTTGTGCGGTCTCATTTGTTTCATCATTTTTAGGGGATCATTTCAAGCTAGCTTATGATACAGGTACCAACTAAAAGTCCAACCAAAACAGCCTATTTAATAGAGTCAATGCTAACATAATTACTTCAGAGAGATAATCTGTTTGCTTACACTTTAACACATAGTTAAGAGACTTCTCATTAAAACCCTCAACTTCCAAGGGTCTATATCTAAATTTTATACAGTAAGAAAATGGAAGTGATCTTATTTCTACATGAGTTTCCCCGTGTATTTAAGTTTTGTGTTTTCTTCCTTTCCAACTTAGTAATATCACAGCAATCATCAAACAGCTGGATCCAAGAAATGATAAAACCAGTCGCCCCTTATGTCATTTCTACCCAGGAAGCTGACAACACATTGCTATTTGTTTTTTGGTTGGTAACATTAGTCTGAACATCATTATGCACACTACAGTTGCATATTTATTTCTCCTTCCAAGAGAAAAGAAAAAGGAATTTACTAGTGTAATATAAAAACAATGGGGCACTTTAAACTAATAGCTAGTGAATTTATAATAAACAAGAAGAACTGTTTCTTCATATACCATATAGAGACTCAGCCAATCCTTGGAATTTGTTACTAATTATTTCATAGTCGAGGCTATTTTGTTGAAAGCTGGATAACTTAATAATTAATGAAACCTTTCATTTTTGTCACCTAACTATAAAGGTAATTAAATGTCGTGCTTTAGGAAATCACTTCCCTAACCCTGACTAGGTCTTTCACTCTGTGTTCACCTTCTGGAGTGAAGGAAATAACACAGTAAGTTTTATAGCCACATATCTCACTGTTTCCATTAGGAATACTTCAAGCAAGCTGAAACCACGCTCAAGTCCTAAAAATCTCTTCCAGGTTGGTAAAAACTCTGAGCTTCATAATTCCATTCCCCTTTTAAAGGAAAGTGGTTTTGTTTGTTTTTGACCGCTTTACTGAGGTTTTACAGAAACAAACTGCATATTTTCACAGTGTAAAATTCGATAATTTGATATATGAAACCATCACTATAATCAAGATAATGAACATACTCACTGTCCCCCAAAGTTTCCTTGGGTCCCTTTGTAACTGTTCCCTTCCATTTCTCCCCCCACACCTCTGTTCCCAAACTGTAGTACTTTTTGACACTATAGATTATCTTGAATTTTCTAAAATTTTATATAAATGGAATTATACAGTACGCACCCTTTTATTTGGCTTATTTCACTTGTTAATGCCCCAAAGTTAAAAAGAACGACCACAAAGAGCCAAGTATGCTTTCCCAAATAATACAGCCACTTAAGCTACAGCCAATCAAATAATTTCCTTGCCTTGCTTCCCTGTATCCTCTAGAAAAACCTTGTCCCTAGCTCCTGTTGGTGGAGCACTCCTAACCACTTCTAGTTTGGCACTACTCAACTGGAACCTATGTTTGCTCAAAAAACTCAAAAAATTTAACGTTCCTCAGTCTATCTTTTAACACGCTCAACATAATTATTTTTAGGTCCATCCATGTTGTTGCATGTACCAATAGTTCATTCTTTTTTATCACTGAGTAGTACTCTATTGCATGGATGCATCACAATTTATTTCTCCATTTATCTGTTGATGAACATTAGGGTAGTGTGCAGTTTTTGATATTACAAATGAAGCTGCTATGAGGTCTTTGTACGGATATATGCTTTCATTTTTCTTGGGTAAATACCTATTTGTGGAATGTCTGAATCATATGGTTTGTGTGTGTTTAACATTTTTAAAAGTTGCCAGTTTAGGAATTGACAAACTGTTTTCCATTATGGTTATACCAACTTACACTCTCACCAGCAGGGTAGGAGAGTATGAGAGTTACAGTTCCTTCACATCTTCACCAGCACTTGATATGATGAGTCTTTTAAATCTCATTTTGGTTTTAATTTGCACTTCCCTAATGACAAATGATAGTGAGCATTTTTCCATGGGCTTATTTGCCATTCATGTATCCTGTGTGGTGAACTATCTATTGAAATCTTTTGCCCTTTTACTCTTGGGGTTTTTTTTGCTTGTTTCAGTTGTTTAGTTACAAGTATTCTTTACATACTCTGAATGCAAATTCTTTATCAGATATATGATTTGCAAATATTTTCCCCCAGTTTGTGGCTCATCTTTTCATTGTCTTAATAGTGTCTTTGGAGGAGCCAAAGTTTTACATTTGGTAAAGTCTAATTCATCAAAAAAATTTTTGTTAATGAATCATGCTTTTGGTGCTGTATCTAAAACACCTTTGCCTGAGCCAAGATCACAAAGGTTATGATTTCTTCTAGAAGTTTTCTAATTTCAGTTTTTACATTTACATCAATGATCTTTTGAATTAATTTTTATCTATCATACAAGGTATGAGCTGAAGTCTTTTTTTTTTTTTTTTTGGCATATGGATATCTATTTGTTCCAACATCATTTGTTGAAAACTTTCCCTTCTCCACTGAATTGCCTTGCAGCCCTGTTGAAAATTAAGTTGTCTATAATTACGTGGGTCTACTTACAGACTTTCTCTTCTGACAGATTTAATCTGTCAGTTTTTACACCAATATCATACTCTCTTGATTTACAATAAGTCTTTTTTTCTTGGTATTTATTTATTTATTTGGCTGTGCCGGGTCTAAGTTGCAGCACCTGGGATCTAGTTCCCTGACCAGGGATTGAACCCCGGTCCCCTGCATCGGGAGTGTGGAATCTTAACCACTGGACCACCAGAGAAGTCCCTACAATAAGTCTTAAAATTGGGTAGTGTTACGTCTCTAATTTTGTTCTTCTTTTTCAAAGCTGTTTTGATTAGTCTAGCTTCTTTACATTTCCATATGAATTTTAGAATTTCTTCAAAAGTCCTGCTGGGATTTTCATTGGGATTTTGTTGAATCTACTGGTCAATATGAAAACTGACATCCTAACAATACTGAATCTTCTGACCTGTATATCTCTCCATTTATTTAGGTCTTTAATTTCTCTCAGCATTGTTTTGTAGTTTTCAGTGTCTTATACATCTTTTATCATTTTTCCCCTAAGTATTTCAAATTTTTGATGCTATTATAAATGGTATTGTTTTAAATTTGTCATTGCCAATTGTTTGTAGGTATTATACAGAAATACAATTGATTTTCGTACAATGATCTTGTATCATGCACCCTTGCTACACTCATTTATTAGTTTTACTGACTTTTTTTGTAGATTTCATTGGATTTACTACATAGATGATGATGTTGTCTGAGAATAAAAAGTTTTACTTCTTCCTTTCCAATCTGAATGTCTTTTTTTTTTAAATAAATTTATTTATTTATTATTTTTGGCTGTGTTGGGTCTTCATTGCTGCGTGAGGTCTTTCTCTAGTTGCGGCGAGCGGGGGCTACTCTTCATTGTGGTGCACGGGCTTCTCATTGTGGTGGCTTCTCTTGTTATGGAGCATTGGCTCTAGACATGTGGGCTTCAGTAGTTGTGGCTCACGGGCTCTAGAGCACAGGCTCAGTAGTTGAGGCACACGGGCTTAGTGGGATCTTCCCGGACCAGGGCTCGAACCCGTGTCCCTGGCTTTGTCAGGTGGATTCTTAACCACTGTGCTACTAGGGAAGTCCCTGAATGACTTTTATTTCTCTTCTTGCCTTACTGCACTAGGTAGAACTTCCAGTACAATGCTAAATGGGAATCATAAGGATAGACATTGCTGACTTATATCTGATGTTGGGAGAAAGCATTCAGTCTTTCACCATTAAGTATTATGTGAGCTGTATACTTTCCATAGAAGCCCTTTATCAGTTTGAGAAAGTTCTCTTCTATTCCTAGTTTGCTAGGAGTATTAGGAATGGATGTTGGACTTTGTAAAACTTTTTCTGCCTCTATTGAAATGATCAGATGATTTTTCAATTTTAGTTTGTTAATATGGTGAATTATATTTAATTGATTTTTGAATGTTACACTAGGCTTGCATTCCTGTGATGAACCTTACCTGATTATGATGTATTGTTCTTTTAACGGATTGTTGGATTCAATTTGCTAAAATCTTAAGAACTTTTTATTTGTGTTCCATGAGGGAAAACTAGATATTGGTTTGTAGTTTTCTTTTTATGTTTATGCAGTATCTTTGTCCATTTTGGTATTAGGCCTCATAGAATGAATTGGGAAATATTCCTTTTTGTTCCAATTTTTCTAGAGAAGTTTATGTAGAATCTGTATCATTTCCTCCTTAAATGTGCATTAGAATTCACCAGTAAAGCCATTTAGGCCTGGAGTTTCTTTGTGAGAAGGTTTTTAGCTGCAAATTTTAATTTTTTAAATACATATATGGCTATTTTGGTTATTTATTTCGTCCTGACTTAGGCAGTTTTTGTCTTTCAATTTGTCCATTTCAACTAAATTGTCTGATTTATTAGCACAAATCTTTTAATAACATTCTCTTATTATTCTTTTAACATCTGTAGAATCTATGGTAATGTCAACCTCTTCCAAGTTGATTATAACTCTGAGCTCCACACTTCCTTTTCCTTCTTGAATAAGGCAAAGTTGTTTTTTGGTTTGTTTTTGTTGGTTGTTTTGTGGTCCTGAACTATAATTTCAAAATATTTTTCTATGGCTATAATTCAGTTATGGAAGTGGATAAAGTATTTTAATTGGGGTATATGCTTCCTTCATAAAGGGTTCAATATTTTTTTAAAACCACAAAAATCACAGCCAAAGAGCCAAAGGCAAAGGTGTGTGGTAGGGTAGTGCTAAGACCCAAAAGAAAGGTCACACTGAATGAACAGAGTTAGGAAGAAATTCCTGTCATTAATTTAAATATCTGGCATTTTCCAATCATATTTTAAAGAAACAAGAAAATCCCTGAAATCCAGAACATTCCTAATACCCTTGATGAGCTGTATTATTGATAAATAAAAACACCAAAATTCAAGAACAACAGTAACAAATCTATGCATAACCAAACATACTTACAGAATCCAGTATATTTCAGTCAATAAATCAGGGAACACTTACATTACGATGTGCTAATGAGAGAGTTGATTAAACCTAAATGCAAATAACAGCTTTTCCTATTTGTGGTCTTGAATTAAGAAAAAAAAGATTACAGAATCAGAAAAAGTTATGAAGTTTCCCAAAACCACACATAGACAGAAAGCTATAGAAAACAAGGGTCTCATTTTATTTTTGTCCCTTTTAGCTTTGTTTTCCAGAAATCGTCAGGCCCTTCTTACACTTCAAAGTTTCTCCCCCTAGACCTAGTGAAGAAAATGCTTGTCGCTTTCACAAGACCAAGCATAAAACTATTTATCTGTTTTTGAATTTATGTAGCTCCAACTACTAGCATCTCTGTATACAAATTCTCCAGTTATAAACCCAAGGTAGAAATCACAGAAATTATCTCCACCCTATCAACAGAATATCAGGCCATAACACCAATTTACATATTAATCAAGAATGTTAGGGACAGTTCAATTTATGTAACAGAAAGTTAGAGTTACAAGAATTTGACAGGCAAGCTCTTCCATCCACACCCACAGCCTTAGCTTGTTCAGGGTCAACCGAAAACCTAATCTACCCTATGAAATACCACTGTACGTCCTCAACTGCCTGTTGCACAAAGCCACTTTGATAGCTTGTACTTCAGCTTCAGCATGTCCAACAGATTCATCAACTCGTCAGAAAACCGTTCTTCTCCCTCCTCTTGACTTCTCTGTTCTGGCTCCACAATTTCCTAAATTTCCCAAGCTTAACAACTTGATCATCTTTGACTGCTATATATTCACTCTCCATGCGCTTCCATTTAGAGAGTTTCACAGGGGTGGGAAAGGACAAGTGCATTGCAGGGATAATCAGGGAAGGCTTCCTAAAAAATATTTATATTAGGCCTTGAAAGATGCCCAGGACTTTTCAGACAGAAAGAGCTAGTATAAACATTTTTTTAGGAGGGCTTCTCTGATTATCCCTATATATATTGGGTTCCTACAGCATTCTGTACTTCTGTTATCTCACTTAACACATACTGCGTTTATTAGAGTTATTTTGTACCTACCAAATTGTAAGCCCCTTCAAGGCTGGAATCATGTTTTATTCTTCTCTGTAACTCTCAGGTTCCCTAGGATAGTATTTTAAAATTCGACTTAAAGAGATTGAATCCTGTACTATACACAGTATATCATTTTAGGCCCAGAGAAGATACCCAAACATTTGGAGAATGGCCAGTGAATGAATAGCACAAACTTTATGTAAAACTTTAATAAAAGAACCTTTATAGGGAAAATTTATAGGTAGTTTCTGTATTCCTCTTCAAAGGTTATTTGACTATCTCTCAGTAAGCAAAACTTCTCCTAGCTTTACTTCCCTAATAGCCATCCAAAATATTTAACTATGTCTTACTATGCAGGATAAATCCCAAGGATGAATTTGGGACTCAGAAGATTATCAAAGTGAAAAAAAAAATCAACTCATCCCTGAATAAGGAAATAAAATATCAATCTTTTCAGGCCTACTAGTCTTGTTTGTATGTTTTTAGAAATTCAAAGCTGCAACCAAAAAAAAAAAAAAAGCTTATTCAAAAATGCTGGATTAGTGGCCAGGAAACATGAGGCAAAGCAATGGAGGGCCCAGCTCATCACATTCCACTGACTTTCAGCACTGCCTCTTGATCTCTCATCTCCAAATACAGACTCTGAGACCTGCTTGATCATGTATCTTAAGGAATATGGAAAAGGGGCATTAGGAGGTATCAAAAAGCCCACTCTTTAAATATCCTGTCTGATTTGCGGCATCACAACCTCCTCATCTCTTAAGAAAGACTTTGTTAGAAGACCATCACCCAGGGAACATGATCATTTCATCTGAGTGATTTTAATTCAGAGCTTACGAATGAACACTCAATTTTCACCTTCAACTCTATCACCCCATAGCCACATCTTTGCCCTTTCAATAACCTCTCACACCCACCTACATTCATTACATGTGACATACTCTTTCAGTCTTCAGACACTTGGAAGTCATACAAAATAATTTAATATTTAACTCAAAACTGTCCGTGTACACCAAATTTTAGAATTACTTCAAAATTTTATTACTGGCAGGAAACACTGCAAAATATTACCTCAGAAATCAAAAGACATTAATGTAATATCTTGTAAGCCGAATTGTTTCACCCAATACCAGTGATTTTCAGAGAGAAACAATAGAGAGGGAAAATTTATCTACTGAGTGGTAAATTTCAATTCCTTATTAAAGACATAAATATGTTTTGTTGCCAGTAATCTTTAAGGCCTCTGTGGACTGCGTGCTTTGCAGTTGTTAAATGGGCTTTGTTTTCCTTTCTATAAGAACAGAAGAAATAACCAGGGGAGGAAACAAAACAACAAAGTGAAGAACCTGACCATGAAATGCAGTCCAATTTTCACATTTATCATCCTGCTGAGCACAGGCCTAAGCTGAGAGGCAAGGCCAAGCTTAGATGGGAGGGCAGCCATGGTCCTGGCCACAGAATCTTCATGTGGCCAAAGGACGTCTTGGTCTTGAAAATGAAAGTATAGGTTGAAGACAGGGTGGATTATAGTTCAGGGAGTTCAAGGCAGGCAATGCCTTGTCTGTGGATATAAATGTTGGCTAGGGAGTGCTCACTTTATTGTGAACTCAGGAAAAAGGCCTTTTTTGTAAAACATTTATTACTCAGATTCTATCCCATTTTTCCTTAATAACCTAGCGGTCAGCTTTTGAAAAATGCTTTACCATTTTAATGTGAACATTTTTGAAGTTTCAAAACAAAACACAACCAACAAGAGAAGAGTTGGTGGAATTTGTGTCCATGGAGAGCCAAGTCATGATATCATTAGCCATTTAAAAGCATGATGAGGACGAGGGGAAGATGGCGGAAGAGTAAGACGCGGAGATCACCTTCCTCCCCACAGATATACCAGAAATACATCTACACGTGGAACAACTCCTACAGAACACCTACTGAACGCTGGCAGAAGACCTCAGACCTCCCAAAAGGCAAGAAACTCCCCCACGTACTGGGGTAGGGCAAAAGAAAAAAGAATAAACAAAGACAAAAGGATAGGGATGGGACCTGTACCAGTGGGAGGGAGCTGTGAAGGAGGAAAGGTTTCCACACACCAGGAAGCCCCTTCACGGGCGGAGACTGCGGGTGGCGGAGGCGGGGAGCTTCGGAGCCACGGAGGAGAGCACAGCAACAGGGGTATGGAAGGCAAAGCGGAGAGATTCCTACACAGAGGATCGGTGCTGACCGGCACTCACCAGCCCGAGAGGCTTGTCTGCTCACCCGCTGGGGTGGGCAGGGCTGGGAGCTGAGGCTCGGGCTTCGGTCGGAGTGCAGGGAGAGGACTGGGGTTGGCGGCGTGAACACAGCCTGCGGGGGGTTAGTGCACCACGGCTAGCCGAGAGGGCGTCCGGGGAAAAGTCTGGAGCTGCCAAAGAGGCAAGAGACTTTTTCTTCCCTCTTTGTTTCCTGGTGCGCGAGGAGAGGGGATTAAGAGCGCTGCTTAAAGGAGCTACAGAAACGGGCGCGAGCCGCGGCTAAAAGCGTGGACCACAGAGATGGGCATGAGATGCTAAGGCTGCTGCTGCCGCCACTAAGAAGCCTGTGTGCGAGCACAGGGCACTATCCACACAGCCCTTCTGGGGAGCCTGTGCAGCCTGCCACTGCCAGGGTCCCGGGATCCAGGGACAACTTCCCCAGGAGAACACACGGTGCGCCTCGGGCTGGTGCAACGTCACGCTGGCCTCTGCTGCCACAGGCTCGTCCTGCACTCCATGCCCCTCCGTCCCCCCAGCCTGAGTGAGCCAGAGTCCCTGAAGCAGCTGCTCCTTTAACCCCGTCCTGTCTGAGCAAAGAACAGACGCCCTCCGGCGACCTACACGCAGAGGCAGGGCCAAATCCAAAACTGAGCCCCTGGGAGCTGTGAGAACAAAGAAGAGAAAGGGAAATCTCTCCCAGCAGCCTCGGAAGCAGTGGATTAAAGCTCCACAATCAACTTGATGTACCCTGCATCTGTGGAATATATGAATAGACAACGAATCATCCCAAATTGAGGAGGTGGACTTTGAGAGCAAGATTTATGATTTTTTCCCCTTTTCCTCTTTTTGTGAGTGTGTATGTGTATGCTTCCGTGTGAGATTTTATCTGTATAGCTCTGCTTCCACCATTTATCCTAGGGTTCTATCCATCCATTTGTTCCTTAAATTATTTTTCTTAATAATTATTTTTTATTTTACTAACTTTATTATATTTTCTTACTTTATTTTCTTTTACTTTATCTTCTTTCTTTTTTTCCTTACTTTCCTCCTTCCTTCCTTCCTCCCTCCCTCCTTTCTTTCTTTCTTTCTTTCTTGCTTTCCTTCTACTTCTACTAATAATTTTTTTCTAGTTTTTCTCCCTTTTATTCTGAGTCGTGTGGATGAAAGGCTCTTGGTGCTGCAGCCAGGAGTCAGTGCTGTGCCTCTGAGGTGGGAGAGCCAACTTCAAGACACTGGTCCACAAGAGACCTCCCAGCTCCACATAATATCAAACGGCAAAAATCTCCCAGAGATCTCCATCTCAAAACCAGCACCCAGCTTCACTCAACGACCAGCAAGCTACAGTGCTGGAGACCCTATGCCAAACAACTAACAAGACAGGAACACACCCCACCCATTACCAGAGAGGCTGCCTAAAATCATAATAATGCCACAGACACCCCAAAACACACCACCAGACGTGGGCCTGCTCACCAGAAAGACAACATCCAGCCTCACCTACCAGAACACAGAAACTAGTCCCCTCCATCAGGAAGCCTACACAACCCACTGAACCAACTTTAGCCACTGGGGACAGACACCAAAAACAACAGGAACTATGAACCTGCAGCCTGCAAAAAGGAGACCCCAAACACAGTAGGATAAGCAAAATGAGAAGACAGAAAAACACACAGCAGATGAAAGAGCATGATAAAAACCCACCAGACCTAACAAATGAGGAGGAAATAGGCAGTCTACCTAAAAAAGAATTCAGAATAATGATAGTACAGATGATCCAAAAACTTGGAAATAGAACAGAAAAAATGCAAGAAACATTTAACAAGGACCTAGAAGAACTAAAGATGAAACAAACAACGATGAATAGCACAATAAATGAAATTAAAAATACTCTAGATGGGATCAATAGCAGAATAACTGAGGCAGAAGAACGCATAAGTGACCTGGAAGATAAAATAGTGGAAATAACTACTGCAGAGCAGAATAATGAAAAAAGAATGAAAAGAACTGAGGACAGTCTCAGAGACCTCTGGGACAATATTAAACGCACCAACATTCGAATTATGGGGGTTCCAGAAGAAGAGAAAAAGAAGGGGACTGAGAAGATATTTGAAGAGATTATAGTTGAACACTTCCCTAATATGGGAAAGGAAATAGTTAATCAAGTCCAGGAAGCACAGAGAGTCCCATACAGGATAAATCCAAGGAGAAATACGCCAAGACACATATTAATCAAACTGTCAAAAATTAAATACAAAGAAATAATACATTAAAAGCAGCAAGGGAAAAATAACACACAAGGGAATCCCCATAAGGTTAACAGCTGATCTTTCAGAAGAAACTCTGCAAGCCAGAAGGGACTGGCAGGACATATTTAAAGTGATGAAGGAGAAAAACCTACAACCAAGATTACTCTAACCAGCAAGGATCTCATTCAGATTTGATGGAGAAATTAAAACCTTTACAGACAAGCAAAAGCTGAGAGAGTTCAGCACCACCAAACCAGCTTTACAACAAATGCTAAAGGAACTTCTATAGGCAAGAAACACAAGAGAAGGAAAAGACCTACAATAATGAACACAAAACAATTAAAAAAATGGGAATAGGAACATACATATCGATAATTACCTTAAATGTAAATGGACTAAATGCTCCCACCAAAAGACACAGATTGGCTGAATGGATACAAAAACAAGACCCATATTTATGCTGTCTACAAGAGACCCACTTCAGACCTAGAGACACATACAGACTGAAACTAAGGGGATGGAAAAAGATATTCCATGCAAATGGAAACCAAAAGAAAGCTGGAGTAGCAATTCTCATATCAGACAAAATAGACTTTAAAATAAAGACTATTAGAAGAGACAAAGAAGGACACTACATAATGATCAACAGATCGATCCAAGAAGAAGATGTAACAATTGTAAATATTTATGTACCCAACATAGGAGCACCTCAATACATATGGCAAATACTAACAGCCATAAAAGGGGAAATCAACAGTAACACATTCATAGTAGGGGACTTTAACACCCCACTTTCACCAATGGACAGATCATCCAAAATGAAAATAAATAAGGAAACACAAACTTTAAATCATACATTAAACAAGATGGACTTAATTTGATATTTATATTGATTTATGATATATATATCATAAATCAATATATATCATATATATATATATATATATCATTGATATATGATATTTATAGGACATTCCATCCAAAAACAACAGAATACTTTTTTTCAAGTGCTCATGGAACATTCTCCAGGATAGATCATAACTTGGGTCACAAATCAAGCCTTGGTATATTTAAGAAAATTAAAATTGTATCAAGTATCTTTTCCAAGCACAACGCTAGGAAACTAGATATCAATTACAGGAAAAGATCTGTAAAAAATACAAACACATGGAGGCTAAACAATACACTACTTAATAACGAAGTGATCACTGAAGAAATCAAAGAGGAAATCAAAAAATACCTAGAAACAAATGACAATGGAAACACAACGACCCAAAACCTATGGGATGCAGCAAAAGCAGTTCTAAGAGGGAAGTTTATAGCAATACAATCCTACCTTAAGAAACAGGAAACACCTCGAATAAACAACCTAACCTTGCACCCAAAGCAATTAGAGAAAGAAGAACAAAACAACCCCAAAGTTAGCAGAAGGAAAGAAATCATAAAGATCAGATCAGAAATAAATGAAAAAGAAATGAAGGAGACGATAGCAAAGATCAATAAAACTAAAAGCTGGTTCTTTGAGAAGATAAACAAAAGTGATAAACCATTAGCCAGACTCATCAAGAAAAAAAGGGAGAAGACTAAAATCAATAGAACTAGAAATGAAAAAGCAGAAGTAACAACTGACACTACAGAAATACAAAAGATCATGAGAGATTACTACAAGCAACTCTAGGCCAATAAAATGGACAACCTGGAAGATACGGACAAATTCTTAGAAGTGCACAAACTGCCAAGACTGAATCAGGAAGAAATAGAAAATATGAACAGACCAATCACAAGCACTGAAATTGAAACTATGATTTAAAATCTTACAACAAACAAAAGTCCAGGACCAGATGGCTTCACAGGCGAATTCTATCAAACATTTAGAGAAGAGCTAACACCCATCCTTCTCAAACTCTTCCAAAATATAGCAGAGGGAGGAACACTCCCAAACTCATTCTACGAGGCCACCATCACCTTGATAGCAAAATCGAACAAGGATGTCACAAAGAAAGAAAACTACAAGCCAATATCACTGATGAACATAGACGCAAAAATCCTCAACAAAATACTAGCAAACAGAATCCAACAGCACATTAAAAGGATCATACACCATGATTAAGTGGGGTTTATTCCAGGAATGCAAGGATTCTTCAATATACGTAAATCAATCAATGTGATAAACCATATTAACAAATTGAAGGAGAAAAACCATATGATCATCTCAATAGATGCAGAGAAAGCTTTTGACAAAATTTAACACCCATTTATGATAAAAACCCTGCAGAAAGTAGGCATAGAGGGAACTTTCCTCAACATAATAAAGGCCATATATGACAAGCCCACAGCCAACATCATCCTCAATGGTGAAAAACTGAAAGCATTTCCACTAAGATCAGGAACGAGAAAGGTTGCCCACTGTCACCACTCTTATTCAACATAGTTTTGGAAGTTTTAGCCACAGCAATACGAGAAGGAAAAGAAATAAAAGGAATCCAAATCGGAAAAGAAGAAGTAAAGCTGTCACTGTTTGCAGATGACATGATACTATACATAAAGAATCCTAAAGATGCTGCCAGAAAACTACTAGAGCTACTCAATGAATTTGGTAAAGTAGCAGGATACAAAATTAATGCACAGAAATCTCTGGCATTCCTATACACTAATGATGAAAAATCTGAAAGTGAAATCAAGAAAACACTCCCATTTACCACTGCAACAAAAAGAATAAAATATCTAGGAATAAACCTACCTAAGGAGACAAAAGACCTGTATGCAGAAAATTATAAGACACTGATGAAAGAAATTAAAGATGATACAAATAGATGGAGAGATATACCATGTTCTTGGATTGGAAGAATCAACATTGTCAAAATGACTCTACTACCCAAAGCAATCTAAAGATTCAATGCAATCCCTATCAAACTACCACTGGCATTTTTCACAGAACTAGAACAAAAAATTTCACAATTTGTATGGAAACACAAAAGACCCCGAATAGCCAAAGCAATCTTGAGAACGAAAAACGGAGCTGGAGGAATCAGGCTCCCTGACTTCAGACTATACTACAAAGCTACAGTAATCAAGACAGTATGGTACTGGCACAAAAACAGAAAGATAGATCAATGGAACAGGATAAAAAGCCCAGAGATAAACCCATGCACATATGGTCACCTTATATTTGATAAAGGAGGCAGGAATGTACAGTGGAGAAAGGACAGCCTCTTCTATAAGTGGTGATGGGGAAACTGGACAGGTGCATGTAAAAGGATGAGATGAGATCACTCCCTAACACCATACACAAAAATAAGCTCAAAATGGATTAAAGACCTAAATGTAAGGCCAGAAACTATCAAACTCTTAGAGGAAAACATAGGCAGAATACTCTATGACATAAATCACAGCAAGATCCTTTTTGACCCACCTCCTAGAGAAATGGAAATAAAAACAAAAATAAACAAATGGGACCTAATGAAACTTAAAAGCTTTTGCACAGCAAAGGAAACCATAAACAAGACGAAAAGACAACCCTCAGAATGGGAGAAAATATTTGCAAATGAAGCAATTGACAAAGGATTAATCTCCAAAATTTACAAGCAGCTCATGCAGCTCAATATCAATAAAACAACCCAATCCAAAAATGGGCAGAAGACCTAAATAGACATTTCTCCAAAGAAGATATACAGACTGCCAACAAACACATGAAAGAATGCTCAACATCATTAATCATTAGAGAAATGCAAATCAAAACTACAATGAGATATCATCTCACACCAGTCAGAATGGCCATCATCAAAAAGTCTAGAAACAATAAATGCTGGAGAGGGTGTGGAGAAAAGGGAACCCTCTTGCGCTGTTGGTGGGAATGTGAATTGGTACAGCCACTATGGAGAACCATATGGAGGTTCCTTAAAAAACTACAAATAGAACTACCATATGACCCAGCAATCCCTTTACTGGGCATATACCGTGAGAAAACCATAATTCAAAAAGAGTCATGTACCACAATGTTCATTGCAGCTCTATTTACAATAGCCCGGAGATGGAAGCAACCTAAGTGTCCATCATCGGATGGATGGATAAAGTAGATGTGGCATATATATACAATGGAATATCACTCAGCCATAAAAAGAAACGAAACTGAGCTATTTGTAATGAGGTGGATAGACCTAGAGTCTGTCATACAGAGTGAAGTAAGTCAGAAAGAGAAAGACAAATACCGTATGCTAACACATATATATGGAATTTAAGAAAAAAAAATGTCATGAAGAACCTAGGGGTAAGACAGGAATAAAGACACAGACCTACTAGAGAATGGACTTGAGGATATGGGGAGGGGGAAGGGTAAGCTGTGACAAAGCGAGAGAGAGGCATGGACATATACACACTACCAAACGTAAGGTAGATAGCTAGTGGGAAGCAGCTGCATAGCACAGGGAGATCAGCTCGGTGCTTTGTGATCGCCTGGAGGGGTGGGATAGGGAGGGTGGGATAGGGAGGGAGATGCAAGAGTGAGGAGATATGGGAACATATGTATATGTATGACTGATTCACTTTGTTGTAAAGCAGAAACTAACACACCATTGTAAAGCAATTATACTCCAATAAAGATGTAAAAAAAAAAAAGAGAAAAAAAAAAAGCGTGATGAGCAGCCTGCTGATAATAAAGCATCCTTCACACTCTGCCTTCAGAAGAGATGAGCTTTGGAACACCTCCTGCCTCAGTCCAACAGGCCAAGCAAAATACCAGTGAGTATCAATTACAAAGTGCCACCTCAGAGGCCTTAAAAATCACATTTAATTATATGATCCACTGCTTCTTCTTTAACATGCACTGAACAAAGTAGTAAATTAGAAAGAGCAGTTTTCCAAGATTCATTTGCTACATTAAAATCCTTTGGAAGCTGTTTGTAAAAACTCTTCATCACAGATGATGGCTTTCGGCACTCTGGGGAACCATCTAAGTACAGGATGCTAAATTTCCTACCACAACATCACTATTTTAGAGGCAAAACCAATGGCCTTAGTTTTCTGCAAATGTATTTTAAACAAGTTGTAAGATTTTCCATTTATAAACCTGGCTATCAAATCTCAACATACCCTTGAAAGATAATAAAAACTCAGCTCTGGTGGCTTAAATGGCACTTACATCAGTCTGATTTTGAGACACGATCATCTTTTCAACTGGTCAACAAGTATCAACTTTGGACTCAGCAGATGATACCCAGTGGCTATGCTGCTATCAAAGGGAGGAGGATGAATGAAGTCAGTGCACAGGCTGCCTCACCCAGAGAATCAGACCCATCAGAATGTCCAGAACAAAACTAATTCGTTTAACTAGGATTTAATCATAATGAACCTACTTTCTCTCCCTTAATTTTACTAGTGAAGGACTGGCTCAGAGCTCAGATTGAATGCTTTCAGGTAAACACTCTATGTGACTTGTAGTAACTAAAAGTTCCTCAAAATGATCCAAAGAAACTCTTCCAAAGTCTTACCTCTTATTCCCCAAATCATCTCCTCCAGCTCAAGGACACTTAACGAAAGAAAACAAAAATGTCATTCCTTGGAATTACGTTTCTCCACTACCAGAAGGAAGATCTAACTTACATTATTTCTGGCCCATTTAATAAATTTTTCTGAAGGTAAAAACATGGTCATTAAAGCAATAATGACTGCCTCTCTTGAGCTGAATATATTTGCAGTTTCAACCCTCTATAAACCACTTAGAAATATGGAGCATAGATAAAATAATAGAGCTTCCCAAAACATTCTGCAAGATTCCACTTTATCTTTGTAGAAAACATAAGTAATGGTTGGAGACTTTTCACTAAGTTCCTGGTCAGATGTGGTTTTCATGTGTGTGCTTCTAAGTTGCACTGTCCTGGTTCAGCCTTCGGTTACATTTCATGAAACCAGCATAGTTCGATCCTATGAGAACCCTGTCCTGTGTCTTCAGTTCGATAGATTTTGTTTAATTTAAAGCCTTTTGTTGTAAAAAGGTGGGGTTCATCTGCAGCCATCAGCACCGTGTGGACTCCAAAACAAGCTGCCAAGCCTTCCTTTCTTGGCCCTTCTCCCCCATTCCCCTGTATTTTTGTGCATACTCAATTGTATATCACCAGGTAAAACTCTTCAGATTGTTTAAATTTATGATCTTAATAAAAAGTTGATTATATAGCATGGTGGTGCCTTGTAAAAAACAAAACAAAACAAAACGTAGGTAATGTACGTAGATTTTCTGCAAAGCGCTCTGAAAATTCCATAAATCCCATCCTTCAGGGATTTCACTTTTCTGTAGTCTTTCCACCATACTTGAGTTCCAATCCCCTCTAAACATATGCTGCAATACCAGCATTTCCATAGACAAAGCACTGCACACTAATAAAACACAACACTGTTTACATACAGTGCAAATACATAACATATTTTTAGCATAGGTTATGAGCAACATTTTTAGATGGATGGAGCCTGCAGTGATATTAGTAAAATACTTCTACTGTAAATTAGTGGCCTAAATAGGAATTTATGTTCCATAAAACCCAGCATGAAATGATAAGTTAGAAATATTTAAATAACATTTTACAAAGCGTTAGCAGCAAGTACAACTGTGTCAGGCTGAGTCAGTTACTGAAAAGGAGAGCTGGGCACTGTCACAGAAAAGTGCCCAAGCAGCAAGACAGCACCTTGGTCTTTTAAATAACTTTTTAAAAAATTATGTATGACCTCAAGATTGTACCTAATATCTCAAGGGTAGTCTCAATCTTGAAAACAAAAAATTAACCATCCAGCCCAGGGATAAATTTTACAACTTCTACAGACACAAGGTCAAAAGGCACCAAAATGAGATGGGGTTTGGTTCATATTTTCATTCAATTTTCTAAAAATATACTAGATTTATAATGTGAACAAATGAGATTACATCTAGGTTTGGATTTCTAAGATCTATAATCCTGCTCAAGTCATAATCAAGCCCATTCTTGCATTACTCACATTTCACAGGGCAAAGAATATTTCTATTATTTCTTGAGAAAAAGCAGCTTCCAGCTTAAATTTATCTTGCAATTCTGCAAAATACCGAGGCTTTAAACACTGTATTCAAAATCTAACATTATGAGCCTGATACTATGGTTGGATCTCAGTGAGCTTGTGAAAACACTATAGAAGCTCCCCAAATTTGTAATTTAGATTTTTTTCCAAAATAACTGAAGTGGGAGTTGATGGTAGTGGCTGGGGTAGGGAACAAGGAATAAAGTTCCAACTTTTTTTCTCCTCCAAAAAGAACAGGTAAGTGTCAGGGCTTCAGTAATGGGGATGGCAGAATGTCATGTCTTCAAGTAAGACTAAAATGATAGCTTTACACTTTTTGTTTTTTCATCTGCAATTCAGAAGGATAAAGGCAATATTCTAAAAAAAAGAAAGGCCTCAATTAAAAAAAAAGAGTTATCTGATTCATGAATAATATCTCAAAATAAAAAATAAACAGTAGGTTTGGAGCAAGGCTTTATTAAGACAAGAGATTGGTGTTGGCATGCTGGATTTTTCCAATGGATTACTTCACTTATTCCACTTTCATCCTTAAATTCCACAAGCCTAAAATTGGATTCATCATTTCTCTCCAAATTTGACTTAGCCTAACCATTTCTGTCAATGACATCTTTATCCTACCTACTATATAAATTAAAGTCTTCATTCATTACTTCTGATTCTTCCTCTTCTCTTACCCTCAGAGCTAATATGGAAGCTTAGTAAGATTATAAGTTCTAAGAAGCCTGGGGCTATGTGTGTCTTACTCACTTTTCATTTATTCTTTCACCTCTACCACATGACCAGGACAGTGACAGGTACTGGGGGAAAGTGAGCAAGACAGTCATGGCCCCTAGCCCTATGGAGCTTACAGTCTAGTGAAGAAGTCATACATTAAATAAATACACAAATAAAGGTCTCATTACAAACTGTGACAAGTGCTTTAAAGAAAAAGACCTGGGTTCTATAGATGACTTAGTTAAGATAAGGGGTAGTCGTAGTCAGAAAGGATTCTCTCAGTCAGTGAAAACTGAGCTGAGACTAAAGGGTAAGTCTAAGGTAGCCAGGGGAAGACTGAGGGGAAGAGCACACTGGGAAGAAAGGCAACATGTGGGAAAACCGTTGGGTAGGAAAGAGGTCAGCACATTTTAGAAAATGCAAAACACACACCAGTAAGGCTGGAGATAATAAATGGGCAGTACAGTTGCCATATTAAGATGCTGGATTTTATCCTGTGTATAATGGGAACCCTCCAGGGTTATGCACATGATCTGATCTATGGTCTTGCAAAGAACCCTGTAGCTTCTGGGTGGGAAAATAAAGTGGAACAAGAGTGTAAATGGGGAAACTAGTTAGGAGACCACTGCAGTATAGTACCAGAGAGAGCTGACAGTGACTTAAACTAATCCAAGCCATCCTCATTCCGAGGGTCTGGCAAAGCTCCCGGTTCATATAAATGAATGAATGAATCAATAGATATCAGCATTGTTTCTTACAGTCTTCTTTCATGATACTCCTACCTGTCCCAGGGTAGAGGCATCCTCCAGTCTTTTTCTAAGATACAATTACATTTTTCTAGAGTAAAATTTTTAGTCAACATCATGATAAAAAAAATTTAGGTGGTATCTAATGTCTATAATTTAAAGTTCAAACTCCTCAACTGCCACATAAAATTCTATGAAAGTTGAAATATAATTCTTTGAAATCGCAAATAATCAGGTAATTTATATATAAGATTAAGCAAAAATTTATATGAATGTTCATCACAGTAGTATTTACAATATCAAAGTAAAAACAATCTACATGTGCTTCAAATTATGGAACACCTGTATAATGAAATAACATACAGCCCTGAAAAATGTTTTCAAGGAATATTTAATAATGTGGGGAAACACAATACAACATTAAATGAAAACAGGATGTAAAACATATATAATTTGACCTGAAGTTTATTTTTAAAAAGAATACACATGACTAAAAAGAAATAGATCAAAGTAGTGATCTATGGATTGGGAGGTTATAGGTGATTTTTACTTTCTTAATATGTTTTTCTGGTTTCCAAACTTTCTACAATAATAATACTTTTATTCTCAGAAAAATCTCCTAGTAATGGCTACACCTAAAAGAAAGAAACTTCAGCCTAGCTCCCTATTGCCCTCCCAATCCTTGCGCACAAGTCTGTGATTCTGTTTCCCACAGACCTGCCTCTACCACTGCCTGCACATGGCACACTTCTGCTCTGCAGCTGAGTCTGTGAGGGCCTCCCTTAGTACCTCCATTCCTGCTCTCAACATTTACTACACAAAGCACTCATCTGACATAACATTTGCTGCCTTGACTCATCAATTTCTTTTCTGTGCCCTTAGCTCTCACTTATCTGTCAAATTGACTATGATTTCACTTCTTTTTCCTGCCCCCAGCACCAAGCGCAGCATCTTCTAAGGAGGCATTTAATATTTGCTGGTTGCTCAGAATGAAGTTATTCTATATAGGGGCCACTATTTGGCTCTCAGAAGACTAGCGTGGCCATGATCTCCTGGGTCCCTGCTGCTTCTTGGCCAAAAGCTGCTGCCATTACTTCCCC
Organism: Grampus griseus; assembly: GCF_964374135.1. NCBI lineage: Eukaryota > Metazoa > Chordata > Mammalia > Artiodactyla > Delphinidae > Grampus > Grampus griseus. The sequence goes on along the minus strand of NC_139004.1, from coordinate 35,509,320 downwards.
CTTTGAATCAGATGGTTAGGGCAGGGAAGAGACCTGAGATAGGATCTAGCTCAATCACTGAAATTAGTAAAAGAGAAAACTGAGTTCTAAAAGTACAGAGAGACTCTCTGCAGGTCCCTAGGAGAGGCAGTGGCAGTGGCAGAGCCAGGCCTGGAAATGCAATTGCTCACATTCAGTGGTCATTTCCCCAGACCATTCTATGGCAGTGACCTCCAAGAGCCCTTCTCTCTAACTCTTCAAAGAATGTAAACTGGCAAACAAGTTTGGAAATGTCCGTTTGATTTCCTGAATGTTCATTTGACAGGCTGGAGAAAATGCATTTGGGATTGCCATTGTGTTTTTCACTCTGTTTAATATAACTGTTGAATATCAAAGGTTCACTGAAAGTAAATGAAAGTAGCTTTTAAGCTTAGCCATTAGGCACTTTAGAATTGTTTTCAAGGCAGCACAGCATAAAGGCCAGAATAAACTGATCATGAATTCTTCCCAGGGATATAAAATTAAAAGCATAATTCAGTGTACATCTTTCCTCCTACGATGAACGAATGCAGACCTGAATGAAGCCAGGGTGTGTGGTATGTGCTTATGAACCAGCATGGAAAGGATGCTTTTCACCACTCCAGGAAGAAATATGAAAGTCACTGATGAATAATTATTCTGATAAAGCACTAAGATCCTGTAAGGTTAGGCTGTGATTTAAGTTGACAGCTTTGGTTATAAACACTGGTTCTAAAAAATACCAATTAATGATTCATTTGACTCCTGCTCTGCTCTGATACTGTCCAAATTCTGGCATTTCATGTCATGCCATTGTCTTTTACCACATAAACTTGTTTTATCAAGACAAAGAGAGTAAAAAACACTTTCAAGTGAAAATAATAAAAAGGATCTACTTTACTGTTGCAAACTCTGACAATTTCCTCTTTGCATTAAAAAAGATAATAAGTGTCAAACCAGTTATTACAGCACATGACAGCTTCAGAATAGAGACAGCATATCCAGCTCTACATTATTCAATACGGACACATGGGAAAAGAGCAAACAGTTTTTCTAACAGATTTCTCTGCCTCAATGCCAATATGGCAAATAATCATAAGAAAATGTTATTACTCTACCTAATTTTCCCTTGGAGCTTTTAAATGGAAACTTTGGTTAACTGATTTTTAAAATATGCACAGGGAGGGGTGGGCAGCAACACCGCTATGACGGGTCCTGCCAACGACATCCAGGCTTAGGTGAAATGACCCCTGGGATGGGAGGGTTCTGAAGACGAGTAATAAGGGCTGAGGACTGGGGATACATGGCAAAGACAGATGTCTTTCCTAAAATGGAAGAGCTCCTGAGATGGCATGAACTGCACTGAGGCAGAAGTTGGAGGAAGGAAAAGAGAAATATTAATGCGTGCTTTCTTTCTCTAATCACTGGGGATGACAGTCAAAATCAGAGGAGAATACAGCAATTCAGAAGTAAAAGGAACAGAAGCAAAATAAAGTCACTGCAAGGTCTCTTCATTAGAGACTGAGATTCATTTCAACTAGCCTATCTTACCTCAGCTGCCATAACAAAATACCACAGAGTGGGTGGCTTAAACAAAATATTTACTTCTCACAGTTCTGGGAGCTGGGAAGTCCAAGATCAAAGCACTAGCCAATTTGGTTCCTGTTGAGAGCCCTCTTCCTGCCTTGCAGAGGGCAGCCTTCTCACTGTGTCCTCAAGTTTCAGGGTGAGGAGTGGAGGGTGCTGATCTCTCTTCTTTTTCTTATAAGGACACTAATTCCACCCTCATGACCTCATCTAAACATAATTACCTCCAAAGGTCCCACTTCCAAATACCATCACCTTGGGGGGTATGGCTTCAACATACGAATTTTAGGAAAACACAAACCTTCAGTCCATAACATAACCTTTACCTAGTACCTACTATGTGCTAGATGTAAGTTCTGAATAAAATTGAATAGTCATGCCAGGGGCAGAATCATGCTTATAATAAGATGCTCAGAAGCAAGACTGTATTTTCCTTTACACCTAAAAAAGCTTGTTTAGCAAACAAAGTTATTTTTACCTGAAATGGCTTTAAATCCTATGCTTTATATTTATGTCCATACTTTTTTGATAAGACCTACTTTAACTGTTGCCAGTTCTCACATTTTACTGATCTACTAAGCAGTATCCAGATTTGCCAATTTTATTTTCTGTCACCCTAATGTTATCATAACTTAATGCTATCAGGGAACACGAAAGAATCAATGCTGATTATAGTTAAGAAAGTGAGGACGAAAGCAATACTAACTGGGGATATTAGGTTTTTTGTAAAGCCTCGACAGAAGGTCCTCTTATCCCAGAGTCATTTAAGAATCATTAACTTGGGGCTTCCCTGGTGGCGCAGTGGTTAAGAATCTGCCTACCAATGCAGGGGAAACGGGTTCGAGCCCTGGTCCGGGAAGATCCCACATGCCGCAGAGCAACTAAGCCCATGAGCCACAACTACTGAAGCCCATGTGCCTAGAGTCTGTGCTCTGCAACAAGAGAAGCCACCACAATGAGAAGCCCACACACCGCAACGAAGAGTAGATCCCACTCACCGTAACTAGAGAAAGCCCGCGTGCAGCAACGAAGACCCAACACAGCCAAAAATAAATAAATAAATTTATTAAAAAATAAAAAATCATCAACTTGACTCAAACCCAGCAAAAATGCTACAAATACATGGAGTAAAGATGTCAGTAATTTTCTGGCAAGGAAGCATGGTTTAGTGGAAAGAGAATCCACTCAAGGTCTTTGGAGTCAAACTGACATGGTTTTGAAATCTACTCCCACAGTTTTTTTTTTTTTTTAACAGTGTGACCTCTCTGAGTTTCAATTTCTTCATCTGTAAAAATGAGAATATCCCTGCTGCACAGGAATGCTGTGTGGGATTAAATGAGAGGGAAGTATGTGCAAGTGCTTAAGAGGAAGTAACCATGTGGTCAATATGTTGTTTCCTCTCTGTTCCCGCGAATGCCTTCTACTAGGTAGGGGTCAGAAGTTCAAAAAGTTTACTACCAGTCTCTGCTTGTGTGTGTGTATATGTGTGAGAGAGGGGAGGGGCCGTGTGCAGAGGAAGGTTATAGATTTGTGAGTACTGTGCTTTCATGAGCCTGACCATCTTTAAAATATTTTGTGTTTATTGATTTGAAAATCATATTAATTTACCCACATATTTCATCTGACACCTCCATTTTCTGGTCTTTTAGGCATCTCTGGGCATGTGGATGCTTGATAAATAGACTTATTAGCATGATTTGACTATCTCTATCCTGTCTCCCATTTTTTTAACAGAATTACACAGCTGGCAGTGAGGATGGCGCCCAATCTCATCATTCATTTACAACCCTTTCTGCATGACTGAATCTGACTCTGCTTATTCCCATTCTCTGCTTCGAGGACCATCTCTGGTGTCTCTTCACTGAGAGGCAATGTGTACAAGCAGACAAAGCAGAAGAATAAAGGAGGGAAGAAATGTGGGCCCTGAGCTTCTGGATGGGCTCTGACCTATTTCACTCACCTTCAAACTCTGTGTGAATCTATTTCAGCTTCAGCCACTGTAGGGAAAGGTTGAGGAATCTTGATTTCCTCGAAGAAGGGAATGAACAATCGACACACTAAAAATCAGAGGAGACTTTGGAAATTACAAGAGAGGCTGATACTGTTAATGACTAGTTGCCTTGGTATGTCTTGTGTGCTAAAATTCCATTTCATTTTCATCACACATAGAACCAGAATTATCACTGCAGGAAGCACTACAAGTTGTGTTCCCTTTGTTCTATCAGAACATCCCAAATAGTATCACATGCTACCTGAAGATGTGCCCCTGAAATAGACCAACAATGCTTCAATTATCTTGGCTGCAGGCAAAGACAAAATAAGAGTCTCAGGAGTTCTCAAAAAGTTCAAAAAGTTCTCTCTAAACTGTGTTGTTTTCAGATGGAAACTGCAAGAACATGACCAAAACTATAATAGTAGAGATTTCCCTGGGCTTTGTTCTGGCTATAAGATAGTTTCCAAATATACGATGAAAGGTAATTAGAAGCCGGCAGGGGCCCAATGTGGAACACATCAACATGATCATAGTTCAGACACACAACCCATTCAGTCCCCACCCCACTCCACCCCCAGCTTCTCACACAAGCAGGGTTACCCAAACTCTGGTTAACCTAGTATCAACCTTCCTATTTAAGTTTATCTGATAATTCACAGTGTAATGGGAAAAAATGGAAAGACAGAAAGGAGAAAACATAAAACAAATATTGTCCTTCATGTTGGTAAAAACATAAATTGGTTACATGACAAATGTGAGGCAGTGATTATGCTGACAGTCCAATGGCAAAGTTATTAAAATCTTTTTTTTTTCTAACTTGGAATCTTTATTCTTGATGATTTTGTAATAGGCTTGTCCTTAGTTTGATTAAGCAAACTCTCATTTGGCTATGAGAACTCATTCAAATTTGCTAACGGAACTATGATGGTAAAATTATACAGCAAGTTGGGAAAAATACCCATGAAATAACACAACTTTTTATAAAATTGTCAGGTTTCAATTCCAGTAACCCATAAGACAGGGCCTAAAGCCTATTCATAATCACATCATTCCAGAATGAGGAGCTATTGCCAGAAACTTTTTATGGGGTGGGAAAAGGAATAAAGGATGGTCAGTGCTGACAAATACAGGTTTAATGATACAGTGCTCTTCACAGATGGCTACAGAGACTGTAAACTATTACCCAGAAACATACAACCACACAACACAGACCACTTAGCCAGATCTAAAATAAACTGGCTTCTTGTAACTACCCTGTAAACACTACAGCCCTTCTTCCATCCAAAATTGACCCTAATCTCACATGAAAACAGTTATTGTAGGGGAATCAGAAACCCAGCTTTGTGGCCAAAAGTAAAAACCAAAGGAAAAATAGCAATTCAGTGGTTAGCTGGTGAAAGCGGGAGATCTGGTGCCCTTCACTGTGCTGCTTTGCTCTTCTTACTCTGGCTCTTTTTGTCCCTCTTCTCCAGCCCATCCATGTTAGCTCTCAATAGGCTTGAATAAGCCATCTGAAACTCATTCACTTCTTTGGAGCTCACCACAGTGCTGATCTTCTTTTTCCCATCGGTAGCTCTTAACAGACACTTGTTGTCTGAGGGCTCAAAGCCCTCCACAGAACCCTCCCTTGGAATGGGTTTAGTTCGACCACCATACTTCTTCAGGGTGATGAACACGCTGCCCGACAACTGGCACTTCTGGAAGAGGTTGGTCAGCTCTGTCAGGAACTGCTCACTCTTCAGCAGCACCATCCTGGTGCTGCTGGCTCCTCTCTGTCAGCACCTATTAAAATCTTTAGAGAAAAAAATCTCATTTCTTCAAAATTTTCCACCATTTTAAAAGCCAAGTCGAGAGCTGAATCACTGCTGTAAAAGGAAACACCCTTTCTGAACCACATCTGTGTGATGGGGCCACTGATGCTGCCATTACTGCTCGATCAACACACCCTGGAACAAGAATTTTCATTTCTGAATCCAAGCCTGTTAAAAATCCTCCTGGGGAAGTAAACTAACACCTGGGCATCTTCTGCAGTATAAAAATTCTCTTCTCTTACGGCAGTAGCCTTATGTTTAGACTCAAAAATGCCTTTTCCCTTGCATCAGCTTCTCTCAGGTGAAAGGAAATAAAGACAGAAAGCAAGGGCCCCTTCAGTAAAATCCCACTGAGAAGGCACAGGCAAAATAGGAAGATTTAATTGTAACATGAGGGGACCCTATGATGATGTGAGAGGGAAAGGAGAGAGAAGAGGAATGGCACCTAATCTGGAAGATTCAAGTACATTCACAGATATTTTCCCAAGATGTGCAAGCATCTAGCCTTCTTTAAGGAGACAACTGTGGCATCATATAACTCAAATTAATTCCTTTCTGAATGAAAGCTGAGTAACAAAAACAGAACTTGGCAAGATGGCACAGCACAGCGAGGGCAGAATTGTATTCCCAGTTGATACTTGGTGAGATGTTAGGTTGTCATCTCAACATAAAATAAAATGAGGCCGCACAACGGAAAGTGTTTTGAAAAGTAAAAATCCAAGGGAAAGATGAAAGCAGCATTTTAATGAATCTGGAGAAAACGAACTCTGTGGGGTGGGCAGCTCTGACTGTGACCTTTCTCCAGTTGACATCCTGGGAAGAGAAGACACATGATGGAGAGAGAGGCCAGTGCCTGCCTCCTTCCCCCACAACGGGAATGGCAGTACCATTTGCCAGCACCTGGAAGCTGAGAGAGAGCCTGATGTGGATTCTGTCCGTCCATTAAAGGCAAGAAGAGTGAAAAGTGGGAGAGAAAGCTCCTAATACCAACAGTGGTGACCTGGGGTCATGCAGTAAGGAGTTATAAAGGCATAAAAGCTGCTTTATTCAGATGGTTCCTTTCAGGGGAACTCATTTCATGATACTTAATGCAGGCAGTTAGAAGAACGGCTGGGTTGGATATAACTTACAGTATGTCACACAAACCTGGAGCGCCCACAGAACATTAATTTCAGGGCACACATTGAGATTATGCACTTACAACCGGCCTCTTTGCCAGGGGCAGCAGCTTGTAACTCAGAAAGTCATGTTTCATTTAGGATGTGCTGTATAGTGTTGAAGGGGAAAGTTAACTGTTTTGTTTTGTTGTGTCTTTTTCCCGCATCTGAGTAAAAAGCCCTTGGGAAAGAGCTACATATGCTAAACTGAAATTTTCTATAAAGGTGTTCTCACTCATTTCAGCACAAATCTGCTTAGGTCATATCTCTTGCACGTCTACTCTTGTTCTAAACACAAGACTTCCCCTGCTACTGAGATCCCCACAAGCAAGCTCACCATTCTGGGATTTGCTTTATCTCATATAGGTTTGGGTATCACTTTCTCCTGAACCTAGAACTATGTTTTCCACCACAGCATGCCAGACACTAACTCATCCCTACTCAAACGGGCTTTTAGAACACCACTTTCTTGATGTGCTCCATATATACAATGGAATACTACTCAGCCATAAAAAAGAATGAAATAATGCCATTTGCAGCAACACGGATGGACCCAGAGATTATCATACTGAGTGAAGTAAGTCAGAAAGAGAAAGACAAATACCATATGATATCACTTATATGTGGAATCTAAAATATGACACAAATGAACTTAGGTATGAAACAGACTCACATAGAGAGTGAATTGCCAAGGGGGAGGAGGGACTGGGGAGGGACAGGGTGGGAGTTTGGGTTTAGCAGATGCAAACTATTATATATAGGATGGATAAACAACAAGGTCCTACTGTATAGCACAGGGAACTATATTCAATATCCTATGATAAACCATAATGGAAAAGAATATGAAAGAGAATGTATATATATATGTATGTATGTGTGTGTATGTATATATATATACATATAACTGAATCACTTCGCAGTACAGCAGAAATTAACACAACATTGTAAATCACTATACTTGAACAAAATAACTTTTTTTAAAAAAAGACATTCTTAAGAGAATTTTCAAAAAAAAAATCCCATCTTCCTCTAAGTGGTAGTGAGGTGGTCCTTTTTTTCACCCTTAGCTACTCCTCAGCTCTGGTAATCAGTAACTATTCAACTTAGGTAAGAGAAACCATATTAATTCTTCTAAGTAATGCAAACATCTAATTTTACATGCTCTCAAATTACTTTTCTTTCTACTGCATGTTTGTGTAGCTATTACATGAGTCCGTTGTACTGATGCAGCTGTCATCCCTTCAACTCAGTTCTTGCCAAACACTGAGCTGTGTCTGGAGATACAAAGATAACCACTCTTGTTGAAGAGATGCCAGTTTAGTGGGAGAGCAGACATGTAAACAGATCCGTATGTGAGATACATGGCCTGGAGGCGGAGAAAAAAATATATTGCACAAATAAATCAGCACAACAGCACAAAAAGAACTAGAGGGCCATAATATACCACAAAGATCCAGTGAAATGCAAGGACTGTGAACATGAAGGTAATACTTGCATTTTCATCTCAGTCAATCTACATACTCTGCTGCAATGGAAGAAGTAACCTCGTTCCTACCTAAAGACAACTTTCCACTTGAGTCCCAGGGCCAAGCCCCTCTCTCATATCAGGGACACGGTCCTTTAACGATCCACTCTCCTGCATTATCAAATCCTCCCTTCCTGTGGAGTCATTCCAACGTGCATACAAGCATACCTTAATATCATCCTCCCTTGACCTTGAGCCCTCTGGCCTCTTTGCCATTTCTCTGCCTCCCTTCCCGGTGACACTCCTTTCATCTTCTACATTTATTGCCATCCCTATTACCTCACCCTCCATTCCCTTCTCCCACTGCTCCAACGAATTGATTCTCAGCAAGGTCACCAATAAGGTCCACCTTGCCATTAGTGACTTTTCTGTTCTTATCTGTCTTGCATAGCGTCTACTGCCCACTCTCATCTCCCCTCAGTCCATATTGAAAGACTGTCTTCTTTAGGCTTCCATGAAAACCCTCTCCTTGTTTTCTTTCTGCCTCCAGCTCCTTTGCAGTTTTCTCTGTCTGCTTCTCCTTGCCTGCCTCATTCCTGTCCCCCCCATAGCCCATTCTCACAGTAGCTAGAGTGGTCTTTCAAAATTATAAACCAAGTTATTTTATTCCCTGACTTAAACCCTCCAATGGCTTCCCATCATTCTTAGCATAAATTCCATGTCACCGAGGCCCAGTAGTTCCTGGCTCCTGCCTACCTCTCTGCCTCATTGCTAGCCATACCTTCTCCCAACACCCTGCACACTATCCACCACCAGATTTCAGACTTACACTGCCTTTTTTCAGTTCCTCAAACACCCAAAGATAGTTCCCACTTCACAGCCTTTACCACTGCTGTTCATTAGCCTAGAGCACTCTTCTCTTAGCTCTCTGCATGGCCAACTGTGATAAGTCAAGTCTCAGCTCAACTGACTTGCTCACGGAGGACTTCCCTGATCTTCCTGCCCAAGTGTCCGTTCCCCAAACTCAGTCACCTGCTAGCTCATCACCCCTTTCCAATTCCTTCAAACACTACACTAAAAAGTGTCATGTTTATTTTTCACATCTCATTTGTCTACCTCTCCTGTGAGAGCCTAAGCTCAACAAGGGCAGGGACTTGGTCTTGTTCAAGCTGTATGTCTAGCTCCAGGCACAGTGTTTAGTACATGGTAGGTACTCTGTAAATATTTACTGAATGGAAGAATGAAATGATGATGAAGTCCTTGGTTAGGATATTGTGTCCAGCTCTTTGCTCTTCAACTACAGAAAAGCACAGGAAGGGGAAAGTTGAAACATAATAATAACTAGCATACAGGGAAATCAGACTTATGAAAAAGGTTAACAGAACTAGAATTAATGAGAAAATATTCTACTTTCACTCTTCAGGGGGTCATTACTAGTTTTTTTTAATGTCTAATGAAGATTAAATAAAAAGAAATGGACTACAGGTTCAGCAGACTGGGTTTAAGTTCTAGAATAGATGAGATGTGGGTTAGTTATGGAAACACTTCCTGAAACTGACTACTATTTAGGATTATAGGAACTGCCCTGGTGGCGCAGTGGTTAAGACTCCACGCTCCCAATGCAGGGTTCCCAGGATTTGATCCCTGGTCGGGGAACTAGATCCCACATGCATGCCGCAACTAAGGAGCCTGCCTGACGCAACTAAGACCCAGCACAACCAAGTAAATAAAAATAAAATATTTTTAAAAAGATAATTAGCTCCAGAAGAACACTGAAGAGTCTTTTAAAACTAAAAGGGATAATAATAATCCTGTATCAACTGAGTGCCTCCTGTGTGCCAAGAGCATTGCCCAGACTGTGTTGTAAGTCTGCTCTCCTTTGACACTTGTAGCTGCCCTGTGAGGAGACACAAGCTACTACTGTCCTCCTTTTAGAGATGAGACGACCAAGGCTTAGCAAAGCTAACTAAGTTGAAAAGGCCACATAGTTGATAAATGACCAAGGTGGGACCAAACCCAGATCTGTTTGACTATAAAATCTGTGCTCCTGACCACTATGTTTAAAAGGGAGAGTTTAAAGCACTGGACATAGCCCTGCTAAAAACATGAGGATCAGTTTTCTTAAAATCTTCACCCAAGTCTAGGATTTTAAGGTATTTTCAGGAATAATATAAAGAACATGCTATAAAGAACAACTTAAAACAGCGCTATAATGCAGATTCCATCTTAGAGCTTTTGGTTACACAGACGTTTGATGAACTGGACAAAATAATGTGCTTTTGGTTAGCCATTATATAAATTCTCTTGTGTCATCTTGAAGGATTACTTTATTTATAGTCTAAAGAGCTGTCTTAGAAATATGAGAAAAGAAAAACAAGTTTACAAGTATCACTGGGTATGACAAAATAATTTCTTGTTCCTCTAAAGTTATGAACAGAGGTCAGCAGATTATGGCCTGCTTACGGCCTGCAAGCTAAGAATGAATTTCACATCTTTTAAAAGAGTTGTTTAAAGGAAAAAAAGGAGGAGAACATGTCACAGAGACTGTGTGGCCCATAAAGCCTAAAACAGTTACTTTTTGGTCCTTTAGCAAAATGTTTGCTGACCCTTGTTCTAGAGCCTAAAAATGTATGCACAAGTATGGAATAGGTGTAATAGAGAATAATATACCTGCTAAGAAAAATCAACTCCCTGAAGGTTTTAGAAAGTATCTTTGGAGGGTTTGTTTGTTCGTTTCTTTTACCAAAGACAACAAAACTTCCCAGACTCAGATCATAAAGTGGGTCTGGCCTCTCAACCTAGATCAGTTAGATGATATAAGGGGGCCTAAGAAGGAAAGGAGAGTACTGAAGAGCTTGGGGAAAAATGAGAATGATCCAATCTCAGAGCTGAACAGGGCCTTATAGATACTAGGAGCCAACACCTTCATTCTGTAAAAGAAGAAGCCCCCTGGGGCGGGGGTGGGGCAGTGGCTTCTTCAGGCCACGAGGACATGCACACACAGCACAGTGATTCGTTCCGGCCCCCGAGGCTGGGGCTATGTTCTCTGTGCCATGTGGCCTTTACTATAGAGACATGCTTTTGCAAATCGAGGAGCAGGAGACAGCTTTTTAAAAGGTCAGACAAGAACCAGCAGATCTGCAAAGAACATGTGATCTGAAGGTGAAGTCCCAATCCCTCTTATAAAAACTGTTTAATTTCTTTTTTTCTAATTTTAAAAATAGTACACGTTGATTATAGAACATAAAAAAAATTTACAGAAAAGAATAATCATTCATAATCGTATTTGATGATAAACACTTTTAACATTTGGTGTATTTCCTTATAGCTTTTTTAAAAATCCATATACACATACATCATTTTAAAAATTAGAATATTGTTATTTTAGTAACTTTCTTTCCACTTAACTAGGTACAAGTCAACTTGTGAGCATTTTTGTGTCATATAAAATTCTCCTAAAACAGTTTTAATGGTTGTACAATTCCATAGTATGTATGTATCATTCTTGCTGTAACTAATTAATCCTTCCAGAACCAACATGTATGAGAGAATATTTTATGTCACCCTCATCAACACGACCATGAACATAATTCAAAATATTTTCCCATTTAATAAGCACAAATGATTTCTCTTTGCTTCACAATGAGGTTGATCTTTTTTTTTCACATGGCCGTTTAGTTATTTGCCTTCTTTTGTGAATCATCTATTCTTTTTTTTTTTTGGCGGTATGCGGGCCTCTCACCGTTGTGGCCTCTCCCGTTGCGGAGCACAGGCTCCGGACACGCAGGCTCAGCGGCCATGGCTCACGGGCCCAGCCGCTCCGCGGCATGTGGGATCCTCCCGGACCGGGTCACGAACCCGTGTCCCCTGCATCGGCAGGCGGACTCTCAACCACTGCGCCACCAAGGAAGCCCCCATGAATCATCTATTCTTAATGTCACATGTCCTATCCCCACTTTTCTTCTGGGGTGCTCGTCTGTTTCTTTTAAGAATCAAATAGCAAAGATTCTAACCTTTTTTCCTGATACAAATTTTGTAATTTTTCCACTTTGCCATTTACCTTTTAATTTTGTCTTTTTAATTTTGTTGTTTCTAGATTCAGAAATGTAGCATTTCTATCTAGTCTGACCCCCTGCTTTTTGTTCTTTGTGATTTGGTAAGATCAGTAATAGCACAAAGCTGGTGTGGGACCATACAAGGGATCATCTACTGGAGCTGGCTGGTGCTCTATTAAAGTCTCTAAAAAGCAGCCAGTGTAAGTCTTCCAAACCCGCACAGCCTGCAAGTTCTGCCCAATGGTGGCCAAATGGAAGGAACGTGTAGTGTAAATGCTACAGGATGGACCAGGATGCTAGTCCTCAGTTTGCTCCACACTTGCTACGCGTCCTCAAACAAAACCCAGTCTCCCTGAGCGCCATATATACCTCACCTAAAAATGAGAAGCGTGGACACTACAGTCTCAAAAGACACGGCCAGTTCTAAGGCTCATGCTTATTTGACACGTGACAGGAGGGAGCTCAGCATTAGATGCGGAGGGCTAGTTAGCATCCACACCCCAGAGAGACCTGTCCATGAGGAGAGGAAAAAGGTGAGAGATGGTAAAAAGGAACATCTGACATGGGAGGGCTGTAGTCCTTTTGGCATGTCGTGTCAGTTACAGAAATTCTTTCAAGAGGTCAGCATGGCCCACAGGGTCAAAGGCAGAGGGAACCAAAGCTGAAAAGGGTTCAACACTAGTGCACAGATCTTTCCCAGAGGAGGCACCAGGTAACCTCGCTGTGGTTTCCTCTGAGTTAGCTGGGAACTGTAAATGTTGGATATGGGCATAAATGCCAGAAGACAAAACCCAAAAAGGGACCTGGATGAGAAAAAGTGGTGGTGAAAGTTCTGAGACGAAAGAGAGAAGGTGTCACAAGGGTCGTGCTGAGAGAGCTCTTTGAGGGCAGGCATGGATTGGATCAGAGACGAGAAGGGACAAGAGGCAGTGAAACTCAAGCAACGAGAAGAAATGGTCTCAAGAAGAGGTGGGCAGGGTTGTAGTGGAGATCAAAGTGTTGCCTCCTGTCCCTGTGAAGTACCTGCAAATGCAATATTGTGAAAAATAATACATGCCCGGAAGTATTGTGATACTGGCAGGAAAGGAAGAGCATTGGTTAGACAACAGTAGCAGCGCTGTGGGTGCCACCAGCAAAGTTCTGAGTCCAGGTCACACAAGACACAAGAAATCACATTAACGAGCTAAAGTTCTTACCTTTATTTGGTAACTAACTAACTAGTATTTTTTTACATATACTTAACAAATAATTTTTTTTCTTGCATAATACTAAGTAATAACACTGGTTCATTTTCTTCACTTTATTGCTACTTTAGTAGTTATTTATCTTTCTCATCTCAGCACTGATTAAAACATAAAATGTCTTTAGGAAATGTTATGTCCTAATTTATGGTTTAATTTGATCTTAGCAGTCAAACACTGATAACACTGCATCTCTTAAAGAAATCAGCCTATCTATTATCATACCCCAATAAGTACATGAAAAAAAAAACTCAATGAGAAGAGAAGAAATTGCAAAGCTAGGAGGCAATATGAAGGAAGAGAAACAAATCCTGAGTCCTCCACCCGGCCCAACAAAGTTTATTAAGAATAATTGAAGAGGTGCTTCCCTGTGTTTCAATGATGGAGGATGCCTCATCCACCTATTTACTTTCCTCTTCAAGCTTGTTTATCGTTTTTGATGTAAAGGAAAAGAAAAGAGCCACTTCTCCCTTCTAAAAGCATATAAGGTAAGAACTACACTGTAAATAGATTTTTACCCCCAGGCTCAAAATTCTCATTAAATTAAAACCCCATTATTGTTTACACTGTCCTGAACAAGACTGGAAAAAGACTAACCAGATCCCATTTTAGAGATGAGAAAACTGATGCACAGAAACAGCCTAAGCAAGACTAGAACACACAGAGAAACAAAGGCCAGCCTTCCAGCACAGGCCTCTCCTGGGGTCTCTGTTCACAGCTTCCCTTCAGGGTTCACAGTGGCCTTCAACTGAGGAAGGGTAGAGGAGCAAAGAGTAGGAAACTGAGCTGGGCCCCAGCTTTACACCATGCTACTGCTGGGATCCTGGGAAAGTAATTTTAATGTTCTGATGGCTCCATTTCCTTCTCTGTAAAATGGGGCTGATATTTACATCCACTCCCTAATACAACGTTTGTAAGGATCAAATGAAAGGAAGCGTTCCTTATAAAGTACCAGGTATTCTCGTCACTTAGCGATTTAAGAGAAGAATGATGCAACTAAAATAATAATTCAAAAACTTGCATCACTCTGTCATTCATGAATTTCATAAGCTCAGGTCCTAAAACTGCTATATAGCATATATTTAAGTATAATACTTTGTTTCTATTATTTTGTTTTACCCAACTGAGATAACTATTAGGTGTGTATATACAGGCAAATACACGCATAATGTTTAAAACACATAGAGATATATATTTGTATATACATACATATAATTATGATAAGGAAAATTATGGTTTTGCACAAATATCATATAAATCCTTTTAAAAACTGTTGGTAAACAAATAAACCAGAGCCAATGTGCATTTTGCTCATGAAATTAAATAAGATTGCACTTTGCTCATGAAATTAAATTTAAGCTTTCAATGTAAGATTTTATATACAAAATAAAATAGTGCCACTGCATATAAAGGATTACATGATGATATGAATACTATGAGAAGGAGCAAATTCTGTTTATAGGTTTTTTTTATTTTAAAGCCAAGACAACTTTTTTTCCCAAGACAACAATTCTCATCTAAAATTTAACCTAAAAAGAATGAGGTACTTCTGCATTTTTAACCCTTAAAAAATTGTCCAGGTTACAGACAAAACTTCCAGAATCTAGAATAATAACAAAGCATTCAGTGACCTAACAATTACTTTGAATAAAGGACACATATCAACAATTGCAGTGGGTGAAATTGTTCCTTTCTCCGGCACCCTGGAGGCGCAATGTTTAACGAGAAAGAATTATTTATGCCTACGAACAGAGAACTGTAACGGGCCATTTTAATATAACACATCACAGCAGTACAAGCAAGCTGCCGGAAAGGTGTTACCAGGTTTTGACTTATACTCATCTGATTTCCAAGACCAGACTAAAGCTTTGAAAACAGCAGGGGCTTTTGGTTTTGTTTTTCATTATTACTGAGAGTCAGTGGCAACAATAGCTGTGTTGATGGAGTCTTCAGGCAGGAATACTGAGGTTCCACCATTTCCTGCTGAAAATGAGTTCTCACCAACTGCCAGGACTAGGGATGTCAAGACCTACCTCCATTTTTTTCCTCTTTTAAAGTGCTTACAGTAATTTAGTGATTTTAATCATTATTACATTCATTTTGGAACAACGAAATAATGCTAAGAATCTCCTATCATAATGCATTGAAAAGACAAGTTTTCGGAAGGAAAACGATCTACAGTTCATCAGTTTTGCTACCAACTGTAGCAGTCGAAATACTGAAATCAGATTAACTACAGAAATAGCAGGGAGAGAGCAGAATGGGGAGTGGAGGGGCAGCGAGCAGGGCTGAGGGAGATGAGCACTGAACTGAAATCAGCCTGGGCCAGAGGGAAACCTCTTTACAGGCTGATGATGCAACAAAACAGAGAAATTGGTTTTAGTGTTTTTAACTTCAATTAGTCACATTAATTAATGCTAAAAACAATGTTAACAGTATATTATTTTCATTTAGTTCAATAAAGGATTATACACATTTGAGTAAATTACACAGTATTAAACATTTAAATAACTTGAAATGAAGCCATTACTGTCATTCAAACAAGTTTCTACAGCTAAAGGCTGAATGTTAAGTATTAACTGATCTGGCATTACAAGAATATAAATCCTTTATCTTTTTAGAGAGAAGAACAAACGAAAAGATTTGATGACTTCTGACTTGAATAAGTGGTTTGTAGTGGCACAGCGCCCTCCAGTG
Organism: Grampus griseus; assembly: GCF_964374135.1. Lineage (NCBI taxonomy): Eukaryota > Metazoa > Chordata > Mammalia > Artiodactyla > Delphinidae > Grampus > Grampus griseus. The sequence continues at coordinate 35,493,317 of NC_139004.1, read as the reverse complement.
GTCAAATGCTCAAAATGCAATTTCTAAAGGCCAAAGTTCAGTAGCCAATCTTCATTTTGAATGGTGATAATATAACCTTAGCTTTTTTTTTTTTTTGCAGTACGCGGGCCTCTCACTGTTGTGGCCTCTCCCGTTGCGGAGCACAAGCTCTGGATGCGCAGGCTCAGTGGCCATGGCTCACGGGCTTAGCCGCTCCGCGGCATGTGGGATCTTCCCAGACCGGGGCACGAACCCGTGTCCCCTGCATCGGCAGGCAGACTCTCAACCACTGCGCCACCAGGGAAGCCCTAACCTTAGCTTTTTTAAAAAAATACAGTGGTTTACCTCAGCACATATTTTCAATACCAGGTGATCTTTGCATTGACAATTTCCCTCACCAAATTTAAAGTTTTTATTTAAATCTAATTTGTTCCTAAGAAATGTTCTGGAGAGTTAAAAAAAAAAAAGAAAAACAAAGCAAAACCTTACTTGGACAGACAAGAGCTGCAATGATGAGTGAATTGTTTTCTGTAAGGCTAGAATAATGGCGGGAATGTCAGCATTAGAGTGGTATTAATTTTTATGTGTTAAAATCTAAGCTCTAGAGGGAGATTATAAACATTATGGAATGCTATTTTGCCTGTTATACGAGTACATATGGCAAGTTCAAAATTACAGAAATGCCTTTTACTCATTTTTTCTATATGTGAACATTTCTGTTTTTAAATAACAGTATAAAATATTCATTGTATATACATCACTTTTTTAAATCACTATAACTCCTATTAGAATGGATCCAAAGTTAAGGGCTCCAATATTATTCTGAAGTATGGAAAGATATTTACCCTTTCAGGTTATCAAAAAAACTCCCTTAGACCAATCTATAATACTTCCATTCTTGAAAATATATTGATTTCTCATATGAAAAGGGATTATAATGCTGTTTATAATAACTGAAAATATGAGTTAAATGATTATAATATTCTTGGTTTTCTACTCTATCAACTGCATTGCCCCAGACCCTATAGAAAATATTGGGTTGGCCAAAAAGTTTGTCTGGGTTTTTCTGTAACATCTTATGGAAAAACCCAAATGAACTTTTTGGCCAACCCAATAGTTACTAGTTGGAATAAGGTAGTTATTTTCAAAAAAAATAATAATGATTATCTAATTAAAATTTTTTCTTCTTCTGCTTACCCAAAGAACAGAAAAGTTTGAACATGTTTTTGAAAAGATCATTCCTTTTATTGGAACCAAGAAAGCAACTCTCTCTCTGTAATGTAAGTAGAAATGACTTTGGGTTTTTGATTTTGACTCCACCACCCACAGCAATGCAGGCAAACATCTCTGCGCCTTAGTTTCTTCACCTACAAAATGGAGATAATTGTTCCCATCTCATGGGAACCTCCTGAGGATTCAGAGTAATGATGCAAGTAGAACACTCGGCCCAGTGCCTGTACTCGAGGAGATCCTCAAGGAACACCCGTCCTACCACTGAAAGAATGCAGAAGACCTATTCTCCCTAGGTCTTCTCCCTAGATCCAAGAGGACTAGAACCGGGGTTAGGAGCTATGGAGTCACATGGATGAATCAATTAAACCCACTTGGACCGTGCAGGTAGACCTGGAGGTGGTTAGGAAGGAGCAATAACACCGCCACACAGGGATGGTGGCTGAGAGATGTGGATGTGCTCATGAATAAGAATATCTTACTCATTACCCCATCTGAATTACTTTCATCTGTTTCTCTCTTCATCGTTAAGTATTTAAAGCAGTGAGGTGGTGGGAGATGGTATGGGAGTGTAATCAAATCTTTTCTGGGGAAGATGGGCCCATGAGTAGTCTGAACATGCATTTTCAGAATTATAATAAAATAGACTATATTTGCAAAGTAGGCTTTCTTGCCCTTTGTGACCATGAAAACAAGGCAGTTGAACAAGCTTGATGTGAAAGTGACCTATGCTGTGCTCTGTCACTAGCAAGAACACGAAAAACACTTGTGGCAAGCAAACAGATCCCACTTTCACACTGATCTCATGTGACTGAAAAAAAAAAAAAAAGAGCGTCCTTCTAAGAGTGCCATTGCCTTGATTCTTTTGTTGCAATTCTTACTTGTTAATGGATATTTTAAATAATATTGAGAAAGGTGTAAGATTTCTGAGTTTATCAAAAACGGCATGAGTTTTTAAATGTTGAGAAACATTTTTTTAAAGATGCAAATCAGCTTCAGGAAAATGAGAGGGTAAAAGGGAGAAAGGGCTCAAGGGACAACTTTTAAAATTCAGGCTTTAGGCTAATGGTCACACCAATTAAGATGCAAATGGATAAGGTTTCTAGCTTTTGCCAGCTTGCCAAGTACCCTGACGACTTACTAGTGGCAACAGCCATTATGTCTTCCCCTTCTGCATCAGTGTCCTAAACAATGCCCTAAAAGCTTACAAGAGTTGAGAGCTGATGCCAGGTCCCAAAGTGGGCAGGGCCTGGCAGCACAGACACACACACACACACACACACACACACACTCCAAGAATTACCCTGAGTGTTGAAACTTTCAACGAGGGCAGGAAAGGTACCAGTATGTCCCTCCTATCCACGTGGGAAATATCTTTTTCTCAAAAGGGAATTCACAATACAGAGCTAGGACTATCTACCAAGCAAATGACAGATGGGTCTAGATGCATAAGGTAAAGGACAGAATTGGTTTTGGTGACTCTCTGAATATTCATAGAATCTATAAAAGTCCAATCCTTTTAAGATGCAGTCTGTTAGAAATGAATATGCAACTGTACCAAATAAAAACACTGTATTTCTCAAAATGGACACATGGAGGGAACTTTTCCCACCTCCCATTACTGTCGCAATTTCTGGATAAAGTATTATATGAACTTTATGTTGATTTGTGATTTATATACTCTAAGGTAGGCCCCCCAATATGGTTTTTTTTCCCAAATCGCATTCCCTTATCATTTCACCCATCACAAAAGGTGCTACATTCAGTAAGATAATTCCTAAGGATAGTGTTAGAACTGGCTAGCTCTTCAAAATGATCAGAACTACTGGACCCCACACATGGCAGCAGCATGGGGTTCCTTTCTTCAAGTTTCTCAGTTCACTACATGGAAAGAAAGAGGGAGAGAAAAGGAGGGAAGGGGAGAGCAAGGGAGAGGAAAAAAAATAAGGTATTCACTAGTAAAGAACTATTATCAATACAATGACTATTCCTTACAACAAGACCTATTACAATGAAAATCATCATACTAGAGGATCTCCAAACCTTGTTGCTATAAAACTTCAACCAACTAGCTTAGTGACCATTACAGCAAGCAAAGCCTTCAGACCTGGCTATTGTCTCAAGTCCCGAGCAGGACAGAAGGTATTTTTTTAAGTCTTAATTACACAAGCTTGGTTAGAGTCCAAGTGTAAGCAACCAGGCGAGGTGGCAATAGCCAGGTTTACAGAAAGAGGCAGTCACGGAGGATAACATGTGTCAGATTTGCTGAAAATAGGTTCAAGGCTGAGGTGTCCCTCAGTTTTAACACTGCTTTTCTGAAATTTTGTTGACGCTACAGAAACACTGACTATAAAGTTACTTTCATATTAATAAAAATCTTCAGTAAGATCAACACTGGAGTGATTCCCAACAGAGTATGAAAGACAGAAATCTGGTCATTTGTATGAATTTGGCTGCCGAAAGCACCTGTCTCTAATATCTAAAACCGAATTCAACCTGTCCCATTTTTTTCCACAATGAAGTTCTTTCAGGACTCATATGAGGTACTAAGGACCAGCCACAACACCAGAACCAGTCTACCATTCACATTCCATACTCATGCAGAAGAGAATGCTACACATACTTCTAAACAGCAGATTGTGCTAGATAGGTCTGTGGAACACAGCTGAATTTGTCATTATTTAGAGGTACATATGTATTTCACAATGTGTTCTGTTTTGTTCTGTTATCTAGCACCCCCTGCCCCCCAAAAAAACACAGCAGGAAGCAACCCACAAAGGGGTGGACCGGGTGCACTGGCCAGGAAGGGCCATACATCCCTTCTGCTCACAGCCCACTGGCCTGAGCTGGTGAGAGAGCCAGCATCGGAGGTGGGTAATGTGAGGGGACACATGGAAGAGCTGACGAGCACTACTGCTTATGCACACCATCCAATTTTCTGAATCTTTGATTCTAAAAATCAAGAAGCCCCACACCTTTCCTCTTGTAAGCTTCACTCTCCATAATAAGGATTTGTGCCTATCACCTCCTTTGGTAATTTTCTCCCATTAGTAGATGGGCCAGTTCTTCTTTCCATGTTGATTTACTCACAAAATTATATCCAAAATAGATGGGACCCTAGGGATACAAATTCCACAGAACAAAAACCTGTACAATCAAGCTAAGTCCCCTCATGTTTTTCTCCATATCAACTATGTACCATATTTTAAAACACACAAACACACACACACACACACACACACACACACACTAATGAATGATCTAGCATATTTGGAATCTAAACAGTGCCTGTCAGCAACAGCTAGGGGTTCATTTCTTACACTTGGCCCTCTGTCGAGCCTGTTTTCTGTCAGCTTTCTTATTTTCTCTTTAATTTTGCTAAGGGAACACTATTCTGACAAGTGGTTAAGCGATACACAAAAATCAGAGAAAAAATGTTAACAAATTAAGCACTTTTGTCTAACCCTCTTCAGAATACTGTGCCAAGGTAGGGCACATGCCACACTGCAGTCTCAGTACACTGTTCGAAGTACTGCACATTCCACACGGCAGTCACATAACACTGTACCAAGTACTGCACATGCCACACTGCAGTCTCAGAACACTGTGCCAAGTATCGCACATTCCACACTGCAGTCTCTGAACACCGTGCCAAGTACTGCACATTCCACACTGCAGTCTCAGAACACTGTGCACAGGGGCTGCCTCCTCTGCATTCAGCACACAAATCACTTTGACTATGATCACCCACATTTATCTTTATTTTTTAAAATCACCTCATTGTTGCCAATGGCATTGAACATTATTAGTACTAATCCAGCTACTCTTAATAATAGTACTTAAGTAACCTGTCATCTTGGGAATTTTATAAACAATAGCTAATTAATTGTCAAGCATTTAAGGTAACAGGATTCTAATCTCCAACCTCTGAGGCAGGGTATTTATTTGTTATAATGATAAAACTTCTGTTTGCATTGCTTATTTATTCAATATATTCTCTATCTCATCGATTCTAATTTTTATATCTGCTTGGTAAGTAAAATAAAGACTCACATGCTGAAAGACACAGACAGCACACTTTACAAACAGTGATGAATCTCCTGCAACTCCTTTTATTCACACTACAATAGATTCTATGTTACCATGCAAAGAAAAACAAAACAAAACACCATAGATTATTTCCCCTTGTTTGCAAGATATACTCACAGTATTCTGATAGGAACAAGAACTTGAAGGTGCGGCATGCTATGTCTTACGAGTGTGATTAAATACAATATTCTGTTGACATCTTGTTCCTGCTTTCAAACAACCAGGTATGTTACGTATGAACTGTCAGGACAGCTAAACAAGTTTTCCTGTCTAAATGTGCCCACATTCTTTTCAGAAAACTCATCTTAAGCTGAGGTCCCTATCTTAGTTGAATACTTAGTTGAATACTTAGTTGAATGTGGTAACAATTTCTTAACTTGCAATATTTAAAAGGTGTAAACACCGGTCAGAATGCCCATCATCAAAAAATCTACAAACAATAAATGCTGGAGAGGGTGTGGAGAAAAGCGAACCCTCTTGAACTGTTGGTGGGAATGTAAATTGATACAGCCACTATGGAGAACAGTATGGAGGTTCCTTAAAAAACTACAAATAGAACTACCATACGACACAGCAATCCCACTACTGGGCATATACCCTGAGAAAACCATAATTCAAAAAGAGTCATGTACCAAAATGTTCATTGCAGCTCTATTTACAATAGCCAGGACATGGAAGCAACCTAAGTGTCCATCAACAGATGAATGGATAAAGATGTGGCACGTATATACAATGGAATATTACTCAGCCATAAAAAGAAACGAAATTGAGTTATTTGTAGTGAGGTGGATGGACCTAGAGTCTGTCATACAGAGCGAAGTAAGTCAGAAAGAGAAAAACAAATACTGTATGCTAACACATATATATGGAATCAAAGGGAAAAAAAAGGTCATGAAGAACCTAGGGATAAGACGGGAATAAAGACACAGACCTACTAGAGCATGGACTTGAGGATATGGGGAGGGGCAGAGGGAGGCTGTGACGAGGTGGGAGAGTGGCATGGACATATATACACTACCAAGCGTAAAGTGGATAGCTAGTGGGAAGCAGCCGCGTAGCACAAGGAGATCAGCTAGGTGGTTTGTGACAGCCTAGAGGGGTGGGATAGGGAGGATGGGAGGGAGGGAGACACAGGAGGGAAGAGATATGGGAACATGTGTGTATGTATAACTGATTCACTCTGTTATAAAGCAGAAACTAACACACCATTGTAAAGCAATTATACTCCAATAAAGATGTTAAAAAAAAAAGGTGTAAACACCACCAGTTTTATCTGCCAACCTTCCCCTCACACATATACCACACATACTTTCCATATGACAATGCAAATGGTCTGAATCCTGCAGAAAACAGAAAGGTAGCAAAGAAAGACAGAATCCCTTTCTTGGGCCCTTAATGAGGTCTCCAGAGCCAAAGGTAAACCAATAACAAATTGTACTTTTCACATACTAGGGGAAAAAAAAAAAGAAAAAAGGCAAAAGGCGGGGGTGAGCTTGTCATCTGAAATTAATTGAACTTAGCCATGCCAAGAAAACACTGGTAATAAACCCTCCCCATCTAAATTAAGGGTTTTATACCATGAAAAAAAATAAAAATTTATGGCAGTAATTTCATCTGGGTTTTTCAGGAAGTGCTTGCTGATTTTCTTGTACTCAGTAGAAAAATCCCCAAGGAGCAATGCAGACTGCAATAAGGCAGACTTCTAAAAAGATACCATTTAATTTCTCACTCCTCCCCTAGCACTATTACCACACTTCCACTTTTCTCTAACTCAGTATTAACTCTCTCAACACAATTCTCTTCCACTAGCTCCCAGCACCAACTTGCAGGGGAGGAGAGACAGGCTCAATCTGCAACTGCCCGTCTGTTGCTCTTGGCGAGAGAAGTACAGGTGAAGAGAACGGGAAGCCCCTGAAGCACACACTTCTATTTGTCTTTGGCTGTTTTTTTTTTTTTTTCTATGACACCCAGCCATCTTAATTGAAGGCACCAAAAGTCTTAATGGTTTCAAAACAACCATCATGCAACACCTTTAAGACTGGTGACAAGAACTGATGAATGACTTCTGAGGGGGAAGAATATCACACACAGAACCATGGTTCCCAGCCCATGGATCATATGTGGTGGGGGACAGCTCCATAGGCCAGGCACAGAGTTACCTGCAAGGGTTCTGCAAATCCCCATGGGCCTGTGGATCAACTATATAAAAACACAGACAGAGTATTTGTTTTCTAATGTCCACAGACACTGGTGTGACGATGAAAACAGAAATTTCTTAAAAACCGTAAGTAAATTCGCAGCGGCTTTTTGTCATTTTCTCAATGAATGGCTTCTTTAAGTACAATAGCTAATTTACAATCCAGAAATATTTTTTGAAGTCAAAGAGCATCTTCATCTTGAAAAATACAAGGAACAATTGATCTAAGTGTTAGAATTTTCAGTGTTTTACATTCAGGCACATGGTAGGCACTCAATATTTGTTGACGTTTTTCTTAGCCCCTCTTGCATATATATATATATATATATATATATATATATATATATATATATATATATATATATATTCATTCCAGTCTCTAACAGTTTACTTCATCGATTCATCCCATCTCTTGGTGTACAAGACAGCAGCAGTTCTCAAAGTATGGTCTGGGGACTCCTAGGGGCCCCTGAGACCCTTTCAGGAGGTCCGTGAGGTCAAAGTTTGTTAATTCTAAGAAGTTATTTGCCTGCCATGTATGTACTACATGACCTGTGATATTACAACAGATTGAATGAGAAAATAGATATGAGAATCCCAACTGTCTTCTATTTATTGTATCAGCTATTAAGGAGATTTGCAAGGCCTCTTTTCTCACTAAATTTATTTTGTTTTGGAAAATATAGTTATTTTTCATTAATAAATGTTATTTACATTGAGATGTAGTGGGTTTGTTATTAAATTTTTAAATAAATAAATAATCATTGATAGGTATGCTCTGCATAAGCAAAAGCTCTTTGAGGTCCTTAATAGTTTTTAAGAGTATAAAGGGCTCTTGGAAACAAAAGTTTGAGAACTATTGTTATAGAGATAGCAACGTTGTTGTGTCAATGCAGAACCTGGTTTCTGTTCTCAGGAAAACTGCTGATCCCTAGAGGTATACAAGCAGATGCTTGACACCTACCTGTTGAGGATGTTGAAGAGAGGATTCAAATGTATTGGGTGGTGGGACCAGCTGGCTCTCTGTGGTACCTCCTAACATGAGATTCTATAATTCTATTTTAGAGGAAACCTAAGGAAGCCTCCTTCCAAAGTTGTGGCTGCTGACATGGAATATGAATAATATTTCATGTACCTTCGTTTTCCCACCCACAAAACAATATGAGCACGTTAATGGGCAAATTAATATTTTTCCATGGTTGTATGGTCTTCATGTCAGTACAACATTTCAAACACTTTGAAAGCAAGGTGACATTTTAATTTTGCCTATTGGGGTTCTTTTTATAAGAAAAGCTCTCTCCTCCACGTCAAGCCACAGTTTTCAAATAACGTAACACAGTACCATTCACTCTGAAGGGAAAGAATGTTAGCATGGTACCATTCACTCAGAAGAATATGGCCATTCACTGTCTTCTCAAAGAATGCCCTTATGGCCAAATGGTAAGGTCAATAACAAGGCAAACAAAGATTCTGCTGACAGAAATTCCAAAGGCAAATAAATTCATGCCTAACCTGTAGAGATGAGTTGGATATTTTAATCTTCTGCACAAGTCTTGCTCTTGCATGAGATGGAAACAGGATGGCTTACCCTTAATGAGCATACTGTGCCCACAGAAACCAGCAAGATGTTTAGAAAATATGGTGTCATATTAATGAAGAAATAGAACTTTTAGAAAATAAAATAACCATACTTGTATAATTTGACTCAATTCAATGAACATTAACTGAGCCCCTGTTATGTTCCAGTAATTATTCCAGGTGATCATGAAGAGGAGATAAATGAGACATAACCTAGGACGTAGTCTAGGAACTCACACTCTAAAAGGGAAACCAGGTAAATCATTGTAACACAATGTGATAAGAGATATAAAAGTAGGTGTTTTAATACTATGGAAATATAGGTGAAAAAGTAATTAATTCAGTCTGGTGGGAATGAGGAAAATAGATACTACATATGTAACGGGAGGGGCGGGAAGGGAGAAGTTTATGCCTAACTCATAATCTCCTGTCTCAGTTGAGTCCTCAACATCTTTTGACGATCCTTCTATGTGTCACCTCCACTCTCCACAGCTGCTATCTCAAACCTCCTCCACTCCTCTCCCATCTCCTCAGCAGCTGTTCTTGCCGCCTTCTGCAGAGAAGAGAGAGATGCACCAGCCTCTGGCCACCCAACCCATGGCTGGGCCTGCTGCCCATCCTCCTTCCCTTTATGAGGAGGCCAAGGCTAATCTCTCCACTAAGGCCCTACAGCCAATCTATTCTCTCTGGTCAGGAAGCTCTGCTAGCCAACCTTTCCCTTCCCAACCTCTCCCTCACTCCCTTATCACCAGCATATAAACATGCTCCCCCAGCAGCCCTCTCAAGAAGTAATTATTTTTCTCTCAATGCCCCGTAAGTCCCAGGGCCAGGAGGTAGGGGAGGCAGCTATGCCTGTTCTCCACTATACTCCCAACAGGCCTCTTCCTACTCTGCGCATGTCTCCAAATCTCCATGCTCGAGCAAAGCTCAAGCCCCGCCCCTCATTGGCACCGTTATTTACCATCTTCACCCTTATTCCACCCAACTGAAAACCTGTACTCCTGGCTCGCTTCCCTTCCACTCCCACTTCTGTCATCATATGTCAACAAGAACATACACTATGCAAACAATATCTTGGCCTCCCAGGTCCTTGATAACCTCTTTCAGGGACCCTTCTTCCACTGTATCTCAGTGACCCAAATCCACGGACAACTCCTTGAGCTGGTCAACAGAATCCATTACCCATGCCAAAATTCTAAATTCACACATCCCACATTACAACACCCCTCCCCATCCTTGCCATTCATTAGTTTTAGTATCTCCACTGCTAAAAATTCTTCCTCCTCATTGAACCTTCTAATCTACTGATTCTCAATCACAATCTCACAACCCCTTTCTGTCCCTCTTTGTTCAGCTTACTTTTTCAGTCTATGTATAATCATTCCTTGCAGAGTACTTTTACTTCCCCTGTCCCCTCTCTCTCTCCATCATACTTGCTTAGCAAACCCCAGCCCTAGTGACCCCAGGTATACACTTTACCTGAGTACAAACTCAAGTAACAGTATACAGCCACAGAAAACCATACAATCTGACTACATTTTAAATTCAACATGGCCCAGCAATCCTACTGTACATCCTTTTTGACTTTCTAGGATTGACTTCATAATTTGAGTTTTCCAAGTTCCTCCTTTCAACTGATGATATTTCACTGAGGCTATAGAATGTCCTCATGTTATTACCGCCAAAACTACAAAATTATGGGCAACTAAATAATCTTCTCCTCCCTCCCCATTACAATGGAGAAAGTATTCCTTTACTTATCAAAGCCCAGCCCTTTCACGTGTACTTTAGCCCCCATCTCCTCTTACCTATTCAAGGACTTTGCATCTTCGGTTAGACCCCCTTTTTCCTGCATCATCAATCTCTCAAAAATTGCAGGTGAAAACGTGAATTTTTACAGTTTTGAGAAAGTAATTAGCAATACCAGCTAAAATTACATAAAATACCTATGTTCTTCAATCCATTTCACCCATTCCTAGAATCTCTCCTATACAAACATACCAACACACACACACACACTCACGGGGTGCAGGGATGGGGGAGTGCAGAGTGTTCATTATAGCCTTATTTTCAAAGGCAAAAATGAAAACAAAGCAAATGCTCATCAATAGTGATAGGTTGAATAAATTATGATAGAACCATACCACGGACCATCATACAGCCCTTAAAAGAATGAATTAGATCAATTCTAAAAGATTTAGTACAATTAGTATAGCTCTACTTCCCCACTTGCTTTCACTAATCTTCTGACCCCACCATAACACTGAACATGATTTTGCAAGGATAACCATTAATCTAGGTGATGCCAAATCCAGAGCCATTCTTCTGGTCCTATTAGAACCATTCAACAGAGCTGCTTCCTCCCTTCATTCCTTGAAACACCCTTCCCAGCTTCCATGATACCACCTTCTCCCGAGTTCCTACTTCATTAGCCGCCTTCTCAATTTTCTTTGCAAGCTCTGTCTCCTCTTTCTGACTTCTAAATACTGGCATTGCTCAGAGCTTCACTCTACGTCCTCTTCTCAGGTGATTTTGTCCATTCTCATGGCTGGAAACACATCTATACACCAACTAATTTTAAATATCTATCTATAGACCAAACCTGTCCTCTAACCTCCACATATCTACAATTCAATTGCTGAGTTAAAATATCTCTCTTATGCAAACGAATTTTAGCATGTATAAAATGGGAGCTTTTGATTCTGCATGTCTTCCCAGCCCCGACCCGCACTGAAAATCTGGGGCCCCCTCAGTTCTTCCCTGCTCAGTAAATGGTGTTACCAATTATGCAGACACTAACCAGACACTGAAGTGTTCCCTCCTCCATGTCCCTTGGCCCCTTCGGCACTCATCAGCCAAATCATACTGATTCCACCCTCACAGTACATTTCACTAGCCATCCTCTTCCCTCTACCTCCATCCTAATCCAAGTAGCCACTGACTTATTCCCTTCTTCTGTCCTTGTCCTACCTCCATTAGTAACCCATTATCCACGAAACAGCCATTGTGACTTTTTTAGAACTTAAATCAGATTGTGTCATTCTGCTTAAAACCTTTTAATGGCTTCCCACAGTTCTTGAATAAAACACAAACTAACACCATGCATACGTGACCCAACTCGTGCTACTCTCCCCAGCTCACCTCACTGTGGCCATAAAAACCTTCTGTTCCTGCTGGTTTCTGGAATACACCAAGCTGCTTCCATCCCAGGACCTATGCACTTAATGCTCTCTCTGAATGAAATACTCTTTCCTAGGTTCTTTACTCCCTGTCTCCTTCTCATTCTTCAGATCTCAATTTATTTTTTGTCAATAGTTGTTCAGCAGTTAGTCGTGATTTTGGTATTTTCGTGAGAGGACGTCAGCTCAAGTCCTTCTATTCCGCCATCTTGTCTCAAATCCCGCAGATCTCATTTTAAAACGACACCTCCTCAAAGAGGCCTTTCCTGACCGCACTATCTTAAGTAGGTCTCACTATCATTCTCCGTCGCAGCATTCTGCTTATTTCCTTTGTAGTGCTTCTCATTATTTTTATTTGTTATTCAATTATTAAGTAGCTATTCCGCTAGAATTAAGATCTGTTCTTAGCATAGAACACAGAGTTCGGCTCACAAAGGGCCTTTAATGAATGATCACTCTAGGAGGGAACCAACAGAATAATTAAATTTCTCCTGTCTCAACAATTCTCCTTCAACCCCTCTGCCTCAGGTTACCACCCATCCGTCCTATCTCTGTTGTCTCAAACTTCTTGAAACAAGTGTCAACTCACAATTATTTTTTTCAGTTTTATTGAGATATAATTGACATACAACACTGTATTAGTTTAAGGTGTACAACATGATTTGATATTATTCATGATTATTTTACCTCACACCCTTCAACCCACTCCTCTCCATGCCATGAAACTGCTCTTCCTTCTGACAGAACATTCTTGTTGTTAAAGCAAATGAAAATTTCTTACTGCCCTCTTTATGACATTTAACCCTGTTGATCACTCCCTCCTTAAAAAGTTCTCTTGCCTTACATGACAACTCATCCACCTGATGTTCCTTCTACCTTTACCACTCCTTTTCAATATCCTCCTAAGGCTCCTCCTTTTCTCCTCCTTTCCTAAGATGTTTCCTAAAATGTTCTAACCCAGACATTCGCCCCTCTCCACACATACTGAATCATTTCATGCACTCATACGGTTTCAGTTACTCTATATAAATGCAAATGTCTCCCAAATCTTTATCTTTAGCCCAGATCCTACTCCCATGCTTCAGACCATGTATGCCTAAATGGCCAGGTGATATATCTACTTGGGTGGCCAACTGGCACCTCAAACTCAATATATTTAAAATAAACTCATCACCTTTCCCTGCCCCATCTGCCCCTTCTCCTGTATTCCCATTTAGTGAATGGCACCCGTGACCCCAAGCCAAGAACCTAGTCTGTGACACATTGATGTCTCTCCCCACTCCCCCAACACATCTACTTTTAACCAAGGTCAGTATATTCTAACAACTGAATATTTCCTTAAATTGCTCACTTCTCTGAATCTCCACTGCCACTACCTTGATTCAAGCCATGGCATTTCTTGCCTAGACTTCTGTAAAAGTCTTTAAATTCTATTCTTATCTCCCTCAAAGCGTTCTCCATAGAGCAGCAGGAGTGATCGTATGAAAACAAAGTAAATCTTATATGACTCCGCTACATAAAACCCATCAATGGCTCCAACTGTCTTCAGAACAGAATTAAAATTTCTTAACCTGGCTGACAAAGCCCTGAATGATCTGGACCCTGCTTGCCTCTCCAGTCTCATTTCTGGATACTCCTTGCCTCCTCTTCTATGCTCTGACCACAATAAACTACCAATTTTCCATGCTTTCTCTTCTTGCAATCCATACATGTTATTCCCAAAAATCTAAGACAGGCTTTCACCTTCCACGATGCACCCACACCCTCCTCACTCCTCCACCAACCCTGATCTTCTAAGACTAGACTAGGTAATGCTCTCCAGTACTAACTATCCTATAGCCCCACTTCAGAGAACTGAAATTGCCTCTTGATCTGTCTGTAATCCTACCTACTCACCTGAGAACCACTGAATCAGAATCTCCAGGGCAGGGACCCCAGCACCTGTACTTTTTAAAGGCTTACATGTAAGCCTTACAGCTAATGTACAGCCAGGGTTGAGAAGAACTGCTGTTAACAACTCTCTTTGAGGACGAGGAGCTCAATGTTTACTCTTGTAACCCAATACCCAGAACACTGCTGACACATAGAAGTTATTCAAATATGTGATTAAGTGGGCTTCCCTGGTGGCGCAGTGGTTGAGAGTCCGCCTGCCAATGCAGGGGACACGGGTTCGTGCCCGGGTCTGGGAAGATCCCACATGCCGCGGAGCGGCTGGGCCCATGAGCCATGGCCGCTGGGCCTGCGTGTCTGGAGCCTGTGCTCCGCAACGGGAGAGGCCACAATGGTGAGAGGCTCGCGTACCGCAAAAAAAAAAAAAAAAAAAAAAAATGTGATGAAGCAAAGAAGGGAACAGGGCAGTGGGTGGAAGGAAGAGAAGGAATGAATGAATTTTAAATAATCTTCAAGAACCTTCCACACACTAGTAAAAGGACATATTACCAGGAGTGCAATCTTTAAGAACAAAGTTTGGGGAATTCCCTGGCAGTCCAGAGGTTAAGACTCGGTGCTTTCATTGCCGTGGGCCCAGGTTTGATCCCTGGTCAGGGAACTGAAATCCCACAACCTGTGTAGACCAAAAAAAAAAAAAAACAAAAAAAACCAAAGTTTCTATTCTGCTTTCAGGGTTATTTTCTACAGTTAAACTATAGTCTCTTATAAAGAATGGCAGCTAAGATATGTTAGGCCTAAAAGGTTCAGTATAAATCAGCTTTCACATCTATAACCCTGCATGCTCTGCCTTCTTGACCTTATAAATACTGGCTATCAAGGCACAAAATGTAGAAAAATGCCAGCCATTTGAGCACCTGAACCTTCCTCAAAATGCAGAGTGAGAACTCCTGAAATAAAGCGGTGGAGTGGGTTAAAATAGTGTTGAACCTTTCAGAGAAAGAAGTAACTACACAGTGCTTTAGTAGCAAGTATGCATAAGACATAATAAAATGACACAGAATTAACACTACTCAAAGAAAAATCTAATAAAACCCTGAATTTGCAGAAGAGGCACTGCACAAACAGGGTAGAAACATCTTTATATCTCCCCTGTTGCTCTGAGCGCAGCAGCCTCAGTATGTATTTGTTGAATGAATACCTGATGAATGATGAATGAGTATGGTTCTTAAAGGAATTACTCACATTTTCTCCCCCTGATCAAAGAGCCAGCTACTCTTAGCCTCATGTTTCATCAAAAGAAAATATTTACCAAGTGCCTAAACCAGCTGGTAATGTGCTAGTACACAGCATTCTAAAAGAACCACATGGCTTGGCTTCTGCATCTCAGAGCTTGTCATACAAATCCTATGTCTCCCAGCACCAGCACCACCAAAGAAACGTGCATACTGTACAGTCCAGCGGTGTTCCCTAAACGTGCCACATTCCTTTATGATGCCATAAATTTCTTTTTTTTAATTTTATTGAAGTATAGTTGATGTACTAGTTGAAGTTGTGCTAATTTCTGCTGTACAGCAAAGTACAGCAGTTATACATATATATTCTCAGTTATACATATATATTCTTTTCCATTATGGTTTATCAAAGGATATTGAATATACCTGTCTGTGCTATACAGTAGGACCCTGTTGTTTATCCATCCTATATATAATAGTTTGCATCTGCTAATCGCAAACTCCCAATACTTCCCTCCCCCAACTCCCCACCCCCTTGGCAACCACCAGTCTATTCTCTGTCTGTGAGTCTGCTTCTGTTTCATATATTCATTTGTATCGTATTTTAGATTTCACATATAAGTGATATCATATGGTATTTGTCTTTCTCTTTCTGACTTACTTCGCTTAGTATGATAATCTCTGCGTCCATCCATGTTGCTGCAAATGTATGATGCCATAACTTTTCATATATATTCCTCCCTCTGCCCAAAATACACCTGGAAACTCCTACTCATCCTTGAAGACCTAGGTACATATTATCTTCTTTGTAAAATATTTTCTGAATTCCCCAGAAATAAGCATTTCCTCCCTTGTTCTTCTACCATAGTATTTTGTAAATACACTTAGTGTATCTGAATCGCATTTGAATGATGATGATTAACTACACAGTCATTATGCACAATTCAAAGTATAAAGGGAAACCATTCACTTTTTCACATTTGAAACATTTTTTTCACATAGAAGAAAAAAGAGTGAAGATTTACCTGGATAGATGACAGGAAAGGCATAAGGTGCAATTCTGGGAAAGGCTTAACCTAGATGTGGGCAAGTAGAGGAAAGGTAAAGGAAATGGTCTGAGGTCCTTTTCAAAGCTCAGAGTAGGGATTCTGCGCTTGATCCACAGGGCAATGAAAAACTACCACTATGTTTTACAGAAGGAAAGGGATGATAAGGTTCACATCACCCTTTTAATTGTGGAGTGCCTATGGAACGTATGCACATCAAACACCACATGGTGACTCTCAGATGCCATCAAATGAGATGAACCACATAAAATTCACTCTTCCAGTGCACTGTGAGCTGTTTAAGAATAAGGATGCAGGTTCCTTCACCATTGTCTCTCCAGAGCAAAGCAGAAGGTGGGAGCTGCTTACTGGACTGAAGTGAATTCTTCTTTAACAACTTTACATAATATGCTCTGCAAAATCTTTGCCAGATTATGTATCAGAGTAGAGGTGTTGTTGGGAGCTAAGCTATTTTGCCTGACCCTTTCACAAAACAAAACAAAATCCTTTTAGAGGCAATCATCAGTAGTTTAATAAATCTCAGGAAATATCTTCATCACCTTTAAGAATTGAATTTTTAATTCTGAAGGGGCAGATTTTTAAAATGAACTCATACCATTATAAACTATTCTTTATATAAATGTTTAATTAACTACTATACTGATAGAATAATGCTGAAGTTTAACATTATCATACATGTAATGTAAAGATAATAAGATTTTAAAGTGTGTATAGTCTAAAAGCCCCCAAATTAACAAAAATATAACAAGGATCCAGTCAAAAAGCTACATTAGTAAGTGCAGTCGTTCTTTACTTATTTTATTTTTGGCTGCACTGGGTCTCTGTTGCTGCCATGTGGGCTTTCTCTAGTTGCGGTGAGCGGGGGCTACTCTTCGTTGCGGTACGCGGGCTTCTCATTGCAGTGGCTTCTCTTGCTGCGGAGCGTGGGCTCTAAGCGTGCAGGCTTCAGTAGTTGTGGCACGTGGGCTCAGTAGTTGTGGCACGCGGGCTCTAGAGTGCAGGCTCAGTAGTTGTGGCACGTGGGCTTAGCTGCTCTGCAGCATATGCGATCTTCCCAGAGCAGGGCTTGAACCTGTGCCCTCTGCATTGGCAAGTGGATTCTTTTTTTTTTTTTTTTTTTGCTGTACGCGGGCCTCTCACTGGCAAGTGGATTCTTAACCACTGCATCACCAGGAAGTCCCAGTGCAGTGGTTCTTGACTGGGTTGGACCATACACTCCAAGTATAAATTCTGAGGAATTCATAGTGCCCCACCCTTAATCTAATGTCTAACTATGGACCCCATTAGAGCCCTGGGAACCTTGGAATTTGCTGGCTTACAGAGTTTTTCTTATCAGGTTGATTTAATAAAAGTATGTTTTAAGAAGTGCTCCCATTTTGGTTTACAAGTTCAGTGATGCTTTCAACAACCCTGATGTAAATGGAAGAGAAAAAATGCTTCTTGGACTGATATAAAATCAAATTAGGAGTACTGCTCATAAAAACTACCCTAAGGAATGATTCTGCTTTGGAGAAAGAGATTAATATGAAGACATACACACACACACACACACACACACACATATATATATATATATATATATATACACATATACATATATAGATATATATATATACACATATATATATATATATATTTATAGCCATTCTCACAGTCTACTGTTGATTGTAAAGCTATCAGGAGAGATTGGAAGTACCAATGCCGTCAACTAGACATTCAGGCATTGGCTTGTTTTTGCAGGGTTGGAGGGGTGTTGTCTGTAGCGCACCATCACCAGTGCAGTGTTAATTCAGATGATTTTTTAAATTTTTTAAGCCTTACTAACATATCCCAGGTTCTAAAATGCAGTATATGAACCTTGACTGTAGAGATAAATTACCAGCTGTCTCATAAAGGACAACCTCATTTAGTAGAAGGCAAATGCTAGCACTGAACAAAAGTAAATAAAGATGGCTACATATGCTCCAGTCTTCAAACTGAAAAGTGACAGTGACGAAAGAAGCAGGCAAGGGAAAAGATTAAACATGAAGAACAGCTCCACTAATAGCAGACTATCTGACTATTCAAGCTGTCTGATAATACAGTATAGCAAAAATGTCAATTAAAATTGCTGGTGTGAGGGCTTCCCTGGTGGTGCAGTGGTTGAGAGTCCGCCTGCCAATGCAGGGGACACGGGTTTGTGCCCCGGTCCGTGAAGGTCCCACATGCCGCGGAGTGGCTGGACCCGTGAGCCATGGCCGCTGAGCCTGCGCGTCTGGAGCCTGTGCTACGCAACGGGAGAGGCCACAACAGTGAGAGGCCCGCGTACCACAAAAAAATTAAAAAAAAAAAAAAATTTATGGTGTGAAGATTTAGATCCCGAGATCTTAAAGCTAAAGAAACCATGGGAATCCACCCCCCTGCTATCACATTAGGCCATATTAAATTCAGATGAAGAGTGCTTTGTAAATGGCGATGTGCTATGGAGACACATGGTACTGCTGTTATTCTTAATATGAGTCTCTTCTTCTTTTAGTTGTAGTTACCAAAAATCCCAATTCCTTTGGCATTTTTTTCAGTGCTAATAAACAGAGTTGTAGTTGTTAATATTATTGTTATTATTTTACTTTTTGTTCCCTTGAGAACCTTCAAACAGTATGTGCTACCTAAATGGAGTATCTTGTAGATGTAAAGCATAAATGGAATATGTAGTTTATATGAGAATGAAACATGAACAAGGTCCACCTCATTTCCATCCATACAATGTCACTCATATCTATCAAAATTCTCACATGTCCTGGGAGCCTCCATATCTTCACAGAACCAACTACTCATTAAAGGTTAGGGTGGGAAGGGGAAAGGGAATGCTGGCCTTTCCTGACAAAGAAGGAAGGCTTGGTGATGTGCTTTCAGTGAGTAGAATAAAAGAAAAGGGTTTTAAAAGGGTCAAAAGGAGAGCCTGAAGAGAAGCTTAAATGTTTGACTTCACCACCCCCCTTAAAAGGACTACTTCATCCAAATGAACTAAAATAGACCATCACTAGTTATTAGAGAACCACCCAAGAAAGAAAGAACTTCTACAGGTGACCTCTGGTTATCTTCAACACTGCAGCCCTTCCAAACAAACTGGCACCAGAGTAAACGTAGCCAACAAGAACCTAACATCTATATTTTATGATTTTATTTCAATTTTTCATATGATATTTTGTAGACCTACTTATGTGGATATAACTTGATTCTAAAGTATTTAGGGAATACACTTAGTCCAGTTGTGCCTGAAAAGGGGAAAGAAAATGTAACTTTCCAGTTTTACAGATGCTTCCAGAATTCTGTCTGAAGATGGATTAATCTACAGTTGCTCAGCTGCAGAATATTACTTCTATTCCACAGACTTTGTATATGAACCATTAAATCCATTAGATCGATAGCAATTCCTCCCACCTACTCTTAAAGAGCTGATTTAATGAGAACATCATTTTCTCATTCAAGGCTTTCTTTCTTAAGGGAATACAGTCCTACGTGAACACAGTCAACACTTCCTCTCACATCGACAACTTCATATAAGCAGAGCCTGTGGCAGGGCAATGAGGCAAAATGTTGGGTGGTAAATAAACAAATTTATTTACCTGTTATGGAATTTGAGCTTAAAACTGGACTTAACTTACAAAGTTTAAGATAAAAGAAAACCAACGTTAACCATTTTCTTTCTCAAAAGCTCTTCAAATGACACAGGCACTAGAAGCATCACAATACATTGATAGAAAAAGAAAGTGTTATTTTCTTACTACTAACTGTTTACCATTAAGTATTTCAATACGCTCTCTTTCTACTCCCTTCCACAACTGAAAGATAATAGTGGAAAGAAATTTACCCTTGTGCTCTTTCTGGACCTGCATATTAATAGAGATGACTGGGATATTATTGTCTGTTGTTCTTGGTTTAGATAATATAAGCCATGGAAGCCTCAAGATATAGTCACTAGCACTAAGCTCTCTCTTTCTCCTCTGAGCCTTTATACATGAAAAGCACAGAATAAGTCATAAAGTATGACTTAACACACCAAAAATTAAAAATGGAGACAGAGTGTGGATCAATGTGCATTGTCTCACAAATATAGTTTCAAAGATAATTGGTAATGTTCTCTTTTTCCAAAGAAGTGAGGGTTAAATATAGTCACTCTGTACAGAGACTGATGATCTTCAGGATGTGTAAATTATACATTACAGTTACATAACAGACTAAATCACAGTCATCAACAAAAGAACATTTGGCACAATTCTTGAATTTTTATGATTCTAGCTCATAAGCAGAGCCTCAAAAAGGAGAAAATATCCCACCTTAAATCAGCCTTACAAGTAGCCCCACAACTCATGGCAAGTAAAAAGTATCCAAGGTGAATGAAAGAGAAAGGCAATCATCTTCATCGGACTAGAAAACGGTTGGGGGAAGGAGCTTTTATTTTTAGGCTATCTTAAGGCAAATAGCACCCCTTCATTTCATTAATTTTTAAAAACAGGAAGAAGAGGGTCAACTAACTAGATATATGTAGAGCTCTGTGTTTTAACACCAATAGATCTAATGTGACTTTATGCCCCTAGGTTAAGTCAAGACACCAAAGTCTGATGAAAGAACACAGATCCTTTCAGAACACTTTCAAAAATCTGGGTAGCACAAACCAAAGACTGGCAAAAATCCTCATGCTTTCAATGCAGCTCAAAGGGCTACACAGTGCCAGAGTTTCAAGCCAGGGCCACCCACTGTAGGCAATTCAGAACGGATCAAGAGTGCTCATCTAGTGACATGCCGGGAATGGCCAAATGCTTGCCTCAGTTCTATGACGACACAGAAGCGGGAAGTCTCCTCGGGCTTATTAGATGCATCCAATTGACATTCATCTCTGACAAGCTCATCCTGTCATCTCCCATACCAAAACAGCTACCATTACTCTATAATACCTATAAAGCAATCATAGTGATCTAAGTAAAGTACACTAATGGAAAAAAACAAAGAGATCTTAACTCAAGAAAACAAGAAACATATGAGGAGTGCAAAGACCAAACCAACACAGAAAGGATACTCCTTCCTTCATTCCATCAGATTGTGCCTCTTCTGCCACCAATTCAACAGGATTCTCTTTCTGTACTCTGAACAAAAAGCGAAATGGCTCTCTTTGAAAAGAAGCTGGCCTGGTAAAAAAACTTTTAGAATTCAAAGCCAATACTCAGAGGATTTCCAAGTGTCTAGAGTTCCAAAGAATCCATCAATCCTTTTTTTTTATGTCTTTATTGGAGTATAATTGCTTTACAGTGTTGTGTTAATTTCTGCCGTACAACAAAGTGCATCAGCTATATGTATACATATATCCCCATGTCCCCTCCCTCTGGATAAACTTGGAAAGACTGGACAATCCAAGGGTGCCCAGAGCCGCTCCACTCAGCCATGTCATATTTCGAGATGACTATGAAGAAGTCAATGCTGACCTAGATCCACAATAACCAATACGATTTGTGGGCTCTGGAACACTGTCAACACTTCCTATAAGAGATTCCCAGACCAGAGAAAAGTAAAACGTCTCATGAGGTGATTATCTTAAGCTTTATAGCCTTGAATAGCCAAAGCAATCTCTGGCTTACTTTCTGAAACTAATGTTTCCAAGTTACTAAATACCAAAGTAATGCTATGGCAGAAAAGTTCAACTTCAACCTTCTTAGGTGTAACTGGACACTAACCTATACACTTTTTCAGGTAACTGCAACCACTTCTATGTGTGTCTGTGTCTTTCTCTCTCAGTTGGTGCCTCGTCCAAGTCACTCTGGGCTTATATGAAATATCACACTGCAAGGCATGGATCTAGCATCCCGAGTAGCTGCAGAGGGTCTGGATGATGCTAGGGAGTACAGAGGAGTTAGCTCCCCATGGGATAAACCTCCATCAACCAGGAACAGGAGACAGGAGGAAACCAGGCAGATAAATCCTCCCTTTTCCTTCTTTTTTCCAAGGACTACTCAAGTATAATTCCTCACTGCAACCCTTTCAGAGAAATCCTGTTGGCAAGTGAACACACCTGCTGAAAGATCTGCTATGTCTCTTCAGAGCTTGTTGTGAAGCAAGAGCTCTACAATACATCGAATCAATTTCTTTGCACCATTCCTTGCTTTTCCTATTGCCTTTACCCTTACAGATCTGACTTACACCTTTCAACGAAAGCATCAACTTTAATCCTTGTCTCAGGCTTTGTTTGTCAGAGAATCCAGGTTTAGATATTAGGCTTATAGGAATTAATTCCAGATGAAATTAATGAAACAATTAAAATGCACATTTTCAAAATACAGTAAGAGTCAAAGACTGATGAATCCCAGGAAGAAGTGGAAAAAATTTTAACCACCTAAAACCGAAAAGACTAGGGCCAATACATAGCATTAAATGTCACTGATGGAGAGAGCATTCAGACAGCAACAAGAGTCAAATACAGATTTTTTTCCATGTGTCCAACCACCACCAACTTCGGAGGACAAGATGAGCATTTTCATTAAGTAATAATGCTGTGTAACAGGCGTTACCTGTTGCCTGCACAATCAACCTTCTTTCTAACAGTCTAAAGGACCTTCTTTCCTTTCCTTTCTTCCTTCTTTCTAACAGTCCTGATTATATCAGTGTCCACTCCACTCCCATGTGGAAAGGGGAGAGATGACCTATCTATGGGTAAATCTTGATCAGAAGTCACCTTGGTTCCATTTTCTTCACCAGTGACTGATTTGAGTTTGTTAATATCAATTAGTTCTAGCCAATAAAATATGGAGGTCTGCTCGAGGGCTTTTGGAAAAGGTTTCTTAGCTCTTTTGAGGGACAGAAGGGAAGCGATATTACTGCATCTGGATTTACTGCCTGGACATATAACAGCCATCCTATGATCGTGAAAGGATACAATCTAAGGACAAAACTGACACAGAAATGATGGCACAGCCTAAAGACAGAAAAATCCTAGGTTCTTGACAATGCCATTAGGCCACACATTAACCAACCCTGAAGCTGGCCAACCTCTATAATTTTACATAAGGAAGTATACTTTCTGATTATTTAAGCCTCTTTGAGTCAAGGTTTCCTATTACTTGCAGCTAAAAGCACCTTCAACTGATGCCTAAAGGATCTGGCTGGTTGGAGAATTTGAGTATCTACCATTACATGCCACTATACAAGGAATAAGGTTAGATTTGAAAAAAGTGGTCTCTGCCCTGAAGAGTTTACAATCTGTTTTTAAAAGACCTACAAAACATGTGATACATCAATTAAAGAAAAAAAAATGATGAAGCACAAGTACACAGAGCAAAGAAATCATTACTGTGGGACATTAGAGGCAGCTTTTTAAAGGACACAAAACCAATATACATGCTTTTTGCACAGCATAAAAGGCATGCTGTCTAAATTCAATTAGTGTAATTCGACTCCCAGGAAGCTCTCTCCTGTATATATCTATAGTTCTATCTGCCCAGCATCCTCTTACATGTGGAAAATGTTGCTTTCCTCACTTTGTGAGGTCAGGGTAGCAGACCCATAGTGGGCTAGTCAGAGCAATTTCCTGGGATTTCTTTAAATCTTAAGATCATAAAATGTGGTAACAGTTGAGGGTTCCAGGTGTATGGATTTATCAAAAATCAGCAAATGTAAACTTAAGATTTGTGTATTTCTTTGAATGTAGATTTTACATCAAAAGAAAAAATGTTAACAAATAGTGAACTCTAAGTTGATGATATGCATGCATGCTGAAGTATTTAGGGGGAAGTACTGATGTATGCAATTTACTCTGAAATGGATTTCTAAAAGATACATTGATGAACAGCAGGATTGATAGATGAATAGATATGTGATAAAGCAAATATAGTAACATACTTGTATAGGAAAGCCTTTTGCTTGGAAAACTTCAAAATAAATTTTTTGGGGAGAAAGCTGAAGTCCCACTCTGCTGACAGTGCTGTGAGCCACAGCTCGGGAGATATTTGTGGTCATATTTCCCAGGGTATGGAGGAAAACTGTTTCAGAAAACAAACATGCAGAAAGAACCAGAAACAAGGAGTGGAGGGGTTTTTGATGTGTCCGAGTTGTCCCTGGCTCCAACTACCAGGCCCAGCTTCATCCCTGTCATTTCAGTAGTTACCTAAGCCAAAAAATTACTTTTTCACCTAAGGTAGTTCAAAGTGGTTTACTATCACTTACAAACCATGGAGTCCTAATACACTAGCCTAAGGTGATAAGAACTGTAGACAAAGAAAGATGGCCACTACAGCACTACTTACAAGAACAACATGCAGAAATGACTTGATCATCAACAAAAGAGAAATGGTGAAAGTTATGGTGTATTTGATGACATGAAATAATACTCAATAAAGTTTTAAATGAAAATCCCACAAGATTATATATAACTAATACATATGTGTGTATACACACACACAAACATTATGATATAATTTTGTGAAAAGAAAAAGTAATCTTAGAAAAAAGTTACATGAAAATATACAAAATTGTCAACATTGGTTATCTCTGGGTTTAGGATTATTAATCTTCAAATTTATACTTTATTTTCTAAGTTTTTTTCAATAAGCATATATTACTTTTAGAACAACCAAAAAAGAGGTTAAGTCATTTTTTAAAAATTCACTGCTATCAAAAAAGGTTTTTTAAAACTATACCGTATGGTTTGTTTCCCAGGCACCATTTCTACCATAAATGTTCTGAATCTCAAGAATGTTCGAAATCTTCCATTCATTCCCCAAGGGCTGGGAAGCACAAGCCCAATAATTAAGATCATGACCTATTAAGTCAGACTATGTTGGTCCAAATCCCCAATATGCCCTTACAAAATGTATGTTTTTGGGCAAATTAGTTAACCTTTCTTGTCTTAATTTCTCCATCTAATAAATGGGGAACTAGTACTTACCTTACAGGTTTATTTGAGAAATAAATAACACTTGTAAAACACTTAAAATGGTGCTTGACACATAGGTAGATGGTAACCATTGTCATTACCGCCCTCATGAACACTTTGTCTGATGATCTTGTTTCCTAACTTTATAGCAGAATTTTACTCATCAAGCATTATAAACTCACTAGTTTTCACCACCTCTCTGTTTTTACACCTAGCCTGCCTTCTTCCTTTCAGTCACACCTTTATATACATTTCCAAATACCTGCTAGGTGTCCAGCACTGTCCCAGGCACAAGATGCCACGGCCCAAGAATGTGGGTCTCCTCCTTTCTGAAGCTAAGCCACAGGCTCCACCTGATCTTTCCCATCTGCTCTAGCTCCTTGCCAGTTCATCCCACCCACTTCCCCCAGATCTTTAATCTCTCCCTCCCCACTGGCTTTTCTCTCTGCCTGAACATCTTCATTTGTACCCATTACAGCCACCATATATTTCTTCTTCCTTTCACATCCATGCTTCTCAAATAAAAGTCCCAAAATCTGGTTTCTTACACCCTACTGAAACTTCACTTACCAAGATTACTAGTGGCCTTATTGCCACATACAGTAACTGTTTTAGGTCTCGTTCTGTTTGTCCTGCAGCCCCTAACACTGCTGACTACGCAGTCAGTTTGCAAATTCTCTTCTCTTCTTTAATATAAGTTGTTAACACCATCTTGGTTTCCTCCCAATTCTTTGGCGGCTCCATCAAATTCCCTTAAACCACATGTTCCTCAAGGAGTAAGTCCTGCTCTCCCTATTCCCTCTCTCTCAAAGATCTTGACTCTTCCCATTGCTAAAATATTAGCTCTAATGAGATGACTGCTGTATTTCTAATTCCAGCCTTGACTTCTCTCCTGTCAGGCCTTTCAGTCTAAGCATGCCGCCTGAAAAATCCGATGCTTCACCCACAGACTGCTTCCTATTCTGATTTTCCCTCTGTAGTTAAAGATACCAAATAAAGGGAGAATACACACTAGGTAGGAGAAAAATTCTCAAAAAAGAAAGGCAGGCAAATCCTTTCAATTTTCTATCACGATGCCTCTTGCAAACATCTCTTTCTCACCATTTTTACTGTACCCATCCCAGTTCGGGCCTGTGCACTGGCTACAATGTCACCTGCCACCACTCTCACCATCTGTCTCCACCAATCCAGCAAACTACCTCATATCAAAATTAAAATAATGCTTGTAACCTACCACCTACAAAGATTAAATCCAAACTCCTGACAATAACACTGAAAGTCTCTGAGAGCTGGGCCTAAGTCTGCCTTTCTGCCCAGCGTTTAAATCCTCATGTTTCAGACAACTCTGAACTCACAACCATTCTGGTCAGTGTCCTCTACACAGCTTACAGCCTCCCTGCCTTGCCTGCACAAGCCTCTCCACTCCTGTCAGCTTTTCCAAATTCCATCTCTGCTTCAAATCATAGCTTTATCCACCACACAATCTTCCAACAGCATTTTGGTTTATAGTGTTTTCCACTATTATTATTATCACATCGTGTTTTCTATGTACCAGGTGCTGTTCTAAACACTTTATACTATATATCAACGAATTTAATTTAAATCTTATAATAATGCTATAAGATGGGTGCCATTTTTATCTGTATTTAACATATGGGGAGGCTGAGGCACAGGAAAACCAAGCAATTGTCTAGACTTATAGCTTGTGAGCGGCAGGCCCACAGTTCACATCCAGGCAGCGTGGTTCCAAAGTCTGTGTGGTTCCAACCACTGTGTTCTGCTGCCTATCTAGAATTCTTTAACAGTTTTGACTATACAGCTCATTTGTCAATAAGCTGCTTTGAGACATCCAATTATTAGGAGATGACAGGATATATTTATGTCTTTTCTCCTCAACTAATCACTTAGGTGAACTTAGATTTCTCCAGTTACTAATCACTATCAATAAATATTAGTTTATAGATTTGTTAAATAAAAAATATAAGGGGCTTCCCTGGTGGCGCAGTGGTTGAGCATCTGCCTGCTAATGCAGGGGACACGGGTTTGTGCCCTGGTCTGGGAAGATCCCACATGCCGCGGAGCAACTAGGCCCGAGAGCCACAACTACTGAGCCTGTGCGTGTGGAGCCCGTGCTCCACAACAAGAGAGGCCACGATAGTAAGAGGCCTGTGCACTGCGATGAAGAGTGGCCCCCACTTGCCACAACTGGAGAAAGCCCTCACACAGAAACGAAGACCCAACACAGCAAAACTAAAATAAATTAATTAAATGCCATTAATAATTTAAAAAATATATATATATATAAAAGAATGTGATAGAAATAACAGTATCTAGCCAAGATTTTTTTTTAATAAATTTATTTATTTATTTACTTTTGGCTGCATTGGGTCTTCATTGCTGTGCGCGGGCTTTCTCTAGCTGTGGCGAGCAGGGGCTACTCTTTGTTGCCGTGCGCAGGCTTCTAATTGCGGGGGCTTCTCTTGTTGCGGACCATGGGCTCTAGGCATGCAGGCTTCAGCAGTTGTGGCTCATGGGCTCTAGAGCACAGGTTCAGTAGTTGTGGTGCACAGGCTTAGTTGCTCCGTGGCATGTGGGATCTTCCCGGACCAGGGCTCGAATCCGTGTCCCCTGCATTGGTAGGGGGATTCTTAACAACTGTGCCACCAGGGAAGTCCCATAGCCAAGGTTTTTAAATCTAGGAAGTAACTTCAAACCATTTCCAAGTATAGAAGGTTTATTTTTCTTAAAAGCTGGTTATTGGGGGAGTTTCCATTTCCACATGGTAGAACATAACCATAAATATGGAATATCAGGAAAAAACTTTTAAATGATTCTATATTATGAAATGCTATAAGATAGGCTGAGGAATTTCTTCTCTTTAGGATGACCAAGCATAAAATATGCCTAGAAAAAATTATGTACTCTTGCCTAAAAGTAGAGAAACGGATTATTATTAGACTAATGAGCATATTGCAAGGCTTAAATCAATGATTATTTACTAAATGGATGAGCTACCTTGACCACAAAGTTATCTAAGTTGTCTCCTGTAGAACACGAATTTTATGCAGAACTACATTCCAGTAAGTTCAACATTATGAGTCTTCTGAAAAATGTACACACTGACTAAATAACATGGGGTTATTTAGTTCCACCCATTCAGAAACTAGTTTTAGTTTGGGCAAAGCTGATATTCATTTTGATAGTATTTAGGCAATTTTTTCAGTTATTTCTTAAAGCCACTCTTGCTTGATAAACACTATTAAATAAAGGCACAAAGAGGCAGTCTCTGCCCTCTAGCTAAAATTTGCAGCACTCATAATGAAGAAATGATTCAACAGAGATCAGAATAATTCATTCCCTCCCTCTGTCCCTCTTTTCCTGTCTCTATATGGAGCTGGTAGTACTACAGTATCAAACAAGTGCAAGGCAGCTAAAAAATCTGGCTATCGTGGCAGTGTCCAGGTGACCAAACCCTCAGAAGCAGACTCACCGTTAGTGAAATTAAGACTGAAGTAGTCACTCGAATGATTTACTAATTTACAATAAAAAATATTTTGTCACATGGGTGAAAGAATACATGCTGGCACAATTAGCAGATTCCATCCCTGTAGTTAAACCGCTTAAATAGAAGTCAAAATCGTAATCAGAAACTAATTTCCTAGAGAAGGAGGGAATATATCACTACGATTTCCAGCTACATTTTTTTTTAATCATGATAAATCACTTTCATAGAAGTCAGAAATATCTACAGATTGCATGACGGGTGCATTTTCTCTATGTACGGAGAATTATATGGGAATCAGGAAGGTGTTTAATGAATCTGTACTCCAAAATGGAGAGTTAGGATTCAACTGAACAAAGGCATCAAACTACAACAGTCTTACATTTGGGACTAGAAACAACCACTCCCCTAAAAGGGCTTGGATATGCTCACTCAGAATTGATCTCAGTGAATTTCCTTTTATTATCCTTGCACAAGTGGCCAACAGGCCTTCTGACAGACATTCTTTTAAGATATATAAATAGACACAGATTATCAAAGACTCCTGTAGAGCAAAGAGCAATTCTATCAATTTCTGCTGAATTTGCAGATTTAAGGTATCAAGTTAATCTTCCACTTTAACAAATGGGCAAGCATATCTCTTTCATTTTTATTCTTTTTGAGAGGTGGGAAGGGGGGAGAGTTAGGGAAAAGTGCTTCACTTTGAATTGACATTGAATTTTATGTTATAAACAAAGAAAACATTAGATATAAAATGAAGTGGGAGACCTTCAAAACTTGTTCCCCCTCTTCAGCAAATTTTAGCTGGTACACGGCTACCCAACTGAGACTACATTTCCCAGCTTCCCTTGCCGGTAGGTGGGGTCAGTAGCCAAGTTCTCACCAACAGAATGTGAATGGAAGTAATGAATTACCTTCCAAGCTTTGGTTTTAATACATTGGGTGCACACTCCTCTGCTATCATGGAGTCCGCCAGAGAAATCACGGAAGTCACACCTAAAGGCTGGCAGAGTCACTTTGCCAGCTTGCATCCCATGAAGTCATGAGGAAAAGATTGCCTATCAGCCCTAGACTGTTAAGTGAGAGAAAATATTTATCAAAGTCATTGGGTCTCTTTGACACACTAGCCTAATCGGTACCCTTACTGATAGAGATATGGATAAAATTAAACATCAGAACAGCATATTAGACCCTATAACCACTCTTAGTAAATTCATACTGAGGTACCCATTTGGCAGAGAAAGTCACCCAGTATGAATCTATTCCTACATACTTGATGCCTAGGAATTCATTAGTTTCTTAAGATAAAAAAGTAATGGCTGAGTCCATAGTATTAAACCCAAAAGACAAGAAAATTACAAATACTTTGGGGAAATTAAGGGGTTTCTGAGGAGCACATGTATTGTCAACGCTAACAGTAAAAAGCAAATGGGAGTGGGAGGAGTGGGAGAGATGATAAAGTATTCATTGTGATTGATGAAGTATTCATTGTGATTTTTTTTTTTTTGTGGTACACGGGCCTCTCACTGTTGTGGCCTCTCCCGTTGCGGAGCACAGGCTCCAGCCGCGCAGGCTCAGCGGCCATGGCTCACGGGCCCAGCCGCTCCGCGGCATGTGGGATCTTCCCGGACCGGGGCATGAACCCGTCACCCCTGCATCGGCAGGCGGACTCTCAACCACTGCGCCACCAGGGAAGCCCCTCATTGTGATTTTAACTCTGAAATCCAAGTACATTTTAGGAGTGACAGGTGTTATCTACATAACATTCTTTTAACATTTCTTATATATAAGCAGGAGTAATTTTGATATATGAAGTTATTATCTACATCGGTTTTTAAATCTAAATTTACTAAGTCTACAGCCTACTGTTTAGCAACTCTTTAATCACTTGTACCACATTTAATATCAACTATTAATGTCAACAACTAATGTTCTTTTAACTGTTTGTATCTTAACTCAACTGAATATTATCAACATCAGTCTTAAATGTATTTATTTCTCTAGCCAAATGAACTCAGGGTTAACACTAATTTCCAAGATGGGTAGAAGTTAAGTAAAGAATCTGAGGCTCTGGTGCCTGAATTTCTTTAGGACAGATGGCCTTCAAAGTATTACAACCAAATGACCACTGTTCCATTGAAGAATTATACTGTGCCACAGCCAACTTTTGATTTTTTATGTTAACTGAAGGCAGAAGCACAGATGATCAAAAACATTCTGCAAATCACTTTTAGTTGACTTTGAAATATCAATTTTTTAAAGAGATTTATTTGATTATCTTTTTCTCAGGATAACATGAAAAGTTACTTGCATTCCCTGGGTACAAGCCAAATGACAGGAGCATAACTGGTGGTTGGACCAATTCAATGTGGGTATAAAAATTCACCACAAATAAAATGGAAAGCAGACCAATTATAAGAGATAAATGAGACTTGACTACAGGTATTAAAAATAAGATATTTAAAAACATGATTCTCAGGACTTCCGTGGTGGTGCAGTGGTTAAGAATCTACCTGCCAATGCAGGGGACATGGGTTCAGGCCCTGGTCAGGGAAGATCCCACATGCCACGGGGCAACTAAGCCCGTGCACCACAACTACTGAGCCTGCGCTCTAGAGCCTGCGAGCCACAACTACTGAGCCCACATGCCACAACTACTGAAGCCTGCGTGCCTAGAGCCCGTGCTCCGTCCGCAACAAGAGAAGCCACTGCAATGAGAAGCCCATGCACCGCAACTAGAGAAAGCCTGCACGCAGCAAGGAAGACCCAACACAACCAAAAATAAAAATAAATAAAATAAATTTATTAAAAAGAAAAATAAATGAAAACACAATTCCCTATCAGGCTCTGTATGGAATTAGACTTACAGAGATGCAACTAAAGAGAAATTTTGTGCTATATTAGAGTTCACAAGCTCAGGGAAATAAGTATTTCTAGAAACCCCTTGGTGGTTAGACTGCCAGTCTTAAAGGTTCCTCACAGACTGAAGGGCAGGGATGTTGATGCTATTAGTGCTTTACTCTTAAAAGTTAAGAGTTCTTTATTAATACCTATAATGAATATGACACATGGATCATGTGCATTGCTATATGTGCTCCAAATTTTAAAATGGGTCTGAAATCCCTCAGGAGTCAACAGTATAGTAGAGGCACAGGCACCAAAACATGGAAAAGAAGGACTTTTCCCTCCACTACCTTGTTCCTGTGCCAGTGTGTCAAAAAACCTTTTGGCTTGGGTGAAATTCCATCTTCTGGTTTTGTTCTAAGAAATTTTTGGCATTTAGTAAGTGCTAAGTACTAATACACACAGTGGAGGTATAATAAATTAATATGAAATGCTCCACAGTGGGGCCCATTTTATGGATTAATCTAGGAGCCAGGCTAGTAATCCAAGAGCCATTATTTTTGATAAATTGGTTTGTATTACAATAAACCTTATTGTATTACAACAGACTCATCGACTTACAGCGTGTTGCACCTTGCAAATCCCAAACCTATAAAGCATTTATTTTTTATTTAAGATTTATAAAATCATGTCCATATTAAGATGCCTCCAGGCATTCATATGGTATAAAAGCAGATACAAAATTCTAACAAAAAAAAAGCCAGGCTCTGTTCAGATTTGCTTTTGTTCTTTTTTTAAGCACTAAACAAAAGCAGTATATCTTATACCTGAAAGTCAACCCGAAGGACTAACTTTATAAAGATTTATAAAATAACGAGTATATCTCAAGAAAACACTGCTATCTCTGGACACCAAAGACTTGGGCCAACTAGCGAGAGAGCTTTGGAGATGCCTCACTGGAAGCAAGTTTTAAGACACCTAAAGGATTAAGTACAGATTAAAAAAATAATAAAACCCACTACTCTGAATTTAACTCCAAGGCAAAACAGAACTGTGAGGTATCTCCTACTGTGTTCTACGATGCTAAATGCTGGAGTGGCGACACTGCACACATCACCCTCATGTGGTCTGTACTGAGCAGGTCCTTCTTTCACATATAATCACAGCTTGA
Organism: Grampus griseus; assembly: GCF_964374135.1. Taxonomy (NCBI): domain Eukaryota; kingdom Metazoa; phylum Chordata; class Mammalia; order Artiodactyla; family Delphinidae; genus Grampus; species Grampus griseus. Next base: position 35,460,460 of record NC_139004.1, on the reverse strand, counting down.
TCAGAAGGACGGCAAGTGAAGAAAACACAACAGCTGTCTTAATGTTGGACAAAGGTGAAATGGTAAATAAAAACTTAATGACAATGTTTCTGGTAGTCTCCACTGAAAGACTCCTGAAGGGAAATGTGTATTATTCATATTTATTCCGATTTCTATTTTCAGACCTCCCAAACTACTCCTCCGATATAAAATATCACAAAATGGATGTCAGAATAATAGAATGTCTGAACATACTGAAAACAGTAAGCTTCATGTTTGTTTGGGGTTTTTTTTACTATTATATTACCTGTGCTTTTACAATGCTTTGCATATAGTAGGTGCTCAAATATTTGAGGAAGGTGGGAGGAAGGCCAAGAAGGAAGGAAGAATTCAAACAGGAGAGAATTTTATAAGTAGAGCACACACATAAAGGCCAACTATAAAATTTTCTGGGACTGGCCCCTCCCTAAAATCTCCACTTGAAATCAGTCAAAGCCCTGCTTTCTTCCTGTTCCTACAAGTTTAATATAAAACCAGACATTTCTTCTGGTTGTACACGAGTAACTCCTCCTTGTAAGTTAGAATTCCTGAGGTTCCCAGAATCACTGTCACACTAAAAAGATAAAAGCAGAATTTATTTTTTCAAGCAGGAAACAGAAATTTAACTATATATTTAACCCGTAAGTTTATATACAGAGTATATAGAGAGATGGTTAACAAGAGAATAGTTATGACTCTACGACTGGACACATGCCCTCTTCCCTACTCTCTCTCAACGCTTCACCCTAGTTGAGCTCATCGGCTGCCATAGCTTCAACTCAGCTGTAGTCAGTAATTCCCAATTTATCTCCAATCAAGACCTGTTTTCCATGCACCAGTCCTTTACAACCAGCTCTCCCTGGAAATCTCCATTTGGATGATTCACAGGCATCTCAAACCTAAAAAGTCTCAATACTAAATGTTGGTCTTAACTGCACACACAATCTGCCTTTCCCCAGATTTCCCTACCTCGGTAAATGGACCACTATTCACCCAGTTGTTCACGCCAGAAATACAGTGCCAAGAATGAGGCCTCCCTCTTCCCCCGCCATCTCCTACATCTTCCACATCCACTCTATCATGTTTGTTGATATGAAAATATATCTCAATCCCTTCTGCTTTTCTGCATCTCCACTGTCATCGTCCTAATCTAGAGACTGCGAAATGTCGTCTATGGGACCTCATCCTACCTGCAAGCCTGTTCTGTTTGGCCCACTGTATTTTCATAAACTATTTGGATTGGTTGCTAACATTTATAAATTGAAAGGTTTAACAAAACAATGTGGATTCCTGGCTTCTCTGAGAAAATTAAAAGATCTGGCAACACTGGGTATATAATTCCACTTGCTCTACACTAGATGGGGCTCAGGAGAGGCTACACCTCTGCCCTCTGGTTTCTTTGCCAGCCACCTCTTGTCTCCCAACACTTAGGCCAAAGGAAAATTCCCATTTTTCAACGTAGTTTCAATATTATTGTTTATATGGGTCTGCTACATACTTTTACACTACGTGACCACTGAAAGTAAATGAGTATGTGAACCTGTTCCAGTACAAGTTTCCATTTAAAATTTGAATCAGATCATATCACTTCCCTGGTTAAACTTTCTAACGACTTCCAACTGACTTAAAATACAAATCTAAACACTTACCATCACCTAAAAGGCCCTGTATGATCTAACCTGTTCAATTTCATCTCCTGCCACACCCCTCACTCACCAAGCTTCATCTGTACTATCCTTTCTTTTTTAAAATAAATTTATTTAGTTTACTTATTTATATTTGGCTGCATTGGGTCTTCATTGCTGCATGCAGGCTTTCTCTAGTTGTGGTGAGTGGGGGCTACTCTTCTTTGCGGTGCGCGGGCTTCTCATTGTAGTGGCTTCTCTTGTTGCAGAGCACAGGCTCTAGGCGCACGGGCTTCAGTAGTTGTGGCATGTGGGCTCAGTAGCTGTGGCTCGCAGGCTCTAGAGCACAGGCTCGGTAGTTGCGGTGCGTGGGCTTAGTTGCTCTGCAGCATGTGGGATCTTCCTGGACCAGGGCTTGAACCCGTGTCTCCTGCATTGGCAGGTAGATTCTTAACCACTGTGCCACCAGGGAAGCCCACTATCCTTCTTTTGATTTCCTTTCCCAAGTTGGAAGACTCTTCTCATAGATATCTACCTGGCTGGTTCCTCCTTGTCATTCAGGTTTCAGCTCAAATGTCACCTTCTAAAAAGGTCTTTTCTGACCATAGAATATAAAGCAGTGTCTCCCCATAACCCAACTTCATTTTCTATGACTTTGTCTTATTTTCTTCACAGCAACCATTGCTTTTTAACATTATCTTGCTTATTTACTTATTACATATATCACCCTTCTAGAATGTAAACTCCATCACAGCAAGAACCACAAATGTCTTATTTGCCATTGTAACTCCACTGCTTAGCATTAGTAGTAAATATCTGTCAAATAAATAATATACTACCATAATAGCCCTCACAACTTTAAATGGGCTCAGTCAACACCCATTCCCAACCCCTTTCTTATTTCTACTAATCTAGAAGCTAGCCTCTTTTGCAGCTTGGGGTACCATATAACATGGTTCAGTCATTCAACAAATATGTACTACAATTATTCACGGTGCTGGGATCAAACAGTAAAAAACAAAACAAAAAACGAAACCCTGCCTTCAAGGAGCTTATAATCTAGTAGGGAAAGACAGACAATAAACAAAATAAGTTAGTAAATTTTACAGTATATTAGAAGGTGATGAAAGTAAAGACAAAACAGTGGGAAAGAATAAGAAGGAGGGGCTTCCCTGGTGGTGTGGTGGTTAAGAATCCGCCTGCCAATGCAGGGGACACGGGTTTGAGCCCTGGTCCGGGAAGATCCCACATGCTGTGGAGCAACTAAGCCCATGTGCTACAACTATTGAGCCTGCGCTCTAGAGCCTGTGAGCCACAACTACTGAGCCTGTGCACCTAGAGCCCGTGCTTCCCAACAAGAGAAGCCACCACAACGAAGAGTAGCTCCCACTCGCAGCAACTAGAGAAAGCCCACGTGCAGCGATGAAGACCCAACACAGCCAAAAACTAAATACATAAATTTATTTTTTTAAAAAAAGAATAAGAACTAATTTAGTGAATGTGTGTCAATGAGTGTGTCTGAGAGGTGGGCTGCAATGTTAAATAGAATGGTCAAGAAAGGGCCCACTGAAAGGGTAACATCTGAGGAAAAACCGGAAGGAGGTGAGGAAGGAAGCATTCCAGGTAGAGGGAACAACAAGTGCACAGATCTCGAAACAGGAGCTTGTCTGGTGTGGAACAGCAAGAAGGTCAATGTGGGTGATGCAGAGTGATGAGGGGAGACAGCTGTAGATGAGGTCTGAGAGGTGGGGGACCCAGGTCATATAGGGCCTTGCAGACAGCTCAAGAACTTTGGCTTTTACCCTGAATGAGATGAGGATTTATTGGAAGGTTTTAAGAAGATTTTGATTTATGTTTAAAAGGGAACACTTCTCTAGGCTTACATAGTGGTGTGAACAGACTAAAAAACCACTGAATTGTACACTTATTTAAAGGGTGAATTTGGGAGTATGTGAATTATGTCTTAATTTAAAAAAAAAAAGAGCACTGCAGGGTCTAAGAAAAGACTATAGGACTGCAAGAGTGGAGGCAGGGAGACGAGGTGTTAGGCCACTATAATAATCTAGGAGATGGTGGCAGCTTGGATCAAGGTAGATGAAGTAGGTATGGCAAAAGTAGTTCCAATTCTGGATATATTTTGAAGGCAGGACCAAAAGGATTTGCAGATGGATTAGATGTGGTATATAAGAAAAAGAAATGTAGGGTGACACAAAGGTTCTAGCCAGTGAGCTTTCCTGATACTGGTGATATAGGTACTACTCCTTCCTGTTCGTCGTTCTCCTTCTTCTTGCCTGGAATACTGACAAGGGCCTGGAGGTAGAACAGACACTTGGTGGCCTACAGAGATGAGCATGAGGACAATGCCAACATTCTAAGGATATCATAATAGAAAGGAAGCAACAGCCTAGCTCCAGAAGGCATTATTGAACTGTATACCAGACTGCCAACTTCCTGATTTACTTTATAAGAAAAATAAGTACCCTGTGACTTCCCTGGTGGCACAGTGGTTAAGAATCTGCCTGCCAATGCAGGGGACATGGGTTCAAGCCCTGGTCCGGGAAGATCCCACATGCCGCCGAGTAACTAAGCCCGTGCGTCACAACTACTGAAGCCCATGTGCCTAGAGCCTGTGCTCCACAACAAGAGAACCCACCACATGAGAAGCCCGTGCTCCAAAGCACAGAGTAGCCCCTGCTCGTGGCAACTAGAGAAAGCCTGGGCGCAGCAACAAACACCCAACGCAACCAAAAATAAATAAATAAAATATTGTAAAAAAAATAAATTTGAAAAATAAGCACCCCAATTACTTAAGTTGTGGTTTGTAGGGTTTCCTGTGATTTGCACTACAATGCATTCTTAACTGATATACATAGTAATCTTTTTTAAAATATACTATGTTTTGTTTTGTTTTGACCATTTTGATCGTCTTTAAGCACACAATTCAGTGGTGTTAAGTATATTCAGCATGCTACACAATCATCACCACTATCCACTTCCAGAACTTTTTCATTATCCCAAAGAGAAACTCTATACCCATTAAACAGTAACTCCCCATGCACCACCACCTTGAGGCCCTGGTAACCTCTATGTTACTTTCTATCTCTATGAATTTGCCTATTCTAGGTACTTCATATAAGTGGAATAATACAATATTTTCCTTTTGTGTTTGGCTTATTTCACTTAACATAGTGTTTTTAAAGTTCATCCACGTTGTAACAAGTACCAGAATTTTATTCCTTTTTAAGGCTTAATAGTATTCCATTGTATGTACAGACCACATTTTGTTTATCCATTCATCTACTGATGGACACTTGGGTTGTTTCCACCTCTTATCTATTGTAAAAAATGCTGCTATGAACGTTAGGGTACAAAGTGTCTGAGCCTCTGTTTTCAATTATTTTGAGTATATTCTTAGGAGAGAATTGCTAGATCATATGGTTTAACTTTTTATTGTTTATATGTTTAACTTTTTATACATATTTTTAAACCAAAGTTTTTAAATAAAAAATTTTTATGTTTAACATTTTTTTAAAATTAATTAATTTATTTTTGCTGTGTTGGGTCTTCGTTTCTGTGCAAGGGCTTTCTCTAGTTGTGGCAAGCAGGGGCCACTCTTCATCGCGGTGCGCGGGCCTCTCACTATCGCGGCCTCTCTTGTTGCGGAGCATAGGCTGCAGACGCGCAGGCTCAGTACTTGTGGCTCACGGGTCTAGTTGCTCCGCAGCATGTGGGATCTTCCCAGACCAGGGCTCAAACCCGTGTTCCCTGCATTAGCAGGCAGATTCTCAACCACCGCTCCACGAGGGAAGCCCCCTATGTTTAACTTTTTGAGGAACTGCCAAACTGTTTTCCATGGCAGCTGCACCATTTGACATTCCCATCAGCAATGCACAAGGGCTCCAATTTCTCCACATTCTTGTCAATAATGGCTGTTTTCTTTTTTCGTTCATTTGTTTTTGATAACAGCCATCCTATTAGCTGTGAAGTGTTATCTCATTGTGGTTTTGATTCACATTCCCCTAATGACTAATTATGTTGAGCATCTCTTACTGGCCATTTGTACACATTCTTTGGAAAGATGTCTGCTCAAGTCCTTTGCCCAGGGTGATCTTCTGAAAATGCAAACCTGCTAAAAATTCTTTAATAGCGTCTCCTTGTTCTCCGAATAAAGTTCAAAATCCACAACACAACCTACAAGGCCCTATGAGACCTGTCCTTAGCTCACTACCCCAGCTTCACTTTGTACTTCTATACCCTTGTTCACTTGTTCCAATCACACTACCCAACTCTTCGCTTCTCTCCGTTCTTTGAACCCTTTTTCCTCCCCCTATACCTGGCTACCCTCCTTGTCATACCTCAGGTCTCAAGCTAAACATCATTTCCTCAAGGAAGACCTCTTTTCCTTCATTGCCCTTATGATGTGACAAGTAAAGTGATACAATTATCTATGTCACTGTTTATTTTTAGCCTCCTCCTCTAGAATATAAGCTTCTTAATGGCAAGGACTTTTTCCGCTTTATTAATAATATTACCTGGCACACTGTAGGCTTTCAATAAATATTTGTTGAATAAATACATGAATGAAGTTTCTCTCCCATTGTGAAAAATTTGCTAAGTTTTAAGGAATTTAAAAAAATTATTCCTAGCCACAAAGTAATATTCCAAATTTTCAAATTTTGCAGTGTAAATTATATAAAATACTATTATCCCCTTATTTTTGATAATTATTTAGTTACCTTTGATTCAGCATTGTTTCCTTGTAGCAAATCTACAAGTACACTGTTCTCTAGAAACACATCAGAAACATATGTTTTGTTTTCAGTAAGAAGTGATGGAATTATTTCAATTTCACTCATTTTCACTCCACCAAAATGGTATAGATTTGCCAGGCTGAAACAATTCATTTCCCTTTCACTTACACACTTCTCTGTGAAGGCAGCATGAAGTATGCCATAGGAATCATCTCTCTTCAAAGCCTACTACGCATGCTTTGTAATTTACTGGAGATTGAAATCATCAGTAATCATTTCTTCCTTTTCTCTTGTCAGGCTAGAGTCCTTTTTTTAGAGCTTTCTTTTCAGGTTTTGCCAACACATTTCTTAAAAGTCATTTTCCTTCTTCTTTTAAAATGAAAATGTGCCTACAAAGTTCAAAAATTTTAAATAGTGCATTCCTAGATGACATCTTAAAAAAAAAAAGAGCAATTTCAAAGCAAAATTCTTTTTTTCCCAATTCAGACATTTATCTTTCCCTAGAGATATGTAAATGAGTAAAGAAGTGAGGGCCACACATAAAAAGAAAACAGTATACTATGATGCTTACCCGAAAACCACACCATAATTCAAATATTGTTAAGGGTCACTGTCAACATGTTTGGGCCAGGAGCACAATCTACCTTTAAATTGTTGTAACCTGATGGAAGGGATAAAAGTTTGATATTGTATTCCTCTAAAGAGAGCAGAGTAAAAAGATGAGCAATAAATCCATAAGGAATGGATATGGCCAGGCAGACACTATAGAAAAGGCACCAGGAAAAATCAATAACTGCAGAAAAGGACGACAGAACCCATGGGTAAAAAGGATGAGTAAATTCTAAGGATTTAAGACCTTTTAGAGAATTTTCAAAAGGAATTTGTTTTACCCAAAATCTAGTCTCTCAGTTAAAAAAAAAAATTATCTTCTTAACCAGAAATTCATAATATTTTTAAAAAGTAACCCACAGGGTTTCCCTGGTGGCGCAGTGGTTGAGAGTCCACCTGCCGATGCAGGGGACACGGGTTCGTGCCCCGGTCCGGGAAGATCCCACATGCTGCGGAGTGGCTGGGCCCGTGAGCCATGGCCACTGAGCCTGCGCGTCCGGAGCCTGTGCTCCACAACGGGAGAGGCCACAACAGTGAGAGGTCCGCGTATCGCAAAAAAAAAAAAAAAAGTAACCCACAATGTGAATCCTTTTAATGCCTAGTTCTATAAATGTGCCTGGCACTTCATAGTCATTCGTAAAACATCCCTGGGTATTCCAATGAGCTATCAAAGTTGATAAGATAAAACACAATGCTAAGAGGGTTTTCACAAATCCCAGTTATTTACCTGTAAGACTTTCTTTATGAAGCTCTATCACCCCAAGTAGCTATTATGGTTAAACGGATAATGATGTAAAACACCCAGACTGTGCTGGCACAGAGGAGCACTCGATAAATATGAGCTATCCTTCTTTGTGCAGATGGCATTGTCTCAAGTCTTAGGAAATGTCGTGTCTCCAAACTGACCCTCCTGTTAACCTGCTATGGAGGACAGTATCTCTGTCCCCAGAGCTGGCTCAGTATTTTTGCATCCTGTTTGAGGATCAGAAAGAAAGCAAGATTTTAGTAGGTCCTAACTTAGGTACCGTCAGAGTAAAGGAGGGAAGCAACCTAAAATGACAGTGGTCAGGAGGAGAAAAAAAAAAACCTTAATGGTAATAAGTAGGTTTCTGCAAAAGTAACTTTCCCCAGACAGTTGATACCAGAAGAGATCATGTAGCTAAGCCTCTAGAAAGTAGGGAACCACTGTCCTACATCTCTCTTTCACAGTTAAGCTTCTCAAAAATGTTGTTTATATATCCTGTTCCCAATTCTTCTCTTCTCTTTTGAACCTAATCCAATCAGGTTTCCATCCCACCACTCATCTAAAACTCCTTCACAAGGGCATTCACGATCTCCATGTTGCCAAATCCAACCGTCAATCATCAGGCCTCGTCTAACGTGACCTCTCGGCAGTACAACACAATGGGTCACTCCGTTTCTTGGCTTCCAAGGCACCGTCTTCCCCTGACTTTGCTCCCCCCTCACTGGCTGCTCCTTCTTGGTCTTGGGTGCTGGATCCTTCATCTAACCTCAACCTTTTAATACTGTGGCTCTCATGCAGTCTCACAGCTTTAAGAAGCATCTCATGCTGAGAATTCCTAAATTTATATATCCGGCCCGGACTTTCCCTTAGACTTCAGATACATATTCAACTGTCTCTTCAACATTTCCTCTCAGACATCTAAAAGGCATCTCATATCTAAAATGTTCAAACTGAGCTACTCTAAAACCTACTCTTCACAGTTCTCCTTATCTCAGTCACTGCAATTCCATCCTTTCAGTTGTTCAGGCCAAAACCTTGGTGCCATCCTTGACTCCTTTCTTTCTTTCTTCTCCCATATCAAATCTATCAGCCAATGCCACTAGCTCTCCCTTCAAAATATATCAGAATCGCCAGCATTTTTCCCTTACTTCACTGCTTCTAGTCTCATCCAAGCCAATACCACCACCTTTTGCCTAAATTCTTCTTTCTATCCTTGCCCCTCTCCAGACTACCCACCACCCAGCAGTTAGATCAACCAGATCACATGATTCCTCTGCCCACCACCCTCCACTGGCTCCCCATCTCACTCCACCAAGCCCACACAGTCTGATCCCACTTCCTTTCACTGTCTCATACTACTTTCCCTTCTGCTCCAGCTCAAGTGGCCTCTTTCCCATTTGTGGAGTACACCAGGCATGTTCCCACATCAGGGCCAGTTGCCACTCCTTCAGCCTGGAACACTCTTTGCCCACAATGGCTTATTCCCTAATCTTCTTCAGGTCGTTACTCAGATGTCACCTTTATAATGAGCCCTCAACTGTTTGAAGCTGCAAATCCCACCCCATAAATATCCTAGTCCCTCTTCCCTGCTTTACTTATTTTGTTTACTGTCTGTCTCTCCCCATTAGAACATAATCTCCATTAAGACAGGCATTTTTGCGCAATCTGTACTTTGCTGAATCCTTAATGCCTGCAATGCTCAGGTTGTTCAAACTATTCTGGGAAATTTTCATAGGGAAGGCAATGCTCAGGCATCAATCAGGTGGGGTGAAGTTCTCTTGCTTTGCAGAGAACAAATGTCCAATAAATATTTGTTGAATGGATGAATGAATGAAAAAAATGAATGAATGATGTTGCCAATGTGTGGTTCAAGAACTGTTTCCTTGACCTCGGGGTGAAATCTTGGCAGGAACATGGAATGTTTTCTAAAAATTAATTAGGTTTTGAATAGGACTTAAAGATTAGCAGAACTGCTCTACCTAATAGAGGGAGAAGAACTTGGAAGTTCTAAGGGGAAATCCTGGAGGAGAAGGCAGCCAACAAGATTGGGCTCCTGGAGACAGACGTGTCCAAGAGGAAAATACAGATGGCAGCACTGTGGGGAAGAGACTCTAAAACTCGCCTGTGCCTCTCTCTCCTCCACCCCCATAACCCTCTTTGGCCAGATAATTCCTTCTAATCTTCACAGACCCTCCACCCCGCAAAAGGTCAAAGCTCTCCATTAAACGTTCTCCAGTACTGTGTACCCCTTTACATAGCACTTATCACAGTCAGAATTTTACATCAATTTGTAGGCCTGCATGACTACCTGGCACCCTTACTGGTCTATACGCTCCATGAAAACAGGAACCTATTTTTCACTCAGCTCTGAGTACCCAGTGCCCAGCACAGTGCCTGACTCAATAAATATTTTTCAGTGAATAAATGAAAAATAATGTCTAATATAGATTTTTTAAGGCATTAATAACGGGATGGATAATGTTAAAACTTTCCTTCTCTCTTCCAGTGAAAGCCTCAGAAAAGTCTACACTGGCCTCTAATGCTTCTGTTGGACAGGACTCTTCTGGAGGAACTGGAAGCTGTCTTGAACTTCATATCTGGGACAACATGATATAACACAAAATTAGCATATAAGAAGAAAAGAAATGAGAGGCAGAGGAGCTATAAAGAATTAAGTCCTGGGACTGGGATTTCCCAAATAGTCCAGGATAAGTTTTGGACTTTTCAAGACAATGGAACTGGGGGTTTGAGCACTCTTACCTAAACTGCATTAACTGGAAGACTCCAAATGACCCCTGGATTATACTGGGTGGGCCAAAAAGTGCCTTCAGTTTTTTAAGTAAAAATAAAAGACACATTTTTCATCTTCACCAAGAGCTTTGTTGAACAACGTACCCACCCTTTTGTTCCACTACCTTCTGCCATTTTTCAGGTCAGGCAACTTCATAATTCCATCTTGCCAAAACTTTTTATTTTTTTGAGCGAAGAACTGTCCCAGGTGCCTTTTACAGTCTTCCAGGGAATTGAAATTTTTTCCATTAAGAGAATTTTGTAAAGACCAAAATAAATGGAAATCTGAAGGTGCAATGTCTGGTGAATACGGTGGATGAATCAGAACTTCCCAGCCAAGTTGTAATTGTTTTTGCCTGGTCATCAAAGAAACACGAGTGCTTGCGTTATCCTGATGGAAGATTACGTGTTTTCTGTTGACTAATTCTGCACGCTTTTCGTCAAGTGCCGCTTTCAGTTGGCCTAACTGGGAGCAGTACTTGTTGGAATTAATTGTTTGGTTTTCTGGAAGGAGCTCATAATGGAGGATTCCCTTCCAATCTCACCATATACACAACATCACCTTCTTTGGATGAAGACTGGCCTTTGGTGTGGTTGGTGGTGGTTCGTTTCACTTGCCCCATGATCTCTTCCATTCCACACTGTTGTACAGTATCCACTTTTCATTGCCCATCACAATTTGTTTTAAAAATGAAACGTTTTCATTACTTTTCTGTAGAGAATCGCATGTGGAAATGTGGTCAAGAAGTTTTTTGGCTTAACTTTTGTGGAACCCAAACATCAAAGAGATTCACATAACCAAGCTGGTGCAAATGACTTTCAATGCTTGGTTTGGATATTTTGAGTATATTGGCTATCTCCCACGTGCTATAACATTGGTTGTTCTCAATTATTGTTTCGATTTGATCGCTATCAAGTTCAACTGGTCTACCCGACCATGGGGCATCGTCCAGCGAGAAATCTCCAGCACGAAACTTCGCAAACCACTTTTGACACCTTCGATCCATCACGGCACCTTCTCCGTACACTGCACAAATCTCTTTTTGCGTTTCAGTTGCATTTTTACCTTTCTTGAAATAATAAAGCATAATATGCCAAAAATGTTGCTTTTTTTCTTCCATATTCAATATTAAAATGGCTACACAAAAATTCACCAATTTTGATAAGTCTTTCTTTAAATGCACGCTGATATGACAGCTGTCACATAAAACCTAACAAAATTGTTTCGAATGAAGTTAAAGACAACTAAGTGCTACTAGAGCCATCTTACAGAAAAAAACGAACTAACCTTTTGGCCCACCCAATACATATATAAACTGGACCCTTTAAGGCTCACTTAAAAACACAGAGATCTAGCCAGGAAGAATATTACCTATGAGCTTCAATGGAAAGAATAACAATAAAAGCAAAACTTGATAACAGTTTAAATAGTAAATTTTTAAAAATTATGTTTTTAAGAATGTTTCAGGACTTCCATGGTGGCGCAGTGGTTAAGAATCCGCCTACCAATGCAGGGAACATGGGTTCGAGCCCTGGTCTGGGAAGATCCCACATGCCACGGAGCAACTAAGCCCGTGTGCCATAACTACTGAGCCTGCGCTCTAGAGCCCGCGAGCCACAACTACTGAGCCCACACACCACAACTACGGAAGCCCGCACACCTACAGCCTGTGTTCTGCAATAAGAGAAGCCACCACAATGAGAAACCCGTGCACCTCAAAAAAGAGTAGCCCTTGCTTGCCGCAACTAGAGAAAGCCTGCGTGCAGCAACGAAGACCCAACACAGCCAAAAATAAATAAAATAAAATAAATTTTTTTAAAAAAGAGTGTTTCATGCCCTTATAAATACTGTAAACTTACTACAAAGGAAACTTTTTCCAAATTCTGTTCTTGCAGGATTATTAAAATACATTATTATAATAAAGGTTACATGACTGTTCATAACTCTCTTTTAGTCATCAGACCAAATTATCTCAAGAATCAATCAATTAATTAATGAGCTAAGTCAAGAAACAGTCACTGAATGCCAACTCTGGACCAGGCACTGGACCAAAAATGAGAAACCATCAATTTATTCAGCCTGCTATATGTAATTCCAACCAGTTAATATATTTCTGTAATTTTATAGTATTACATAAAACATGGTAGTTACAGGTAACTTCACTTCAACATATTTTCTGAAATTTTACTATATATGTGACATAATGCAAGGTACATGTGGGACAAAAAGATGGCTAAGTTCTGCCCTGAAGGAGCTCGTCCTTCAATACATAACTTTTTAAATTTTCTAAATAATCCAATCTAAGAGATTTATACTTATAAGCTATTTGGATGGAGGTTAAAAAAAAAAAACAAGGAAAGTATATCAATCTATCTACCTGTTTTCTCTTTATAACAGATGGTATAGTTTGATGGAAATACATTCTTAATCATACTAATAAAAAGAAACCATATGGTATTGAACCTTTTCAGCTCTAAGAAGGTGAATCTCAGTAAAATCCTTGGACAAATATGAGTTAAGATTTATAGTTAGCATGATACATGAGCTACATGGTTTGCCATAAAAAGGAGAAGGAGCCAGTCATACGTCAGAATCTTCAGTGAAAAGCAATCTCCCAACTATTAAGAGATTCATGACATGTCTCTCACACAGGTACTATAGACAACTCCACAAATCCTGCAATGTTTTGTCCTCAGAACAAGGAACTTAACTAAACCACACAATGACCAATTCAACCCCCTCAAAGGGAAGAACTTTCCTAATAAAGGAAAAATAAATTGAAATGCTAGCTACTTGAAATCAAGCATTAACTAACGTGTTGCTATTAAATTGCACAGATGAATATTCTGGCCTAAGTTCAAGGGAAGCATGAATGTAAATGCGGGTCATAATGAATGAGCTCTATTTGGAGAATGACTTTAAGGTATACATTACTTTGCAGGTCTCAAAAAAAAAAAAAAAGATCTTCTGATTTTGCTTAGAACAGAGCCTGCATGTTGTTGGAAGTTACCAGAAAATCAACTATGCATTATAATTTCAACTGACATATGTTTTTTACATATGTTTCAGAACCCAGAAAATACTTAATTCTCTGCCACTGACACTACCCTGGGGTATTCCACAGACTCCAAGATAAAAAAAAATCCAAGAAGGAACATCATCTCTAGAAATAATGGGCATCCAGAACCTTGGCTGTAGTGAAAGAAGCCAGAGGGGATATTAGATTCCACTCTTGCTGTTGCAGCTGAGCCTGCCAAGTCTACCAGTGGGCCAAATTAAGTCTGGTGAATTACAAACACATTTTTCTTTTCAAATGGATAGGAAGCTCCAAAATATATTCATCTTGGGGTCTAAGTAATGTTAAAGCTATGGGCAATGTTACTGAATAGAAACAAAGACTTCAAAAACAATACTACTGCATTCCCCTCAACCATCCCAAGCTGGAAATTTTTATCTGTGTAATGCCTTTGGATTTAATGAGTGACCTGAAGTCCTTTCTCCAGGATATAAGTGTAATCTGCTAGTTAGCCATTCTTCTAGAAGAAACTATTGCTCATGAAAATCTGTTTCTTTGCATCACTGGTTAAAACAATATTACTCAGGATGAGTCAACCCCACGTGTAAACAAGTTTTTGTTGCTGCTGTTCATTAACAGCATAAATGGAGAGGAATGACAAATAAATACATGAAGTATATAACCATTACAGGCGGTTCTCATTATTCGAGGACAACAATTATCTGAAAAGGACTTTTAAAGTAGGGACCAAAATTTCATAGTGAATGTGGAAAAAAAAAGGTTTTCATTAAGGTAAAAAATTGAAATACCAAATATTAGTGTATTTTATCTTCTATTTAATAAAATTTTAATAATAAATGCAACTATGTACTAACCAAAGTAGCAGTAGTAGCAGCAGCAGTAAACAATTATCAGACAATATTTATATAAATAGCACAAATACAGTGAGAGAGTTTCTTCCAAAAATACCTGGACATCACCAAATTTCCCTTAATTTTTAATAGTCAGATCCTTCTTTTGAAATGCCTACCATGTCATTATTCTGGTGGATTTTCTCTTCTTCAGATGTTCACTAGCCTAACGTTGCCAGAATTTCGCTGCCAATGGCTCTGCATGCAAGTCTGGCAGCAGTTCTCCAACATCACTTTCCTTGCTTTCATTAAATTTTTATCTCCAGTATTTTTGCAAAATCTGCTATTTGACTTTGCAATAGAGTACAATGATTTTACATCTTTGTAACAATCAGTGAAACATTATAACTAACAGGATGGGCAAGAAATGAATGTTTGAGTGGGAGCTAATTTTACGTGGACAGTTAATCAGTAAACACTTTTACATCATGGTAACTTCTATTTCCCTATGCAACCTTTGCGACCACATGGCATGAAATAATAAATATTCAGATAACAAGAGAACCCCATATAGCAAGGGCCACAGTCATCATAGAAATGCTGCTGTCTTTGGAAACTGGAGAAGTTTCTCAGGGGACTAGAAATACATCCCAGAAGCACATCCTAACGTTTTAATACTGCCTGTCTGCATACCCTATCATCACAGTATAAATAAACAGACTGAATAAAATGATACCTAGTCTGCATCTCACTCTTTGGAAATGAGTTTAATCTGGCACCATTCACTAACCATAGCAGCAAAATTAAAATCTTGACTTATTAATTTAAGCATCCAAATGTATATCTGGCAGCTGCCAGAATCTGGATCTACTGAGGGTACTAAGTGCTTTTAGAAGATTAAAATATACGTAGCGTATGGATATTATCCTTATCCTATAAAGTGCGTGTGTATGTGTGTGTGTTTTTATCACCCTGCAGTAAAAGCTATTACTTCAGAACCCTGAAGTCCAGAATAAAACAATTTTTTAAATATCTTTGAAGCCTCACAAAAAACAAAGATAATGCCATAAGATGATAAGCAGAGATAGAAAAGACAGCATTGTGCATAAAAAAAAAAATCTTTACAGTCAAACAGACCTGGGCTTCAATCCCAGATGTTGTAATCTAGCTGTGTAATTGTATATTCATTATGCTGCCCAAGTCTCACATTCCTCATTTGTGAAATACAATAGTTGGACAATAATGCTTAGCTCCCAGGTAAGATCAAATGAAATACTTAAAGTGTCTGGAAAATTGTGGGTATTACCTGTGCTATAAACCATATCTAAGCTAATAAACAGTAACTTTCCTCCTTCTTCCAGGCATTTGGAGGCATGACAGTATATAGCCTCCAAAAAGTCTCCGATGAGACGCTGTCTGTAAAGACAAGGTTAGGATATCATTATGTGGACTTTGTCAGAATCCCCTGATAAAGGCAGTATTATAAACAAAACTTCTAAGAAACAATGAGGTCCCAGACCCAAGCACATACCTGATAAGCCTTACAAGTAAGAGGGAAAACATTATTTAGATATATGAATGGGTTCTTTCCCAGTGACATTATATAACTGTCTTTGAAGCTAGACATATCTGGGTTAGAATCCTAGGCCTTTCTGGTTTTGAGATCTTTGAAAAAGCACGTAACCTTTCTGAGGCTCTGTAAAACAAGAATAATCCCACCTGCCTCGAAGAGCTGTTTTAAGAACTTAGTTTTGTTCTTTAAGTTGTTTAAGAACATGAAATAATTTATGTAAAAGCACTTAGTACACAGAAAGCATCCATTTTATCACCAACACTTCTCAGATAATGTCATTTTTAAAATAAGACATCTACAATTTGTACTTGAAAAAAACAAACCCCAAACCTCCAAAGATCAATATGTGAGTTAGAGTCCTTCAGACCCAGATTCTGCAGGGTATATTTTAAAACACATTATGACAGCAATAATACACATTCCTAAGATCTGTTCCTAAGATGTCATATCTATTGGTCATGTCTTCTCTAAGACGACAACATAAATAACAAACTGATAAAACCAATGGGATAATGGTCAAATAATGAGTACTGTTCAATGACAATGTTCAAAATAATCTCTCAATTGACCAAGCAATTGAAAAGTTTGCAAACATTGCACCATCCTTCTAGGTACGATGTGGGCGATGGCAATAGGCACCATCTGGGCCATATTCTCAGTTTCAGTTAAACCTACTGCTTTTTCTTAGTTTGCTTTCTGTCCAGATTCTGGGCACACACACAGGTTTACATAAGTTTTATATTTAAAGATAAGCCCCAGGATCCGTTTTCAAGAGCTACAAGAAAGCTAGAAAATAGCAACATCTTGTTCATACTTAATAGTCATGTCAAACGAGCTGTTTTTACATACATTTAAAAATGGCACTGGTGGTCAAGGCAGTGATGTCATATAAGACAAAAATAGAAAGCTGAAAACAGTACCTGGATGTGGGCAATTATTATTATTGTCCCAGGGGCAATTATCTCTAGACTTTTCTTTTGGGTCTTTGCAAATACTCCACTTTCTTGACCCTCCCATCTTCTAATGCACTGGACTAGACAAATTCCCACCCACCCCTCAACCATTTACTTCTCTGAACCTAAGAAACTGAACTGAACCAGAGAAAACCACACAACAATGCAAATGGAACCACTATTGGCAGACCATGCTGACCCATCTCAAGACAGTCAACCTGACCTCACATGATACAGAATTTCCCTACAAAGTTTATTCTCCCACTGTCTGAACCACCTAGTTCCTACTTTTCTCCACTCTACTCAGACCTTCACCTTCCCTCTCACTCTCAGCTGATGACTCTGTTCCATTCATCCTAAAGAAAACAGAAGCCATCACACTGGCACTTGCAGTATGAAACCAGAGTAGTCTTCTCTTTCTTTCCTCCTGTCACACAAAATTAAGGTGACTCATTTCATTGACTATCTTTTTCTCTCCCTCTTCAATTTCTCTCTCCTGGAGCCTTTTATTCAGCATTTAAACATGCTTTAGTACCTCTCATTCTTAAAAACACATCTGCTTCCAGCTTCCTTCCTGTATCTTTATTCACCTTCCCAGCAAAGTTCCTTAAGTTATTCATTTTTTCTTTCTACATTTCCTCACCTCCTAGAGCTCTTCTTTAAAAAGTTCAACCCCTTTTCAATTAAAAAAAAAGATGTTACAGCAAATATAACAAAAGATAAATAAAAGTTGAATATCTTTCTACTTTCCTTACTCCATCTTCATTTTCCTGAATAATCAATATTAAAATTTGATGTACATCTTTCCACACCATTCTCTATACTCATACAAATCCATTTAAACGTTTATATTATATATATACATATATATGTATATATGGTAGTTGGTTGACAAAAGAAGCATTATCTGCATCATGTGTTTTTCATCTAACAATTTTTAAGGAAACCCTTCTAGGTTAATTCACATGGATACAATTAATTCTTTTTAATTTTAATGAATTCCCCTTTTCATGGGCATTTTGGTAGTTTACAGTTTTTTTTAAAAAAAAAGTCTTTATTGAATTTGTTACAATATTGCTTCTGTTTTATGTTTTGGTTTTTTGGGTGCGAGGCACGTGGGATCTTAGCTTCCTGACCAGGGAAAGAACCCGCACCCCCTGCATCTGAAGGTGAAGTCTTAACCACTGGACGGACAGGGAAGTCCCAGCTTTTTAAATTTACAAACCTCAACCCATTTATCACCCACCTCAACCATTCCCCACAAAGGAGACAAGGTCTTTAACAAATTTAAGTCAGATCATGTCACATCCTTGCTTAGCACCCTTCCCAGGGACTGCACTTTCAATAAACTACAACCTCTTTAACGTGGCCCTCCAGTTCTAAACAACCTGGTCATTACCCACCTCCCCCTCTACCTCACTACTACTCTCCAGCCATACTAACTTCTTTTCACTTTCTTATTCAGACCAAGTTATTCCCCTCCTCAAGGGTTTCCTATTTGTCTCTGCTCCAAACACTTTCCCCTCGTGCCTTTGCCTAATTAATTCCTAGTCATCACTTAGGTCTCTACTTAAACATCACTTCCCTAAAAGATCTCCCCTGTCTTGTCCAGTTGAAGCTGTATTCTTCTGCTTTGGCACTAATACTCACTTGTATTTTTCCTTCTTTGCATTTATCATAGCCTATGATTCTTCCTTTACTTGTAGTTATTTTGTTTAATATCTGACTCTCCTACTAAGCTTTAAATTCCATAAGGGGAGGGGATGTGTGTTTAAAGCTCTCCACTGCAGCTCCAGTACCTAGCACAGTGCCTGTCACTTGGTAAGTATTTGTTGAATAATAATTAAAAAAAATACTTTTACTTCATTTGGAGAGATCAAGGAAGATTTCCTGGAGGAAACGGCATTTTAGCTTACTAAATAAAGGGACCAGATTTCAGTAGCAGAGATGAAAGAAGCACATTTCAGAAAGAGGAAATTGTTTGCAACCAAATGTTTGGTACTAGTTAGCGATTTTTTAATTCAAAATCCAAAACAATCCTGGCACCAAGTGTAAAATAAAAATCTCACTATATAAAAGTGACAACTCTGCACCTAGCTCAAACTGGTTCCCTCACAACTTCTCTCCACCAATGTCATCCCACTTCCCAGCCACCTAGGTTCTAAACGTTGAAGCTCTCTGACTCAATTTCTTTTTTTCCCCCTCCATATTCAATCAGGCATCAAATTTGACTGTTTTTTTCTTTGAAATGTCTTTCTCAGTGATTCTTTTTCTCTATTTTAACCAAAAACAACCTAATTCGAGCCCTCTTCACATATGGAATTACTACAAGCTTCTCCTAAATCAGGGTTTCTCACCTTTGGCGCTACTGACATTTTCAGCTGGATAATTCTTTGTCGTAGGAGGCTGTCCTGTACATTGTAGGATGTTTGGCAGCATCCTTGGCTTTACCCACTATATGCCAGCAGCACTCTTAATTGTGACTGCCAAAAATGTCTCCAGACATCGCCAAATGTCTTCTGGGGTGGGGGAAGAATCACCCCTGGTTGAGAACCACTTTCCCAGATGACCTCATGGGAAAAGCCGTCTAAAATTACCCAATCAAAACTCAACCCATCCTTTCAGGTCAACTCAAATTTCATCTTTTCTATGAAAATATGTCTGCTTATCAACAAACAGATGCACAGTTGTTTAACTCTACAAATAATCAAAAATCTGCACAATAAAACAAATGAGAGACTATGGTTTACTTATCAGTTTGACGAAAAAATTTAAAATAATGATAATACCTATTGGTGACAAGGATGTAGGGAAATAGGTACTATCATAAACTGCTGGTGGGAATAACCTGGTATAATGCTTTGTATGGCATTTACCAATATGTTTCACATTTTAAGATGGTCGTATCTTCTGACTCTACTTATGTGAAGAGATAATCAGATATGTGAGCAAAGACTATACTGTCCTATAAAGGTAAAACCGGAAACATCCTTATAGTCCCCACAATAGGGGACCAGTTAGGTAAACAACAGTACATTTAGAATACTGTGCTACTGTTAAAAAAGGATAAAGCAGATATTTGTGAATTGACATGGAACGACAGCCATAATGACTATACATATGTGCAACGTTTCAAAATTATATGTACTACATGATGTCATTTATATAAATAACATGTTTATGTATGGTTACACACAGAAGACAAACTAGATGAATATATGTCAAAATTCTAACATAATCTCTGTAGTCCAATCACATTTTAGATGTATAAAAGGAACTGTTAAATCATCTTTAAAAATCTCTTGGAAAAGTCCAGTTTGTGAATCTATAACTTTAAATTTTTCGGTTTACTTAAAGCAGGTTTATACATTTATTTACCACCTTTATTTCAGGCAAATATCCTGAGTTGGAATACTCTGTTCTGAGCCGTATTTTCGCCCTAGAGAAATCAATGGTAAAAAGGAAGTTTACAGAGAAAAATATATTTTTGTGCATGACAGCTTACCGGTGTGATGCATCTGTGAATCATACTGAAAATATGTCCCTTGAAATCAAAGAAAACAATATGTTTATACAAAGAATGTGCCCCAAAATTCTCCAATAAAGAAAAGTGTTTAATCAAAATATTTGTTGACAGCTGGTTAGTGCCAATTCTAAAGTAGAAAAGAAAATCAGTGTCATTGTAGACTTTTACTTTGTGTACAAGAACTGAATATGCAAATTAGCCCCAAATGGAGACTCATTATCTGTTTTACTCTTCAACTGTGATTTTAAGCACCGTAGGTATATATACACACACACATCCAGAATATACATATATCTCAACAAACCATGCACATCATCTGTTCAGAACTGGGAAATGCATGCATGCTTCTATAATATTAAATGGAAGGCAGATGGTAGGCACTGATCAACAGAAATAAAGTGAAATCCTTCTAAATCCTGCTCCCTCTAACAACCCTCTAATTTTTTTCTTCAGAAAGATATCAAGCAGTTCTTCATTACTGTTGATTTCCAACCTCAAAATTACAATAGGCAATGCAAAAGAGCATTTCAAAGAGGAAAAGATTGTCTTTTGGTACAAATTCTCTTTCATAGTCTTAGGTAGGAGATAACACTAACTTTGAAACTCATAGCTTACTGTAGTTTTATCAGTATCTAATGTGTAAATTAGCTCTTTCTATAACTGGAGGTTTAGCTTTCAAAATACATAATTACTGATCATTTTAGCCTGCATCACATTTCTTTTGCAGGGTGAAATGAACTAAAACAGCTGTTACATCCTAATAGCTTCATAATGTGCACAGAATTTCTATGACTATTAGAAATTAAACCTTCCTATCAGGGAAAACATATTCATGTGTATATATGACCCACATTATTTGGAAGTACAATTATTAACTTATGAAATTATAATTTGAAACATAATGAAGTAAGGCTACTAGAGAAAATATTACAGCTCTTAAATGAGGTCAAAGCTGCTGGTCCACACTGATCAGTTCCCCCCCCTTTCCTAGCATCAATAAAAGTACTCTGGGCCAAAGGAAGTCCCAGTGTTCATGCTACCACCATTCCCTGCAGGGATCGAGTCCTCTATTTTCATACTGGATGATGAATTTTTAAAGGTGAACCAAGTCTGGCACTCTGCCCAGAATTGCTGGCAGCTGACAAGCAATCTGGTTTCACTTCTGGTCCACTGTCTCTTGAGCTAACCTTGTATCCACAGAAAGCATCCTGATCTAGAGAACGTGTACCATTTATAATGATGACTGAGAAAGCTCTGATGATTCCATTAACCATGGGACTTGTACATACAGTTCTCTTTAAGCATATTTTCTATGGAAAGAATAAAATAGTCTCGTTTCTTAGTATCTCCTTTTAACACTGGAAAAAACAGCAGTGTTAAAAGGATTTTTCCAGAAAAAAAAATGATTATTAACCAACCACCTGCATTCAAGAATGTTAGAGGCATAAAGGGATTCAACAAGATATCTGATGAGCAACTACTATCAAAGGAATATACAGTGAGGTCCAGGAACCACAAAATAATTACAAGATATACAAGATATATTATGTAATTAATGGCTAAATTGGATGATTCAAGCTATAAATGTTATGAAAGGTCAGAGCAATAAATGCTAGGCAGTGTGGGGTGAAATTTAAATATACGTAAGCCTAGGGGGCTTCCATGGTGGTGTAGTGGTTAAGAATCCGCCTGCCAAGGCAGGGGATATGGGTTCGAGCCCTGGTCCAGGAAGACCCTACATACTGCGGAGAAACTAAGCCACAACTACTGAGCCTGTGCTCTAGAGCCCTTAAGCCACAACTACTGAGCCTGCGTGCCACAACTACTGAAGCCTGCACGCCTAGAGCCCGTGCTCCACAACAAGAGAAGCCACCACAATCAGAAGCCCACACACCACAACAAAGAGTAGCCCACGCTCGCTGCAACTAAAGAAAGCCCGCGTGCAGCAACAAACACCCAACGCAGCACAAAATTAATTAATTAATTAATTTAAAATATATATACGTAGTCCTAACTCTCCACTGAGAGAATTATTAACTACTTAACCAGTATCTTCTTGAGATTACCATTTCCAAAGTAAACAGGATTGGAAAATGACTATGTAGCAGTTTTTTTTTTTTTTTTTTTTTTTGGCAGTACGCGGGCCTCTCACTGTTGTGGCCTCTCCCGTTGCAGAGCACAGGCTTCGGACGCGCAGGCTCAGCATCCATGGCTCACGGGCCCAGCCGCTCTGCAGCATGTGGGATCTTCCCGGACCGGGGCACGAACCCACGTCCCCTGCATCAGCAGGTGGACTCTCAACCACTGTGCCACCAGGGAAGCCCCCGGAAAATGACTATGTAATTCACAAATAAATCTGTGTCCAAGTTTATTTGTTTTTACCTCTAAGATCTAGCAGTCCTTCTTCTTGACCTTCCAAAAAGAAAAGTTAGTGAAGCTTCACTCTTCTGATATTATTTCCTCATTCAGTCCCGAAGCTGGGATGGAGGTCCTGGAAGCTCTTCCCCACCATTTCCATTAATCACTGGCTTTCTGCTCCCATTTCTATAGCTCACCTTTGCCTCTGTTTCCTATGCTGGAGGCCCCTGGGTCATATGAAGGACCCTGAAGTCCCAGATGGGTTTGTCTTCTATTCCTTCCTTGCTTTCTACTTGACAGACCCACAGTCCCATGCCCAATAGTTCAGTGTATGGCTTCCTGGGTCAGGATTTCCTAAGTTCCATAAGTAAGTGCTGGGAGAGCCACAGTGCCAAAAGAGATTCCAAAAGGAGATCTCGAATTGGAAAACTGACACAACCATGTTAACTTCCTTACAGACAGCATGTACCCAACAACAAAGTACCTACAAAAATGCATTATTTTTCTAAGCAAAAGACACACTGGCTCAAATCCTGGCTCCAGCAGAGGGATTTTTTTTTGCCTTCACTTCTTGGGTATTTTTACTATTCTCTGAATATTACTTGTGAAAATTAACCTAATTCATGGTTCTTCACAGGGACTCCTCTAGTCTTGTTGAAAGAAGTTTAAAAAAAACTTTAAATGAAACCAAGTCCCAGATATCTGAAACAGTTATTCAGGGTCACATGAAGAGAGAACTGTCAGTCACATACTTTCTCTGAGCTTAGGGACATAGGTAGAAGGCATGAGCAGGTAGATGGTAAATAGGGAATTTTTGGTTTTTTTGGCCACGCCACATAGCTTGTGGGATCTTAGTTCCCCAACCAGGGATTGAACCCAGGTCCTCGGTAGTGAAGGCATGGAGTCCTAACCACTGGACAGCCAGGGAATTCCCGTTAAATAGATGATTTTGACTGCTGAGACCAAGCAGGGAATTTCTAATAAGAACCAAAGATGAAGCTAAAGAAGCAGAAGGGCCCAATGATGGAGAGTTTTGGGTGAAGAGTTTAGATTTGACCAAGTCCACTGCATACTCTGCCTTTGGCAAGAGAACAAAGAGCATCCTTTTCACTTATTTTTTCCTGCTCAATCCCTTGGTCCCTTTGTCCAAATTCTTTCTTCAGTAGGATCACCCATAACTATGCTCCAGCATACCATATATATATATGCATATATATATATTATATATATATAAATATCTCTATTATTGCACTGATCATATCTTACTTTATCAATCTTTAGAAAGTTGTCACTCCTATTATATCATGAAATTCTTAAGAGCAGCAACTGTGTCTTGTCCACCCTTTTATGGTGGCACCTAAACTAAGTGCCTGCAATATAACAGGTATTCAATAAATACCTGTTTGTTGAATAAATGTATGAATGAATAAGTCTTATAAGTAATAGAGTAGAATTGAGGAGAGGGAAAGCAGGAAAAAAAAGATGTTTGATGATCAACTAGGGGGGTACTATCTCAGCTTAATCCTGAACCTGACTGCTTGGGAAGCAACTGTACCACTACCATACATAGCTCTTGCCCTTCCAGAATGAAAAACACACAACGGCTGTTTGTGGTAGTAATAACAGGTCATTGGTGTTATTAACATCACCTCACACTTATTAAGAGATACTAATTTATATTCTAAAATTATAAAATAAAATGCAAAGAAAAAGGACAACCCTGTTCTATTTTCTCATGTTTCAAGTCCTCCACTACACACAAAAGAAGCTCAACATGTTATTATCCTTTAAACAAAAATGAAACAAAAACAAAAAGTCTAGATTCAGCTGAAAAACTTAAGTACAAACAGCCATGTCTCAAAGGTCTTACAGAATATAAAATACAGTGGAGGGCTTCCCTGGTGGCGCAGTGGTTGAGAGTCCGCCTGCCGATGCAGGGGACACGTGTTCGTGCCCTGGTCCAGGAAGATCCCACATGCCGCGAAGCGGCTGCGCCCGTGAGCCATGGCCGCTGAGCCTGCGCCTCCAGAGCCTGTGCTCCGTAACGGGAGAGGCCACAACAGTGACAGGCCCGCGTACCACACACACAAAAAAACACAGTGAAAAATATTTTTGGTCTAATAAGAGGATCCTAAGTGAAAATAATAAATAGGAAATTCCTCAACTAAAAAAAAAAAAAAAGCAGTTCAAGATGTAAAGAGATCTTGTGAAACGAAATTCCATAATATATGAAACTTGTTTCTAAATACAGCTGGTGGCACAGTGGTTAAGAATCTGTCTGCCAATGCAGGGGACACGGGTTTGAGCCCTGGTCCAGGAAGATCACACATGCTGCAGAACAACTAAGCCCATGCGCCACAACTACTGAGCCTGTACTCTAGAGCCCGCAAGCCGCAACCACTGAAGCCTGTGCACCTAGAGCCCATGCTCCGCAACAACAGAAGCCACCACAATGAGAAGCCCGCGCACCCGCACCGCAATGAAGAGTAGCCCCCACTCTCCGCAACTAGAGAAAACCCCGCAAGCAGCAATGAAGACCCAACGCAGCCAAAAATAAATAAAATAAATAAATTTATTAAAAAATAAATAAATATAGCTGAAGCAAAACAAATCAGGAGTTAAGAACACCAGGTTCACTCTGGAATAATAAAGTCTAAAATGATCTTATGGCGAATAAAGGGGCAGGAAAATTCAAAGTTCTATTGACAAACTGACAAAACATACATAAAGGATTGCTACACTCCCTTTGGGGCATTTTAAAAGAGAAAACTTCCCCAACTGTTCATCCTCCTCCTCCCCCTCATCAGTATCCTTGTCATGCAGGTGGCTATGGCCAGCACGAGCAGAGTGTGGCCACCCCAGGCCCTCTGTTTCAGCATTCGTGGAAACTGTCCCCGCCAAAAAGGCGGCAAGAGCTTCTCCAGGGCTCCATGTCTCCCCCTACTCTTAAGCAGAGCTATTTCTTCACCTCACAGTCTGCAGAGGCAACGTAGGATTGTGACGTTAACTGTGTAGTCACAGACCTGCATATTTAACTTCTCTGAGGCTCAGTTTCCTCATTTGTAAAATGAAGGTAGTTAGTGGTGTTTCTCTCCTAGAGCTATCATGAGAATCATACACGGAAGCAATGTGTGTCTGGCCCACAATAGATACTCAATAAATGTTAGACTGTTCTCTTCCTGTCTCTCCTCTGAGGTCCTGTAACCCTCACTCTCTTTTCCTCACTCCTCCTTTCTTCTGCTCCCTGATTCCTTATAAATATTTAATGGATCTCTCTCCTTTGGGTTACTCTTCTATTTATTTCAAAATTCCAAAGAAAGATTAAAAAAAAGAACTTACTTGATAAAAAAAAGAACTTACTTGATAAAAAAAATTAAGAGAAAAAAAGAACTTATTTGTATAAAACTGAATAGCTCTACTACAGAAGCCCACTATACTTGGCAGACTACGAGTCAAGGGCTGGCTAGCACCTGAATGTACCTCTGTGGACTTCAGGCATAATTAATGCTCCACATGAGTAGAAGGACTTCAATAGTACAAATAATTTTACATGCTATTTCACAAATCACAGACTTCAGAAAATTTATATTTAAATATGGTTTTATTTTTAAAAAATCAATTTTAATCTCTCTTTAGCCCCAAGTAAAATTGTTACGATTTAGTGACACCATGTGGCTACATTTTGCTTTGCACTCTTAGAAGAGACTGTTCTGTCTGCAGGTTGCTCTATACTAATTCAATTATGGTATCAAAGTTATAGGTGGAGGTACAATTCAAACTAAGTGTGAACTAAAATGATTACTTTTAAAAAGTGAAACTGTTCCTTCTTCCTTTACAACAGAATAAGGCATTTCTTGACTTCTGAAGACACCAATCATATAAAGAAAGTAAAGGCTCGGCATAATTCTAGCTATGATTATAAAGCATCCTGGTGAACCACTGATTAATGTAAAACTGTCTACCTTTAAAAGTAAATAAATATATCAATGCCCAGGGGGTCAGGCGGAGAACAAAAGAGAAAAGGTGGAAGACACACACGCTTTTGTACAAGGTTAATACGGTAGGGAAAGAATGCTTCCATAAATAGCAATGTTTATTTTCTCATTTGTTTTATGTCTTGTATATCTATAGCACTGTAAGGTACTATAATCTAATGAAAATGGGTAAAAAAATTATGCTGCATCTACTGATGGCCGGGATGAGAGGGGACTTGGAATGTATGGTAGCAATAAAAGAGATTAAAACTGCAATAAAAGTGCCCTAAACCAAAAAACAGTACAGTTTTAGTATTCATTTAATGAGGCCTCCTAGAGTAGACCAGTTACTCTTGAATAACATTCGATGTACACCAAAGAAAGCCTAAATATCTACAACAATGACCAGAGAATATCACCTCCTTAATCTCAATTTAAAACACCCAGCTCCCCTCTCGGGCTTCCCATGATCACCTATTTTAAATAACTACTCTCCTCCTCTTGACCCTGGGTCACTATCACAGTATCATTTTCACAACATTTACAATTACCTGTTGTGCTCTTATTGTTTATATCTGTTCCTCCCAAATTCTATGAGAGCAGAGATCTTGGCAGTCTTCTTCAGTGTTATGGCCTCAGTATCCAGTACAATGCATAGCACAAAGTAGGAGCTTATTTGTGAAATGAGTGAGTAATGGATGAATAAACAGATGAATAAATGAAGAAAAATCTATTTTCTTAGCTGGTGAAGCATGCCTAAATTTCTTGTTGTAAGTGAAAGTAGAACCGTTCTAGTGAGATGTTTTTCATCATTTATGACCTCTACTGTGACCACTGAGACTAGAAGACAGGCCAGCAGATGCTCTACAGCACCCTTTTGTCCATGACACATTTGGCACATTATAATCTCTCACTCGAAGAAAGGAAGAAAAAGGAGGGAAAGGAAAACTACAATGATTAAAACACTTTCATTAACAGTCAAAGAAATCAATGAACAGAGTGGAGTATATACGAGAATTTAGCACATGATAAATATGGCTGTTCATACTAGTATGGTAAGGAACGATTATTAAGTAAATGGTCTTGGTCAACTGACTATCCCTAATCTGAAAAGATACATGAAAAATATTCTGGCTGGATTAAATATTTAGATACAAAGATAAAAATAACAAGTAGCAGAAAAAATTTATAAAAATATAACACTCTTTAACGTTGGAGTGAGGAACACCTTTCTAAACATGATATCAGACCACCAGAAACCATAAAAAGGACTGACAGATTTGACTACATTTTTTTAAACATAAAATTCTATATGGTAAAAAGTACTAATAAAACACTAAAAACTAATAACAAATTGCACAGTACATGATAGGCAAAAGTATAATCATACATACACAAATATACGTCTACATGTATATATACACCGCATATATACGATATATATGTGTATATGTATCAAGGTGTACATACCAACATAAAGTTCTCACAAGCCAAAACCAAAAAGATAATCACCCCAGAAGAAAAATATGCAAAAGACAAAAATAGGCTTTTATAAATGAGAAATAACAAATGTCAAGTATTATAAGATACCCTACACTTCACAGACGATAAAAGAAATCCAACTTAAAGTAAGACAATTTTTTACAGATCATAAATCACATTGGCAAAATGCTGACAACGCCTGCATTGGTGAGGGTTTGGAGAAGGGGCATTTCTATGTGCTATTGGTAGAGACTGAGTACAGCCGTATCAGAGGGCAAGCTTTATCAATATTTAAAATGTGTACTACATCATAATTTTATAATTAAAATGTCATAAAAAGACATTTCCATTTTGATAATTAAAAACAAAAGGAAAGGAAGAAAGAAGCTCAGTTTTGTGTTAAGTGAGTTCATCCATCCTATGCCATGTTCTGAACCATCAAGATGCACCCTTCTCAACACCCTTTCTGGCCTCTGTGCTCCCCCGGATTCTCCTCTAACTCTCTGACCAGCCCCTGCAGTACACCTGTCTGCCACCTACTCTTTCCTTCCCTCTCTCAATAGCTATATTCTTAAGGACTGTGCTTTTAGGCCCACTATTCCTCTCCCTCAACTCCCAGGTTTTATACCAAGTTCACTTTTGTAATTCCAGCTACCAGCCTTATGCGGGCTACCTCTGTACGCATTCACATCCATGTTTTCAAGTCTTCTCATATTTCAGCAACATTTTGCAGCTGCCAAATTACCAGCATCGTGTTGAGAAAAAGCCAGAAAAAAAATTTAAAGCATCCCAGGGCACTCAATATTTCCACTCCTTGTTAGTGTTTTTTGTTCAGTCCTAGGCTCTACCAACTAAGAAAGCTGTGGAAGGACTTGAAGAGAGCTTACTAGATAGCCAAGAAGACAGTTTGAAGGTTGGGGACTTTATGGATAAAGCAGAAATTTCCTTTTCCTGAAAAAGGCAAAGCTGATAAGATATAAGATGGTTCTGAGTATCATATGAAAAACTGTACCAAAATTGACATCATTTTTCTTCATTTCCAGCTGGGGGCTAGGGGGTTGTTATTAGTCTAAGCTTTTGGCTACATTGAGCAGTCCCCACTTGACCCACAATGCATTCCTAAAAAGGACCCAGAAAGAAAGAGCAGACCATTTCTCTCCATTCACTGTTGTGGTTGTAATCATCACTCCAGCTTTGAAGCCTGACATTATCCTTATCACCACTATCTCGGTGAGGGGAAATGCTGACTAAATTACATTCCACAGGATATATAAATGGCAAATTTTATGTTATATATATTTTACCACAATTAAAAAATGCTTTACCAAAACCAAAATGTATGAAAACTGTTGGAAACATACAAATGGGAAGATTACTAAGATAAAGAGAACCATGGAAGGCATGTGTGTGGACTGGCAATATGGAAAAGTGCTGAAAGGACCACACTCCTGAGATAAGGAACAGTTTCCTCATACTGAGAGCCACCACTGAGAGCCACCATGGCTACAGAGAATGGCAGGATGGCTCTCTTTCTCTGAAGGCCAAACACCAGTTCAGAGTCTCAGAAAGTAGAAAAGGTAATAAAAACAACTATTTACTGAGCCTCTAACTTTGGGCCAGGCATTGTGCTCAGTACTTGTACATATGCTCTGTCATCTAACCCTCCACAGCAGACCCCAGGAAGGGTGCTGTTATTCCTGTTTCACTGGTGTAGAAATGAGGGCTTGGAGAGGCACAACTTTACTAAGATCACAATGCCAATATTAGATGAAACCAGGATTTGAGAAGAGCTCTAACTCTGCAGCCCATGATTTTCCTACTACCCGATGCTGATTTACATACAGTTCAACCTAGACTCAAGAGAGAGGGCTGGGTAATCTCACAATTCACAGAGTATCTCTTCTTTAGTGAATATATTAAATGAAATCTTTCATCAATATACAACACTTGCATCCTTCAGAATTAACCTCGAAATTCAGTTTCCTGAAGAAAAAACAGAAAGTAGACTTTGCAAAGAGTACAGAACCATTTACCACTCCAGAGTTTTCCAGCACAGATATACATTTTAACAAATACTTGGATAAAAAGCACCAATGAATATATGTACATATTAATATTGAATCAGTCTCTCTTCATTACCTGGTCAGTGCCTTGACCCCAAACCTGTGCTAACATTTATAGAGTACCTACTGCATACAAGGTCATAACTTGAGAACTGCACAAGAATACTGAAAGATTAGAATCCATACTCCTTGCTTCCAAGAGCTTGTAATTTTAGTATGAGAGGCAAGACAAACATGCAAAGGACACTGAAGAACAAGAGTGACATACAAATGTTCAAATTAACTAACACAATGCAAAGTGAACACTTACGTGCTAAGGAAATAAAGAATTTATATGTGCCCAGTGAAGTCCCTGAAAGAAGTGTATTTAGAACATTGTTTAGGAAGTCAATAAATGATTGTGAAGATAAGAAACACCAAGCATGAAACATCCTTGGATAATCAATAGGGACTTATTCTTAAGTTCATTTTAAAATACTTCCAAAATTCCAAACTATTACAAAAGGCAGAGTTTATGAAGGAATGTAGTAACATAGTAAGTTAAAGTGGTTATAAATATTAAAATGCTTTCTCACTAAAATGCATATCAAGACTCCTTCCTTTTCCTGTTATCACTGTCTCTAACATCACCTTTGCTCAGTTTTTCTCAACCAGTGTGGGAGCTGGCTATACCAAGACAAAAACTAGAATCATGAAAACAGCCAGGCTCTACAACACATAAAAGCAACATCAACAAAGGCAAGGCCACACAGGAAAGACAAAATAAGGAAAAGGGAGTATAAATAATACCCATTAATAAATGAGAGGAATTATATTTTCTAAAAGCCAGAGATCACGACTGAGGGTACACGTCTCCCTCCACAGAGTAGGAGTTTTCAGATGGGTAAAGCACACAGCCTCTATCATAGCTGGTATTACAGTCACGATGATTTGTTCTGGGAGTCGTGCTCCTAGTGTTTCAAATTAAATACAAACACACAGTCCTTTGGTCCACGTCAGACACTTTGGTTGTTATGCTGCTTATTTTTTAATCTGATACAGCCATAATAATGTCAGTCGATGCAGACTCAATCCCCTCCTCTACCTCGGGGCCCCTCTGTCACTCTCAAAGTATCCCTAGGCAGTTCTGAGATACAGAATCTTCACTCAATTTCTTGTCCCTCTCATTTTAATCCATTCAAAACTCCTCTGATAAAAGAGCAACTGCTAGACCTGAGACACTTTAGTCCCTCTTTAGGGAAATGAAATTGATTTTCTTCATTTCCACACAAGAGTATCCTTGGGTAACAATATTGTGTCCAGTCATACCCATAATAAAAAAAAATGTAGGCGACACTCTTTACTGTACCAGAGGCTGAAAGGTTTTGTGGAGTTCCTGTGGTAGAAGTAAGAATTCAGCCTGATGCTGTCAGATCATGCGTTTAATAAGTATAAGGGTGCCTTCTGACTGACAGAGTAAGTGCTGTGGGGCATCCCCATCTGCTCCAACTCAGCCATACAGGGATGTCAGCTGGGGTCACGCGTACGGGTGTGGAGCGGAGTGGCTAAGGGGCCAGCTCCACGAGCTCCCTGGCTTACACCCACCATATCCCTTCTTGACACACTTAATTAAACGAACCAATCACTTTCTGCCTTCAATCTCTTGAGTTTAGGGTAAAGAATATCTGAGGGAAATTTCCAAGGGGAAAATCACAATAGAAAAAACACAACAGAATTTCAGGGGCCTTTAACCACCTTTCCCAACTCCCAAATTCATTATTCATACTGGTTTTGTAGAATTTCAGAAAGAAAGCTTAAAAGATGGCTGACATCTAAAGTAAGAATATGAAATGTTAGAATAGCTTATCAGTACTTTTTAAAAAACAAACTTACATGGAGCTAAAATACATAAAGACAATAAAAGTTAAGGTGCTCTGGTTGAAGGGAAGGTGTGAGCCTGGAGCCCCACCAGCTCAGCCTCCCTTGCCCCAAACCCAACCCCACTAGAAACACCTGCTCTTTCAAACTCCACTGATATCCACTGACCTAGAAAAAGAACATGCACAATGGCATCCAAAAATCTCCTCCTGGCCCTGAGGACTGCCAGGGAAGCCTCCAGAAATATCTCTCATGGTTTTTGTGAAAAGAACGCACCCCCTAACAATAACTCTGCTTTCAAGGTATAGCATGGAATTTAAAAAGCATTTCCACTTCTCAGTGTGTCGTCCCTTCTTATTCATTTACATGCCTTTACATAAATATGGTACAAAACAGTTCCACAGTACACTCTAAATATTAAGATGCTTAATTTTCCATAGTATCCCTAAGTTTTTTAGTTGGGACGCATTTAGTAACTGATATCCTCCTGGAAAACTTTTCCTCTATGAGACAGAAAAATGAAATCTGTTTCTCAACATCCAGATCTCTTTAAACAAACATCAAAAGCATTTATAAGCCATGAGAACTAACCTGCAGACACGGGCTGGAAAATACAGCTTCTGCCAAGAACGACACAGATATTGCGAATGATCAATCACTCTGATCCAATCAAGTTCATCCATTGAGACTTCAATGAAGTATGAATAAGACCTATGAATCAAAAGGAAAAGGCAGAAAAAAAGTATCATATTAAAATAACAATACAAAGCTATATTTTTTTAGCAGCTTTTTTTTTTTTTTTTTTTGGCTGCGTTGGGTCTTTATTGCTGTGCTTGGGCTTTCTCTAGTTGTGGCGAGCGGGGGCTACTCTTCTTTGCGGTGCGCGGGCTTCTCATTGTGGTGGATTCTCTTGTTGTGGAGCACGGGCTCTAGGCGTGCGGGCTTCAGTAGCTGTGGCTCGCGGGCTCTAGAGTGCAGGCTCAGTCGTTGTGACACAGGCTTAGTTGCGCCGCACCATGTAGGATCTTCCCAGACTAGGGCATGAACCCATGTCCCCTGCATTGGCGGGAGGATTCTTAACCAGTGCGTCACCAGGGAAGCCCCCCAAAGTTATATTTTAATAAAATGTTAAAAGGTACAAAAAATACACTATTCATGAATTACATTTTCTGCATAATGACCAAATTCTGATGATGACGAAATGTGTATAGATCCCCCTAACATAGCATTCGCCACAATGTATTGAAATTATCTCTTTGCATGTCTGCCTGCCTTATAAGGTCTCAAGCTGGTTAAGAACACAGACCATGCCATATTTATCTGCATATATCCGGGGTCTAGCACGGTGCTTGTCACATATCAGGCATATAAGATATAACAGGACCAGGATGCCTTGCATATACCGTATTAACAGGTTAATAAAGCCATGACAGAGAGAGGACAGAAAACAGAGAAGTGTGCCTTCTCCCTCTACCTTCACTGGCCTGAGCACCCAGCCCTCCTGTCTCAGGAGGGAAGCCAACTCAGAATGGTTCCTCACAGAGGCCAGCTTATCTCCTGCTTCCTCCCAGTCTCCTACCATCCCACACACAGATACAGCCTGCAGAAAAATAAATGACATGGGTGAAGAGATCGTATGTATTCCTCTTCGGTACAACTTAAAATTTGGCAGCTAATAATCTAGCAGTAATGAAAACAGCCTATCATCCTCCCCTGGTCAGCTACCCTGGACCATTACATGCTGGTTCCATACTGAACAAATCTATATTCCCCTGTCATAAGCCAAATTTAAATTTGAGATGCAGTTATTACTTGTACTGTAATATCAACAGGAACAATCTCAGAAGATTTAGGTGACCATAAATGTCAGCCTGCAACCAACAGTTGTGACCAGAAAAGGTCAGCTTATTTTGTGTCATCCCCTCATTTTCTGCTGTCCCCTCACTCCCATCCATTTTATGGCTCAGTCTCAAACTGGTTATAACCTTTTATTGAACCTCTCTGGGTTATCAGCAATGCAGGATATAATTTTACAACACATGTGAGAATCTTTTTGGCTTAAGATTCTGAATTTTTCACCTTTGCTTAGAATGATAACTTCTGTGAGAAAGGAACTAGTACATGGTAAAGTTAAGTCCCCTGTGAATGAAACGCACATACTAAAACAAACTGGGGCTTCCCTGGTGGCGCAGTGGTTAAGAATCCGCCTGCCAATGCAGGGGACACGGGTTCAAGCCCTGGTCCGGGAAGATCCCACATGCCGCAGAGCAACGAAGCCCGTGCGCCACAACTACTGAGCCTGCGCTCTAGAGCCCGCGAGCCACAACTACGGAAGCCCGCGTGCCTAGAGCCCACGCTCCACAACAAGACAAGCCACCACAATGAGAAGCCGGCGCACCACAACAAAGAGTAGCCACAACTAGAGAAAGCCCGTGCGCGGCAACGAAGACCCAACGCAGCCAAAAATAAATAAATAAAATAAATTAATTAATTAAAAATTAAAAAATAAAACAAAGTGGCCTATAAATATTTAACATCCTGGAAATGATGATAAGTACTTACAGTTTCAAATGTACTAACCTTTTCTTTATTATTTTTATACTAATTGCATTATTAACTAAATGAGTTAATATATGTAAACCTTTTAGAACAGTGCCTACTACTATTATTAATCAGAGACTCTTGTAAATAATACGTGAAATTTGCTCCACTTTGCCAACTAAACATCATATTATATCCAACGATACATATCAGGAAACATATTCTTAATTAAAAAGAATGAGATAACCTGGAGATAACCTCCAATACCCACGCACATGGGAAATGCTGACTCTCACTTCATAAAGCTTCCCTCACACTTGGCTCAAATGGCCTGAAAGGCCAGGGTGGCGGTCAGTGGTGCTAACAAGAGAAATGAACTAACCAGCAAGATCTGCAGGGTCTCATCACCCTTACTGTTAAGCCCTTCATGCCCAGACTCAAAGAGGCATGAGTAGGGCCTAGGAGACTGTACACCAGAGAGAGACTGGGTGTACAGGTTTAGGTTAATGACGAGCAGCAATGAGGGAGACTGTTCAGTTCTTGGTCATCCTACTGCTCTGGTACTTCTGCCATGGCTGAACTCAGTGGGTGAAAACATCAGAGTGGCTAGAAAGGAAGGCAGAATCTTGAAAGCACTGTGAAACTGGTGGGTTCCTAGGCTGGAGCCCATCAAGTTTTTTTCACATATTTCTTTTGTTTTGATAATGATATTTATTCACACCAAAAGACAATTTTTTTTCTTTGTCCACAGTATAAAGTATATTTTAAAAGTTATCATAATATCCAAAAGTAAGGAATCAAGTAAATAAACCATGGTAACTCATATAGTGGAATACCAAACAACTATTAAAAGTAACATTTTACATGGATAAATGACAAGGCCCTACTATATAACACAGGGAACTATATTCAATATCATGTAATAAACCATAATGGAAAATATGAAAAAGAATATATATGTAAAACATATTTGTATATATATATGTACAGAACTTAAACATATTATAAGTAAACTATATTTCAAAAAAATTTTTTAAAAGTAACATTTTACAGGAATATTTTTAAAAGAGTAGAATATTCACAGTGTATTAATTGAAAAGTGAAGTTACTTTTTGTACATCTAACCTTTATTTTGTAAAACTATGTGTGGTTTTACAGGTTTCTGGTGTGTGTGTGTGTGTGTGTGTGTGTGTGTGTGTGTGTGTGTGTGTGTGTGTGTGTGTGTGTGTGTGTGTGTGTGTGTGTATGTATGTGTGAGACTATGCATAACAAAAAAATACTGGTTAGGGCTTCCCTGGTGGTGCAGAGGGTAATAATACACCTGCCAATGCACAGGGCAGGGGTTCGAGTCCTGGTCTGGGAAGATCCCACATGCCGTGGAGCAACCAAGCCCGTGAGCCACAACTACTGAGCCTGCACTCTAGAGCCCACGAGCCACAACTACTGAGCCCACGTGCCACAACTACTGAAGCCCGCGCAGCTAGAGACCATGCTCCACAACAAGAGAAGCCACCACAATGAGAAGCCCACGCACTGCAACAAAGAGTAGCCCCCGCAAGCCACAATTAGAGAAAGCCCGCACTCAGCAACGAAGATCCAACACAGCCAAAAATAAAATCAATTAATTTTAAAAAAGTACTGGTTAGACAAATATAAAAATTAATAATAGGCAGTGAGATTACTAGCAATATTTATTTTCTTCTTTGTGCTTTTCTACATTTTCTGTTTTCCACAATAAACACATATTCATTACTTTTATAAGCAGAAAAAAGCAAAAAATGTTATTTTTTAAAGAAACGCACCCTTTAATTCTTCCCCCAAAACTAAACTTCAAGAGAAATAGCAAAGTGATGACAAAGATATAAACCAGCAAATCTCTTAAGCCAAAGCAGATGACCACAAAGTTAGGCCATCTCAATCAGACATGTCAGTTTCTCTCCAAGTCATGCTAATGACTCACCGGCTATCTCGGTCCCACAGGAGTATCCGTATATGATTGATAATGGACGGCTGACCTAGCTTAATCTCGATGCCAGAACGGCAGTCATCATCAATTGGGTGCCTAGAAAATCCATGATCCAAATCATAATTTTGAGTGTCACCATCTAATAAGGCAGACTTCAGCTCCCCTTTTACCACCTGGGCTCCATATTTCATAGTTGCAATGTTTTCTTCTGGTACTACAGTTAAAAATAGAAGAAGTAAGGTTAATGGTTACTTATGAAATTTTCCGTATTTTGGGAAAAAAGATAAAATTCTAGCATT
Organism: Grampus griseus; assembly: GCF_964374135.1. NCBI lineage: Eukaryota > Metazoa > Chordata > Mammalia > Artiodactyla > Delphinidae > Grampus > Grampus griseus. Next base: position 35,423,462 of record NC_139004.1, on the reverse strand, counting down.
TTAGTTGATGCTAGTATATGCATTTAATTTAACGAGAGAGACGAGATATGGAGTGTCTGTGAGGATTAAGATACCACCACAGTTGAAATTTAATGACATCATCACAGCCACAAAGTACCTGGGACTAAGACTACTAAGAAAAAGTTGTAAATACTAGAAAAAAACATGTTCTAGGACAAACAAACCAGCTCTACTGAGTTAATTCTATTAGTAGCTTTAATTTAATATCTACTGGACAAAACTAGCATGTAAAATGACCTGTACCTGCCATCTGGACTGAGCACGAAGTATAAAAGCAAAGCAAACAGGTCATACATCTTATAAAACAGAAAGAGAAAGATCCCAATACAGCGGAGTTGTTAGTCATACAAGGATGTGCTGAAACAATTAGTTAAAAACCAAGAATATGTTTAAAAGAAGATATATTTTTACTTCACTTGAATATTTTTAAAAATAAAAATTCAAAAAAAAAAATCAGTCTGTCATCAAAAGTAATACTATGGGGCTTCCCTGGTGGCGCAGTGGTTGAGAGTCCGCCTGCCGATGCAGGGGACACGGGTTCGTGCCCCGGTCCGGGAGGATCCCACATGCCGCGGAGCGGCTAGGCTCCTGAGCCATGGCTGCTGAGCCTGCGCGTCCGGAGCCTGTGCTCTGCAATGGGAGAGGCCACAACAGTGAGAGGCCCACGTACCGCAAAAAAAAAAAAAAAATTAATACTATGATTATAATTAACCCCCCTCCCCTCTCCAACACTAGATGTACTAAGAGTCAATTGTTCCTGGGACTCTGAAGTCCTCTGCAAATTTTGCTTCACAGATCTAGAACCTGTCTTCCAGGTACTAACATTCTAAAACTGACACTCTCCATGGAGAGACAACAGGCAGCATAAAGTAGATGTTAAGAGCCTGAGATTCAAAGTCAGAGTTTAAATAATGGTGCCACCTTTAACCAGATGGTATCAATTTGGGGAAGTCACTTTCTCTGAACGTCAATTTCTCAATAGGGCAACATCTCCCAGGTGTTTTTGTTTAAGGATTAAATGAGATGATCTTTGCAAAGCACAGAGTAAGCTCTAAAAAAAAGATTGCCAGTATTATTACAAAATATGTATAAAAGCACACATAAAACTAAGCAAGTTTACAGACTGTAAATAAATGCTGAATTCTCACAGAATATGTACATCTTGGCTGTGTGATTTGAATAGGGGAAAGTATGAGCTATAATTAGGCTCTTAGGGAAAAGGAGTAAGTAATTCATCATCGTAGATTTCTTGGCAAATGTGGGTTTAGAAACTTTTTTTCAAATGAAGACAGGGAAAGATGATTTAAAAATGAAGCTGAAAAGTGGGGGTTGGGGTAAGTTTAATTAACCTTCAAAAGACTACGGCAACTGAGATAACCAAACCAAATGAAAACAAAACCTAGTCATGATCAACTTCTTACCACCAGAGGCCTAAGTGCTCAGTTTATAACGTTCTACGTTCTATTAGCTCATGAAAATCACACATATTCTTCATATTTATTTTTCATTTATTTAACAAACTTTATTAATTCCTGTGACTTACTCCTCATAATAATCCTTTGAGTGTAGGACTGCTATTATATCCATTTCACAGATGGGAAAGTGGGGGCAGAGAAAGGTTAAATGGACTTTGTTGCCCAAGGCCATACAGCCAGCAAGGAGCTGAGGTGCTATCAGAACACATGCAATCTGTTTCCAGGGGCCCTGCCCTGCTACTACCTTCATAAAGGGTTTCTGATGGGAAGACCATACTTCTTCCCTCTTACTAGTCCCTTCCCTCTAAGGTTACTTAGGACCCAAAGGAAAGAAACAGTCTATTATAGCTTTTTTTTTAGAAAGTTGGACTTAAAATGAGAAAACCTAAGTTTGAGACTCAGGCTCTACCACTTATTATCCCTGATGAGGCCTCTTGGTCTCTATGAATCTGTTTTCTCATCTAAAAATAATAATATTTTACCCAACCCACCCACGGGGCTACTGTAAAAATTACACTATAAATAATATATGCTAAAGTACCATGGGACTTCCCTGGTGGTGCAGTATTTAAGACTCTGCGCTCCCAACGCAGGGGGCCCAGGTCTCTGAACCCTGGTCAGGTAACTAGATCCCACGTGCATGCCACAGCTAAGGGGCCCACCTACTGCAACTAGGGAGCTGGTGAGCCACAACTAATACCCAGCGCAACCAAATAAAAAAATTAAAAAATAAAGTCTACAAAGTACTCTATAAGAATTAAATTAGTCAAAAAACATTTACTGAAGACCCATTCTGTACCAGGTACCCTGTGAGAGAGATAGGCTGTGCCCTCCTGGTGCCTCCAATCTAGAGATGAAGCACTTTATAAGCAAGCAAAGAAAAGCTTCAAATTTGTGATTTGTGAATCCTCAGCAGAGATAACTTGTGAACCCCCTAGTTTACAGATGAAGATACTAAAAGATACTAAAAACTACAACTGGGAAGACAGAATACTAATAGAGTCAAAGAGTTTTCAAAGTATTAACGGTTCACTGCTATTACTGTCTTTATGTGATAGATGAGACAAATTTTATTTACTTATTTATTATTTATTTGTTTGTTTGTTTATGGCTGCATTGGGTCTTCACTGCTGCGCACAGGCTTTCTCTAGATGTGGCGAGCAGGGGCTACTCTTTGCTGTGGTATGCAGCCTTCTCATTGCGGTGGCTTCTCTTGTTGCGGAGCATGGGCTCTAGGCACATGGGTTTCAGTAGTTGTGGCACGTGGGCTCAGTAGTTGTGGCAGAGAGGCTGGGCCCGTAAGCCATGGCCACTGAGCCTGCGCGTCCGGAGCCTATGCTCCGCAACGGGAGAGGCCACAGCAGTGAGAGGCCCGCGTACCACAAAAAAAGAAAAAAAAAAAAAAAGATTTAGTATTTATGCCCCTAGATACTAATTCCCTAGTCCCAAGATAGAACCTCTCAATGTTTCATGAAAAGTCCCCAAAGACTCAGAACCTATACCCAGGGAAGAACAAAGAAACAGATAAATCTCATCAATAATTTCAAAATAAGCAGAACTATCCTTCCAGACCATCAGCTAAGGAACAGTTCTGAAATTTTAGACCCCTTTTTCCCTAACTGTGAAGAAATCTGATTTTTTAAAAATGGCATGAATGTCTGAATAAATATTTTTTAGGGTCTGAGAGGAAAGTGATATGCTTCCTTAGTTATTTCTATTATTAGTTTTACTATTCATATAATTAAAAAGGTAGAAAAACAGTCTGCTACTTAATAATTTCTCGAGTTTATAAGTTACATAAAAGATTCTCAAGCATTTGTATAATCTCCTCCTTGAGCTTCCACTAAATTATTCCAAAATGAAGAATTTAACATTTATGAGCAGCATATCATTCCAGAACTGAGGGGTCCTCAACTGGTTAATTACTCCCTTTCACGGTAATTTCATGGGTCTATAGTAACCCAGGTCTGACACCTATACTGACCAGCTGATCAATTTCAAGCTACCAGTAACTACATGAAATGTCCAAAGCTTCTCCTCAGTTCTGCTGCAATGTCCCAAGCTTATCCTTATAACTAAACCAGTTCTGAGGCCCTATCAACACCTCGAATCAAAACTAGGGCAAGAAGGGGAAAAAAGGAGCTTATATAAGAAAGGATCCAACAATTAAGATTTACAAAGGCTAAAACTATATTACTCATCTTGTTACTTCTCCCCTCTCTACCCTCCTACCTTTACCGAAGGCTGACCCTCAACCAGCATCACCCTCTAGCATCTCTAATCTCTTCTCCAACCTCTCCTGACCCATTCCCTCTAGCTACCATGCTATTTCTCTACCACCTTTATTCCAATTCACACATCAGATAGTCAACACATTGTATTTACTATAATTTTCAAACCCATGGCCTAATTCCCTGTTTAGTGAAGCTTCTGTCCAGACTACTAACCAACTCACCACAATTTATATCCAAAATTTTTCTCTCCATTCTCATTCTTCTTGCCCTCCCAGCATCACCAGATACCACTGACCACCCACTCCATAGCAATGCTCTCTCCTCTGTTGGCTTCCGTAACCCTATCCCAATTTTCTTCCTACCTCTAATTCTTCCTTCTCTACCTTCAGCCCCTGGTCATAAGTCTCCTCCAAGTCTCAGACTTTGATTTTCACTTCTTTCTCTATACTCTAGCCCAGGTTTCAGTTCTTTTACCACCAGCTTTGACTGCTTCCTGAACACCAGTAATATGCTTCCACTGCTTTCAGACAATTCTCATTGTATTCATTCATCAAGTATCATCTACAGACTACCCAGTGTGTTGAATGTTGAGGATACAAAGATCAGTGTGCCTTCAAGGATCTAAAACAAGTAAATGAAAAGGTTTAAAAAATGTGATCAATGTGATACCTCCTACACAGACATACAGAGATGAGGAAGAACACAAAATAATAATATAACAATGGTTTCCTACAGTATTGAGCTTACACACATTATTTGCACACATTACTTCGAGTAATTCTCATAACAATATGCAAAGGTATAAAACTAAAGGTAAAATTCCTTATGTGATTTAACACCAGGTCATGCAACTAGTAAGTGACTAATTCAGGACTTGAAGTCAAATTTGTCTCGCTCCAAAACCTATGCTTTTTCTTCTATGCCCAATGAAAAGAAATCTAAATCTGATGAGTCAGGAGAGAAGTCCAGGCTAAGGACACCTATTTAAGATCAATCAGTATTTCAAAAGAGTGTCTGAAGTCATGGACAAGGAAAAGATCACTCAGGGAAATGACTAACATGAGACAGAACTTAGAATTTAGATACCCCAGAAACTCTCAAACTCAGTAAGTCTAAAACAAGTTCAGACATTCGTTCAAGATGGCGGAGTAAAAGGACATGTCTCACTCCCTCTTGCGAGAGCACCGGAATCACAACTAACTGCTGAATAATCATCGACAGGAAGACACTGGAGCTCACCAAAAAAGATACCCCACATCCAAAGACAAAGGAGAAGCCACAATGAGACGGTAGGAGGGGCGCAATCACAATAAAATCAAATCCCATAACTGCTGGGTGGGTGTCTCACAAACTGGAGAACACTTACACCACAGAAGTCCACCCACTGCAGTGAAGGTTCTGAGCCCCACGGCAGGCGTCCCAACCTGTGGGTCTGGCAACAGAGGGAGGAATTCCTAGAGAATCAGACTTTGAAGGCTAGCGGGATTTGATTGCAGGACTTCGACAAGACTGGGGGAAACAGAGACTCCACTCTTGGAGGGCACACACCAAGTAGTGTGTGCATCGGGACCAAGGGAAAGGAGCAGTGACCCCATAGGAGACTGAACCAGACCTACCTGCTAGGGTTGGAGGGTCTCCTGCAGAGGCAGAGGGTGGCTGTGGCTCACCGTGGGGACAAGGACACTGGCAGAAGAAGTTGTGGGAAGCACTCCTTGGCATGAGCTCTCCGAGAGTCTGCCATTAGCCCCACCAAAGAGCCTGGGTAGGCTCTAGTATTGGGTTGCCTCAGGCCAAACAACCAACAGGGAGGGAACCCAGCCTCACCCATCAGCAGGCAAGCAGATTAAAGTTTACTGAGGTCTGACCACCAGAGTAATACCCAGCTCTACCCACCACCAGTCCCTCCCATCAGGAAACTTGCACAAGCCTCTTAGATACCCTCATCCACCAGAGGGCAGACAGCAGAAACAAGAACAACTACAATCCTGCAGCCTGTGGAACAAAAACCACATTCACAGAATGGAAGACAAGATGAAAAGGAAGAGGGCTATGTACCAGATGAAGAAACAAGATACAACCCCAGAAAAACAACTAAATGAAGTGGAGATAGGCAACCTTCCAGAAAAAGAATTCAGAATAATGATAGTGAAGATGATCCAGGACCTTGGAAAAAGAATGGAGGCAAAGATCGAGAAGTTGCAAGAAATCTTTAACAAAGACCTAGAAGAATTAGGGGAGGAGCTTCAAGATGGTGGAAGAGTAAGACGCGGAGATCACCTTCCTCTCCACAAATACATAAGAAATACATCTACATGTGGAACAGCTCCTATAGAACACCTACTGAATGCTGGCAGAAGACCTCAGACCTCCCAAAAGTCAAGAAACTCCCCCACGTACCTGGGTAGGGCAAAAGAAAAAAGAAAAAAACAGAGACAAAAGAATAGGGACGGGACCTGCACCAGTGGGAGGGAGCTGTGAAGGAGCAAAGGTTTCCACACACTAGGAAGCCCCTTCGTGGCCGGAGACTGTGGGTGGCGGAAGGGGGGAGCTTCGGAGCCACGGAGGAGAGCGCAGCAACAGGGGTGCGGAGGGCAAAGCGGAGAGATTCCCGCACAGAGGATCGGTGCCGACACGCATTCACCAGCCCGAGAGGCCTGTCTGCTCACCCGCCGGGGCGGGCAGGGGCTGGAAGCTGAGGCTCAGGCTTCGGTCAGATACCAGGGAGAGGACTGGGGCTGGCTGCGTGAACACAGCCTGAAGGGACTAGTGCACCACAGCTAGCCGGGAGGGAGTCCAGGAAAAAGTCTGGAGCTGCCAAAGAGGCAAGAGACTTTTTCTTCCCTCTTTGTTTCCTGGTGCACGAGAAGGGATTAAGAGCACCGCTTAAACGAGCTCCAGAGAAGAGCACGAGCCGTGGCTATCAGCGCGGACCCCAGAGACGGGCATGGGACGCTAAGGCTGCTGCTGCCACCACCAAGAAGCCTGTGTGCACGCACAGGTCACTCTCCACACCTCCCCTGTGCAGCCCGCCACTGCCAGGGTCCCGTGATCCAAGGACAACTTCCCCGGGAGAACACACGGTGCGCCTCAGGCTGTTGCAACGTCACACTGGCCTCTGCCGCCGCAGGCTCTCCCGCATCTGTATCCCCCACTCCCCGCAGCCTGAGTGAGCCAGAGGCCCCGAATCAGCTGCTCCCTTAACCTCGTCCTGTCTGAGTGAAGAACAGACGCCCTCAGGAGACCTACACACAGAGGTGGGTCCAAATCCAAAGCTGAACCTCGGGAGCTGTGCGAACAAAGAAGAGAAAGGGAAATTTCTCCCAGCAGCCTCAGAAGCAGCGGATTAAATCTCCACAGTCAACTTGATGAACCCTGCATCTGTGCAATACCTGAATAAACAACGAATCATCCCAAATTGAGGAGGTGGACTTTGGGAGCAAAGATATATATATATTTTCCCTTTTTCTCTTTTTGTGAGTGTGTATATGTATGCTTCTGTGTGTGATTTTGTCTGTATACGCTTTGCTTTTACCATTTGTCCTAGGGTTCTGTACGTCCGGTTTTTCTTAGTTTTTTTTTTTACTTTTTAAAATTTTTTCCTTAATAAATAGTTTTTATTTTAATAACTTTATTTTATTTTATTTTACCTTCCTTCTTTTTTTCTATTATTTCTCCCTTTTCTTCTGAGCCATGTGGATGAAAGGTTCTTGGTGCTCCAGCCAGGCGTGAGGGCTGTGCCTCTGAGGTGGGAGAGCCAATTTCAGGACACTGGTCCACAAGAGACCTCCCAGCTCCATGTAAAATTAAACAGCGAAAATCTCCCAGAGATCTCCATCTCAACGCCAAGACCCACCTTCACTCAACTACCATCAAGCTACAGTGCTGGACACCCTATGCCAGACAACTAGCAAAACAGGAACACAACCTATTCCATTAGCAGAGTGGCTACTTAAAATCATAATAAGGCCACAGACACCCCAAAAAACACCACCAGACGTGGACCTGCCCACCAGAAAGACAAGATCCAGCCTCATCCACCAGAACACAGGCACAAGTCCCCTCCACCAGGAAGCCTACACAACCCACTGAACCAACCTAAGCCAGTGGGGACAGACACCAAAAACAACAAGAACTATGAACCTGCAGCCTGAGAAAAGAAGACCCCAAACACAGTAAGTTAAGCAAAATGAGAAGACAGAAAAACACACAGCAGATGAAGGAGCAAGGTAAAAACCCACCAGACCAAACAAATGAAGAGGAAATAGGCAGTCTACCTAAAAAAAGAATTCAGAATAGTGATAGTAAAGATGATACAAAATCTTGGAAATAGAATAGAGGAAATACAAGGAACGTTTAACAAGGACCTAGAAGAACTAAAGAGCAAAGAAACAATGATGAACAACACAATAAATGAAATTAAAAATTCTCTAGAAGGAATCAATAGCAGAATAACTGAGGCAGAAGAACGGATAAGGGACCTGGAAGATAAAATAGTGGAAATAACTACTGCAGAGCAGAATAAAGAAAACAGAATGAAAAGAACTGAGGACAGTCTCAGAGACTTCTGGGACAACATTAAACGCACCAACATGCGAATTGTAGGGGTCTCAGGAGAAGAAGAGAAAAAGAAAGGGACTGAGAAAATATTTGAAGAGATTATAATTGAAAACTTCCCTAATATGGGAAAGGAAATAATTAATCAAGTCCAGGAAGCACAGAGAGTGCCATACAGGATAAATCCAAGGAGAAACATGCCAAGACACATAATAAGCAAACTATCAAAAATTAAATACAAAGAAAAAATATTAAAAGCAGCAATGGAAAAACAACAAATAACACACAAGGGAACCCCCATAAGGTTAACAGCTGATCTTTCAGCAGAAACTCTGCAAGCCAGAAGGAGTGGCAGGACATAATTTAAAGTGATGACGGAGAAAAACCTACAACCAAGATTACTCTACCCAGCAGAGATGTCATTCAGATTTGACGGAGAAATTAAAAACCTTACAGACAAGCAAAAGCTGAAAGAATTCACCACCACCAAACCAGCTTTACAACAAATGCTGAAGGAACTTCTCTAGGCAGGAAACACAAGAGAAGGAAAAGACCTACAATAACAACCCAAAACAATTAAGAAAATGGGAATAGGAACATACATATCGATAATTACCTTAAATGTAAATGGATTAAAAGCTCTAATCAAAAGACACAGACTGGCTGAATGGATACAAAAACAAGACCCATATATATGCTGTCTACAAGAGACCCACTTCAGACCTAGGGACACACACTGACTGAAAGTGAGGAGATGGAAAAAGATATTCCATGCAAATGGAAATCAAAAGAAAGATGGAGTAGCAATTCTCATAACAGACAAAATAGACTTTAAAGACTGTTACAAGAGACAAAGAAGGACACTACGTAATGATCAAGGGATCAATCCAAGAAGAAGATATAACAAATGTAAATATTTATGCACCCAACATAGGAGCACCTCAATACATACGGCAAATACTAACAGCCATAAAAGGGGAAATCGACAGTAACACAATCATAGTAGGGGACTTTAACACCCCACTTTCACCAATGGACAGATCATCCAAAATGAAAATAAACAAGGAAACACAAGCTTTAAATCATACATTAAACAAGATGGACTTGATATTTATAGGACATTCCATCCAAAAACAACAGAATACACATTTTTCTCAAGTGCTCTTGGAACATTCTCCAGGATAGATCATATCTTGGGTCACAAATCAAGCCCTGGTAAATTTAAGAAAATTGAAATCATATCAAGTATCTTTTCCGACCACAATGCTATGAGACTAGATATCAATTACAGGAAAAAATCTGTAAAAAATACAAGCACATGGAGGCTAAACAATACACTACTTAATAACCAAGAGATCACTGAAGAAATTAAAGAGGAAATCAAAAAATACCTAGAAACAAATGACAATGAAAACACGATGACCAAAGCCTATGGGATGCAGCAAAAGCAGTTCTAAGAGGGAAGTTTATAATAAGCAATACAATCTTACCTTAAGAAACAAGAAATATCTCAAATAAACAACCTAACCTTACACCTAAAGCAATTAGAGAAAAAAGAACAAAAACAACCCCAAAGTTAGCAGAAGGAAAGAAATCATAAAGATCAGAGCAGAAATAAATGAAACAGAAACAAAGAAAACAAGAGCGAAGATCAATAAAACTAAAAGCTGGGTCTTTGAGAAGATAAACAAAATTGAAAAACCATTAGCCAGACTCATCAAGAAAAACAGGGAGACGACTCAAATCAATAGAATTAGAAATGAAAAAGGAGAAGTAACAACTGACACTGCAGAAATACAAAGGATCATGAGAGATTACTACAAGCAACTCTATGCCAATAAAATGGACAACCTGGAAGAAATGGACAAATTCTTAGAAAGGTATAACCTTCCAAGACTGAACCAGGAAGAAATAGAGTATATGAACAGACCAATCACAAGCACTGAAATTGAAACTGTGATTTAAAATCTTCCAACAAACGAAAGTCCAGGACTAGATGGCTTCACAGGTGAATTATATCAAACATTTAGAGAAGAGCTAACACCTATCCTTCTCAAACTCTTCCAAAAATTGCAGAGGAAGGAAAACTCCCAAACTCATTCTACAAGGCCACCATCACCCTGATACCAAAACCAGACAAAGATACTACAAAAAAAGAAAATCACAGACCATTATTACTGGTGAATATAGATGCAAAAATCCTCAACAAAATATCAGCAAACAGAATCCAACAACACATTAGAAGGATCATACACCATGACAATGTGGGATTTATCCCAGGGATGCAAGGATTCTTCAATATACACAAATCCATCAATGTGATACACCATATTAACAAACTGAAGGAGAAAAACCATAGGACAATAGATGAATACAAAGCTTTTGACAAAATTCAACACCCACTTATGATAAAAACTCTCCAGAAAGTGGGAATAGAGGGAAACCTACCTCAACATAATAAAGGCCATATACAACAAACCCACAGCAAACATCATTCTCAATGGTGAAAACCTGAAAGCAATTCCACTAAGATCAGGAACAAGACAAGGATGTCCACTCTCGCCACTATTATTCAACACAGTTTTGGAAGGCCTAGCCATGGCAATCAGAGAAGAAAAGGAAATAAAAGGAATACAAATTAGAAAAGAAGAAGTAAATCTGTCAGTGTTTGCAGCTGACATGATACTATACATAGAGAATCCTAAAGATGCCACCAGAAAACTACTAGAGCTAATCAATGAATTTGGTAAAGTTGCAGGATACAAAATTAATGCACCAGAAATCTCTTGCATTCCTATACATTAATGATGAAAAATCTGAAAGAGAAATTAAGGAAACAGTCATATTTACCACTGCAACAAAAAGAATAAAATACCTAGGAATAAACCTACCTAAGGAGACAAAAGACCTGTATGCAGAAAGCTATAAGACGCTGATGAAAGAAATTAAAGATGATACCAACAGATGGAGAGATATACCATGTTCTTGGATTAGACGAATCAATATTGTGAAAATGACTATACTACCCAAAGCAATCTACAGATTCAATGCAATCCCTATCAAATTACCAATGGCATTTTTTTCCAGAACTAGAACAAAAAATCTTAAAATTTGTATGGAGACACAAAAGACCCCGAATAGCCAAAGCAGTCTTGAGGGGAAAAAATGGAGCTGGAGGAATCAGACTTCCTCACTTCAGACTATACTACAAAGCTACAGTAATCAAGACAATATGGTACTGGCACAAAAACAGAAACATAGATCAATGGAACAGGATAGAAAGCCCAGAGATAAACCCACGCACCTATGGTCAACTAATCTATGACAAAGGAGGCAAGGATATACAATGGAGAAAGGACAATCTCTTCAAAAACTGGTGCTGGGAAAACTGGACAGCTACATGTAAAAGAATGAAATTAGAGTGCTCCCTAACACCATACACAAAAATAAACTCAAAATGGATTAGAGACCTAAATGTAAGACTGGACACTGTAAAACTCTTAGAGGAAAACATAGAACACTCTGACATAAATCACAGCAAGATCTTTTTTGATCCACCTTCTAGAGTAACAGAAATAAAAAGAAAAACAAATGGGACCTAATGAAACTTGAAAGCTTTTGCAAAGCAAAGGGAACTACAAGATGAAAAGACAACCCTCAGAATGGGAGAAAATATTTGCAAACGAATCAATGGACAAAGGATTAATCTCAAAAATATATAAACAGCTCATGCAGCTCAATATTAAAAAAACAAACAACCCAATCCAAAAATGGGCAGAAGATGTAAATAGACATTTCTCCAAAGAAGACATACAGATGGCCAAGAAGCACATGAAAAGCTGCTCAACATCACTAATTATTATAGAAATGCAAATCAAAACTACAATGAGGTATCACCTCACACCAGTTAGAATGGGCATCATCAGAAAATCTACAAACAACAAATCCTGGAGAGGGTGTGGAGAAAAGGGAACCCTCTTGCACTGTTGGTGGGAATGTAAATTGATACAGCCACTGTGGAGAACAGTATGGAGGTTCCTTAAAAAAACTACAAATAGAACTACCATATGACCCAGCAATCCCACTACTGGGCATACACCCAGAGAAAACCATAATTCAAAAAGACACATCCACCCCAATGTTCATTGCAGCACTATTTACAATAGCCAGGTCATGGAAGCAACCTAAAAGACCATCGACAGACTAACAGATAAAGAAGATGTGGTAAATGTATACAATGGAGTATTACTCACCCATAAATCGGAACGAAATTGGGTCATTTGTAGAGACGTGTATGGATCTAGAGACTCTCATACAGAGTGAAGTAAGTCAGAAAGAGAAAAACAAAAATTGTATATTAACGCATGTATGTGGAACCTAGAAAACTGGTACAGATGAACCGGTTTGCAGGGTAGAAATAGAGACACAGATGTAGAGAACAAACGTATGGACACCAAGTGGGGAAAGTGGCAGGGTGTGTGTGTGTGTGTGATGAATTGGGAGATTAGGATTGACATATATACATTAATATGTATAAAATGGATAACTAATAAGAACCTGCTGTATAAAAAAATAAAAATTAAATTAAAAAATTAAATAAAAAGAATTGTATTATCTTCACTTAAAATAAATAAATAAATAGGAAAAAAAATAGGTTTTTATCTCAAAGGGTTATTGTGAGAATTAAATCATCATGTAGGACTGTTACTGATATATATAAGCACTTCATAAGTGTTCATTGCTATTAGTTTTATTAATAAGAAAAATACCATATAAGTATTGGAAATGCTATGCAAGTGTTACCCATTATTATTTTTATTTAGAATCTCCGTGTTCATGGCACCTAAAATAATAATAAGCATATAGCATGTACTCAGTACTGATTTGATGGAGGAAAGGAGGAAAGGTCTTAACATGAGAAAGTATCTAACTTTTGACATTCTAGGGAGTGGCTGGAGAAATTTGTCCAGAAATGGCAAGAAATACCTATTTTGTGGTCTACAGAGGCTAAGCAATCTCAGGAGGAATTAGCAGGAGAAGGAGTCGGAAAGGCATTCCACAGGAAGCAGAGCTCTATGTTCTCAGATTGACACATACCATGTTTACCTGAACTACAGTTTTGTAGCTAGAGTTTTGTAGCTGGGCCTGTCACAGGATGCAAACAAAACTTCTTGGTGAGATTAGCATAAATAGGTACTTACTAAGCATGCCTCTGTAATTGAGGTCCATGTCCCGGCTCTCTGATCGAACTTTAATAGCATCCAGAATGGCATCAGGAGACAATAGTCCCGAAGGCCTCACGACATTCAGAAGTTCAGTGAGGCTCATCAGAGGCAAACGGACAGCCTGCATGATTTCAGCATGATTCTCCTTTGAATTATGCTTACACCAGTTTAACAAGGCTAGGAAGATATCTTTTTCGGGAGCTGCAAATGAATCTCTTAATACGATGTTTAAAAGTGCTGCCTGAAAAGGATAAAAAGGAAAAATTCCAGTTATTATGGAGCTCAACCATGTGCATGATCAATCAGTAAAACTTTACTGAACTGCAAGTATCACTTATATTTAAGCAGTTAACTCTTCTTGACCATCTTCTTTCCTTATTCTTTCTGCCATGTACTCTCTTGCCTATTATGGCTGTGTGAATAGCCGTAGGCATCTTGTACCTAGTCTTTCCAGCACATTTGCACCCATCTTTAGTAAAATAACAAGAAAAACAGCAATGTGAGACGCTGTCACCCCATACAGGTTCTTCAGCAGAGTTTGCATTTATGAGCCGGTAAGATGCATCTAGCATTTAAAATTCAAACCTTTTGTTCCACAGTATTACTGCACCACCACACTTTTGGTTCTCAGATTTCTAAACTGACTGCCAGCAACACTGTGCGACCCTACAAGATCCTTGCCTTTGAAAATTAACTAGGACAATAAAAATCAAAGTTACACTCAAATCAAGACTTGTAGCTTTTTAAAGAGGTTTTCTCATTCGAAGAAGTCAGGTCCTAGGAGGAACACAGAAAGGGAAAGGAAAGACAATCACCAGGGTTGAGAGGAAGATTTGGGAAAAACAGTTTTATTCTAGCTATTATATGGTATAAAACATTGTACAATAGTGAATTCTGGGCCAGAAAATAAAAAACGACAATGACTTAAAGACATCCAATGAAACATAAGATCTTTATGAATCTTCCCCCTCGATAAGGAATTATTAGTAACACTCTGTCAGAGAAATACAAAACCAAAAAACAGGATGCAACACCACAAAGGAGCTTATTTGATGCCATCACATTGAAAACAACCACCAGCAGCACAGTCTCTTTTGCACATAGAACTTATCTGAAGAACCTTAAAAGAAAACAGCAGCAATCTGCCTCTCTCTTATATGATCTAGAGTCTCAGTAGCCAGAGGCAGGTGGCTAGACAACCTCTTCCACACTAATGGTTTTTATTTTTTTATTCTTAGTTCACTGCCATATTTCTAACTTACAGATATAAATAAAACAGTGCATGCCTGTAAATTACTTGTAGACAATGACACACCTTAGAAAGGGAGAGGAAGCCTTCGCTTGAGAGCACCTCCTGAGCATTTCTGTCCATAAACATGCAGCACATGGACGTTAACTTGGGAAGGGAGTAGAGACTGGCAACATCAAAAGTCATACAGACATTCTGAATGTTAAGTATGGTGCAGAGGTACTCAGAGGTAGAATCCTCCAGCTCTGGAAATCCATATTTATGAGCCAGGCTCAAAAAGTCCAGCAGCACCTCCTCCTTCTCATCTGTCAGCGTTGCCCGCCCAGTGTAGATGTATTTAAGTAGCATTGTGAATGCTTCTGCAGTGGTGTCTTGGAGAGGGATTTCGGCTTCAGGCTGAGATTCTCGCATTCCACCATACAGTAATGCTCTGCACATCAGAGAAGAAACACATGAGAAAAACTTCAAATAGGATGTGCTACAAAATTATGAAATAAAGGTTATCAACATTATAAAAAACATACATGTGTTTAATGACACAAAGATTCAGGTGAAGAAATGCATAATAATAACTTAAAATAGTTCTCTAGAGAAAGACATAATTTAAAAACTATTTTGAATTAATTCTATAAGTTGAACTAACGAATAATCCTGAGAGCTCAAGATACATAATAGACATTCATTAATTAGAAAGATGAAAGTGCTCTTTTGAGAGGAACAGTGAAATCAATATAAACCTGTTAAAGGTCAAGAAAGTAGTTTAAAAAGTAAAGCTCCAGAGGAAAAGATAATCAGATGAAAACAATTAAACACAAGCAGGCGCCATTCTCCCTGTCAGGCTGGCAGAAATTAAAAACCTGTTAATATTCAGCACTGCAAAAACAATGGAAAAACAGGTTTTCTCATGCACTGCTTTGAGAGTATAAATGGGTATCCCTTTTTGGAAAGGAATTTAAGTAATATTTATTCAAATCTAAAATGTGCATACCCTTCAACTCAGTAATCTCACTTTTAGGATAAAGATAAATGTATAAGATAATACAGCAAGATAAAGATAAATGTATAAGAAGATATATTGAAACAATGGAAAAAATCTTAAATGTCCATCAAGAGGCACATGGTTGAAAAAACTATGATATACACATTCTATGCAGCCATTAGAAAGATCAAGGGAGATCAAAATATACTGTCTTGGAAAGATGTCCAGGATATAGTTAGTAAGTCAGTTTGCAGATCCCTATGTGTTGCATGGAAAAGAGTGTATAACACACACTTACATTTGTATGCGCACAGGTATATATAGATATATCTATTTATATTGAGGAGAAATACATATTAAACTGTTAACAGTGGTTGTCTCTAGGGAATAGGATTAGATGGCTGAAAGGGAAGGGTCTTCATTTGTCAGTTTATAAATTAAAAATGAAATTCATGATGGGATTACGGATAATTTGACTTTTCTATTTTGTCTTCCAGTATTTTTCAGATTAAAAAAAAATCCCCACATTATTGCTTATCTGCTCATCTAAATAATGAAAACTAGATAATCCAGTCAGGTAGTAAATTTACATTTCTACCTCTATTACTCTAGGAGAAATAATATGAACCAGTTAAAGTTTCCAATCCATCAAGAAAGAAAGGGTGGCCAGAGGAGGACTAGGGAGGAGTGCAGAAAAGGAAGAGTAATGAGTGAGAAAGAAAATGTGTAAAAGTGAGAGCAAGAAAATAAGGGGACAAAAAGAGACTCCCATATTCCTAAGATTCTCAGAGCAGGACTAGCATTTCAAAGTTTCCCTCCATGCTCGCCTAGAACTCCTCCCACCGTCCCCCGGAAAAGCAAGACAGGACATTCTTGCTTGCCTCACAGAAATAGTTGCAACTACCCAGCAAAAGATTCATGAATATTCTGAGCATACTTCCTCACTGGGTTATAGTATGCCTAAAAACACCTGTGAAGGTTTCCATGAATCCAGAGAGCATCCAATCATAACCTTAAAATTGCTAGATTAAAGGATACCTTCCTAGGGAGATCTTGCCAAGACCTATTCCCACTCCAGTGTGATCCATGGTACTTACCTGGATTCTCGATGCTTTAAAAGTGGTTTTGATGAGGACCCCTAGGAAGCCTAAATATGAACCCCCAACTTGTGGAAGGTTCCCTCCGGTACAGTTAGCTTGTCCTTATCTGGGAACTGATAGGCTCTATGACCACACTCATAAGGTCTCTCCTGACTGCTGACAGTTAACTTTCCTTTGCACATGAACAGTGTCAGCAATGAGAATCAGTCTAAGATAGCATTGGTAATGACTGAGTTTAGCCTGTTGAGCCATCAGCTATTATAAAGGTTCAATACCCACAAAGAGACAGCAAGAACAATAAATGAAGGGAGCGTATTCCATTCATTCAATACGATCTTCAAATTTCTAAAAGTCCTTGAGTTTCTTTTAAGAATATACTGATCACCTAAAAGATACCCACCTACAGTTGTCTCAAATTATTTTTGAAAGAGGGAAGATATATAATAGTAACAAATACTAAACATAAGGCTGAAAAGTTCTAAACTAGTGAAGAGTGGACTTTTACAAGACACTTTAATATAATGAATGGAAGAATGAAAAGGGAAAGAAGCACAAAAGTGGACAGAGGACAGAGGCTGGTATCAAATAATGACAAGACCAAGGCCAGCTGCCTTGCCTTGATAGGAGCATGTTAGCTAGAATTCTTAATAGACTCCTCTCTTTTCTAAGCTCCTGGCTGTATTTACAGTGGCATTTTATATTTACGAGATGAAACGTTCTAAAAATGTTTATAAAGCACTGTAAGAGTTATAGCTAAACAATAAATATTTCCAAGAAACACATTTTACTACAATATGTGTGACTCTATGTTGGTTTTGCTGTCTCGGTTAATTCTGATTGTAAAAATCAGAGTGCAGTTTTCACTAGAAGATAACTGAAATTTTATCCATGGCTTCAGCATCTCAATTTCGCGATATCAAGTTTCACAGGCAAATCCATGACTTTTTGGATATGGACTCTATGGATCTGTCAAGGATACATTATCAGTCAATAATTCAGTGATGATTCCCTTTTAACTAAGATTAGGTAAAATGTAGAGTAATTAGGGCTTCCCTGGTGGCGCAGTGGTTGAGAGTCTGCCTGCCGATGCAGGGGACACGGGCTCGTGCCCCGGTCCGGGAGGATTCCCACATGCCGCAGAGCGGCTGCGCCCGTGAGTCATGGCCGCTGAGCCTGCGCGTCCCGAGCCTGTGCTCCGCAACGCGAGAGGCCACAGCAGTGAGAGGCCCGCGTACCGGACAAAAAAAAAAAAAAATGTAGAGTAATTAGACCTCAGTTTAACATTTATAACCCTGGAAATTAGGGGTCTAAGTAACAAACAATAGCTACGTATATGCACAAGTATGATTTTTACATTAATTAAACACATCTTTTGTTTAGTTTTGGCTCTAATATAACTATGAAACTGAGTCTCAGTAAATATTTAAGTTTCCTTTGCTTTGGGGTTGTCAAACGGCATGTCTTAGAGATCTGTTGGGTAGTCTGAAACTAAGATGTATACGTGTTCACTGGCGAGTCCAGAGGTCAGTCTACTCGTACAACAAGAGGCCTATCTGCCAATAAATCAGTTTAAGTTCCATTAGCCATCAACTGTGAGGAGAGGGCGAAGGCAACAAAGACTCAGCCTGAGAAATATTGTTGAGACCCTGAAAAATGGTTGATCGGGTACAGTCTAGCCTAAGAAGCCTCCTAACCCTATGATTCTAAGATGACTCCTGAGAGGAAAAGGTGATTTTCAAAACATAACAAAAAGTTGACAAAGATTAAATTCTTACAGATGTTGAATTGAATGACTGCTAGAATTTATTGTTGTTTTGTTACATATTTTTCACAGAATGGAAAACACCAGTGTTTTCTACAAGTGACTTCAATCTTCAAAAAGTAATATACACTTACCGAAAATATTGGCACCTTGCTGCTAAAATTACCCTGTGGGCAGGAAAACGTTTCTTTTCCACAACAAATGTGACGTCGCCATATTCTTCCCCAATCAACAAGGCACCAATATGTTCAGACAAAATGTGCACATGATCAATTTCCCCCACTGCAGTGAAGGGGCGAAGAGGGTGGCTGTTACTCATCTTGTAGAACAGATGATAGTCGTTGATCTATTATATAAAGAAGGGATGACAGTTAGTGAGGAGAGGGGAGTACACTTCGAAAATCACATACCACAAACACAGATAAGTAAAAATGTATATCTAAAAAAATCACAAAAGAGAGCAATTTCATCATCATTGGTATCTATATTAACCCATCTATTCTGGGAAGCAATTCAGCCTACTTCCATTAACTCCACTATTCTCACTGCCTTATCACACTAAAAGTCAGGATCTTCAAACACTAACAGCACTTGGAGCCATCACAATCTAGAAAACTGTGTTCAAACTACAAGTCCCTTATTTCTCAGTATCTCAGGAAAAGGAAAATCAACAACCAGAAGAGCTCCTCTTTTAGCACAGATATATTTACTAAGGTGGGTATAACTAACTAGACCCAGTGGAAAACTTGTTCAGGCACAGATCTAGGCCTAAATCACAAAAAGAATAAACCAAATCGTAAGATTTCAAATGATTACAGAGGTTTTGGTCTGAAACCCTCTTAAATATTTTATAAAAAATTATAATCTTCTTAAGTCACAGAAAAATAACTTGACATTTATTAATAGAAGCTTATAGTAAGCATCCTAACCTCCCTCAAAAAAAGAATAACTCCAATATTTTTCTGAAGACTGTAACTTCCAGTCCAAACTTGCACCCCTGATAATCAGGTAGCCTGTGTTTACCAGAACATCATTATATTTAATCTCACTTCCTTGCTTTTGTATGCAATGCCTTTCTACAAATGTAACCGAAAATCAAAGGGCTAAAACTTGATTAACAGCTTTACATATTAGAAGGGGAGTTATTTTCTTCAAAAGCTAAAAATTTTTATATTCTTAAATCTCTACTGTATTTGCAGGTAGTACTTTTCCAGGTGTAAGTAACCCAGCAAGTGGATGAGAGCCCTCACTAGCATGCAGGTACCTGAAGTGAAGATGTGGCTGACAACTCAGAGGTGAGCCAGCTACCCCTCTGTTGCACCAGAAAATAGAAGAAATGAGCCAGATGTGCTCTCTCCACTAGACCTCCACATTTTTTTTTTTAATTTTAGAATTTTATTTATTTTCTTATACAGCAGGTTATTAGTTATCCATTTTATACATATTAGTGTATATATGTCAATCCCAATCTCCCAAGACCTCCACACCTTCTTGAACTCTCCACTTGTACCACGATTAAAGATTAAGCCACTCCTAATCTTTAAACCTCCACATCCAGGTCCATTATCAACAAGGTATGTGAGAAATTGTCGTTATCTCCCGAGACTGTAGTGGAAGATCCTCACAACCCAGTTTCCCCAGTTACTTGTTACTCCATGCCCACCCCCAATTGAGGAAGCAACAGCAAGGAATGTGATGCAGAGGAACATGGAGGATGAGTTAGGCAAGGAGACACCCACCCCAGGTAAGTAAATAAGCTCCTGGCTCCCTATAGTAGGAACATCAGAGGGCTATCAGCATACTCCCCTCATTCTCAACGCAAATCCCTCTCCTTCAACTGCAACCTGCATTCAAAAGCCCTAAAAACTGAATCATCTCCAGTCACTTGTGTGTGAAAGACCAAATTCAGCTTAAGAGGATCCAATTAGGAGTGTCAGCAGATCATGTGAAATTCAATCATCTAACATGCGACACAACAGTCTAACACAGAAGTCGGCAAACTTGCTGCAAAGGGTCAGATAGTAAATATTTTAGGGTTTGCAAGCTATACAGCCTCTGTCACTACCATTCAACTCTGTCATTGGGAGCCTAAAAGCAGCCAGAGACAATAAGTAAATTAATGAGCATGGCTTTGTTCCAATAAAACTATTTACAGAAAAGGACCAGATTTAACCCTCAGGCTATAGTTTGCCATCCCTGCTCTAACAAATGATCAAGGACTGACTGTACTCTAGGCAAAGGATAAGACTGCTTTTGCTTTTTGTTTTGGTTTCTGGCTGGGTTATCCAAACGATGTTCAAAAGAGCATGGTCATTTCCTATATCAGCCATGAAATTCTGAAAGCTACTGGTACCTGATTTCAAAATCCCATTTTCCTTCAACATGAACTCTCATTATCACTATCCAATAGTTCAATGACAGTGCATGACTCTAAACAAAATAGATGCTTTCCCTAGCTGAAAGGACGCCACGCATACACCCACTGAATATGTTCTCTGGTATCATATTATCTTAAAATTTTATCTAAGTCATGAGTGAGACTCAAATGATTAACTAATAACTCTTGATGGACAATGATAGATTTTGGTTAACTAGCTCAAAGGTAAATTTATAATTCTTCAACTGATACATAATAAACTTTAATACTACATATATAAATATCTATCTTAAGTTCTCCAGATCTGAACTTCTTAATACATACAATTTCATTTTGCTAAGTTTACATTCTAATTATGCTTTTCCAACTGGAGACATAAAGCAAATATTTCCGGGTATAGAAAACAGACACTTAGTACGGAATAAACACAATCTGTATTGGCATATAGAAATAATTTTAATTAGACCAGTGATTCTCAATGAGCTTGCCACACACTGGAATCACATAGGGAGCTTAAAAAAGGAAAAAAGATGCTTGAGCCCCACCCACCAGAAATTCTGATTTAATTGGTCTGGAATGTGGAATCCCTATTCTGAAGCCATTCTTATGAGCAGCCTACAAAATAGCCACTGATTTAGACTCTGCTGTTCTAGGTTCACATCCCTTCTCAGGTGCATAAATATACAAAATATCTGCTAAGAATATTTATTTAGGATATGATTCCATTTTTAATCTTACTGCAAAGATGCAAATGATGCTAACAAAGGTACCAATGCTATAGCTTATATGCAGAAAATATTTTCGCCCAATGCCCTAGCTTATCTGTGAAGTGACAGTTTGCATCCATCCACTTGCATTTAAAAAAACCATGTTTTAGAAACTATACATCAATAAAATTAATAATTAATAACTTTAATAATAATAATAATCTTCAACTGATACATAATAAACTTTAATACTACATTTATGTTAAATACTACATTTATGTTAAATAAAGTTTAACATTTAAAACTTTAACATTTTAAACATTTAAAACTTTAACATTTTAAACCATCAAGTTTAATTTGATAAATAAAATTGAGAAAAAAATTAAAGCTCATGGAGTAAAACTATTTACTGACATGTTTCTTATGCTTTCATACTTATTATTCTGCTACTAATGACATACGTGGTCTTTGACAAATGTTCTAACTTCCATGCAATTATTTCCATACCTGTAATGACAAAGTTATAGTACATTTTTAAAGTTATGTCTTAAAACTCTGCCACTGCCTTTTAATACCACTGTTTTGTCCTGTCATATGAAATGGACTCTCATAACTCAGCAAATGTCTGGACTCATGACTGTAATTTATTACACAAAAGCATCAAAGGAAGATCAGCAAAGGTTTTGAAAAAGCACATGGGGCAAAGTCTGGGAGAAACCAGACACAAGCTTTCAAGACTCCTCTCTCAATGGACTTACATCGAACGTGCTAAATTCCCCCAGGAAGCTGTGAAAGCACGATGCCAACCAGGAAGCTTTTTAGAGACTCAATACCCAGGGTGTTTAATGAGGGCTGTTCATATAGATAGGACTGAAGACATGGAGCCTAAAAACCTATCCAATACACTTATTTAAACTTAGATTTGGATAGGAGAAAGGGATACTAAGAAAATAACCTACCCCACCTGCCTAAATGTATTCCTAACCCCTGACCTCCTAACATGCCAGATCCAAACAGTTTCATGGACAGGTTTCTTCAAAACTTCAAGGATCAGATAATTAGAATGTTATTTAAACTATTCCTGTGCACATGAGAAGTTTTCTGCTTCTTCCTATGAAGTCAATATAAGCCTGACACAAAGATGTGACCACATTCACACACTCAAAAATCAGTATACATGAAAAAAAAAGCCTGTGTATAATATTGGAAAACAGAATTAAGCAGAAGGATTCATGACAAAGTTGGTCAATTCCAAGAAAGAAATTTGAATATTAGGAAAAATAACTATCATCAAATTAAAAGGTTAAAGGAGAAAAAAATCATATAATTAGCTCAATAAAAGCTAAAATTCCTTTTATTTTAAAAGTTTTAATTGAATAGGAATAAAAGAATACTTCCTAAAATTTATACACATATACACAGCCTAACTACAACAGATATAAGCATCTAGTTAATAATAAAACAGTAGAAACATCCCTAGAAAGTTCAGAAATAAGATAAGGATGTCTATTCATCACTATTAACATTTTTCAGGAACAAAAGATAATACAATTAAGAAAACCAAGTTAAAGGTAAATGGCTTAGGAAACAAACAGGCAAAGTAATCACTATTTGCTGATAATCTCATTGCCCACATGAAAAATCCATGAGAATCAACTGAAAAAATATGAGAAAACAAGGAAGGTTCACTAAGGTGACCACATAAAATTATTACAGTTGACCCTTGAACATGGGTTTGAACTGCAGAGTCCACTTATACTCGGATTTTTTCAATAGTAAATGCTACAGTATTACACGATCCACAACTGTGGATCCTCACATGCGGAGGAAATGCAGATACAGAGGAACCTCACACGGAAGGCCGACTATTACATTCAAATTTTCAACTGTGCAGAGGGTAGGCCCCCCAACCATTGAGTTGTTCAAGGGTCAACTGTATATGAAAATATATAGTAACCTTTCATGCCCAAAACAACCAGCTAGAAAATATGAGGGAAATGACCTGCAATCTATAATTGCAAAACATAAGCAATACCTAGGAATAAACTCAGAGAACATGTAAAGGAAGTTATAAAACTCTTCTGAGGGACTTAAGAAAAACAAATGAAGAGACATACCCTGTTTGGAGATGTTGTAAAGAGACCAATCATCTCTAAATCACCATGTGAAAAAAGCATATTTGGTATTTTATTGTACTTTATATTGTAAACAAAAATAATGCTTTAGGGACTTCCGTGGTGGTCCAGTGGCTAAGGCTCTGCACTCCCAATGCAGGGGGACTGGGGTCGATCCCTGGTCAGGGAACTAGATCCCACATGCCACAACTAAAAGTTCCCATGCCACAACTAAATATCCCGCATGTGGCAACGAAGATCCCGCATGCCACAACTAAGACCCGGTGCAGCCAAATAAATAAATAAATAAATAAATATTAAAAAAACAAAAACAAAAAATGCTTTAGCAACAGAAAGCAAAATTCAACAAAACATTCTTGGTAGGGATACACAGTTAAACACAGTAATTTGACAAATGGGCACACATATTAGAACACTGAGAAGGAAAAATGAGAATTTTATATTTACCAATAAGTTTGTAAAGCTGAGAGACACAGTTCTAATTAACACAGGAATTAAAAGTAATCCTGATGAGAATCACAACAGAGTTTTTAAAGTAAATTGAGGTAAAGAAGTTCATCTGAAAGAATAAACATGTGATTTCATATATATTCTAAAAAAAGAACAATGAGAAGAGGCCAGTTTACTGGATGAGAAAGCAAATCATAAATTAGAACAATTAAAACAATGTCATATTAGAGAGATATATCACTGAAACATTAGTCCAGATATAAACCCAAGTATACATAAGAATTCAGTATAGTATATATAAATGTAGCGTTTCAATTCAGTGGGAGAAAATATGCATTTTTTCAATAAAAAATGTTGGCTGGCCGTTCTGAAAGAAGTAAGCTGGATATTCACACAAGAGCACAAAAATAAATACACAAGAATGTCAACTTCAGCGCTTTCTGTAACAGTAAAAAATCGAAAAAACTTAAAGGTCCATTTAATGGGAATTGGATAAACAAATAATGGTAAGCCTCTACAATGGAATATTATACAATGATTTTAAAAGAATAAAGTTAAATACTTTATTGACATTGAAAAAATTTTAAATATATGTATTTACATGCAAAAAGGCAAGCTGCAAAACAATATTATAATAAAATCTTATTTTGTTAAATACATAGAAAGCAAACATCAAATTTTTTTGTTTTGTTTTGTTTTTTTGTTTTTTGTTTTTTGCGGTACGCGGGCCTCTCACCACTGTGGCCTCTCCCATTGTGGAGCACAGGCTCCGGACGCGCAGGCTCAGCGGCCATGGCCCACGGGACCAGCCGCTCCGCAGCATGTGGGATCCTCCCCAACCGGGGCACGAACCCGTGTCCCCTGCATCGGCAGGCGGACTCTCAACCACTGCGCCACCAGGGAAGCCCCAAACATCAAATTGTTAACAAGGGTTAACCCAATGGATTAGGGCTGTGGGAAAAATTTTACATAGTGTACTACATATTCCTGTAATGTTTAAAATTTTTATAACAAGAATGTTT
This sequence comes from Grampus griseus, assembly GCF_964374135.1. Classification (NCBI taxonomy): domain Eukaryota; kingdom Metazoa; phylum Chordata; class Mammalia; order Artiodactyla; family Delphinidae; genus Grampus; species Grampus griseus. The sequence continues at coordinate 35,398,172 of NC_139004.1, read as the reverse complement.
TATTGTAATAAAACTATACACAAATATTTCAATAACTTTGGCTACTAAAATTACAAATTAAATTAGCTTTTGAATGAGACAGCAAGTGTTTTAATTTGCCACATCCAGTAGTACCTGATTTAATGACTAAGACAGAATGGTAAGCAGAAGGACTATATATTACGTCCACAGTTAAAAATTAATTAACAACTTGAAGTCAAGGACAAAAAGTTCATTACACTAAGACAGGCAAAAAGTAATGAATATCAGATACCTGGGTAGCATGGCCTAGGACAGTCTATCTGATACATCCCAACTAAAGATCTTCACCTTATGAGATTTTCAGTATGACTTTTTCTAAATTTACAGATTTTCTCAGATGCAAACAAAGTGCTCTGAGATTTGCTCCTGCTGACAGTCCCAGAGGGCAAGGGCAATCTATTTATTCAAGCTGCTCCTTCAAGGTAAGAGGAAAGAGAAGGGTAGGAAGGCAGGGGGAGCAGGGACTTACTCTGAGAGAGGAAATGGTATCATTCATGATACCATATACAATTATTAGTTGAGGGTTCTGAGACTTCCTATGAATTTATTTACCAGGGATGGTGGTACAGAAACTACACTTTTTTTTTGTGGTTGGTTAACTCTCCTGGATTCAAATGCATCAGAAAAAAACAAAAAAGACTAAAGCCGCAGTACTAAAATTCTCAGGGTTATTGACTATTTACTATGCTATAAGAAACCCACACCCATTTGTTCTAACCAAAATAGTAAACAATGTCCATCAATAAAGTGAGAATGCCGTATGTAGTTCACAATGTTGTAATGCTATAATTGCCTCTTATTCAAAAAAACAAGCTGACCTAAATATCAATTTCTTTACTTAAAGCTCACTTCCAGCAGAACTGTTTACAAACTTTTCTTTAACAAGAGCTTACTATATTTTTTAGAATTAAAGTTTACTCTCCAGAGCTTAATCAGGAAATAGACAAAAGGCAAAGTTCCATCAGGTGGAGATGCAAAAGAGTCCTTGAATGCTGTATAAATCTCCCCTGGGAAACCCTCTCCACCCCCCCCCCCCATATTTCCTGACTGAAAGAACTTTATGGGAAAAAAAACCTTCTGCTCTTTAATTGCAAAATATAAATGATCTTTCTCTTGAGGAAAGAGATGGCATTTATAAGCATATGGTTTAGCAATTTCTTTCTGCTCTTAGTACCCATGTGGTGTGTAATTTGAAGTAGTAATCCTTAAACTTTAAATTAATATTGCTTGGGGAAATAAATGATGTCCTGTCTGCATCTTAAACACTCACAAAAAATCACATTCTACTTTCTCATTGGAAGGATGCCTCACTTCTTGATATATACTCTACCCTTGTCATCCAAATGTCTGAATAAACAGGTGTAGACTGACCATACTAGCAGGTGTAACCTTGATTCTGATATTTTGCAAATCCAATTCTAAACCTTGCAGAAGAGTAGTATCACCAGGCAGTAAAGTGCTATGGTAAGAAGAGTTCACGGGCATTTTCTCGTCTTGGGATTCCTGAGATCCCTTTTCTCTGAGAAAAATTAAATGATTTCTAACATCCAGTCCAGCTCCAAATTCTTGTCGTTCTATGATTTTATATGTTTGTAAACAAATGTTTATAGATATACTCAACTTGGAACACTAAGGAACTGTACCATAAAAATACTTGATGAGATTATTTTATGAAGACTGTATGTAACTCCATTTACCAATTGCCACATTGATTCTACACTTCTTGGCCAAAGGACAAACTAGTTTCTGAATCTATATATAATTCATTCAATAAGAGATTTATTGAGCTCTCTCTACGATACAGGCCCAGTGCTAGGTGACAGAAACACAAAGACTAGTGAAAGATAAAGTTGCTCACTGTCCACTGAGGAAGCTAGGGCTAGATGACAAATAATGTCAACTCTAGAACTAGCAGGCCATGATTTCATGATTTGTAGAAAGTCAAATACAGTAATCTTCCATAAGTACCGTACCAAAACAACTATAAAAAATTATCTGTTATACTCATGTGTCAGAATAAGAGTTAATATTCAAATAATTAGCAAATTGCTCTCTAAAATGGGGTACTCACATCCTAGGGAGAGTTGAATACAAACCATAGGAATTTGGGAAGAAAATCTTAACACTTATATTGATATATATTTTTAACCTAGCAAAATGAGAAAAAAGGCAGTGTCCTCCTTTGTTCAAGGGAAATATCAGGTTTACCTGGGACTGCTTACTTGAATTTACCAAAGGTTATATAGTTTAAATTAAATTATTGCTCACAAAATGACAAGTGAATTTAAAAAGTTTCCTGCAAGGAAACCACTGATTGAAGATAATGTAACATTGCCAACACAAGCAGACAACAAGAAAATGGCCACTATGACAACTCTACCCCTAGTAATCTGATTTTACAAGAAGGTGACCCCTCCCCCAATAAGTCCTAGAGATCTAATACACAGCATAGTGACTATAGACAGCAGTACTGTATTATAATCAAACTTGCTAAGAGACTAGAACTTGATTATTCCAACTACTAAAAAGAAATAATTATGTAACATGATAGAGGTCCTAATTATTGTACAATGGCAATGATATTATAATATATAAATGTAGCAAATTAACATGTTGTACACCGTGAATTTACACAGTTATATGTCAAATATATTTCAGTAAAAAACTGACCCCCAAATTTGCAATTATCAAGGTCATTTGAAACATACACTATTATTAACAATGAACCTCCATATTAAAGGCATTAAAATGACAAGACTATAGTACAGAGCTACAGTAGTCAAAACAGTACAGTACTGGCACAAAAATAGAAATATAGATCAATGAAACAGGATAGAAAGCCCAGAAATAAACCCACGCACCTATGGTCAATTAATCTATGACACAGGAAGCAAAACTATTCAACAAAGAAAAGACAGTTCCTTCAATAAGTGGTTCTGAGAAAATTGGACAGCTACCTGTAAAAGAATGAAATTAGAACATTCTCTAACACCATACACAAAAATAAACTCAAAATGGATCAAAGACCTAAATGTAAGGCCAGACACTATAAAACTCTTAGAGGAAAAAATAGGCAGAACACTCTTTGACATAAATCGCACCAATATCTTTTTTGATCCACCTCCTACAGTAATGAAAATAAAACCAAAAATAAACAAATGGGACCTAATGAAACTTAAAAGCTTTTGCACAGCAAAGGAAACCATAAAAAAAATAAGACAACCTACAGAATAGGAGAAAATATTTGCAAATGAAGCAACCGACAAGGGATTAATCTCCAAAATACACAAACAGCTCACGCAGCTCTATGTCAAAAAAACAGCTCAATCCAAAAATGGGCAGAAGACCTAAGTAGACATTTCTCCAAAGAAGACATACAGATGGCCAAAAAGCACATGAAAAGATGCTCAACATCACTAATTATCAGAGAAATACAAATCAAAACTACAATCAGAATGGCCATAATCAAAAAGTCTACAAACAATAAATGCTGGAGAGGGTGTGGAGAAAAGGGAACCCTCCTACACTGTTGGTGGGAATGTAAATTGGTACAACCACTATGGAGAGCAGTATGGAGGTTCCTTAAAAAACTAAAAATAGAACTACTATATGATCCAGCAATCCCACTCCTGGGCATATATCTGGAGAAAACCATACTTCAAAAAGATACATGCACCCCAATGTTCACTGCAGCACTATTTACAATAACCAAGACATGGAAGAAACCTAAATGGCCATCAACAGAGAGATGGATAAAGAAGATGTGGCACATACATATTGTAAAATGGAATATTACTCAGCGTTAAAAAAGAACAAAATAATGTCATTTGCAGCAACATTGATGGACCTAGAGATTATCATACTAAGTGAAGTAAATCAGACAGTGAAAGACAAATATATGATATCACTCATATGTGGAATCTAATTTTTTAAAAAATGATACAAATGAGCTTATTTACAAAACAGAAACAGACTCACAGATTTTGAAAACAAACTTACGGTTATCAAAGGGGAAACATGTGGGAGTGGGGATAAATTAGGAGCTTGGGATTAACATACACACACTACTATATATAAAATAGATAACCAGCAAGGACCTACTGTATAGCACAGGGAACTCTACTCAATATTCTGTAATAACCTATATGGGTAAAGAATCTGAAAGAGAATCAATATATGTATATGTATAATTAAAGCACTTTGCTGTACATCTGAAACTAACACAACATTGTAAATCAACTATACTCCTATAAATTTTTTTTTTAAGGCAGAAGCTTAAAACAAAGTAACAATCTAGTAGCAAATTAACCATTTTGCAATAGGGACACAGAAAGTACTTCTCACCTAATAATAATGGTTACTATTATTGAAGACTTAATTATAAGCTAGGCAGAGTACTAAGCATTTTACACACACCACCTTACCTAGAATTCTAACAAGTGGATTAGGTAGGTACTTTTTTTATCCTATTTAACAAATAGGAAATTGAGGGACAGATAAGATTAGGCAACTAGTCCAAGGACACAGACAATAAATAGCAGATTTAAACCAACGTCTGTCAAGGTCCTGAACTTATAAGAGTTATGCTATGGAAGAAGTCAGAAATGAGTCTCACTCTGACTCCTAGACTTGCCAACTAGCTCCTCACACCAGTAGTTCTCAAACTTTTTTTTAAATACCCTATTCAGACCCGGTAAATATGCCATGGGTGATAAAAAAAAAAGGAGGTGTCACTTTTCAATCCAACTTTTGGAGATTACATATATATCTGCTTTACTAATATGGGGAGAATAATTCACATTTTAACTACAATGTAGTTAAAACTCTAGTTACTGAAAAATTACAGACCAAGAATATTATTAATACAAATATGCATCAATATACACTATAGAGTTAGCTGAACAACCTGTAACAAATTAAATTGATAATGATAAGGCTAAACAGCAATTTATAATTAAAAAAAAACAGAAACAACTGAAAAACACAACTCAACATAACAGTGATATGTATCTTTCCAAAAACATAAACTAATTCTAACTTACACATGTTCATATGTGGAATAGGAGTTTTGCAATGCTGCATCAGACTGCTTAGTAGCCAGACTTCTTAGTAGAACACTAAATCAGAATCCTTTATAAACTCTAGTATTATGCAAACGTGGATTTATGAATGCCACGTCTTACATATTCTTAATGCTTCACTTGTATGGTTATTAGCAAGTTGCCAAAGGATATATATAAATGAAAGACTATGAGATCACCTGACATTTGCCATTATTTTTTGATCAGGGCCTACCAGTGACCTTGGGCCATCTTTTTTTTTTTAGATGTTGCGGGTAGGAGTTTATTAATTTATTTATTTTGACTGTGTTGGGTCTTCGTTTCTGTGCGAGGGCTTTCTCTAGTTGTGGCAAGCGGGGGCCACTCTTCATCGCGGTGCGCGGGCCTCTCACTATCGCGGCCTCTCTTGCTGCGGAGCACAGGCTCCAGACGCGCAGGCTCAGTAGTTGTGGGTCACTGGCGCAGTTGCTCCGCGGCATGTGGGATCCTCCCAGACCAGGGCTCGAACCCGTGTCACCTGCATTAGCAGGCAGATTCTCAACCACTGCGCCACCAGGGAAGCCCTGGGCCATCTTGTGAGAAGTGTTTTCCTAGACTAGGCAATGCTCCTGGCTTAGTTTGGCAATGACATCTAATTCTGGGGTGGCTGGGAAAAGCTATTCTATTATTCAATCACAAAATATCTGAGACTCCCAAGGCAAAAACAGCCCAATATATAATTTGTAGTATTATTTTTATTTTCTATTCATTACTGCTTCAGTTTCTCTGGATCCAATCTCTAATTAAAACAATCTTGGGCCTCCCTGGTGGCGCAGTGGTTGAGAGTCTGCCTGCCGATGCAGGGGACACGGGTTCGTGCCCCGGTCCGGGAAGATCCCACATGCCGCGGAGCGGCTGGGCCCGTGAGCTATGGCCACTGAGCCCGCGCGTCCGGAGCCTGTGCTCTGCAACGGGAGAGGCCACAACAGTGAGAGGCCCGCGTACCGCAAAAAAAACAAAAATAAAAGCAAACAAAAAAAACAATCTTTCCCAAACACCGGCAAACAAACAACAGCGTTCAAATCAGGTATGCTAGAACAAAATAAGTATCAAATGACCCAGGAGAGTTTCATTCTATTTTAAAGTTTCCCCAAATATTGAAGCTTGCTTCTTTCTTCCCTAGAGTACCTTCTTGAGCTTATGCTTCAGAAAGGGATAAGGTACAGAAACCTATCACCAGATTTTATTAACCCATTTCCCAAAGACCTACGTTATCCAGCCACAACCTTCCCTCAGTCTCTCAGCTCTTGTTTGTGCCACTGTGTAACTCCCTATAAGTCAACCCTCTATACAATGGGATCACTTTTGTAAATGACAAGTCACAGACTGCAACTCTAAGAATGGCTATCACTTATAGATCTCAGAGTTTATATAACTATCCTTTTTTGGGTTATCAGCCTTACTGGTCCCAAGTCTATTGAAAATTATATGAACTGTACACTGGGAACAGAAAAATATATGCCCCAAGAGCCAAAAAACAATGAAAAAGTCAAGATGAGTACAGAGGTTATTAGTTATAATAATATTTGAAAATACAGGACAGCCATTTCTTTTTAATTTCTTCAGTGGCAACTTATGGGTCTGTAATATTCTTGCCCAGATTTAAATTATAGGATATTTTCCTAATTAATAAAGGTTATTATAGCGTGAACTCCCATTAACGCAGTGGAATCATCAATTGCAACAATTTAATTTCTTTGTAGCAAAGCTACTGTGAACATTTGCATTATTGTCTGCATAAAGGAAATTGGCTTTTCATTTGTAGATGTTATAAAAATGTTCTACTGTGCATACTTTGATGCAGTTTGTTAAACCCTGCTATCTTGGCTATCTTCTGTGAAATTTAAAAGAAGATCAGTTATGAGAAATTAGTCCACCTAAAATCCTGATTTATAAATTTATTTGTTGCCATTCTAGCATATAATCTAAAGGAAATGTTCACATATTATACTAGTCTTCCTTTTGTTCTTTTTTTTCCCCTATATAATCCCTTCCCTTGGTTTTATGAGCATTGTCTTTATTCCTCCAACATACCATTCTCTACTGCAATGAAAAGAAAGAATAAAACTCAGAGATAATTATCCTCATGTAGTCTAGCACTTAACAGTTCAAACTGAGAGCCACTGACCCAAATTTATGGCCAAGGCCAAATCTACAGCCAAATCCAAATCTATAGCATGTATGTAGAATAAGGGGATGAACAGCATGTGTCAAGCAAATAACTTTCATTTCAGGAACAAAATCTTAGGCAGAAAGTTCAAGAAGTCCACGTCTCTTAAGACTAGGAAAATGGACTTTTCCTGTAAAACTGTCATCCTTCATATTCCAAACTTAATCTTACCCCAAATCTTCCATAAACCCCCATGAATATGCAAATATGTGGCCTGCCTATATGTGCACTCTTCCAGTGCACATATAAGCTTCACTGACACGGTGGAAGAATAAAATCCATTAAAAAAGAGAATAATGTACATTTTTTTCCTTCTGTTTTAGAACAAAAACTCTAAAGGGTAACAGATGGGCTTTCTGTATTCTGTGCACTAATATCCCCAAGATGCTACTGAATAATTGATAAGCTTATGATTAGACTGCTATCCTCAGTTCCGAACAACATTCATGGACCAAATTTAATTCAAATCTAATACTGAATTCTATCTCTTTTATCACGATCAAACTATGCATCAAGGCTGATCTCTGTTCCTTAGAATTTCATAAGTTGATTCTTTACCTAAAGTTATCATCTTGATATGTGACCAGCTCAGCTAGAGCATCAATTTGGGATGTCACTGACACAAATTCTCATAGCCCATCAAGAAAAGATACCAGGACCATGCCTTTATAAGAGAAACAAGCCTCCAATGCAGATACCTTAGCAATAAATATATTAACACAAGAGGAGGAGATTCCACTTACACTTTATAAGTAGACTACATTCTTTGTTATTTTTAAGAGAAAAAAATAAACTGTAATTAATAAAATTTTTAATGTTAAGTTGGAGTTCATTTAGTTTAAATGTCATCACATTATTTGACATAAAATGATCAAATGTAGCAGAAATGCTATAATAGACCAATGCCTGCAGTCTATTTCCTTCTCCAAGCTTATAAAAGAAGAAGCTTATGTTTTACTTGGCCAACAGGGTAGGGTCAGCTGCTGATGAGGAAGATTCATAAAATACTTCCTTTGCTGTGCTGTACCTATAGGGAAATCTAAAGTAATGCATACACCCTGTGGATAAGGAGGGCTTTAAATAATGGAAGGAGGTAGCTTTTTAAGGATATTAAGTGAAAGATGTTCCATGTAGACAAGATGGCAAAGGCAGGAGTCTCAGGGCACTATCAGAAAATGTGAAACTGAAAAGGAAGTTTGTTTCGAGTAACAACAGAAAAGAAACAGAAACAAACAGTATGGCAGAACCTTGCACTATAAAATGTGTCTAAACTAAGATGCCTCCAAGAGAACACAGAATCAGAAACCGGGAAGTACTCATAGTTCTGCTGGGTAAGATCTGGACAAATCATTTCAAGTCTCTGAGATTCATTTTCTACCTTAGAAAAGGGGTAGAAGGGGTTGGGCCACATTCTGTGGTCCCCTCAAGTTCTAAATCTCTATAACTAAATCATATATGTAGGAAAACAATGATCTCATGTTGCTGTTGGAAATATAAACTGGTTCAGCTTTTTAGAGGTTAATTTAGCAGAATCTGTCAAATTTTTAAATATACATTTCCTATAACCCAGTAATTCTGCTTCTAGGATTATTAATTCAGCATTGCTTGTAATAGCAGAAAGTGGGGGGGGGGGTGGAAAATAAATTACAGTGCATCCCTACAACGCGGCAGCCGTTAATAAGAACGGAATAGATCTGAAAGTTCTGACTTAAGCTCCAAAACACAGTTAACTGCAGAGAGCAGGCCTCAGTTCAATAGGATCCAACTATGTAAATATAAATATATGTGTGTTTCTATATTTAAGAAGGCACTTAAATATCTACTGAACTAATTAAGTAAATACATACATGGAAAAAAGGACTGCAAGGCCACACACCCACTGTTAACAGTAGTAACTTCCAGGGAGGGGGGTGGGAGTGAGGGGATAGAAGGGAGTGAATGGGAAGGTTTATGTTTAAACTCAATGTACTTCTGAAGTGTTTCCTTCTTTTAAAACAAGAATTGACTTATCTTTTATTTAAATGATATTTTAAAAAATTTTAAGAAGTGGAAACTTTAAAAAGTGCTGAAATATTTGTTTATCTAAAGGAGGCCTTTTTTTTTTTTTCAAACAAAAGGATGAATACACTGATATAGATGATCTCTGACTTGCTGTACTTTCCTGAGAAGCAATTTGAGAAGAAATGAGAAACTATTGATGGGAATAGAGTTTTAGTAAAAAACAGATTTTTAATAGTTAAAAATAGCCAAAACAAATTCCTGGAGGGTGGTTACTAGGTCTTTCTCCCTGGTGTCCCACAAGGACAGTATTCAATAAACAAATAATACATTGAAATGAAATGATCTAAGTATAGGTTGGAGACACAAACGTGGGACTCCATGTCACTCTCAGGAATTGATTATAAAAATACATGTGCTCAGGGATTTCCCGGGTGGTCCAGTGGTGAAGAAACCGCCTTCCAATGCAGGGGACGTGGGTTCGATCCCTGGTCAGGGAACTAAGACCCCACATACCATGGGGCAACTAAGCCCGTGTGCCACAACTACTGAACCCGCGCTCCTCAACTAGGGAGCCTGAGTGCTGCAAACTACAGAGCCCACATGCTCTGGAGCCTGCGCCCCAGAACTACAGAGAGGGAAAAAAAACCCCACACGCCACAACTAGAGAGAAGCCCACGCGCCGTAGTGAAAGATCCCACATGCCACAACTAAGACCTGATGCAGAAATAAATAAATAAATAACATGTGCTCATCTTAAAAATATCTCTCAACTGCTTATAACCAAATGTTTTCATTAAGAACTTCTCCCACCCCGTAATATTCAGCAGGTATTTGGTTTCCAAATTTCCACTGTACTAATCAAGGTTATATCCCTGTATCACACTTTGCATGATGTTTCTCACATTTTCCAAATATTTTTAAACTTACAATACCACTTAATTATTATGAGGCCCCTTTCTTGGTGTTCTCTTGCTAAGTGTCTAGTGATTTATTAAGGTTTTTCAACTGTAAATTCTGCAGATACTTCGGAAATGTAAACAAACATTAACAACAGTATAATCCCGAGAGTCAACATTCTGGTAAAAATCTCTGATATAGCCTTATTCTATTTTTCCATTCACAAAAATATAACACTCCTGATGTGCTTTTAGACAGTACACAGGTCTGCATTTTCAGAACGGAGGAAGGACAGGGCTGTTCATTCTTTCTACACGCCAATGTTATTTAGCTTGTTAGGATAAGCCTGTGTTGCTTTTTCTGAGGGGAAGGACCCAGGGAAAGCAAGTGTCTAAGAATGGAAGTTCACGAAGGAAACGATTCAAATAGCTCAGTTCTAGGTATATTTGCTTCTCAGCTAATATTCAACTGAACAAACAATTGGGTGAATGAAGGCTTACTATGAGCCTAGCTACAGGGCAAAGAAAGTAACAGGTGATGAGCATTACCCATAAATATAAACTTAAAAAGTTAATTACTCTTCTCCTTCTGCTGTAACAGCTATAACTTAGAGATCACACAGCAAATGATCACTACAGTTTCCAATCTCACCCCCTCCCCAACGAACAAAAGATGACATTCCAAAAGCAAGTAATGTATAAGTCTTAGAATTCTTACCTCTTTCCCACAGAAAGAATGTTGCAATATCTGGTGGCCAGCCACAAATGCCTCTTTATTTCCAAAAGCGCTTAAGGACTGGACTACTATGAAAACTAACCATGATGAGTAACACTACAGAAAAATGCTGAGTCTCAATGTGGGAAGAAAAAAAGGTTACCTCACTTAGCTTCAGGGCAATGGGAGAGAAAACTCCCCTCGCCCCTGCTCACTGGATCAGACCCAGGAATTACCACTCTGCCTTCTTCAGTTTGCCTCATCTGTGGATTTTCAGCAGGTTTTTTCTCTCTCTGGCTCCACTAAGCAGAACAGTCAGAATTTTCGTTCACTCTCCTGCCCCTTTGGAGTTGCATGGGCCAAAACGGTAGCCAGTCATCATATGTGGCTATTGAGCCCTTGAAAATGAGGCTAGTCCAAATTGAGACATGCTATAAAATACACATTGTATTTCAAAGACTTATGAAAATATCTCATTTATTTTTTCACACTGAGATGTTTAAATGACAACATTTTAGATATATAGGGCTTAATAAAAATATTTCTAAATTAATTTTACCTGTTTTTCTTTCCTTCATCATAGCTACCAGAAAATTTTGAATTACAAAACATGGCTTGCATTTGTAGCTCACATTATATTTCTATCGGACAGCACTGCTTATAAATTGTCTTAGGAAAGGCAGTAAAGAGTATCCAAAGTCACACTGCTTGAGTTCAAATCTTGGCACCACCATTTATTACTGTGTAATCCTTGACACATTAACCTTTTTTCTAAGCCTCCATGTTCTCTTCTGGTAGTACTAAAATGCTACCTCAGAGGACTGTTGGTAGAATTAAATGAGGTAAAACAATTACTATGGTGCCCAGCACATAATATTCAATAAATATTAACCACTACTATCACTGCACAACTATACTGTTGTTATTATTCGTTGCTAGTACATGATGAAGAAAAGGACAAAGATACAGTGGGTAGAAAAAAAGAAAGAGGGTACAAACACAGTCTAGAGAGAATTCTCAGTTTCTCTTCCAAAGACACAGCCCACGTGGAGACCTGCAATACTCAATGGCAGCATCTGAGTATTTCCAGTACACTCTCTTTCCATATAAATATGTCAGAGAATGTGGAAATACATAGTTAAAGGGCACTGGGCCTCCTGTAGCAGTGTGAAGAACCTTACCTTGGACGCCCGGAGACAGACTTGCTGACAAGGTATCAGCAAGGTATCCTCTTTGGCTACTGGTAACCTCATTTGTAAATGAGAAGAAAGGGCTAAAGTTCTCTGAAGTCCCTGCCAGCTATGAATACTCTTCTCCTCTCTTTCTAAAATGGCTGCAGAGCAAGAATGGCTACATCAGAGGTCCACCATCATCACCATAAAAACACCCAATTTAAGCACAGACGCTGCCTTACCACCACTTGTCCAGCCTGTAGAGAAAGCCAGGGATTTGGAATTGTTGGCTCTTCTGAGATTTCATCGTCTTCTCTAATATGAACAAGCTTTTACTACTGGAATTTCTTATATTCCCCTCGTCTGGCTAAATTTGCCTGCTCTTTCAAGGCTCGGAACAGACCTCACACCCTTCAGCAAGAGCCTTCACAGACACTGCCAATCTACGTCAGGTGCCCCTTTTATACGATTTGGAATCAGCTTCTGTTTCCCTCTATCACTGCCCCCATCAACAAGGCCCTGTGATTTTGTTATTGATTTGTCTTGTTGGTAAGCAAACTTCCAGAAAGCAATAACATAAATTCATTCAACAAGTACTGAATGAATGTCTTAATCATCTTTACACTCCCAGAACCTAATACAGTTTCTAGCATATTTGAGCCCTCAAAATTAACCAAAAAAGGCCATATAGATATTAATGGCTCTCTTCTCTGAATTCCAGACCTCTATATCCCACTGCCTACTTTATATCTCTACTTGGTTACCTCAAAGTTACTTCAAAACTCACTTCGTACTCTCTACGTCCTTTCTGCCACTAAAAAGCCTGCCCTCCTACAATGTTCCTCAGCTCAGTGAATCCAATTATGGAAACCAGAATGACACCTGCTTCAACCTTACACCCATACCTAATTCATCAGCAAGTCTTTTAATGTTACATCCTAAATGAGCTCTCAAATCAATTTACTTCTTGGCAACTTCTATGCTACCATTCTAGTCCTCACCACCCTTGTCTCTCATTTGGACCATCTCTTAGCTCCTAACCCATCTCCCTTTTGTTACCCCAAGCTGTCCTCCACACAGCAGCCAGACTGAATGTCACATTATAAGACTGATTATGAACTCTTTCCCTCAACCCCTCCATGACTCTCACCCCCACTTAAATATCTTCAGTGGCTTGCCAAGCCTCTTAACGTAAGAGAACAGGAAAAACATTTAACTAGGCCTTCGAGGCTTGTGGAATCTGGCTCCTATCTGACTCCATTTCCCCTAATGTTCCCTGGCACATGACAAGCTCTCTCATGCCACAGGGTTTTGACATAATTTGTTCCCTTGCTGGGACCCCTTCCTCTTTTCACCTTCCATCCTCCAGGTGCAATTCAGGTACCATTTCCTCAGGCAGCCTTCCTTGACCTCAGGCTCGCCAGGATACCTTATCATCTGCACTCATATGACTGTATTCATTTCCTTCACAGAATTTATCTATTTGTATTTATACATCTCCCCCACCCCCAGAGGCCCCTTCTCAATACAAATATTTTGAAAATGTAAATCAGATCAGTCACTCCATTGCTTAAAACCCTTTAATGCCTTCCTATCTTTGAATAAAAATCATACCCTTTCCAAACCCTCCTACACTGTTGGTGGGAAAGTAAGTTGGTGCAGTCTCTATGGAGAACAGTGTAGAGGTTCCTCAGAAAACTAAAAATAGAATTACCATTTGAAAAAAAAAGGGACTTCCCTGGCAGTCCAGTGGTTAAGACTGCACTTCCACTGCAGGGTGCACAGGTTCGATCCCTGGTCGGGGAACTAAGATCCCACATGCCACAGGGTGCAGCCAAAAAAAAAAGAAAAAAAAATTAGCATATGATCCAGCAACTCCTGGGCATATACCTGGACAAAACTATAATTCAAAAGAATACATGCCCCTCTATGTTCATAGCAGCACTATTCACAATAGCCAACACATGGAAACAACCTAAATGTCCACTGACAGATGAATAAAGATATGGTACATATATACAATGGAATACTACTCAGCCATAAAAAAGAACAAAATAATGCCATTTGCAGCAACATGGATGCAACTAGATATTATGATACTAAGAGAAGTAAGTCAGAAAGAGAAAGACAAATACCATACGATATCACTTGTATGTGGAATCTAAAACATGACACAAATGAACCTATCTACGAAACAGAAACAGACTCACAGACATAGAGAACAGACTTGTGGTTGCCAAGGGGGAGGGGGTTGGAGGAGGGAAGGACTGGGAGTTTGGGATGAGCAGATGTAAACTATTATATATAGGATGGATAAACAAAAAGGTCCTACTGTATAGCACAAGGAACTATATTCAATATCCTGTGATAAACCATAATGGAAAAGAATATAAAAAAAAGAATGTCTATATGTACATAACTGAGTCCCTTTGTTGTATAGCAGAGACTGGCACAACACTGTAAATCAACTATACTTCAATAAAAAATTATATAAAAATATGTAATATAAAAAAAAATCATACCCTTTCCAAGGCCTACAGGGCTCTGTATGAGCTGTCACCAAATCACCTCCCCAAACTCATATCCTACTCCTCTCTTCACATTCTGCTCCAGCCACGCTGGCCTTGCTGTTCCTTAAACACAGACGAGCTTACCTGAACTCGGGTCCTTATAATTACCTTCCCTCTGCCTTTTAGAATATCTTGTTCTCAGAGTCCCCACTACTGGCTACTCATCATTCAGGTCTCTGCTCCCTCACCACCCTACCTAAAAGAATACCCCACACACACACTTCTCACCTGCTACTCCATTTTATTATCTTCATCATTAGGTATTTATCATTAGAAGATAAGCTCCATGGGCAGTTCATCTCAGTGCCTAGAAAAGTACCTGGCACACAGTAGGTACTCGATATCTGTATGAATGGTTAAAGTAGCTAGTGTGGTCCTGTTTCAAATAACTGAACTCCACTGACATATACAAGAGATGCAGGTATGAAGATGTGATACTAGTGGTTGTGGTAGGCAGAATTCTAGGACGCCCCCACCCCCCATTCTCCTCCCTCTCCCCTGTGTACGTGCCCTGTATAATCCCCTCCTCTTGAGTATAGGCAGCACCTGTGAATATGGGATAGTCAATCATGTGATTAGGCTACCTTATATGAGACACTGTTATAGTCAACTGGAGAGATTCTCCTGCTGCCTTTGAAGAAGTAAGATGCCAGGTTGTGAGTAGGGCCATGTAGTTAGAACCTCAGGGTGGCCTCTAGGAGCTGAGAGGGACCCCCAGCTGACAGCCAGCAAGAAAATGAGGACCTCAGTTACATGATCACAAGGAATCGAATTCTACCAACAACTAATGAGCTTGGTAGAGGACCCCAAGCCTCAGATGAGATCACAGCCCCTGCAAACCCCTTGACTTCAGCCTAGTAAGACCCAGAGCAAAGAATACCGCTATAACATGCTGGACTTCTGACCTACAGAAATGATCACGAAGGGCTGTTGTTTTAAGCTGTAAGTTTGTGGCACATCAACAGAAGACTAATGCAGTGGCCATCAACGCTATCAGTCCCAATGCTCACTTTTTATAACAAAAATTGTGTTATGCTACCTACTGTTCTTTAATAAAATTCATAGATTTAGAACCTACTAATCACTTATAAAAATACATTAGCTATGAGGGAGAAATTTTAAAATAATTTATAATAAAATAATATGCATCTCAACCAAATTAGAAAATAAAATTGCTCCTATAAATTTCCATAACGCCCTCTGAGGAGAGAGTCCATAACCATAACCTCTGCTTGCCAGGATCAGTGTACCTAGAACACACTGGCTTGAAATTGGGAGAATATTTAATTTAAAAATGCTTATTACTTGCTAATCTTGTTTCTTTATACATCATGTTGTAAAGGATGTCTCTGAAAATCACACTAGCATTACATTTTTGTTCTAACCATTTTCCAAAATGGACTTAAGAAGGTTTGAAAGCCTCATAATTTCCTTTTTTCCCTCCTCCTCCTCAATTATTTAGTGCTCACTGGGCATGTGATACTGTTACTTGAAATTAATTTTCACAATTAAATAGACTTTTAAAGCTTCTAATTAATTTCCCAACTCGTTTTTCAGATGTGAACAGATAATCACCATCATCTAGCGGCTCATTATACACACTATAAAACATTTCACCCCAGCTGTGAAGCTGGCCACAGTAAATATGTTTTGTTGCCTTAATCAAGATTTATGATAAGATAATAATGTAATTTTTAAAGGCCACATGCCAGAGTACCTCCTAAATTAATAAAAATACTTAGCACTTAACCTATAATACACTTTAAAATCATCACACAGTCTTGCAGGTAGCTATGTGCCCATGTGCCCGGGGCTAGTAACAACTGATGGAGAGCATGTCACCAAGCCCATTTACTTGATTTATTTTACAGTAGCCTTCTAAGGCCACGTACGTAATGGGTACTCACTGTGTGACGGGAAAATAAATTATTTAGTGTGGACAACCTGACAGTGTTACTGTTAAGTTACTAATTCACTGAGAAAGGGAAATTCCCCTAACAGCCTTTTTTCATGTTCAAACAGCAACACTATTGGTAACTATTTACAGATTCTAGAACCCTAGAGCCGGGAAGGACTTAAGGATAATAACCACGCTTTTTTACAAATGAGGAAACTGAGAAACTTGTCCAAGCTTACAGACATCGGTGGCAGAACCTAGGATAAGGGGAGATAAGGCTACGGGTTCTCAATCTCCTCATTCAGAAAATGGGGATAGCCACACCCCTGGTAGGGTGGTTATGAAAATGCAATGAAATAACAGGACATAGTACATGCTTGACACTTAACAGCTACTCCATAACTATCATTTTCCTCCCCAGGGTTTCCTCCATCAACTTCTCCCATCACTTTTTTTTTTAACCAAAATATCGTTCAGGATGATGTGCACTGGTGATGATTTCCTGAGGTATACTGCATTGACATACAAATTAGAGCAAACTGAAGGACTCACTGGGAGGCTACAGAGGAAGCAGTTGACTCCGACTCTCAGGAGTTAAGTCTACACCCCCCAAAGGGTTCAAAGACTTTCAGTTTGTTGGACTGAGCCCACATCAGCTTTGCCAAGGTTGACAGTATGCAGAGTTTAGGGCCAGTTTTTCAACGCTGTGCTTCACACATACTTTCTAATACCTCTCTAGTATTTATTCAAATTTTTCATAAGATTATCTATACCCCTGGCCTCCTCTTTCTAACCTCCAATTCACTCCTGAACCCACTGAAGTCTCACTATCAGCCCACCACTCCACTGAAACCACTCTTACCAAGGTCATCAATAACCTCTTGATTGGAATATCCAAGGTTCGCTTTTCCATCCTTACCTTCCTGGATCTCTCTGAAATATGGACACACCCTTCTTGAAACTCTACTCCCTTAGTCTCTGCGACAGTGTACTCTCCTCGTTCTCCTTTTACCACCATGTGTCTATTCTTTCACTAATGTCTCTTTAAGAGTTGTGTTTCCCAGGGCTGTGACTTCCTGGTGAGTTTATTTATCTATCCTCCCAGTTTCAGCTACCTCCTACTAACTTCCAAATCTCTATCTCTAGCCCAGGCCACTCCCGTGAATCTCAGATTCATTTGAAGAGATTCATATGCCTGCAATATGATTCTACTGCATGTCCCTACTGGCAACTCAAATCAACATACTCAACACCGAACTAATCTCTTAATGCATATCCTCCTCCACTGTCCTTTATCTTAATATGTGGTATCATCACACAGCAATCCATGCTAAAAACCTGTAAGACTTCCTTGACTCCTTCCTCTCCCTGATCCCACCATATCTAATCAATTGGTT
The DNA here is from genome assembly GCF_964374135.1 of Grampus griseus. NCBI lineage: Eukaryota > Metazoa > Chordata > Mammalia > Artiodactyla > Delphinidae > Grampus > Grampus griseus. Next base: position 35,380,234 of record NC_139004.1, on the reverse strand, counting down.
AGATCTCCTAATTTTACCTCCTAAATATTCCTCTAATTCATCCCTCCTATGCCTATCTAGTAACTCCTATTCTTGTTCAGGTTTCAATCATCTCTCACCTGAAATACTTCAACAGCTTCTGTCCCCCTCAATTCCATCTCCACTCAGCTTACAGAATAATCAATCTAATAAATATATAATCACACTACTCCCCTGCTTAACACTTTTAAAATAATACTCCCAATTAAAAGGCTCTGGAGTCAGATCTCTGCAATTTGGAATCCACTCTCTGCACTCATTAGACATGGCCTTGAACAAGTTACTTAACTTCTCTGCACCTCCATATTTTTACTTGTGAATATCCCAGAGGATTAAATGAGATAATAACTATAAAGCACTTAATACAGTTCCTGGCATATAGTAAGTGCTCAACAAATGGTAGTTATTAGTGATCACATTATTAATAAAATCACACTGATTGTATTATGGTCATTGGGCTGGTATACAAGTTCGTGGAGCACACACAGCCCTTCTTGAATTGACCCGTGCTTACACTCTAGCCTCCTCCCTAAGGACGCCCTGCCTCTCACTTTGTGCTTCAGCAACATCAAACTTTGTAACCACTTACTGTGACACACTTAGCCATCTCTCTGCCCAAAATACATTTTCCTTGCATAAGTAAGGTCTCTTTCTTTAGGCCTAATGAGGTGTCACCCTCACCAGGAAGCCTTCTTTGAACATCAGTGCTTATTAAGGTGTCTCCTCAGAAGTATTAGATGGATAGATAGATGAAAGGAAGCTCCCTGGGAATCTCCTCCCCAACTTCACCTGAATTAGGTCAATTCTTACCACAAAGGAGTCACAACATATTCAAATTTAACTTATGAATTCAACTATGTATATAGAAGGAGTTAGAAATAGTGAGAGCTCGCTGTCACTCCACTCAATGACTCTATGCTCCTTGCTATAATCAAGCCTGAAACAGAATGTACAAGTGATTTCATACACTGCTCAACCACTGACAGATAAATGGAGGCAGCAAAGAATTAATTGAAGGCTCTAGAGAAGCACTGATAACAGAGAGGTAGAGAGGTGGTAGAACAGTTATCCTGCCTTAGGAGAATTAACCATTAACCCTTCCTTTAAAAACTCTCAACAGGTGATTTCCACATGTCAAAAGAGTTTAATAACCACTGAAATAAATAGTACATACTTACTTCAGTAGTTAACAAAGTGTAAATTTGTTAAGGTTTAGATGATTAAACCTTTAATGGAGGTATGACAGAACAGAGAGAGAGCAAAGAAATCAATGATAACAATGCAAATGCACACAAGATTATTACTACTACACAAAAGCAAAAAAAGTATCTGAAAGAACTTTACCAAACCACCGATTACATAACTGCAGACATAGCTTCATAGTAGAGGCTACTGAGGCAGGTCAGGAAATGCTTAGTAATGGTGGCACTCATGAAGTGAGGTGTTTAGCCAAATTAGGGGTGTCAAATAAAACTTCTAGTAAAATTAAATTCTCTTAATCCAAATTAGCTTATGTTGGGGTGTGCATGTATTAAGAAAACCATGACATGGCACTTTGTAGGCAGTAAAGGATCTCCTAAAGAATATTTTGACATTACTTGATTTTTTTTTTTTTTTTTTTTTGCAGAATGCGGGCCTCTCACTGTTGTGGCCTCTCCCGTTGCGGAGCACAGGCTCCGGACGCGCAGGCTCAACGGCCATGGCTCACGGGCCCAGCCGCTCCGCGGCATGTGGAATCTTCCCGGACCCGGGCATGAACCCGTGCCCCCTGCATCGGCAGGCGGACTCTCAACCACTGCGCCACCAGGGAAGCCCATGACATTACTTGATTTTTGCATTGTTTTGACTTTAGAATATAACCACTAACCCCACTCTGACCCCCAACTATATGACTCCACTATAGTCTCTTGCTAATGCCACTGTCTGTAAGAACAAATAACCCATTCTGCTGGTAACTGGAGCCATGGGTTTCCATTTGACTCCCCAACTTAACTAGTTCCACAGCCAGCATTAAAAACAGGAACACTGGCACCCAGCTTTCCAAGGAGAGGGCTGTCTAGTTCTGCTCCAGCTAGCACAGATGAGGGCCCTATGAGAAAATCACATGCGGTGAGGAAAGCAAGCCAATGCAAGTTCCCTTAGGGGAACTTAAACTTAGCTCTCCTTTAGGAAATTACCCAATACCCTGCTACTCTTCATCTCATATCATTTCTACTCCTTCTCCACTAGGCCATAAACTCCTTGAGGACAAGGACCAGGTCATAATGTTTGATGGAAAAATTATCAAAACTGTCTCATCCACTAATCTCATTGGCAAGTAATCACAAAGTACTGCTTCACGCTAGCACAGACTTTTCTAGAGATTAAAACTATTGAAAACAAGCATGAGCAAATAAAATGTCCATCAAAAAAGGACTTGTGGGCTTCCCTGGTGGCGCAGTGGTTGGGGGTCCGCCTGCCGATGCAGGGGACGCGGGTTCGTGCCCCGGTCTGGGAGGATCCCACATGCCGCGGAGCGGCTGGGCCCGTGAGCCATGGCTGCTGAGCCTGCGCAACCGGAGCCTGTGCTCCGCAGCGGGAGAGGCCACAACAGTGAGAGGCCTGCGTACAGGAAAAAAAAAAAAAAAAAGGACTTGTTATAGTACATCTGTTAAAAGGGCTTTTTAAAAAAGTAAAATCATGCAAATATAAAACATGTCAAAGATTTTATTTAACTCATTAATTAATGAAGCAGCCAGGAAGAAAATAAAATCAGTCCCAAGGAGAAGTCAAAGAACACACATACGTATATATAGGCTGTCTGGAATGCTGAAATTGCTTTACAAATAAATGCTGCAAAACTGCTCGATATCCCCAGGACAACGTTCAGTTGCATTCCACTCAACAAAATCCACTTGCATTTCTATGGACAAGAATCATCTGCATTACTCTCAGTTTCCTACAATTTACAGAGTTCTGAAATAGCTCAAAGACAATGACAGGTTCAGATAACAAAGAAGAGTGCACTAGATAGGACAGTCGGTAATCTTTTATGTCCATTTCATAGTCTCTCACAATTTTTCCTGACAACATCCATACAATGGAATATTATGCAGCTGGCTATAGAGAATGAGGCAGCCTCTTCATGTACTGACATGGAATAGCCTCCAGGATATAATGAAAAATAAGCAAGATGCAGTACAGTAATATGGTAGGTGACATTTATGTTTAAGAATAAATATAAAAATATACATCAAATATTTCTGAAAAGATATGTAGGAATGTTAACATTTGGGGGAAGGTGGTGAAGGTTATATGAGAATCATTTTCTGTCTATCTAAAATTAGGTTAAAATTAGAAGAAAAAGCAAGCAGGTAATTGATACTTGTAGAGGGTAGGGGTGATGAAGTCAAGATTTGGTTACCATCTAAAGAAATAAAGTCCCTTTTAATCTTAAAAAACAGTCACTTTTTATGTTTCTTCCGTCTTCAATGATGAGAGCAATATTAAGAAGACATTGCTATCTAATTTTTAGTCTTTTTAGATAAAAAATTCCTATGTTCAGTAGCATGGTTGATGCTATTGTTTAGCCTTCCCCTCCAAAGTGTATACATTGGCTTGGAATGTTCACAACTTGCGTGTGTGGCAGCGGAAGATAATTCCCATATTCTACATTGCTACTGTTTTGTATAAAATAAATTGGTAAAGATTGACACTTTAAAAAAAAAGAAAGAAATAGTCCCAAAATATAAACCAAACTGTGGCACATTTTGAAAAGGTTTCCTGACTAAATCCATTATATTCTATATACATACACCTTCTAAAGAATGAGATTTGGAATTTAATGGACCTACTTTAGGACCTATTCACGAAGTTCTAAAGTACCCAAAGGACTTTAATA